>NC_141070.1:19873716-20496216 GCF_041138505.1 Cibotium barometz
CATGATAATATGGACCAAAAGAAAACAACAATCCGGAGATTAAAGGTGTTCTAAGGAGATAGATAAGTCAACACAATTGCCAGTGTCACTAATAGGAATGATAACCCATGGACATGGACAAGGGCACTATGGACATTTTGCTATCAGCTTATCACCATCTCATCCAAATTTTACACAAGGTTCTCTTGCCTTGTGTCTAAGAAACCTTGAGAGGTGTGACAGACATGAGTATGGAGATATTTCCAATGATGGAATGCCCAGATCTAGTAGCACATTGTTGAATGCTTTAAACTCTAGAAAGGCTCTTGATCAGCATTCCCACATGAGGGTGGATACATGGGAGCTTGCTTAACTACATTGAATGATGTTGGGATAGCAACAAAAGTGTTGAACACAAATCCTAGTTCAAAATTCAAGAAGTTGCCAAAGAATTCGATGTTGCAATTGGACAATTGTGCATCAGTGAACAAGAGTTGGTATTTGTTTGCCTATCTATCATTGTTGGTTTTCCAAAGGAGTATTTAAAAAGGTCCAGTTAGGATTTTGATTTTTGGTCATACATATGAGGATATTGATGCAATGTTTAGTAGGTTTTCTGAGAAACTAAGGACTAGCCAGACATTCACCTTCCCAGATTTAATGAAAATATTCAAGGATAGCCAAGTATCTGCTCCAACCCCATTCTTGATGACAAATGTCCTAGACTTCAAGGGATTCATTGATGGGTACTTGTCTGATGGACAAATGTCCTAGACTTCAAGGGATTCATTGATGGGTACTTGTCTGATGGACAAGATGTGCTAGTGGGGCACTCAAACAACCATTCCAATTTAGATTCTTCATGCAAGAAAAGTTTCTAGTTATGCAATATAAAGTTCATCCTAAATCCATTGAATGGCTGCCAAAGAATGGTGGTATTGAATTATGGAAGAAGGATAGTGATCATAACATAATACTACCGGTATAGAGATAATGCAGCAGGTATAGAGATAATGCAGCAGATATAGTGGATGTCATTCATCGCAGCATAGTTAATCCTCTTGGACTATGCCACGATGAAAAAGAACCCATGATCATTTGCAATCACTGGAAAGACGGTAACCTCTACAATTGGATGTGGGAATGCAGTTGGATGTGGGTATGCACCGCAGATGGCAAAAGAGCTGCCCCCAAGAATTTTGTGAGTTTAGCCAGGGATCCCAATGATAAGCCGCACTTCCAAAAACATATCTTCCACATTATTAATGCCCTAATGCACACAATGGAGAATATGCATAGCATGGATTTACTCCATATAACGAGTTGCATGCCGACAATGTCTTTATTCACTTCTCAATGACAAATGATGAAGTTTATGCTGTTATTGGAGATTGGGGAAGGTCTACACGGTCCTTGACACGTAATCATACAGCTCCCTTGAATCGAAACACTGCCCTAGCAAAGGAAGAGAGCAGAAAAAATTGGCCTTGGATGGCACCTCTCTCTCAGAGCTTCTCTCAGAGCCTATGTATGCGTCCACCTCCCTTGAGCAAAGCACAAACTATCTTCTCCTTAGGATATGTAATATCCAAATTGTGCCAAGCGATTTCTTTCCCGCCATTTTATCCAAAGAGTGATTTCTTGTTGAGACACATAAAGCTTGCGTGTGAGATGAAGACCCAAATAAAAGGCCGCTGACCTATAAGTTAGTGATGTGTTTAGCCACATCCCCCCAATATGATGTATCTCTACCTCGCCATGCTAGCCTACGCCCTTTTGAGTCTTGACTAAGTCAATTGTACTTTGTAAACAAATCTAGTTATTGCAATCTGGATATATTGGTTGTGTAATATCTCTTTAAAGTGATTCAATTTCTAGTGAATGTGTAATATCTCTTTCATGTTTTTCATTTTCCGGTGAATGTCTAATGTCTCATTGATTGTCTATTGTCTCGTTGATTGTCTATTGTCTCATTGGTTTCCTTTTGTCTCAGTGAATCAAGAGGAAGTCTCTAATTGTCAGTTAAGGGTTGTCATTCCAGCTCTCTATTTTGTTTTTTCAGTGTACCCTGTCACCTTGTCGGACTTCATTGCAATGGAGGCGAATCAAGAACGGGAGGATTTAGAGGACTTCCCCAATGTTACAATTCCGTACAGAGTTCTTGCTCTGGAAGATTTAGACCACAAAGAAGCACAGCACATCCTCAAGGACGAGGATGCAAGGATATCTAGCAGCGGATTACAAGGTTTCAAATATGTGCAACCTCTAAGAGAGGGACTTGAGGGCCCCCCACTTAGCTTGGAACAATGCAAGAATCTAGTCCCCTACTCTTTTATGCGCACACAAGTGTTTAGACCAGTGGACAGAACCCATCGAAAGAATCCGAAACAAATGTACCCACCAAAGTTGTCACATCTTGAGCATGTGGGACTTTCTGCCATTCTTTTGGAGAGATTTGTGGAGAAAACTAAAATGATGCCAAATAATCATCAAATGCCCCTTATACTTCATCGAGCAACTTTTTTGTGAGGAGTTCTTCAACAAGAAAGTCAATTCGGATGATAAGCCACCAAAAGGGGGTGCGGCTCAAGGTCACCTAGCTAATAAAAAGAGAGCAAAGATGGAGGGGAGAGAAGTACAATGAACGAAGCCTCTTGTGCTCACACCTCATGAGCACATGAACATTTTAGACTCACTAACCCTAGTGTGAACTATGTTGAAACACAAGGGTCTCAACCTACCTAAATTGCCTAATTTAATAGTTCTAACTAAATTAGATTTTTTTCTTCTTACCACAAGTGGCAAAGAGGCAGATTCATTTTGCAGGAACCTGGGGAATTGTACAATGAAAATGCGGCTCATAAGCAAGCTTATATAGCTAATAGTCATTGTTTCGATAGAATTGAATTCAAACGAAAGACATACGATAGAAAACCTTTCGATCTATGACATTCGATCGAATATCATACAATCGAAAGGTTTTCTATCGTATGTCTTTCGTTCGAATTTCAATTCTATTGAAAGAATGACTAATTAGGACATTCAATCAAATATCATACGATCAATTTGCTGGGACTAAAATGTTAAGGCAACTAATGTCCGACATGGCATAGAAAAATACAAACATATTTTAAGTGTATTTAACTAAATACGCCCTTATTCCTATATAACGTATAACTTGTAGAATGTATAATGCAACTTAGATTGTATGTAGATTTGGACAGCTATCCAAATCAATACTGAATGGCTCTAGTAAGAGGAGAATAAGGCAAATCCCCAATAGGAGTGGTGTATGTATGTATATAATTTTTTCCAAATCTATATTAATGAATGGTTGGCTAAATCCAAAAAGAAGAGAATTAGAGAAACCCCCATTCAAGGTTGGCCTTAGGAAAGGTGCCCAAGAGAGTTGAGGTCTATTGAGAGGAGAACTATAGAGGTCCCCAAAAGGGTTGAGGTTTGGATTGTAGGTAGATTAAGACAATTATCAAAATCTATAGTTAATGGTTCATCAAATCCTTATTTAATTGGTTAGTAAAATGTGGTGAGAAGAGCATTAGGTAGGCAAGTACCTAATAGGAGTGAACTATGAATTAAATATAGATTTGGAAAATTGTCCAAATCTACATTCAACTGTTGGCCAAATCTAGTGAGAGGAGCATTAGCCATGTCCATGGCTAAGCTTAGCATTAGGCCAATCCCCATTAGGAGTGAGCTATGAACTATAGATATATTAGGACAATTGTCCAAATCTGTGTATTGAATGGTAAGTCAAATCTTCTAAGAAGAGTATTAGCTGCTAATATGAGTGAGGTATAAATGTTATATAAATTAAGATAATTGTCCAAATCTTTCTTGAATGATTCTACATAGCTAACTCATATTAAATATAGATTTGTGAAATTTTCCAAATCTACATTCAGTGGTTAGCCAAATCTAGTGAGAGGAGCATTAGTCATTCTCATGGCTAAGGTTAGCATTAGGCCACTCCCCACCATTAGGAGTGAGCTATGAACTATAGATAGATTAGGACAATTGTCCAAATTTGTGTATTGAATGGTTAGTCAAATCTTCTGAGAAGAGTATTAGCTAGTAATATGAGTGAGCTATAAATGTTGTATAGATTTAGAAAACCGTCCAAATCTTTATTGAATGGTTCTAGTAAGAGGTGAATTAGTCAAATCCCCAATAAGAGTGGTGTATATATGTATATAGATTTGTCCAAATATATATTAAGGAATGGTTGTGGCTAAATCCAATGAGAAGAGCATTGGACAAATGTGTATTAAGGGTTGGCCTTATTCAAGGTCTCCAATATGGTTAAGGCCTAATGAGAGGAGAATTATGGAAGTAGATATTAATTGTAGTTATATTTAGACAGTTGTCCAAATCTATATTGAATGGTTAGCCAAACACAATGATATGCACATTAAACAAATCTACAATAATACGGGTTTGCCTTAGAGAAGTCTCCAATACGGTGAGTTCTAGTGGCAGGAGCATTATGGAAGTCCCCAATAGAATCGAGCTATGGATTAGAGTTACATTTGGCCTGCCACATTCCTTGTATCCAATCCTATGATGTCATTATCTTCATTAACACATATGTGATATACTTATCTGTTGCAAAAAAAAAAGATGAAAGACATGTTGTTAATCGACCAAAACTTAATCAAAAAATCACACATATAACTTCTCAAAAATATCATATATATATTTTCAATATAAAATTCAAATTTTGTAATATGATAAATTTTCCACATATTGTGGATGGTTTTGAATGTTGAATTTAGTTAGTTATCCAAATATCAGTAGATAATGTCTTGTGCATGTGTGTTATAGGGAAAAGAAAAGATAGAAGACATTGAGCCAATCCAGAGCCAATCGACCAAAACTCAATTAAAACCTCATAAACACATGATTTCATTACTCTTAAAATACACGATATATCTCTAAGTACATAAAACTAAATTTGGTCAAAAAGGTAGTTATTCGAGTATTTGGATAGATTTGAATGTTGGATTTTGCTCAGTTGTCCAAATCTCACTAGATGACAATAGACATCTTGTATATGGGTGTTATTGGCTAGATTCAATTACTTGTCCAAATCTATGTTAAGGGTGGGTAATTCTAGAGGTCAACTCTTATAGATGGATGTGAATTTCTAGATTTAGTCACTTGTTCAAATCTATATCATGTGTGTAAATGCTACAGATGTGGCCCATTATCCAAATCTTATGTATGACTATATACTTTATGTAGCCTTATTGACATACCCACCCGATCAACTATATGTAAGGATTAAATTTGAATAAGTGTACAAATCTTTGTTTGGGATGTCAATAAAAACATCATAAACACATGGTCTAATTGATCTAATGTAAGCATGGAATTATTTTACTTTATAACAATGAACAAATTATGATGTAGTCAAATTAGCTCAATAATATTGCCTTTGAATTCTACAAAATGAAATAGAAGTTTTTCTACTAAGTTAAGATCATAAGTACCATACATATTGATCTAATGTAAGCATGGAATTATTTTACTTTATAATAATGAACAAATTATGATGTAGTCAAATTAGCTCAATAATATTGCCTTTGAATTCTACAAAATGAAATAGAAGTTTTTCTACTAAGTTAAGATCATAAGTACCATACATAAAAATCTAATTGATGATATTCCTACAACATTTACTTACATATCACAATGGAAAAAACTATCCTACCAATAAAATGAGAACTAAATATGTTTTTTAAACACCTACTATGTCTGGTTCATCAGGAAGAACTTGATCAACAAAGTCTAACATTTCCCCCTCATGCTACTTTGTAAGTGTAGCTATATGCTCTCGTGTGGGGCCTTCTATCAGAAGCTTCTCATTTGTAAACAAAGAATCATCTCCTTGATTTGTGATTCTAGCCCATGAACTAATTTCAAGATTCCCCTCAGCAAAGCTTGAACACATTGATTCAATCTCACGTAATTCCTATAAACTTGGAACCATTGCCACTATCTTTCGTTTGCTTGCAAGAGCCATTCTACATGCACTTCCTAATGCAAATACATCAAAAACATTCTCATCCTCCCTACAAAAAGATTGTATAGTTGTATAAATAACATCTCCCATCTTTATAATAGTCTTTGTGCACTGGTTTTGTCTTTATGTCAATCTCAGTCACCAATTGGTTTTCTCTTCATGTCAATTTGAGTCACCACTGTCAATCTGAGTCACCACTGTCACTATCACTATTGTCAGAAGTATCCAAAATATATGGTCTATGCTTCAAATCTTGGTAGCGACAATTTTCCATGAATTCCTTCTCTTTACTCATTAATACATGTGCCAACAAAGTACAGATTGATCCATCCACATGATCTGTGTATTAGGAGGGTTAATATCCATGATACCAATTGCCATCTTGCATTTCCTAGTTACCTTCTCTAAAGCACTCTCGAAGGCTACAAATTGCTTAAATGTTACAAATGCGATGAGGAAAAATTGTGGAGGTTCAGCAAACTAGATTTAATAATCCATGAAACATCATGTCAAACTTGTTTGACCTCCATGTCATGGTATGAACCCCATGAACTACATCAATCACCACTGTCCCAATTGGTTCCTTGAATGTGTTGCACATGAACTCCATCCCTTCCATGTCTAGTCCAACCTAGTATACACTCACAAGGATACTTATAGAATGCAAACTAGTTACCTCCTTTTGGTTTATACTCCATTGAATGTATGCTTATGCCGATGGAGGCAATGCATCTTTATGATCTCTATGAGCAAGCTTCTGTTTCATCCATATCTAACTTGATCCAATGATCTTTTCATAGTATTCTGGCTAGATGTTGTAGCAAATCACACACTGATCCCATGGCCTATCAACCTTGGCACCTAACTTTTCCTTAAACTCCTTCACAAGATCTTCCTACAACATTGTATCCTCCTTCATTTGACGTGCTCTTTCTGCCATATCCATCTTGTCTATATCATGCTTTCCCCTAGCTAGAACAATTTTGGAAACCAATATTTCTTCTTGAATGATCTTAATATTCTCCTCATCTAAACCTTGTAAACACCTAAATATGCCATCAGTCGGTTGTCTCCCACCCTTATTGATACCATTACTATGCTCAGCATGATAGGGCAGTGATCCATCTATATATGCATCCATAATCCTCATCCATGTCTGAAACATGTTACCTATGTGCATCCACACTATCACCAAATGCAACTCGTGCTAGCTCGATAAATTGATGCACACCATTCTCAATATTAGGAAATATTATGATGATAACCAATATTATATTGAGGTATTTCTAAAAACACCAAATATTGAAGGTTGGTAGTTACTTACATCCCATTTTGCACATTGTTCACTTCCCTTTGCAACTCCTTCGTGAGGCTTTGCAGAGCAGGTCTATTGAATGCAATCCATGGATCCCTTAATTACTTTAGATTATCATGATATTGAGATTGTCACATTATGTTTTGAGATTCTAAGTTTGCCATTCGAGATAATTCCACACTCTTTGGAGGGAAATTTTACACTATCCTCGCCACCCTTTCCATATAATACTTCTTTCTTTGATTCATGGCTTCATCAATCACACTCTCTGTGAAAACTCTCGCTACTGCATAAATGGAGTGTTGGCCAAAAAGTATCCAATACTTGTATTTATAAAGTTGGTCTCTCCTCACTATCTCCAAGGGTTTGTCGGTGGCCTCATCAAAAGGCATTAGATCCACGCGTGATGCAGGTGGTCTAGAAATGAATCCAAAGTCGAGAGCTAATTTTGGGCATGCTTCTTGCTCAATTTTCTATAGGCATATATTGCAAGAGCCTCTACACAATTTCTCACTGGGATGTGTTTGTAGTCCAAATGGGTAGTATTGCTCATAAAGTGACCAACCCAGAATGACCTTCACTACTCTTTTTTACAAACTTCTTCTTTGTTTGATCATAGTCCACCACAATTGCAGTATCACCAAATGGAGCAATGGCAGAACCTTTAACCGTATTTGTGACCAAAGTAGATGATGTTTGTTGTTTTTGATTCACTATTTTAGTTTTACCTCTAGCCTCATTCTTTGAAATATTGTCTTGAATCTTGTAGAACCCATCTATGTATTGTTTTATCATAGGCTCATCATCCTCCTCCTCTATACACCAACCCATTGTTAACATAGACTGAGCACCCAATAGTCTTCATCTTTGCATCATCATAATAAATGGAATCCAACAAGTATAATTTATTAGAGTCACTAATATGCACATGAATGCATGGAACTCCTTCTTTTCCTCCAATCCCCTCAGATAATTCGTGTACTACACTAAGATTTTTGTATACCTCTTTCTTGGGTTGTAATGCAAACAATTGTACATGTTTCATTAGCTTTCCCTCTTCATTGTATACATCAAGGTACCAAGTCCATGCCTTGTCATCATTAACGCCATCAAAAATCTCAAGCCTTAACTTCCTTGGAACTTTTAGTAGTAGTGGATGATGTCTTCCACTTTGACATTTTGAACCTATTCAAAGTTTGATGTCATCAACTTAATTAGTTTCATTCATTTTGTAGATCTTTAAACTTTTTAATCATTTTTCATTTAGATTGAAAAAAGAATATATTAATTAGATCATGATTGAGTACTCTAAAGGGATGAAGTTAAAATATTAGACTTAGTTAAATAATTAAAGGGATATGAGAGGGTGCGAGCTATGTAGTGTATATATATATGGATAATTGTATTGAATTGTTGGCAAAATCTATTGTGAAGAGCATTAGACAAGTCCTTAATAGGAGTTAGATATGAATTGTTTATAGATTTGGAGAATTGTCTAAATTTATATTAAAAGGTTGGTCAAATTTGTAAGAGGAGCTTTAGGTGAGTCCCAAATAAGAGGAAACTATGAATTGTATATAGATTTGGTGAACTGTCCAAATCTATATTAAATGGTTGATCAAATATAGTGAGAGGAGAATAACAAAAATCCCCAATTAGGGTTAGCCTTAGGTAGGTTTGCAATATGGGTGAGGTCTAGTGATGAGAGTAGCATTTTGGAAGTCCCCAATAGGAGTGAGCTATGCATTGTAGTTAGATTTGGACAGCTCTGCAAATATATTTTGAATGGTTGGCCAACTGTGGTGATATATTGAGCATTAAGAAAGTCTAGGCAAGTCCAATATGGGTGATGTGTAGTGATGAGAGGAGCATTATGGAAGTCCCCACAATAAAAGTGAGCTATGAATTGTAGATAAATTTAGACAATTTTCTAAATCTATATTGAATGATTGGCCACATGTAGTGAGAAAAGCATTAGGCGAGTCCCCAATTGGGCTGAGCTATGAATTGAGAATAGTGAGAGAAGCATTACAAAAATTCCTAATAAGGGTAAGTATTAGGCAAGCCCCCATGGTTAGTATTAGGCAAGTTCAGAGTTGGGGTGAGATATTGATTAAAAATAATGAGAAAAGAATTAGTAAAATGCCCAATAAGGGTTACTATTAGCAAGCCCCTAGTAGGGACATGGGGTCTAGCAAGATTATCACTAGCAGAGTCTCCAATAAGAGTGAGCTATGAATTATAGAGATATTTGGATTGTCCAAATCTATATTTAATGGTTGGCCAAATATAGTGAAAGGACCATTAGGAAAATCCCCAAAAGTAGATAAGTACGGATTCTAGGTAGATTTGGACATTTGTCCAAATCTACATGGAGTGGTTAGTCAAATATAGTAAGATAGGAGCATTAGCCAAGTTTGTGGTTACAGTTAGTATTACAAAATCCTTTAATGGGGTTGAGGTCTAGTAAAAAGGATCATTAGGCCAGTCTCCAATAGAAGTAACCTATGAATTATAAATAGATTTGGATAAGTGTCTAAATCTATATTGTATGATTGGCCAAATCTATTAAGAAGACAATTAGGTAAGTCCTTAATAGGAGTGAGATACGAATCGGACAATTGTCCAAATCTATATTTAATGGGTGGTGAAATCTAGTGAGATGATAATTAGACAAATTACCAATAAGGGTTAGCCTTAGACAATTATCCAATAGGTATAAGGTCTAGTGAGAGGAGCATCTTAGAAGTCTGCATTTAGAGTGAGCTCTAAATTTCACTTAGATCTAGACAATTATCCTCCCCAATTGGGGTGAGCTATGAATAATAAATAGTGAGAGAAGATTTAAGTATTAGGCAAGCCCCCAAAAATAGGGACGTAAGATATAGTGACATGAGCATTACGCAAGTCCCCGATACGAGTGAGATATGAATTATAGATAGATTGGGATTATCCAAATCTATATTGAATGGGTGGCTAAATAGCATTAGGCACGTCTCCATAGGGTTCATGGATTTGGATAATTGTCCAAATGTACATTTAATGGTTGGCCAAAAGTATTAACAAGAGCATTAGGCAAGTTCCTAATAGGAGTGAGCCATGAACTATATATAGATTTAGACAATTGTCCAAATCTATATATTGAGTTGCTGGTCAAATATAGTGAGAGGAGCAAGTGGTAGTGGTTAACATAAGGGTGTAGTCAGAGGAGTGTTAGGCAAGTCTGTGGTAATGGTTAGCATAAGGATGTAGTCATAGAAGCTATGAACTATAGATAAATTGCCCAAATCTATATTAAATGGTTGGCTAAATCTAGTGAGATAAGCATAAGTAAAGGGTTTAGGATTGTAGGTAGATTAAGACAATTATTAAAATCTATATTTAATGGTTAGCCAAATGTGGTGAGAAGAGAATTAGGTAGGCAAGTCCCTAATAGGAGTGAACTATGAATCAATTATAGATTTAGGTAATTGTACAAATCTACATTGAGTGGTTGGCCAAATCTAGTGAGAAGAGCATTAGTCATGTCCATCATTAGGGTTAGCATTAGGCCAATGCGCATTAGGAGTGAGATATGAACAATAGAAAGATTTGGAGAATTGTCCAAATATGTATATTGAATGGTTATCCAAATCTTGTGAGAAGAGCATTAGTTAGTAATATGAGTAAGATATGCATTGTATATAAATTTGAACAACTATCCGAATCTATACTTAATGGTTCTAGTTAGAGGAGCATTAGGCAAATCCCCAATAGGATTGGTATATTTATGTACATAGATTTGTCCAAGTAGATATCAATAAATGATTGGCTAAATACAAGGAGGAGATCATTACACAAATTTATAACAAGGGTTTGCCTTATGCAAGGTCTTTAATAGGGTTGAGGTATGTATTATAGGTATATTAAGACAATTATCGAAAACTATATTTCATGGTTGGTCAAATCTACATTTTTTTGGTTGACCAAATTTACATTCAATGGGTTAGCCAAATGTGGTGAGAAGAGAATTAGGTAGGAAATTCCCTAATATGAGTGAATTATGAATTAAATATAGATTTGGGAAAGTGTCCAAATCTACATTGAGCACTTGGCCAAACCTAGTGAGACGAGCATTAGTCATGTCCATGGTTAGGGTTAGCATTAGGCTAATCCCCCTTATAAGTGAGCTCCAAACTATAGATAGATTTGCACAATTGTCCAAATATGTATATTGAATGGTTAGCCAAATCTTGTGAGAAGATAATTAGTTAGTAATATGAGTGAGCTATGCATTGTATGTAGATTTGGACAATTGTCCAAATCTATACAGAATGATTCTAGTAAGAGGAGCATTAGACAAATCCCCAATAGAAGTGGTGTATGTATGTATATAAATTTTTCCAAATCTATATCAATGAATGGTTGGCTATATCAAAAAAGAAGAGAATTAGTAAACCCCCATTCAAGGTTAGCCTTAAGAAAGGTGCCCAATAGAGTTGAGGTCTATTGAGAGGAGAACTATAGAGGTCCCCAAAAGGGTTGAGGTTTGGATTGTAGGTAGAGTTGAGGTCTATTGAGAGGATAACTATAAAGGTCCCCAAAAGGGTTGAGGTTTGGATTCTAGGTAGATTAAGACAATTATCAAAATCTATACTTAGTGGTTCATCAAATCCTTATTTAATTGTTAGTAAAATGTGGTGAGAAGAGAATTAGGCATGCAAGTATCTAATAGGAGTGAACTATGAATTAAATATAGATTTGGGAAATTGTCCAAATCTAGTGAGAGGAGCATTAACTATGTCCATGGCTAAGCTTAGCATTTTGCCAATCCCGATTAGGACTGAGCTATGAACTATAGATAGATTAGGACAATTGTCCAAATTTGTGTATTGAATGGTTAGTCAAATCTTCTAAGAAGAGTATTAGCTACAAATATGAGTGAGATATAAATGTTATATAAATTTAGATAATTGTCCAAATCTTTACTGAATGATTCTACATAGCTCACTCATTCTATTGAATATAGATTTGGGAAATTGTCCAAATCTTCATTCAGTGGTTAGCCAAATCTAGTGAAAGGAGCATTAGTCATGTCCATGGCTAAGCTTAGCATTAGGCCAATCCGCATTAGGAGTGAGCTATGAACTATAGATAGATTAGGAAAATTGTCCAAATTTGTGTATTGAATGGTTAGTCAAATCTTTTGAGAAAAGTATTAGCTACTAATATGAGTGAGCTATAAATGTTATATAGATTGAGATAACTTTACAAATCTTTACTGAATGGTTCTTCTGAGAAAAGTATTTACTAATGTGAGTGAGCTATAAATTTTATATAGATTTAGATAACTTTACAAATCTTTACTGAATGGTTCTAGTAAGACCCGAATTAGGCAAATACCCAATAAGAGTGGTGTATGTATGTATATAGATTTGTCCAATATATATATCAAGGAATGGTTGTGGCTAGATCCAATGAGAAGAGCATTAGACAAATCTGTATTAAGGGTTGGCCTTAGTCAAGGTCTCCAATAGGGTTGAGGCGTAATGAGAGGAGCATTATGGAAGTCCTCAACAATACCAATAAGATATTAATTGTAGTTATATTTAGACACTTTTCTAAATCTATATTGAATGGTTAGCCAAATGCAGTGATATGAGCACTAAACAAATCCCCAATAATACGGGTTAGCCTTAGACAAGTCTCCAATGGGTGAGTTCTGGTGGGAGGAGCATTATGGAAGTACCCAGTAGAATTGAGCTATGGATTAGAGTTAGATTTGGAAAATTTTCAAATCTTTATTTTGAATGGTTTGCTAAATCTAGTGATATGAGCATTAGACAAATCCCCAATAACGGTTGGCCTTGGGCAAGTATCCAATAGGGGTGATTCGGTGAATTCTAGTGGGAGGACCATTATGGAAGTCCCCAATAGAATTGAGCTACAAATTATAGTTATATTTGGACAATTGTCGAAATCAATATTGAAGAGTTTGCCAAATCTAGTGAGATGAGCATTAGACAAGTTCCCAATCAAGTTACCACTAGTCAATTCCCCAAAAGAGCAAGGTCACATGTGATGGTCATTATGCATTTCTATTTGATGTAGATTTGGACAGTTGGCGAAATGTATGGTGGTGGGATTTAGATAAATTGAATGAATTTCCATTTCTTTTTCCAACTCCCATTGAAAGCTACAAGTTTTGTCGAAGGGTTTGGTTAAATGGAAACCTAAGGATCAGGCTAAGTGGGTGAGAAAGGTTATAGTCTAGGTTCCATGGATACGTAAGGGATTTGGACAAATTTAATAGTTGTCCATATCTTTATCCAATTCCCATGTCTAGCCATTATGGTATCCAAGGCCCAAGGATTTGGCCAAGTGGGTTACCAAGGTAATAGTCCACTTTCTAAATCTTCATGTTATGTGTGAATGCCTCTAGATTGAAAGAGGTGGTTTTCATTTTTATGGAGTAGTTTATTAACTATAGAGACAAAGATATATATTTGAAGAGGAAAAGAGCTGAAGTGAATCCATTCAAAGAGCAAAAGAGCCAAAGCGAATCCACATAGAGGTATGCAATACATCTTTCTTATTTACAGGACCCATTAAAAGAAAGAAAGCATGCTAACATAAGGCTAATCTTAGATTAAATGACTTGCTAATAGATTATAGATTAGAGACATTTTAATGAAATACATTAATAAATAGTTATAAATTAAATGCATTAATCTTGCAGGTTAGTCAAAGTAGTGACTGTGAATGAAAAGTTAGCATAACCAGTTTAATTAGTGATGAATCAGTTTAATATATTAATTTTTAATAGTTAATAAAGATGAATTAATTATTATCATTACTCATAATATGAACTGTAAATATAGATTAGTTAATCAAGATTCATTGATGGCGTGCAACTTCCCTACCGTATATTCCTGGGGGAGAGAGAGAGAGAGAGAGTTGTGGCCAAAGCTGAGAGAGAGAGAGGGAGAGAGAGAGAGAGAGAGAGGAGGTAAACTCTCCTTCTATCAGATCTCTACACAACAAGCTATTTTTCATATTATGTTTGGTGGAGAAAGAGGGAGGGAAAGATTGAATCTTGTTTAGGGTATCACCATTACCATCATGCAATTTTGCTAGGGTGAGACATTTTCTATGGAGAGAGAGAGAGAGAGAGATAATTGAGACAATTTGATATGGAAAGTTGAGAGAGAGAGAAGATGATTTACCTATGCTTGTCCTGCTCCACACCCTTGCTTCTCCCTACTTTTTTCTTCTCTCTGTGTTTTGCTCCTCCACGCTATAGATGCAAAGAGTGAAACATTTTTTTTTTAAATTTTTGGGCCAAATGTTCTGACATAGTGTCCTTTAATGTTAAATCATCAAAGGTCGGTCACAGGTTTTCTTTCTCTTTCGGCTAACGGCCACCCACACACACATAACCATAAGCATAATTATAAAAACTACCTACATTTCAAATTTTTTTATATTATATATTATTTTGGAAAAAATTTAATGAATTTTCAATGATGTCATGCCACAAACATTTTTATATGAGTCATATCGTCGGGCCCCCTGGACCCTTGCCATTGTCGGGGGCCTTTTGGTGGCCCTTGCACCCCACCACCATAGAGGGGGCCTAGTGGCCCCCTTGACCCCCCGTTTAGGGGGGCCTAGTGGCACCCAAAACCCCCCAGCCTCAATAACTCGTGGTAAATTGGGTGCCCCCCACCACCTTGAACGACAAGCCAATTACCAACAATAAGGAAAAAAAATTAGGAAATCATCCCTTTTTTGGGCCCGTAACATCTTGTTCGGGCATGTATGTTGGAGATATTCAAGACTTTTATGGATAGTCCTCACATATATGTACATACATACATACATACATATATGTATGTATATATGCATATATGCATATATATAAGTGTGTGTATTTATGTGTTTGTACATGCGTGTATGTACGTGTGCATATATATATTATATATATGCACATATATATATATAAACACATACACACATATATATACATATATAGATGTACAATCGTATATATATGTGGATATAGATATAAACTCACATAGACACACACACACACACACATGCGTGCACACACACATACACACATTTGTGTAAACACATATAGATATATAATATTTTGTTTGTATATATATGTATATAAATACATACATACATACGTACATACATACATACATACATACATATATATATATATATATATATATATATAGACACATATTTCACAAATACATATATAATATTTTATTTTTATGTATGTATGTAGGTATGTAGGTATGTATGTAGATATATGTATGCATACATACATACAAAATACATATATATATATATATATATATATATAAACACATACACTCACATAAAGATATATAGTATTTTATTTGTATGTATGTATGTATGTATGTATACACACACACACACATATATATATATATATATATATATATAAACACATACACTCACATAAAGATATATAGTATTTTATTTTTATGTATGTATGTATGTATGTATACACACACACACACATACATATACAAACACACATACACATGCATATACAGAAATACATACATACATACATACATACATACATACATACATACATACATACATACATATATGTATATATATTTTTATATATTTGTAGATATATTTAAAGGTATAATGAGGACAATTGGCAAAAACTAGGGCCTTGTCAGAGTTCCACATTAGAGACTGATTTGGAGACTTGGTCAAAACCAGATCCTTGTTAGAATTCAATGTTAAAGGTTGATTTGGACACTTGGTCAAAATTGTTGTTAGAAATCCATGTTAGAGGTAGACTTGGACACTTGGTGAAAACTAGGGCCTTGCTAGAAATCCATGTTAGAGGTAGATTTGGACACTTGGCCAAAACTAGGGCCTTGTTACAAATTCATCTTAGAACTTACACTTGGACAAAAATAGGGCCTTCTTAGAAATCCATGTTAGAGGTTTATTTGGACCCACTTATTCACAAAACTAGGGCCTTGTTAGATTTCCATGGTACAAGTTGATTTGGACACTTGGCCAAAACTTGGTCCTTGTTAAAATTTTTTATTAGCCCCATTGATTTGGACACTTGGCTAAAACTAGGGCCTTGCTAGAATTCCATGGTTAAAGTTGATTTGGACACGGCCAAAACTAGGGCCTTGCTAAAGAAATACATGTTAGCCATTGATTTGGACACTTCGCCAAAACTACTTTTTAAAATTTTGTATTAGACCCTTTGATTTGGGCACCTGGCTAAAACTAGGACCTTGCTAGAATTCCATGGTACAAGTTGATTTGAAGAGTTGGCCAAAACTAGGTCCTTGTTAGAAATACATGTTAGCCATTGATTTGGACACTTGTTGGAAATCCATGTTAGCCCATTGATTTGGACACTTGACTAAAACCAGGGCCTTGTTAAAAATTTGGATTAGCCCCATTGATTTAGACACTTGACTAAAATTAGGGCCTTGCTAGAATTCCATGGTACAAGTTGATTTGGACACTTGGCCAAAACTAGGGCCTTTCTAGAAATACATGTTAGCCATTGATTTGGACACTTGGCCAAAACTACTTTTTGAAAATTTGGATTAGACCCATTGATTTGGACACCTGGCTAAAACTAGGACCTTGCTAGAATTCCAGGGTACAAGTTGATTTGGAGAGTTGGCCAAAACCAGGGCCTGGTTAGAAATAGGTGTAAGCCATTGATTTGGACACTTGTAAGAAATCCATGTTAGCTGATTAATTTTGACAGTTGACCAAAACTAGGGCCTTGTTAAAAATTTGGACACTTGACTAAAACTAGGCCTTGCTAAAATTCCATGGTACAACTTGATTTGAACACTTGGCCCAAACTAGGGCCTTGTTAGAAATACATGTTAGCAATTGATTTGGACACTTATTAGAAGTCCATGTTAGCAATTGATTTGGACACTTTTTAGAAATCCATGTTAGCCATTAATTTGGACACATGGCCAAAACTACAGCCTTTGTTTAGAAATTTGGATTAGCCCCATTGATGCAGACACTTGGCTAACACTACGGCCTTGTTAGAAATCAATGTTAGAAGTAGATTTGGACACTTGATCAAAACTAGAGTGGCCTTACTAATGGGTAGGTCTACAAAACTAGGAGGTGATAGAAATTAAATTTTGAGGTGGATTTGGAAACTAAGGCCCTCTTAGATTTGGACACTTGGTCAAATCTTTGGAGAGAATTGGCATTAGAGGGGTATGTATATATGGATGGTTAGGTCCTTAAGAGTATGGTATGATGTGTGTCCATTTAGATATAGATTTAGACACTTGGGTAAATACTGAAGAAGTAGTATTGGATGGGAGGGTATGTAAAATTGGCTAATTTATATATGAGATGTTTATGAGACAATTCATATTATATATAGATTTGGATAGTTGGCCAAATGTAGATATTTACATATAAATGGCTATGTTCATGAAACTAGGATGTGATAGAATTCTAAGAGATAGATTTGGACACCTGACCATTTCTTTAGAGAGTTGTTTCATTTCTAAGCAAGAATGGGCTATGTATAAATATTTGGGTAATAATCCCAGAAAAAGTAGTCCATGAATTCGGTAGAGTTAAAGGATTTTGCCACACCTGGTGACCTAAAAAATATTAATTTGTATATAGATTTGGAAAATTGATCAATTCTATCATGTGATAAGTGAAAGAAGATGATACTTAATATATTTTATAATGTATATTCTACTAACGGAATTGGGACACTTGATCCAATATGAAGAATTGAATCTATGTATTTTTTATGTGTAGGGAAAATGTAATCTTAATTTTCTCATAGAGAATGTGTTAAGTTGACCATCAATAATGTGATGGTAGCAATAGACAAGATACGTGCAACCCATGAGGAAGATATTTTCCATGGAGAAAAACTTGGGAAGGACCACGTCTCTGTGAGCATTGATAAATGCTTCAACCATGACATTGCACTACCATTTCCAATGTTAGATGCAAGCAAAGTAGTCAATGCACTCAGTAGCATTGTCAAGTGGTGTAAGAATTCTCTAGAGATCTTGGTTGTAGCACCTAACATTCAAGAAGTTTTGGGCTCAACCATGGATGGTTCAAGAGAGTAGTGCCATATGATAGAATTTCAAAACGTGAGAGTTGGAGAGAAAAAACTGTGTTATTGTGTTCAAAGGGCAAAAAATAATGTGTTGGGAAAGGGGTCATATTGTTGGTCTTTCCATATGAGGCTATTAATTTTGAAGATTTAGGTGGAGATGATGTGGGTGTGGTGGTTGATCAAGCCATCCAACAAGTTTAGTCATTAGTACCTTCCTTAAATAATGGTGTTAATCTCATTAGGTGGCCTATTAAAAGACTCACATTTGAGGATGGTTCAGCACTCCTCATTGAAGAGGATTCCAATGATATGGACGACCAGTTCATTAATGAATGTGTTGCTGCTCCAACTAAGAAGAGGAGATACTACGTGAAGAGGCAGACCAAAGTGTTGGGAATAAAAGGGAATTCAATGAGGAAACAATAGATGTTGTTTCCCATGTAGCTACAGTTGATTGTTGCTCGAGAAAATGTTGCCAAGTTGTTGATCGTGATGCAATGATACAACTCTGCAAAGATTTTTGGGGGTGTTGCTTGCAATCTCGCACTGATTATGTGTATGATCCAATGGAAATTGTATGCAGTGTGCATGGAGTGGGTACAAGAAAGTATAGCTTCACATTCAATGGTATGGAAGTATGATCAAGGGCATGGGATGAGATGCATGGTATTCCAACTACAACATTTTACTGATACAAGGGTTAGTTTGAGAATGATATACGAAGGTCAATGCACGGAAACAAGGGGATTATAAGAAAGGAATGGGATCACATTGAACTAGGAAGGGTAATAATTTGAGAATTTATACAAAACAATTCTAAGAAGATGCCTCACAGAAGCAAAACCATGACAGGTGGTTCTAAGGAAACCCAACTAGTTATTCCAGATTTCTACAAGCAAGTGAAAATTTTGAATGAGGTTAATATGACATTGAAGAATATCAATCAAAAATAAATGTTGGCATCAACATTTGGTAGGATCTCGAATATAGAATTCAAGCATATTAGCCTTGCCAGAACAAGCAAGTTTTCAAAGTGCACTATATGCAGTGGAATAAAGGATCAATTTGGGAGCCACAAAGTGCCAAGATCAACGTAATAGATTGGTGCGTCAAAGAAAGGCCCACATGTTGCAAAAACTTAGTTGTAGAAATCTCTACTATGCTTGGAGATTGACGTAAAGTACTTTTGCATAATACATGATAATATGGACCAAAAGAAAACAACGATCCAAAGGTTGAAGGTGTGTTCCAAGGAGATAGATAAGTCAACACAATTGCCAGTGTCACTAATAGGAATGATAACCCATGGACATGGACAAGGGCACTATGGACGTTTTGCTATCAGCTTATGGCCATCTAATCCAAATTTCACAATAGGTTCTCTTGCCTTGTGTCTAAGAAACCTTGAGAGGTGTGACAAACATGAGTATGGAGATCTTTCCAATGATCATATGCCGAGCTCTACTAGCACATTATTGAATGCATTAAACTCTAGAAAGTCTCTTGATTAGCATTGCCCACATGAGGGTGGATACATGGGAGCTTGCTCAACTACATTGAATGATGTTGGGATAGCAACATAAGTGTTAAACACAAATCCTAGTTCAGAATTCAAGAAATTGCTAGATAATTTGATGTTGCAATTGGACAATTGTGCATCAGAGAACAAGAGTCGGTATTTGTTTGCCTTCTATCGTTGTTAGTTTCCAAAGCAGTATTTAAGATGGTCCAGTTAGGATTTTTGATGGTTGGTCATACATATGAGCATATTGATGCAATGTTTAGTAGATTTTTTGAGAAACTAAGGACTAGCTAGACATTCACCTTCCCACATTTAATGAAAATATTCAAGGATAGCCAAGTATCTACTCCAACCCCATACTTTATGACAAATGTCCCAGACTTTAAGGGATACATTGATGGGTGCTTGTCTATGGACAAGATATGTTGGTGGGGCACTCAAAACCATTACAATTTAGATTCTTCATGCAGAAAAAGGTTCTAGTCATGCAATATAAAGTTCATCCTAAATCCATTGAATGGCTGCCAAAGGATGGTGGTATTGAATTATGGAAGAAGGATAGTGATCGTAACACAATACCACCGGCAGGGGTTCCATGTGTGGTTCCAATGTTTGAGTACATTAAAGATCACTTAGAGGTGGTAAAAGGAATTAAGGATTACATATGATATTGGAAAAGATGTGCTCATGTTCAAGGATCTGATGCAGATTTCACCTCGTACATCAACCCAGTGATTGAGTATTGGGAGGCCATGGTCCAGGCAATAGAGAGACCAGCTGTCCACGATGGAGCCTTGATTATATCGCTAGATTGGATTGTACTCACATGTAGTTTGTATCATCCATATCCTAAGAAGACACAATGATAGGGAAAGTGATCGAGAGAGAGAGAGAGAGAGAGAGAGAGAGAGAGAGAGAGAGAGAGAGAGAGAGAGAGAGAGGACATTGATGGGTTTTCTTCTTGTCACAAGAAGAAGGCCTCAATGTGTGGTTAGCGTGCTCGACTTGGATGGCAATAAGGCATGGAATGTAAGGGTTAGGAGTTTGGGTTATGCAGGGTCGGAGCCACTCCCATTGTGGACAAGCATTGTGTAACCAAGGAGTGCATCTCCTATGGGCTAACCAAAGTATGGAAATATATCCGGTGTGAACACCTCATATGGGGGACCAAAGAAATTAAGTTTTTTTGTTAACATATATTGAAAGCTGGAGAAGCTCGTAGATAAAAAACCTTAGGAGCCCTAATGCATGACAGGTGGCACAAGTGGAAGGGAATGGAAGCCTTTTCATGGCAGGTGGCTATAAAGAGTTGGTGGATGACGTATTTCCGCATGTTGATGGTGTGTGGTGGGCTACAAGCCAAAACAACATAGAGAAAAAAATTGAGGGGAGGATTTAGTTTTGGAGAGACCGTCTATTTTCTTAATTCCTCTGAGGTCAACATCTTGGGGTTATATTTGAGGGTGCTCTACAGCTTCTATTGAAATCGAAAAGAAGACAAGAGGGGTGCCTTTGTTCAAGCTCTGGTGCATGAGGATTCGGATGGTGTGCTAAACACACGCGCGGGGCCCATGGCCTCAGCTTGCAGGTCTTTCCTCCTCAAAACCAAATTCAGTATCACTTCAAGGATAAGTCCTGGCTCCTCAAAATGGCAACCCATGATGTCTACCAATCAAAAGGATTCAAAATTACATAATAGTTGGTAGGAAAGGATGTTGGTTTGGTATAGATGATTACGTTTCACTTCAATCTGCTCTTGTTCTAAAAGCTTTGTTCGGTATTGTTCTATATGCTTTGTTTGCCCACTTTGTGCTATGTTTATCTTCATGTTTGGCTTTAGAATAGACATATATATATAGTTACAAGCTTGGTTTGTTAGGAAGGGCAATTGGGGAAATTACTAGGGGGGATAAACATGCCAGGAAGCATCCCTGTAATAGTTCTAGAGGCTAGCAGGAGCAGCAGATGGCAAGGGTTGTTGGTGATCATGTTTTATTTGGTGTCCTCAAGGTGTTTTGTTGCAAATGAGATGCGATATACGCGTGGGTTTCTACAAGGTGAGTTTATGTTTGTTTTTGCTAGGTTGTTGGGTGTGAGCTTGGAGATTCCTTCCTATGGTGGAGCATTGGGACGGGGCTATAGAGGCGGTTCTCCCCAATGCTTCAATGTGTGTGAGTGAGTTAGAGAGTATATGTTTGTGAAGAAAGATATTGAGAGAGCCACTAACTTACCAAATCAGAGTTTCCTATGTGTTATAATATGAATCTATCAAACTCCTCATATCATTCGACATGTTAGATCATGACTTCATGTTCCCTTCTAATCAAGTTCTTGCAACATGTGCAAGAACACTCTACTCTCATTGCTTACAACCACTCGGCCATTGAGGATAAAGAATTACCTACATGCTCCATTGGAAAGAGAGAGAGAGAGAGAGAGGAGTAAGATAGATTTATGGAAAAATAATCTTCATGATATACATTTTTCTACATTTTTTAGTTGGTGAATACCAACAATTATTTTTTAGTATTAGGCATCTTATAAAAATACACAATGTCAATAAACATACATGGGGGGTTAACGCTTTTACCAAGCTATATGTTGACTCTATAAAAATATATATACCTAGGCTTGTAAGACTACAAAGAAACTAAAACCCAAGAACAATTCTCCCCTTTTTTCCTTTTTCAATATGTTTTTTTTGAAAAGCTCCTCTTCTTCTATCCAAGCCTTTTTAACCCTACCGACCTTCTCTCCTTTTCCCTCATTCTATCCCTCATTCTTCTTATCATGTGCAAGTACTCATTCTATCCCTTATTCTTCTTATTATGTGCAAGTACTCTTAACCCTAAACCCTAAATATCTTCTCTCCTTTTCCCGTATTCTCTCCCTCATCCTCTTTGGTAGGGTTTCATATATGTTAGGGTTAGAGTTTTTTTAGCTTTGTAGGTTTTTTTCAAGATTTAGAGTTTTTGACTTTATAAGTTTTTTCTCTTATGTTATTTGAGTTTTGCATTTTGTCAAATTTTTGTCATAGGTTTGGCATTTAAGTTACCATGTTATCCACATCTAAGAGATCTTCTTTTAGATCATCTTCTCTTATCACGGCTATGGTATTGCTACACCCTTGAGGTGGTTGGGAGTTTATTATTTTAGGCTTAGGGCATGTATAATATTTCATGCTCTTGTAGCTAGTTTTTTTTGGCTTGAGCATGCATGAGCTCATATTTTCTTATTTATTCTAGTTCTTTTTTTAAGGTTATATTTTTTGAAACTTAGATTCAAGAAGGCTCTCTGTGAGAGAGCAAGCTCTAGCTCACCTTTCCTAGTAGCTAATTCTTGCATGGTTTGGTAAGGCTAAGCTCACATTTTTAAAAAGTAGTTTTGGCCAAGTGTCCAAATCAATGGCTAAGATGTATTTTTAGCAAGGCCCTAGATTTGGCCAAGTGTCCAAATCAACTTGTACCTTGGAATTCCAACAAGGCCCTAGTTTTAGTCAAGTGTCCAAATCAATGGGGATAATCAAAATTTTTAACAAGGATCAAGTTTTGGCCAAGTGTCCAAATCAACTTGTACCATGGAAATCTAGCAAGTCCCTAGTTTTGTGAATAAGTGTGTCAAAATCAACCTCTAACATGGATTTTTAAGGAGGCCCTATTTTTGGCCAAGTATAAGTAAACCTCTAAGATAAATTTGTAACAAGGCCCTAGTTTTGGCCATGTCCAAATCTACCTCTAACATGGATTTCTAGCATGACCCTAGTTTTGACCAAGTGTCCCATTCTACCTCTAACATGGATTTCTGACAACAATTTTGACCAAGTTTCCAAATCAACCTCTAACATAGAAATCTAACAAGGATCTAGTTTTGACCAAGTGTCCAAATAAGTCTCTTACGTGGGACTCTAACAAGGCCCTAGTTTTGGCCAATTGTCCTCACAAATGTTATACCTTTAGATATATCTACACATATATACAAATGTATGTATATATATATATATGTATGTATGTATGTATGTATGTGTGTATGTATATATGTATATGTATGTGTATGTGTGTATGTATATGTATGTGTGTGTGTGTGTGTGTTTGTGTGTAAACATACATACATATATACATAAAAGTAAAACACTATATATCTTTATGTGAGTGTATGTATTTATATATATGTATGTATGTATGTATTTTTATAAATATATATAAATAAAATATACCTAGATACATACATACATACAAATAAAATATTATATATCTATATGTGAAACATGTGTTTATATATATATGTATGTATGTATGTACGTATGTATGTATGTATGTATTTATATACATATATATATAAATAAAATATTATATATCTATATGCGAGTGTATGTGTTTACACATGTGTGTGTGTGTGTGTGTGTGTGTGTGTGTGTGTGTGTTTATGTGAGTTTATATCTATATTCGTATATATATACGATTGTATATCTATATACGTATATATATGTGCGTATGTATTTATATATATATATATATATATATGTATGTATATGTATGTATGTATGTATGTATGTATGTATGTATGTATGTATGTGTATATATATAATATATATATGCACATGTACACACACACACACACACATATATATATACATACGCACACATACATAACCACACCTATATATATGCATATATACATATATACATACATATATGTATGTATGTATGTACATATATGTGAGGGCTATCCATCAAGCTCTTGAACATCTCCAACATATGTGCCCAAACAAGACGTTAGGGGCTCAAAAAAGGGATGATTTCCCAAAGTTCTATCCTTATTGTTGGTAATTGGCTTGTCTTTCGGGGCAATGGGGGGCACCCAACTTACCACGAATTATTGAGGCCGAGGGGTCTGGGGGGCCGCTAGGCCCCCTCTGTGGTGGGATGTGGGGCCACCATAGGCTTCCAACAGTAGGGGTCTTGGGGGCCCGATGATATGACTCATATAACAATTTTTGAGGCATGCCATCATTGAAAAATCATCAAAACTAAATTTAAAATAATATATAATATAACAAAATTTGAAATGTAGGTAGTTATTATAATTATGCTTATGGTTATGTGTGTGGGGGGGATGCAGCCCAAAAAGAAAAAGAACGTGTGACTGACCTTTGTGATGATTTAATATTTAAAGTCACTATCTCACAAGATTTGGCCCAAAAATTGAGAAAAAAAAAATGTTTCTCTCTTTGCATCTACAGGGTGGAGGAGCAAAATGTAGGGAGAAGAAAAAAGTAGGGAGAAGAAAAATGCAAGTAGAAGCAAGGGTGCGGAGCAGGACAGGCATAGGTAAATCATCTTCTCTCTCTCTCAACTTTCCATATCAAATCGTCTCAACTATTTCTCTCTCTCTCTCTCTCTCTCTCTCTCTCTCTCTCTCTCTCTCTCTCTCTCTCTCTCTTCTGTGCATAGAAAATTTTCTCACCCTAGCAGAGCCTTGCGAAAACAAATTGCATGACGGTAATGGTGATACCCTAAACCAGAATCAATTTTTTCTTCTCTCTTTCTCCACTAAACATAATATGAAAAATAGCTTGTTGTGCAAAGATTTGGTAGAAGGAGAGTTTACCTCCTCTCTCTCTGTCTCTCAAAGCTTTGGCCACGACTCTCTCTCTCTCTCTCTCTCTCTCTCTCTCTCTCCCATGCACATACAGTAGGGAAGCCACACGCCATCAATGAATCTTGATTAACTAATCTATATTTATAGTACATATTATGAGTAATTATACTAATTAATTCATCTTTATTAACTATTTGAAATTAATATATTAAATTGATTCATCACTAATTAAACTGGTTATACTAACTTTTCATTCACAGTCACTAAATTTACTAACCTGTGAGATTAATGCATTTAATCTAACACTAATTATTAATGCATTTCAATAAACTTTCTCTAATCTATAATCTATTAGCAATTCATTTAATCTAAGATTAGCCTTATGTTAGCATGCTTTCTTTCTTTTGATGAGTCCTATAAATAAGAAAGATGCATTACATACCTGTATGTGGATTTGCTTTGGCTCTTTTTTTCTTTGAATGGATTCACTTCAGCTCTTTTGCTCTTCAAGTAGATATCTTTGTCTGTAGAGTTAAACTAGAAGTAAACTCCTCCATAAAAATGAAAACCACCTCTTTCAATCTAGAGCCATTCACACATAACATGAAGATTTTGAAAGTGGACTATTACCTTGGTCACCCACTTGGACAAATCCTTGGGCATCCACTTAACCAAATCCTTGGATACCATAATGGCTAGACATGGGAATTGGACAAAGATATGGACAACTATTAAATTTTTCCAAATCCCTTATGTATCCATGGAACCTAGACTATAACCTTTCTCACCTACTTAGCTTGATCCTTAGGTATCCATTTATCCAAACCCTTGGACAAAAGTTCTAGGTTTATATGGGAGTTGAAAAAAGATATGAAAATTCATTCAATTTGTCTTAATACCACCAACATACATTTAGCCAACTGTCCAAATGTACATCGAAAAGAAATGCATAATGACCATCACATGTGACCTTGCTCTTTTGGGGAATTGCCTAATGGTAACCCAATTGGGGACTTGTCTAATGCGCATCTCACTAGATTTGGCTAACTCTTTAATATAGATTTAGACAAGTGTCCAAATCTAACTATAATTTGTAGCTCAATTCTATTGGGGACTTTCATAATGGTCCTACCACTAGACTTTACCCCTATTAGAGACTTGCCCAAGGCTAACCCTTATGGGGGATTTTTCTAATGCTCATATCACTAGGTTTAGCCAACCATTCAATATAGATTTGGAAAATTGTCCAAATATAACTCTAATCCATAGCTCAATTCTATTGGGGACTTCCATAATGCTCCTCTCTATAGAACTCACCCCTATTGGAGACTTGTCTAAGGCTAACTATTATTATTGGGGATTTGTTTAATGCTCATATCACTGCATTTGGCTTACCATTAAATATAGATTTGGATAATTATCTAAATAAAACTACAATTAATATCTTATTACTATTGTTGGGGACTTCCATAATTCTCCTCTCATTAGGCCTCAACCCTATAATTGGAGACCTTGACTAAGGCCAACTCTTAATATGGATTTGTCTAATGCTCTTCTCATTGGATTTGGCCACAACCACTCCTTGATATATATTGGGTTTTGGATTTATCCAACCATTCATTGATATAGATTTGGACAAATTTATATACATACATACATCACTCCTATTGGGGATTTGCCTAATTCTCCTCTTACTAGAACCATTCAGTATAGATTTGGATAGTTGTCCAAATCTACATACAATGCATAGCTCACTCATATTAGTAACTAGTTCTCTTCTCACAAGATTTGGCTAGCCATTCAATACACACATTTGGACAATTGTCCAAATCTATCTATAGTTCAGAGCTCACTGTCGCAAATCAACTCGTGGATCCTAAAATGTTGGTGTAGCCGCCTTCATGCTCTTCCTTATGTGTGGATAAAGATTCCTTTTCTCTCTCTTGCAGGGTTGTTGTTTCTAATGAGAAGATTAAAAACCCTAAATTGTATAAATCAATTCCTTCAATGGAAATACTAATAAAGGCAAAACATAAACTTGATGGCATTTCCTAGACCTACCCACCATAGCTATGATACCATGCTCAAAAGCATGGATCCGAGGCTAGTCTATGGAGGATTAAAACTAATTAGCAACATAGTCAAGTGATTAAGAGAACTAGAAGGCTTGATAAATGATGAGATTAACAATGGATCAACTCAAGGGAACATACACAACAATCATCTCATCTCATTACCTTAATACAATTACATGCTTATATATCTCTCATGGATCTCCCAACTCACAAGATGTGTGCACCCTAGTGCCAACCATGTGTCCATAAATGCTCACGCTCCCTTGCACTTTCCATGTGCAACCTTTTTGACTTTTGATTTTACCTTTTATAAATGACCAAACAAATCAACCTTTGCCAATGTACCCTTAGTCTATTCCTTTTTTAATGTGTATACTCCCCCCCTTTCTCTACTCGTGTTGCATCCTCACATATTACTCTTCTCAAGAGAACCAATGTGATCTCACCTTAACGTTGGCGATCCGTCTTATGGAGAGACAAAGGCCTTCTCCAACAAAGAGTCATACCTTCATGAGAATATTGCACCACAGTTGTACCCGCCAGGCATATATGGTGCATAAGGCACCAAAGCAAAGAAGATCAAAAACCGATAAGAACATCTACGCAACTCTTTGGATGGAGGCCACATGTAGCCCCCAGAGGAAGATTAAAGAAGAGCTTATTTCTGCCGAACACAGAAGTTCTGAGCAAGCATGACAATCTGGAAGGACATGAAAAGAGTTTGGCTATGGCGAACATTTCCAGGCTGAACCCGTGCAAGGAGTCGAAGGCCCTTTCGAAGAGGGAGGAGAAGGAGATAAAGAAGAGGCTGGAGAAGCATGCACCGAACAGAGCCCCCCCACTCACCATCAATATAATCACTAAGAAGACAAGGAGTAGGTTTGATTTCTCCAACGCACCAGCTCTAGTGAGAAGAAGTACATCGGCTGCACAAGAGAATCACATGAGAGAAGCTCGGAGGAGCAGAGGGAAACGGAATCGTGGTCGGCAGGAGGAAGAAGATCCATCATTCGACTAGCAGAAGATAAGGTTTCACAAAAAATTAATTAAAATTTTAATTTTCCTGACGTATGGTGTAAATGAACACTCCATAAGAGGTGTTCACATGGACTTGAAAGTTATGTGGGCAAAAACATCCTATCATATCAAATGGGCGACACCATCACCATAAAATCATGCAACAATAGCATTATTGAAGGGATTATCATCGGCATGGGTGTCTTCAACAAATATCTTCACAATGGCAATGTTTGTCATTAACTAATTGTTTCACCAAGAAGTTTGTGATGTTTGTAAATGCTGCCAATATGAGCAAGAAATTTCATGACCAAGAGTTGAAAAATAATGTAACCTTTGAAATGCAGCCAAATTAGCATGCATGGAATAGGTGTGTGAGGGCAAAGAAAGAGCTCTTGAGAAAGAAATGGGAAAGAGTCACTCAGTCATCCACAAGAAAAGGGAACAAGCTAAAAGCCTTTGAGTCCAAGGTGGAGAACAAGCCAAAGAGCCCAACAAATTAAGGGCACAAAGGCTTCTAGTAAATAAATGAAATGGCTTCTAACCCTTGGTTATAACCCCACTCTCTCGATGTGTAAAATATTAAGACAAAGAACATTGTAGCTCATGGAGTACCCTACACGGACCGCTCTAACCATATGAGTCAAGTCAATACATGTTAGGTCTTAGACCATCATCACATTGAGGGGAGGTGTTGAGAAAAGCAATGTGTGAGAGTGCAGAAGGTAACCAGTCCAAGGAGAGTTAGTACATGTGATTTGTTGGATGTGTTTCAGGCTAGGAACAGTCACTAAATGTTGGATCCTTATGTAGTGTTAAGTAGATGCAGAGGTGATGGAGCATTGTATCTGTCAAGTGAGAGAAAGTGTAGGTTGCATGTCTGTGGACCCAGAATTGGAGGTAGTAGATGTCGGTGAAGTGATGAAGGTTTTCTCAGAGGTTGGTGAGTCTGTTATGGAAGGGCAGGTGATCCCTAGTGCGCTCGAGATGCCATAGTAACTTGAGTTGAAAATTACTTCATCAGAGGATGCCATAATCTGTGGATAACAAAGTAATCCCACCACGTTCATTGTGGATTTTATCCAAGAGAGAGGAGACAAGAGTGAAGAAGTTGATTATATCCTTTATCACATATACATTGTCTTAGGGGTGCCTTTATAAAAAATAATTTGAGTGGCTTGAAGACTCATGATTGTTGGAACTATCAAAACAATAAGTTGATAAGGTGTGAAGACTCTTTGTAGTTTGTGCTTTCTATTGCAACCAAAGACTACATAACCAAATATAATACGATTTCCATTTATAAGATCAATGGATTAGTTAGATGGATTTCTTCAAAGAACATCAGCTTACAATCTATTGAGCTTATAAGAGTCTTCTTGATAGAAGCCATATGCCTAATTGAGGAGCATTTTTCAGCATCTGTTCTCACTTTTCTTAAAAGGTTTTGTGAGACAAAGGGCATAGCTTGAAGGGAGCATATAAGAAGATTTGCTAGTTTAAGAATCACTAGTATATATGTCTAAGTTTCTTAGTCAAATAGATTTTCATATGCCTCAATTTTGTCATAAAAACAAAGATCATAAGCATATAGTTAAACAGGTATGTACCACAAGGAAATGGGATCACTCGTAAGATAGATAAATCCTGATGATAAGAAAGATCATAAGCATATATTCCATACCTGCCTGAGCTTGAATTTCTCCCCATCGATATGTTACTTAGATGGCTAGAAAATACTCTCAGATAAGCAAGGGATATCATGATGAAACAATTTTAGTGAGTGAGAGATGGAGTTTGCAAGAGGATGCGACTGGTATGTTGAAGCATATGCATAACCCTATTTAATTGTGTTTCTCATATTATTGATAGTTTTTAACTTAAATGTTAGTTGTAGGATAATAAATTTAGAGCATTATGGTCCGAGAGTCATCACTTTTGTATGGATCTTATAGAGATAAGAGAATAAAAACCTTTGATTCTAGAGTAATGGCTACCTTTTTCCTGAAGAATCAAGTGAGTGTGCAAATGATACAAATCATATCACCTCAAATCTTGATTATTGTGGAATCATAATATCATAAATGTAAATTTTAGGCTCGAGGGGTTCACATCAGAAAATGTTAGTGTACCACGTGAGTTCAGCAAGAGGGGTTTTTAATTAGATACATTGAGAAAAATTAACATGATTACATTAACAAGAGGGGTTTTTAATTCAACTTTAGAAAAAAATCCGTTAGTTCATAAATAAAGAGGGGTTGTTTTATTGGGGGGAAGATTTTAGTTAAGGGGTTTTTTTAATACCTCTTGAACGCACATAATACCTAAGATTTTCTAGTACTGCACCCCCCGAGATTTTAGGGGATTTGCTATATTCATCCTTGACATTTGATGCTTCAAACTTGTCTACAAATGGTCCAAATACAATAGTCATAAGAGATAAAAGTGGATTCTTTGCTATTAACTCAACAAAGTTGTGGACATATAGTTGTGATACATTTTTACTACCATAACATTGTGAGCAAATAATAATTTTAAGAAAATATGTAATAATATTAGCTTTTCATTGTCATAGAATGGAAAACACAAAATAGATCATAAAATATGGAGCATGTAATCTTCGAGCCATCTTTTCCAGAATGGAAATGGTGGTTTAAACGATTTTAGGAAATTTGACATATTCGTTCTTGAAATTCAATGTTCCAAATTGGTCTATAATGGTCCAAATACAAGTCATAGGAAGTCCATATCAGGAAATTTGGAAAAATCCATGCATTTTGGAAAAAATGAAATGTTAATTCTGGTAATTTCAATGAATTTGGTAATTTCATTAAATTTGAAAGAGAGTGTCGCTATTAAGGTTGCTAATAACACATATGGGGTGTTTACAAACACCGTTTAAGCTACAGTGTAGCTAAGAAAATATCCATAAAATTTTAAAGAAATATATAAAAAACAATAAAATTCTAAATAGTAGACTAACATTTACTAACTCATAAACAAAAGGTGACCAACATAGATTCAACTAGTACTGTAATGATCTAAACTCACTGGCCTTCATCATAGTCTTCCCTCAGATGTTGCCAAACTCTCCTTTGCCTTAGTACACACATTTACTGGAATCTTAATCTTTTGTGGCACTTTTTGCCCTTTAGTGGCCCACGCAAAAACTATTGTGTTTGATAGTTTCGAATGCATAGGATCCTTCTGGTTACACATCCAGAATTTGTTCCAACAATCTCTATAAACATCAGTATCACTAACATTTCTCTTTTTGCATACTGGTGCTGCCCAATATTGTATTGAAATCCTCTTATATTTTTTAGATGTTTTGTTGGCATCTATGTTACTCTGCACTACACCCAAAGTCTCCCTTTCTAACATCAACCAGGGACTGAAAAGCTTGCTTTGGCCTTTTACTTTGTGGACCAGGTCCACAATAGTGATCATCAAGTTTCTCCAATCCTAAGAATTCATCATCAATATCAATAGTTATGTCATTCACCTCTGTGCCTAGAGTTCTTGGCCAAAAGTTTTGATAGAATCCTCCATCTTGGACACTTGGTCTCTCTATTGCCTGAACCATGGCCTCCCAATACTCAATCACTGGGTTGATGTACAAGGTGAAATCTGCATCAAATCCTTGAACATCAGCCCATCTTTTCCAATATCATATGTAATGTTTAATTCCTTTTACCACCTCTAAGTGATCTTTAATGTACTCAAACATTGGAACGGCACCCCTGTCAGTAGTATTGTGTTACCATCACTATCGTTCTTCCAAATTCAATACCACCATACTTTGTTGGCAGCCATTCAATGGATTTAGAATGAACTTCATATTGCATGACTGGAACCTTTTCTTGCATGAATAGTCTAGATTGTAATGGTTTTGATTGCCCCACTAGCATATCTTGTCCATCAAACAAGTACCCATCAATCACTCCCTTGAAGTCTGAAACATTTGTCGTCAAGAATGGGGTTGGAGAGAAGATACTTGGCTATCCTTGAATATTTTCATTAAATGTGGGAAGGTGAATGTCTGGCTAGTGCTTAGTTTCTCAGAAAACCTGCTAAACATTGCATCAATATCCTCATGTGTATGACCAACCATCAAAATTTCAAAAATCCTAACTGGACCATCTTAAATACTCCTTCGGCAACCAACAACGATAAATAGGCAAACAAATACCGACTCTTGTTCTTTAATGCATAATTGTCCAATTTTAATATCAAATTCTCTGGCAACTTCTTAAATGCTGAACTAGGATCTCTGTTCACAACACTTCTATTGTTTTCTTGACATCATTCAATGTAGTTGAGCAATCTCCCATGTATCCAGCCTCATGCGAGAAATGTTGATCAAGAGCCTTTCTAGAGTTTAAATCATTCAGGAATGTGCATACCATCATTGGAAAGATCTCCATACTCATGTCTATCACACCTCTCAAGGTTCTTAGACACAAGGCAAGAGAACATATTGTGAAATTTGTATTAGATGGCCATAAGGCCCTAACTCACTCTAGGTCTTGCTTATATATATGTGACTTGTGACTAATAGGATTCATTCTTGTGGAGCGTATGTGGTGTCTCTTGTCTCGTCTCTCTCCCTCTCTCAACATGGTATCAGAGCGATTCTAATTATAAGATAAGCATCTACGTCTTCTTGTTTAATTTATGATTATGATTTCATGTCTTACAAGATTGATCTTTGGTGTGTAGGGCTGATTGGTTCTTTGATTATATGTTGCCTACATGATTTTATAGCTCTGGAACTTGTTGTAATTAGAATTGTTTCTTAATCACGTCCTTAGATGGTGCAGTGCTGGTGAATCCTATCAAAATGGTTTGTCAATCGGAGTTTTGAGTCAAAAGTTAGGACAGTTCAGGCAAACTGCATCTAAAATAGTAAAACAGGTTCTTTGTGAGAGCAAACAGGTAGTTTTCTCTGAGTCGTAAGTAGGATTTGATCATCAAAGCTTTCCCATGAAAGCTTTAGATGGATGCTTGCTGTACAAGCTACAATTAGATACAAAACTTACCGTGCAAGTTGCATCATAATGCAGTGCTTTTTCTTATTATTATTTTCATCTTTCATGGCACTCTAAGTTTGCTTATGTGCATGAGACACGCGTCTCCACTTTTAGAGTTCTAATTTTGGTTCACGTTCTATTCTTTACACGATCACTTTATGCTCGTCATGTGGTGCATGCCTATTTTTGGCTACGTTTCTCATATCTCGTACATGGTTTGCAAGTTCTGCGATCTTATCTTGTACGTGTTCTCACAACCCCACATGGCAAACACCATACTTGTTAATGGATTTCCTTCTGGGTAGCGTTCTGTTCCTCTTTTTCAAGGCCAAAGATTTCCCGGTTGGAAATACAAGATGCTATTAATTTTGGAAGGAGACAAATTTGCAGATATTGTTCTTGGTATTCTTGCATGCCCTCCTCAACCTATTGATCCACTTCAGAATGATGTTATTATTACTGAAGGTTCTATTTTTGAATAGTGGAAAATTGATCATGCACACTGGATTCATCGTGATAAGGCTACTCGTCAGTATATACTTTCTGCCCTTAACGATTCACTCATGCTAGATGTTTAACCATTATCTACGTCATATGGTATATGGGACTATCTTATCACTATGTTTGAGAAGAAAATTGTTACACAGAGATTCTGTATCTCCGTAATCTTTTGGGCAAGCTTCAATTCAAGGCAGGTACATCCATATCTAGTCACATTGAATCATTCAAAGGTATTTGCTGTAGGATATCCTATTCCTCGAACTCAATTAGTTACACACCTTCTTGATATGGTGAAGGATCCTTTGTATGATAATATTGTCACTATATTATCCAATAAGGATGGAATTGACTTTGAACATACATGTATTTCTTTGATTGAATATTCTCAACGTCATGATCATCAGACGTCGGTAACTCATGAAACGGTCAGGATTGCCCAAGAGTACACAGAATCAGAGAGAGCCTTTGCTCTTCGGAGACGTCCATTTCAGCAACGCTCTTCTTCCTCCTCCCAATTTACATCTCGTGGCTTCCAAAGAGGAGGTAATTCTTCTCGTTTGAGATTTTCTCAAAAGCATTGTTCTTATTGTGACAAAATTGGTCACTTGGTATCTGAATGTTGGGCACACGAGAGTACGATGAAGAACACGGTATTACAAATAAGCAACCTCGTTTATCAAGGGGTTCTTCCTCTTCTGCAACCTGTGAATATTGTGGGAGCACAAGGCATTCATCCAGTCGATGCTTCAAGAGGCGTTATGAGATGAGGCTCAAAATCAAGCTTATGCTACTTAACAAAATTCTCATGATGAAGACAATGTTCATCAAGAGGCTAATTTTGGTTCATTATAATGTCTCTCCAAAAAAGGTACTACATGTTCGTGATGGTTCTCTCTTCATTTTTTATTTTGGTGCTACTGGCAACATGACATATCAATTGCAATGGTTACACAATTATCATCCAATTCCTATCAAGAAAGTGGATTATCTTTGCTGATAATATAACTTGCTATCAAGAAAGTGGTTTATCTTTGCTGATAATACAACTTGCCAAGTAATGGGTGTTGACGCCTTGTATTTGGGAACTTCTTCCTTAACCAAAATACTGCGAGGAGTTTTATATGTTCCTGATTTACAAAGAAACTTACTTTCTGTTGCGCGGCTTGTGGATCTTGGTCTATTTGTTGGATTTGATAATACAAAGTGTCGCATCGAAAAGGATGGCACCACTATTGCGGTTGCTCCTCGACATGGTAATCTCTTTGAACTTTCATTGAATGAGGATGTTGCAAATGTTGTTACAGCTCTAGGAGATCTTGATTGTAAGCTATGGCATCATCGGTTTGCTCACTTAAATTTCTCAAAGCTTCTTGATATTCATCATCATGATCTTGTGAGAGGTATGGACCTCAAATCTCATCCGCATATGGGGATATGTGAATATTGTGCTCTAGGCAAACATCATCGTAAGCCATTTCCAATGTCTACAAATATTCATTCAAATAATCTTTTGGATCTCATTCATACTGATATTTGTGGACCCTTTTCTTCATCCAAGTCTTGCTACCATTACTTCATTACTTTTATTGGTGACTATTCACGATATACAAATGTCTTTTTGCTACGACATAAATCAGAAGCATTGGACACATTTAAGAGGTACCAAATATTTGTGGAGAATCACACTAGTTGAAGAGTCAAAATTCTTCGAAGTGATAATGGTGGTGAATATATTTTCAACTTATTTTACGATCATTGCAACCACGACATCCACCATGAGTATACCATTCCATATTCTCCCCAACATAATGGAGTTGTAGAAGCAAAAGAATCGTACAATTTTGAATGCATTCAGATGCATGCTTATTCATTTTGGATTATCTTGCTCTTTTTGGGCAGAAGCAGTATTGACAGCCATTTTTGTTCAAAATAATCTTCCAACTACTGCACCTTCTGGTAAGATTCCAATCACAGCTTGGACAGGCCAAACTACTTTTGTTGCACATTTCAAAGTCTTTGGGTGTATTGCTTATATTCAGGTCCCAAAAGAGACACGACACAAGCTAGAACCTTCAGGTTTGAAGATTATTTTTATTGGTTATTTTTGACAACTCAAAGGGTTACAAGTTTTACGATCCAAGTTCTCAAAAGGCAATTGTTAGTCAAGATGCTATATTCAATTGATGGGAGGCTCGTGGTCAGGGATTTCACTGACGTAAACGAAAACATGTGAACATGTTAATAACATATGTTAATAATATAAAAAATCTTGTGATCACATGTTATATTCACAAAGCTTTCACAAGGGCCTAAAAAAATTATCTTTGTCGGGCATAAAAATCTTCTTAGGTGGCCATTGACCTGCTATTATGTAAAGATGGTAACATGAGAACATGTGAATAGCTTATTCCCATGTGTAGCCAAGCTTTTAAGGGATTCCTAAATGGCAAGTGACCGGTTATTTTATGAACGGTAACATGAGAACATGTGAATAACTTGTTCACATGTGTTATTATCACAAAAAATCTTGTGATCACGTGAATATTAAATCCCTACTCGTGGTCCACAGATGATGCTGATGATACAAAAACATTACTCACTTCTTTTCTTTTTAGAACTACTTGTGGACAATGATTTGCATGATGACAACACTCTTTTGATGGATATTGGAGACAATATTGATGTTCATCCTATGGTTTCAAAGGAGACTACTACAGATCTTGATATCTATGTTGATCTTCCTATTGAACTTGAGCACGGTGCAAATCATGTATATGATGATGATCTTGAAACCTCTAATCATGTATTGGCTGTTTGTGAAGATCCTTCAACTTATGCAGAAGCTATGTCCTCTCCACAAAAGGAACAATGGAAGGAAGCCATGGAAGTTGAATACGAGTCTTTGATCTTGAAAGGTACATGGGTTCTTACCAATCTACCTTTTGATCATACTCCTATCAAATGTAAGTAGGTTTACAAGACTAAAACAAAGGCAGATGGATCCTTTGATAAATTCAAAGTACTAGCTTTTGCAACTCAGTTTAATTTGGAAATACATCAAATGGATGTTAAGACCGCTTTTCTTAATGGAGACTTAAAGGAGGAAATATATATGGAGAAACCTGAACGATTTAAAATTCCTAGAAAGGAACATCTTGTATGCCAACTCCACCGTACTTTGTATGGACTAAAACAAGCTTCATGATCATGGTACATCAAGATTGATCAATTTCTCACATCTCAAGGGTTTGTTTCTTTCTTCTCTGATTCGAATCATTATATCAAGTGCAATGTGGATAACCATTTTGATGACACTATACTTGTGTCTAATAATCTATCTTTTATGCAACAAGTAAAAAAGGTTTTATCCTCAGCCTTTGATATGGTGGATCTTGGCCACATCCATTCATGCCTTGGTATTCAAGTTCAAAGATATCGTCACAATGGTATTTTTCTTCTTCGTCAAACAAAGTTTATCCAAGATATTGTTCAAAAGTTTGGATTGGCTACTACACATTCGAAAAACACTCCTTGTCTTGCAAGCTGTACTAGGAGTACTTTTGCAAATATTGAGGTTGAATCATTAGCTTTAAATCAACCCTATGCTAATCGTGTTGGTTGTCTTTAATTTGTGGGCATGAGCACTCATCTTGATATTCTATTTGCAGTAAATCTGTTAGGACAATAGTTGTCCTCTCCATCTACAAGACATTGGTCTCAAGCTAAACGTGTTTTGAAGTACTTGAAGGGCACTGCAGATTTCAGACTTGTATATCGCCGTCAAGAAGACATATCTTCATCAACTTCTCTTAATATTATGCTGATTGGGCAAGCTCTACCTTGTCCATGTGATCCACCAGTGGTAATTGCTTCTTTATCAATGGTTATTCGGTATCTTGGGCTAGCAAGAAACAACGTTGTATTGCAGTTTCTACTACATAGTCTGAATATGTAACTGTATCTTTAGCAGCTCGTGAATTGGTTTGGCTTCAACATTTGCTTGCTGATATTGGTCATTCTCCTTCCTCAAGCAGTCTTAGATGTGACAACCAAAGTGCTATTAGTCTAGCCAAGGACTACGTCCAACATAGCAAGTCCAAGCATATTGCAGTTCAGTATCACTATGTTCATGAAAGAAGTAAGAAAAGGAGCAATAATGGTAGAACATTGTCCAACTGATCAAATGATTGCAGACATTCTCACCAAAGGACTCCATGAAGCTCGGTTTACACTTTGGTGATCAGAACTTGGAGTTGCGACGGCCTCTCTTTTTGGAGATTAGCACATCTCACGTCATGTCAATTTTGTCTAGACTTGTACATAGCCTATAGACTTTAGGACACTTCACACATTACTTCACATCATGCACATTTACTCTTTGTACTTTGTATATAGAAGCACATTGCACATGGACTTTAAGGTGGCATTGTACATTTATATGTAGGAGCTCGGGTTTTTCCCTTGTGCTCCCAAAGGGTTTTGAGACCTTTAGTTGAGTGGGGGTGTTGGAGCTATATATAGCTAGCCCTAACTCACTCTAGGTCTTGCCTGTATATATGTGACTTGTGACTAATATGATTCATTCTTGTGGAGCGTATGTGGTGTCTCTTGTCTCGTCTCTCTCCCCCTCTCAACAACCTTTAATCTCAAGATCGCTACTTTCTTTTGGTCCATATTATCATGTATTATTCATAAGTACTTATTAGGATTTAATTGTAAGGCTAATCTCCAAGCATAGTAAAGATTTCTACAAGCAACATGTGCGCCTTTCTTTGACGCATCAATTTGTTACATTCATCTTGGCACTTTGTGGCTCCCAGCTGATCCTTTATACCATTGCATATAGTGCACTTTGAAGACTGGCTTCTTTTGGCAAGGCTAACATGCTTGGATTCTATATTCTAGATCCTACCAAATGTTGATGATGACATTTCTTTTTGACTGATATTCTTCGATGTCATATTAACCTCATTCAAAATGTCCACCTTCTTGTAGACATCTGGAATAACTAGTTGGGTTTCCCTAGAACCATCTGTCATGGTTTTGCTTCTATGAGGCATCTTCTTAGAATTGTTTTGTATAAATTCTCCAATTATTGCCCTTCCTAGTTCAGTGTGATCCCATGCCTTTCTTATAATCCCCTTGTTTCCATACATTGACCTTTGTATATCATTCTCAATCTGATCCTTGTATCTGCAAAATGTTGTAGTTGGAATACCATGCATCTCATACCATGCCCTTGAACATATTTCCACACCATTGAATGTGAAGCTATATTGTCTTGTACCCACTCCATCCACATGACATGCCGTTTCCATGGAATCGTACACATATTCAGTGTGTGAGATTGCAAGAAATGCCCCCAAAAATCTTTGCGGAGTTGTATCATTGCATCATGATCCGCAACTTGGCAACATTTTGTCCAACAACAATCAATTGTAGCTACATGGGAAACAACATCTAGTGTTGTCCTCATTGAATTCCCTATTATTCTCAACACTTTGGGTTGCCTCTTCACCATGTAGTATCTCCCCTTCTTAGTTGGAGCATCAACACATTCATCAATGAACTGGTCATCCATATCATTAAAATCCTCTTCAATGTGGAGTGCTGAACCATCCTCAAATATGAGTCTTTTAATAGGCCACCTAATGAGAGTAACACAATTATTTAAAGAAGCTACTAGTGACTGAACTTGTTGGATGGCTTGATAACCCATCACACCCACATCATCTCCACCTAAATCTTCAAAACAAATAGCCTCATATGGAAAGACCAACAATATGACCCCTTTCCCAACACATTCTTCTTTTCCTTTTGACCACAACAACATAGTTTTTTCTCTCCAACTCTCATGGATTGAAATTCCATCATATGGCACTACCCTTGAATCATGTCCACCATCCATGGTTGATCCCAAAACTTCTTGAATGTCAGGTGCTACACCCAAGACCTCTAGAGAATTCTTACACCACTTGACAATGCTACTGACTACATCGACTAATTTGCTTGCATCTAAAGTTGGGAATGGTAGTGCAATGTCATGGTTGAAGCATTTATCAATGCTCAGAGAGACGTCGTCTTTCCCAAGTGTTTCTCCATGGTACATATCTTTCTCATGGGTTGCATGTATCTTGCCTATTGCCACCATCACATTATTGATGGTCAACCTGACACATTCTCCAGAGAAAATTGAGATGAAATTTTTCCTACACATGAGAAACGTAACATTCCTCCGAGATTAACAAAGTTATAATTAAAGATAATCTTAAGTTTGGGATGCTACAGATTTCTGTACTAAATTCCAGCAGGTTTTCAGTAGTTTTTCAGCAGACAGTAAAGATTCTATTAATGTATTTCATTAAACTGTCTCTAATCTATAATCTATTAGCAAGTCATTTAATCTAATATTAGCCTTATGTTGGCATGCTTTATTTCTTTTGATGAGTCCTGTAAATAAGAAATATATATTACATACCTGTATGTGGATTTACTTTGGCTCTTTTTCTCTTTGAATGGATTCACTTCAGCTCTTTTGCTCTTCAAATAGATATCTTTGTCTGTAGAGTTAAACTAGAAGTAAACTCCTCCATAAAAATGAAAACCACCTCTTTCAATCTAGAGCCATTCACACATAACATGAAGATTTAGAAAGTGGACTATTACCTTGGTCAACCACTTGAACAAATCCTTGGGCATCCACTTAACCAAATCCTTGGATACCATAATGGCTAGACATGGGAATTGGACAAAGATATGGACAATTATTAAATTTTTCCAAATCCCTTACGTATCCATGGAACCTAGACTGTAACCTTTCTCACCTACTTAGCTCGATCCTTGGGTATCCATTTAACCAAACCCTTGCACAAAGTTCTAGCTTTACATGGGAGTTGGATAAAGATATGAAAAATCATTCAATTTGTCTAAATCCCACCAAAATACATTTAGCCATGTGTCCAAGTGTACATCTAATAGAAATGCATAATGACCATCACATGTGACCTTGCTCTTTTGGGGAATTGCCTAATGGTAACCCAATTGGGGACTTGTCTAATGCTCATCTCACTAGATTTGGCCAACTCTTTAATATAGATTTAGACAATTGTCCAAATCTAACTATAATTTGTAGCTCAATTCTATTGGGGACTTCCATAATGGTCCTCCCACTAGAATTCACCCCTATTAGAGACTTGCCCAAGGCTAACACTTATGGGTATTTTTCTAATGCTCATATCACTAGGTTTAGCCAACCATTCAATATAGATTTGGACAATTGTCCAAATATAACTCTAATCCATAGCTCGATTCTATTGGGGACTTCCATAATGCTCCTCTTACTAGAACTCACCCCTATTGGAGACTTGTCTGCTGAGGCTAACCCTTATTATTGGGGATTTGTTTAATGCTCATATCACTGCATTTGGCTAACCATTGAATATAGATTTGGACAATTGTCTAAATATAACTACAATTAATCTCTTATTACTATTGTCGGGGACTTCCATAATTCTCCTCTCATTAGGCCTCAACCCTATTGGAGACCTTGGTTGACTAAGGCCAACCCTTAATATGTATTTGTCTAATGCTCTTCTCATGTGATTTACCACAACCATTCCTTGATATATATTTGGACAAATCTATATACATACATACACCACTCTTATTGGGGATTTTCCTAATTCACCTCTTACTAGAACCATTCACTAAAGATTTGGACAATTATCTAAATCTATATAAAATTTATAGCTCACTCATATTAGTAGCTAATACTCTTCTCATAAGATTTGACAAATCATTTAATACTCAAATTTGGACAAATTTCCTAATCTATCTATAGTTCATAGCTCACTCCTAATGGGGATTGGCCTAATGCTAAGCTTAGCTATGGACATGACTAATGCTCCTCTCACTAGATTTGGCTAACCAGAATGTAGATTTGGACAATTTCCCAAATCTATATTTAATATCAGTGAGCTATGTAGAATCATTCAATGAAGATTTGGATAATTATCTAAATTTATCTAACATTTATACCTCACTCATATTAGTATCTAATACTCTTCTTAGAAGATTTGACTAACCATTCAATACACAGATTTGGACAATTGTCCTAATCTATCTGTAGTTCATAGCTCACTCCTAATCGGGATTGGCATAATGCTGAGCTTAGCCATGGCCATGACTACTACTCCTCTCAATAGATTTGGCCAACCGCTGAATGTAGATTTGGATAATTTCTCAAATATATATTTAGATCATAGTTCACTCCTATTAGGTACTTGTGACCTAATGCTTTTCTCACCACATTTTACTAACCAATTAAATAAGGACTTGATGAACCATTAAATCTAGATTTTGGTAATTTTTCTAATCTACCTACAATCCAAACCTTAACCCTTTTGGGGACCTCTATAGTTCTCGTCTCACTAGACGTCAACACTTTTGGGCACCTTTCCTAAGGCCCAACCTTGAATGGGGGTTTCTCTAATTCTCTTATTTTTGGATTTAGCAAACCATTCATTGATATAGATTTGGACAAATTTATATACATACATACACCACTGCTATTGGGGATTTGCCTAATTCTCCTCTTACTAGAACCATTTAGTATAGATTTGGATAGTTTTCCAAATCTACATACAATGCATAGCTCACTCATATTAGTAACTAGTTCTCTTCTCACAAGATTTGGCTAGCCATTTAATACACAGATTTGGACAATTGTCCAAATCTATCTATAGTTCAGAGCTCACTCCTAAGGGGGATTAGCCTAATGCTAACCTTAACCATGGACAGAACTAATTCTCATCTCACTAGGTTTGGCCAAGTGCTCAATGTAGGTTTAGACAATTTCCCAAATCTATATTTAATTCATAGTTCACTTATATTAGGGACTTTCATACCTGATTCTCCTCTCACCGCATTTGGGTAACCCATTTAATGTAAATTTGATCAACTAATCAAATGTAGATTTGGCCAACCATGAAATATAGATTTCGATAATTGTCTTAATCTACCTACAATACAAACCTCAACCCTATTGGCGAGTTCCATAATTTGTCTCTCAGTAGACCTCAAACCTATTAAAGACCTTGCATAAGGAAAACCCTTGATATAAATTTGTCTAATGCTCTTCTCGTTGGATTTAGCGAATCAATCTTGATATATATTTGGACAAATCTATATACATAAATATACCACTCCTATTGGGGATTTTCCTAATGCTCCTCTAACTAGAACCATTAAGTATAGATTCGAACATTTGCTCAAATTTATAAACAATGCATAGCCCAAAAATATTACTAACTAATGCTCTTCTCACAAGATTTGGATAACCATTCAATATACATATTTGGACAATTGTACAAATCTATCTATTGTTCATAGCTCTCTCCTAATGGGCATGGGCCTGATGGTAACCCTAACAATGGACATGACTAATGCTCCTCTCACTAGATTTGGCCAACCGCTCAATGTAGATTTGTACAATTAAGCAAATATATAATTAATTCATAGTTCACTCCTATTAGGGACTTGCCTACCTAATTCTCTTCTCACCACATCTAGCTAACCATTAAATGCACATTTTGCTAACCATTAAATATAGATTTTAATAATTATCTTAATCTACCTACAATCCTAAACCCTTCACTTATGCTTATTTCACTACATTTAGCCAACCATTTAATATAGATTTGGGCAATTTATCTATAGTTCATAGGTTCTATGACTACATCCTTATGCTAACCATTACCACAGACTTGCCTAATTCTCCTCTGACTACACCCTTATGCTAACCATTACCACTTGCTCCTCTCACTATTTTGACCAACAACTCAATATATAGATTTGGATAATTTTTTAAATCTATATGTAGTTCATAGCTCACTCCTATTAGGAACTTGCCTAATGCTCTTCTCAAAAATTTTAGCCAACCATTAAATGTAGATTTAGACAATTATCCAAATCCATGACCCCTATTGGAGACTTGCCTAATGCTATTTAGCCAACCATTCAAATACATATTTGGATAATCCAAGTCTATCTATAATTCCTAGCTCACTCCTATTGGGGACTTGTGTAATGCTCATATCACTATACCTTACGTCCCTATTTCTGGGGGCTGTCCTAATACTAACCATTATTGGGGATTTTCCTAAAGCTTCTCTCACTATTTTTCATTGCTAGCTCACCCCAATTGGGGAGGATAATTTTCCAGATCTAACTGCAATTCATAGCTCACTCCGAATGGGGACTTTAAAAATGCTCCTCTCACTAGACCTCATCCCTATTGGAGAATTGTCTAAGGCTAATCCTTATTGGGAATTTTTCTAATTCTACTCTCACTAGATTTGACCACCCATTAAATATGGATTTGGACAATTGGGGATTCACATAATCCTCTTGCCACTAGATTTTACAAACCACTCAATATAGATTTAGATAATTCTTCAAATCTATAGCAATTCATATCTCATTCCTATTGACTTACCTAATTCTTTTCTCGATAGATTTGGCCAATCATACAATATAAATTTAGACACTTATCCAAATCTATTTATAATTCATAGGTTACTCGTGTTGGAGACTTGCCTAATGATCCTTTGACTAGACCTCAACACCATTAAAGGATTTCCTAATACTAACCCTAACCACAAACTTGGCTAATGCTCCTCTCTTACTATATTTTACTAATCACTCCATGTAGATTTGGACAAATGTCCAAATCTACCTACAATCCATACTTATCTCCTTTTGGGGATTTTCCTAATGCTCTTATCACTATACATGGCCAACCATTAAATATAGATTTAGACAATCCAAATCTCTCTATAATTCATAGCTCACTCCTATTGGAGACTCTCCTAATGATCATCTCGCTAGACCGCATGTCCCTATTGGGGGCTTGCTAATAGTAACCCTTATTAGGCATTTTCCTAATTCTTTTCTCATTATTTTTAATCAATATCTCACCCCAACTAGGGACTTGACTAACACTAACCATGGGGCTTGCCTAATAATAACCCTTATATTAGGAATTTTCCTAATGCTTTTCTCAGTAGATGTGGCCAATCATTCAATATAGATTTGGAAAATTGTCTAAATCTATCTATAATTCATATCTCACTTCTATTGTAAACGACTTCTATAATGCTCCTCTCACTACACATCACCCCTATTGGAGTTAGGCTAGCCCTTTTCGGGGACTTTCCTAATGCTCATATCACCACATTTGTCTAACCATTCAAAATATATTTGGACAATTGTCCAATTCTAACTACAGTATTCTAACTACAATGCATAGCTCACTCCTATTGGGGACTTCCAAAATGCTACTCTTATTAGACCTCACCCATATTCTAGACCTACCTAAGGCTAACCCTTATTGGGGATTTTTCCAATGCTCCTCTCAATGGATTTGATCAACCATTTAATATAGATTTGGACAACTGTCCAAATCTATATATAATTCATAGCTCCCTCTTATTGGGGATTCACCTAATGCTCCTCTTACAAATTTGACCAACCTTTTAATATAGATTTAGACAATGCTCCAAATCTATAAACAATTCATATCTCACTCCTATTAAGGAATTGCCTAATGCATATTTCGCCAACCAATTATCCAAATATATGTACACTTCATAGCTCACTCCCTCTCGTATCCCTTAAAGTATTTAACTAAGTCTAATATTTTAACTTCATCCCTCTAGAGTAGTCAATCATGATTTGATTAAATGATTAAAAAATTTAAAGATCTACAAAATGTATGAAACTAAGTAAGTTGATGACATCAAACTTTGGTTCAAAATGTCAAAGAGGAAGACATCATCCACTACTGCTAAAAGTTCCAAGGGGGAAGCTCAAGGCTTGAAATTTTTGTTGTTTTCCAACTTGATCTTGATTGCCGTACAAATGTTGCATTTTCAGAAGGTGCTGGTTTTTGATAAACTAACTGTCTTGAACTCTGTGTTGCACAATCTTGAGAATGATGGTTGTGACAGTGGCCGTATTCGAACGAGACAAGTGTGTCATTCACTTCACGCAATATGTCCACCTGTTTGTACATTGTTGGTAGAACACGTTGGGTCTCGCAGGCTCCATGCATAGTTGTCCTTGACCTATGTGGCATTTGATCGGCATTATTATCTATGAAGCCCTGTATGATTGATTTTGCCATCTCAACATGTGTCATGCCCTTCCGTATTATCCCACTTGCCATGACTGACATTACATGCACCATTCAAGAACTTCTTTCTGAGCCTATAGAACGTTGACTTACCGATGCCATGCATTACATACCATGCTCTACTACAAACCTTCTTCCCATCAAATGTGAACTCAAAGCACTCGTCATCTTGACCTTGTCTATAGGCCATGCCCATGCAATCTAGTACAAATGTGTATCGTGTACTATAGCTCTGTCCCCAAAAGTGTACCCTAGCTGGCATGATTTTGGATCTATCTCCAATTTGACAACATCGGTTCTCGCAACAATCAATGGTTGCGACGTTGTGAATGTTTGCAACATCACATTTTTTGCCAGCTCCATGGGTTTTATCGTAATTTTTCATTACCCTTACCCTATGGACATAGCTCCTTTTCTTATTTGTCCCTTCAATGATATCATAGTCAGTGGTGATCATGGCATCATGGTGTTTGTCATCAGAACTATCGCCATCATTGCCCTCTACATCATCATCCTCTTTTTCATCACTTGAATTGTTTAGGCTATCAATATTTTTTTGCATGAAGTGATCTTCAATACCCTCATCAATAGAAGAAGATTCTGTGTCCTTCACTAATGGTTCACCATTAGTGAAGATTCTGTGTCCTTCACCATTCTCAAATGTGAGTTGCCCGATCGGCCAACTAACCAAATTCAAACCTGAAACACAAGTTGAACTTGGATGCAAAGATCCTTCTATAATGACACCCAAGCTACTCTCCCCTAGTTCTCTACAATTTATAGCCTCGTATGGGTGGACCAGCAATACTACTCCATTGCCAAGTTTTGTAGATCCGTTGTCATCCCAGAGGATGACACTTTTCTCTATCCAGCTCTCCCTATCTATAAAGTGATCTTCTTGATCAACAAGAAGTTTCGCAAAATTATCCTCTTTGGTATTAGTAATGTCTCTGTCCATAACAAGGTTGACCAATGGCCATTTGATGATGCTTCCAACTGCTTGAGACATTGTTCTTGCATCCATTGTGGCAAATGGAATGAGAAATGTGTCATCAAAGCTTTGTTGAACATGTATTGCTGCACATGTCTCACCAATGAATTGAAAACCACATGTTTGAGATGCATCAATGGAATGAATAACCCCGCATGCCTTCCTTGCAGAACCATCAATGAGAAACACTGAAGCACCTTGTTTTAGACCCTGCAATCCCTGAGAAAATCAAAATCTCAATAAGAAAGATTGAAGCGATGTTTTTGCGGTAGTACACAAAACTATAAAATGTAATTCAATCTCGACATGAGTTCAGGCTCCCACCAAAGTTTGAATCTCACCTATCAATGCTAATTTGCTAGGAGACTAGGCTCCATCTAAAGCTTGAGCCTTTGCCTGCATATACTAGCTTGTTTTAGTAGGAGGCTCCATGAGGCTCACCATCATATGTTAGTTTGCTAGGAGGCTCCAGTTAAAGTTATCATCCTCACTTGCATCATATATTAGTTTGCATATGTTAGCTAGAATGGTAGGCTCCTCCAACAAAAGTTAAAGCCTCACCTGCGGATGCTAGTTCGCTTCTAGGAAGCTTCAAGTAAAATTTGAACCTGACCCACAGATGCTAGTTTGCTTGGAGGCTCCAACCAAAGTTTGAGCCTCACCTTCATATGCTAGTTTGCTATTAAGAGGTCCCAATTGAAGTGATAATCCTCACCTCATGTATATGCTAGTTTCCCAAGAGGTAGGCTTCATCACCCTCTGCATCTGGCCACACCGTTTCATTGGGATATTGAGTCAAGATATGGTGTCAATTAGCCATCAATGTTTCATAGCTACAAAAGGCAAAGGTGACTGGTTACAACAGCAGCAAAGGCAAAGAGAAAGCAATAGAGAGAAACGATATGCTAGTGAAGAGAATGTGACATGGAAATGAGCAAATGGACATTGGATTTGAGACTCTTCTCCTTCGTGAGACTCAAACTCAAGTTTGAGCCATTGTGCATTATATAGATTTTAGTTGAGTTTTTAATCGCATAGTTCATAAGTATATTTGGGTGTATGGGGAAAGAGGGAAGAAAACAAGAAATCTCAAGCTCAAAGCTCAAACTTGAGTTTGAGCCTTGTCTATTGCACAAGTAAGTAGGAATAGAGAGGGAAGCTAGGATAATCCAATAGAACAAGTGGGGTGTGGGTGAAGATGGGTATATAACCAAAAGTGAAGATGGGTATATAACCAAAAGTAAGTAGGAATAGAGAGGGAAGCTAGGATAATCCAATAGAACAAGTGGGGTGTGGGTGAAGATGGGTATATAACCAAAAGTGAAAGTAACTATAATCAAAAGACCTGGGACCTGGCCCTGGGCTTGGGCTTGGGAATGAGCCATTGTGCATTATATAGATTTTAGTTGAATTTTTAATTGCATAGTTTATAAGTATATTTGGGTGTATGAGAAAAATAGGAAAGAACACAAGAAATCTCAAGCTCAAGGTCAAGCTCAAGGCTCGAACTTGAGTTTGAGCCTTGTCTATTACACAAGTAAGTAGGAATAGAGAGGGAAGCTAGGATAATCCAATAGAACAAGTGGGGTGTGCGTGAAGATGGGTATATAACCAAAAGTGAAAGTAACTATAATCAAAAGACCTGGGACCTGGGCTTGGGCTTGGGCTTGGGGAATGAGCCATTGTGCATTATATAGATTTTAGTTGAATTTTTAATCGCATAGTTTATAAGTATATTTGGGTGTATGGGAAAAATAGGGAAGAAAACAAGAAATCTCAAGCTCAAGGCTCGAACTTGAGTTTGAGCCTTGTCTATTACACAAGTAAGTAGGAATAGAGAGGGAAACTAGCCTAATCCCATATAACCAAAAGTGAAAGTAACTATTATCAAAAGACCTAGGACCTGAGGCCTGGGCCTGGGCTTGAGCTTGGGCTTGGGGAATGAAACCGAAACCCGGCTTTCTGTCGGGTCGTCCCGACACTCCTCCGTCGACGTCCTCCTCTCTCGACCCCCCGACGTCGACGCAGCCAGCCCCCCCTTCCTCCTCTCGGCGCAGCCCAGCCTCCCGGGTCATCCTGTCGGTGCAGCCAGCCCCCCCTCTCTCGGCGCAGCAGAACCCCCCTTCCGGCGCAACCAGCCCCCACCCCCTTCCTCCTCCGTCGGCACGCACCACAACCAGCCCCCTCCCTCCTCTCCCCGGCGCAGCAGAACCCCCCCTTCCTCCTCTCCCGATGCACCCCCCCCCCCCCCCGAAATTCAAATTCAAAAATCCCCCCCAACGGCCGCCGCCCAAAATTCGAAATTCCCCCCAACGGAATTTCGCCTGCACCCCGAAATTCCCCGCCGACTCTTAAATTTTTTTCGCCTTCTCTCTCTCACCGATTAAAAAAATCGCCTTCTCTCTCTCACCGATCAAAAAAAAATCGCCTTCGCCTTCCCTCGCAAAAAGAAGAAACGACCGACCTCGCATTTCGCCCAAACAAAAACCTGCGCACCCTGGAGCAAATCTCTCGCAACAACAATAATCTCCGCTCCCTGCGTTTCAAGTGCACCCTCTAAAGCCCTGTGTTTCAAGCGCACCCTGTAGCAAATCTCGCGCAGCAATAATCTTCGCAACCTGTGTCTCTGCAGCTCTGCATTTCAAGCAGTTGTTCTTTGTGCGCGATAATCTTGGATCTTGGAGGCTTCCTGTGTCTCTGCAGCCCTACGTTTCTAACCGTTTCTTTTCCTCGGATACTTAAAGCATCCGTCAAGATCAAGACTGTGCAACATCGGAGACTTCAGCAAGTAAGTCCTTCTTTAATTGATTGTCTACACCAATATAAACGCTTACTTGATTGCACACTAAGTGTGCCATTTGTCAATCGTTGATTGTCATAGATTGTTTGCACCTCTTGCTGCTCTCTTTTGTATCTTCACATATGTCGAGAACTTGTAAAACTGATCCAAGATAGACTCCACAACTTGGATATAGACTCCACCTTAAGTTCGAGCCTCCCCTACATAGAACTTATGTGTTAATGCTCGACCTAGATTGAGTCTTTGTTCTCCATGTTAGTGCACCGGCCCTAAGGCTCGAACTTGAGTTTGAGCCTTTGCTCTCCATGCTAGTGTACCTCGCCAGCCTTAAGGCTCGAACTTGAGTTTGACCCTTTGCTCTCCATACTAGTGTACCCCGCCAGCCTTAAGGCTCGAACTTGAGTTGGAGCCTTGGCTCTCGATGCTAGTGTACACCGGCCATAAGGCTCGAACTTGAGTTGGAGCCTTTGTTCTCCAATCTAGTGTACACCAGCCTTAAGGCTCGAACTTGAGTTGGAGCCTTGGCTCTCGATGCTAGTGTACACCGGCCTTAAGGCTCGAACTTGAGTTGGAGCCTTTGTTCTCCAATCTAGTGCACACCAGCCTTAAGGCTCGAACTTGAGTTGGAGCCTTGGCTCTCGATGCTAGTGTACACTAGCCTTAAGGCTCGAACTTGAGTTGGAGCCTTTGTTCTCCAATCTAGTGTACACCGGCCTTAAGGCTCGAACTTAAGTTGGAGCCTTGGCTCTCGATGCTAGTGTACACTGGCCTTAACGCTCGAACTTGAGTTGGAGCCTTTGTTCTCCAATCTAGTGTACACCGACCTTAAGGCTCGAACTTGAGTTGGAGCCTTGGCTATCGGATGCTAGTGTACACCGGGCCTTAACGCTCGAACTTGAGTTGGAGCCTTTGTTCTCCATGCTAGTGTACTCTGGTCTAAAGGCTCGAACTTGAGTTTGAGCCTTTGCTCTCCATGCTAGTGCACCCCGGCCCCTTAAGGCTCGAACTCTAGTTTGAGCCTTTGCTCTCCATGCTAGTGCATTCCGGTCCCTTAAGGCTCAAACTTCAGATTGAGCCTTTGTTCTCCATGCTAGTGTACTCTGGTCTTAAGGCTCGAACTTGAGTTTGAGCCTTTGCTCTCCATGCTAGTGCACCCCGGCCCCTTAAGGCTCGAACTCCAGTTTGAGCCTTTGCTCTCCATGCTAGTGCATCCCGGTCCCTTAAGGCTCAAACTTCAGATTGAGCCTTTGCTCTCCATGCTAGTGCGCCCTAGCTCCTTAAGGCTTGAACTTAGGTTTGAGCCTTTGCTCTCCATGCTAGTGCATCTCGGCCTTAAGGCTCGAACTTCAGATTGAGCCTTCGTTCTCCATGCTAGTGTACACCGGCCTTAAGGCTCAAACTTGAGTTGGAGCCTTGGCTCTCGATGCTAGTGTACACCGGCCTTAAGGCTCGAACTTGAGTTGGAGCCTTGGCTCTCGATGCTAGTGTACACCGGCCTTAAGGCTCAAACTTCAGATTGAGCCTTTGCTCTCCATGCTAGTGTACTCTGGCCTCAAGGCTTGAACTTGAGTTTGAGCCTTTACTCTCCATGCTAGTGCATCCCGATCCTTTAAGGCTCGAACTTCAGATTGAGCCTTTGCTCTCCATGCTAGTGTCGGCCCCTTAAGGCTCGAACTTGAGTTGGAGCCTTTGTTCTCCATGCCAGTGTACACCGGTCTTAAGGCTCGAACTTGAGTTGGAGCCTTGGCTCTCGATGCTAGTGTACACCGGCCTTAAGGCTCAAACTTCAGATTGAGCCTTTGCTCTCCATGCTAGTGTACTCTGGCCTCAAGGATTGAACTTGAGTTTGAGCCTTTACTCTCCATGCTAGTGCATCCCGGTCCTTTAAGGCTCAAACTTCAGATTGAGCCTTTCCTGTCCATGCTAATGCACCCCGGCCCCTTAAGGCTCGAACTTGAGTTGGAGCCTTTGTTCTCCATGCTAGTGTACACCGGTCTTAAGCCTTGAACTTGAGTTGGAGCCTTGGCTCTCGATGCTAGTGTACACCGGCCTTAAGGCTCGAACTTGAGTTGGAGTCTTTGTTCTCCATGCTAGTGTACACCAGCCTTAAGGCTCGAACTTGAGTTGGAGACTTGGCTCTCGATGCTAGTGTACACTGGCCTTAAGGCTCGAACTTCAGATTGAGCCTTTGTTCTCCATGCTAGTGTACTCTGGCCTTAAGGCTCGAACTTGAGTTTGAGCCTTTGCTCTCCATGCTAGTGCACCCCGGCCCCTTAAGGCTCGAACTTGAGATTGAGCCTTTGCTCTCCATGCTAGTGCATCTCGGTCCCTTAAGGCTCGAACTCCAGTTTGAGCCTTTGCTCTCCATGCTAGTGCATCCCGGTCCCTTAAGGCTCGAACTTCAGATTGAGCCTTTGATCTCCATGCTAGTGCATCCCGGCTCCTTAAGGCTCGAACTCCAGTTTGAGCCTTTGCTCTCCATGCTAGTGCATCCCGGTCCCTTAAGGCTCGAACTTCAGATTGAGCCTTTGCTCTCCATGCTAATGCACCCCGGCCCCTTAAGGCTTGAACTTAAGTTTGAGCCTTTGCTCTCCATGCTAGTGCACCTCGGCCTTAAGGCTCGAACTTGAGTTGGAGTCTTTGTTCTCCATGCTAGTGTACACCGGCCTTAAGGCTCGAACTTGAGTTGGAGCCTTGGCTCTCGATGCTAGTGTACACTGGCCTTAAGGCTCAAACTTCAGATTGAGCCTTTGTTCTCCATGCTAGTGTACTTTGGCCTCTTAAGACTCCAACTTAAGTTCAAGCCTCCCATACATGGAACTTCGCCTTAAGGCTCAAACTTGAGTTTGAGCCTTGTCTCTCTATGCTAGCGTACCCCTAGCATATGAGTGCACAACTTGGATCTAGGCTCCACAGCTTAAGTCGAGCTTCTGTATAGATTAAGTAAATGCAAGTAAGGCTCTTGCTCTTCAAGAAAACTTTTTGTAGCATGCATTAAGTTTCTTAAGTTTGATAGGTTTTGATTTGATATGTAGCATTTAAATCCATTTTTTTCTAAGGTTTTGAAACTTTTTTTTTGCTTCACAGGAATGGAAGCTAGCAGAGCGCCCGTTACCTTGCAACCACATGGTGCACCAATCTTTACTCTGGATGCTCTCAAAACAACAACTCAAGCTAAAAGTGTCACTCCTAGAATTAAGGTGGATAAAACCTTCGAATTGAGTAACAAAGAAGGAGTAAAATGGTTTGTGGATATCTACGATGCTAGTGCAAACTTCAAAGGACTCCATTTGTTTTTGTCTCAAGGTGATACATCATATGGAGATATGGGGATTGTGGTAGGCACTAAGGATGATGTGGATGTAAGAGCAAACCCATGCTTCAAATGCACTGTATTGCCAGAAGGAGAAACTACAAAAGCAAATAAGTTTTGCTTATCATTGTAATCTTTTTACCCAGTAGACATGACTGGCAGTAAATTAGGAAAGAACAATTCTATTTGTAAAGTTAGGATTGAAGATCATTGACTTTTCCAATCAAGAAGACTCAGGGGTGGATAATGTGGAGGACCTGGTAAAAGCAGTGAGGCATGCAAAGAAGGCTTTGGATTCACGAAAAAAGTCCATACCTGAAAAGGAGACAACAACCACTCAAGTTAGGAAAATTGTGGAGAAAAAAGGCAGGGCCATAGTGAAGAGTGCACTTGAAGCATCTACAAATGCTAGTGCAACTTCTTCAAAACATAAAAAGGAGGTTGAGAAAATAAAAGTCCTTGATGTAAGCACAATAGCAGCTGAAGACATGGTAGGCTCTCAGGTGCAAGAAGAGGAGCAAGCACTTGCAAAGAAGAGAAAGGCAAAGCACTCTACAAAGGTTCAAGAAATCTCTTTAAAGAGGCAAAGGACAAAACCAGCAAGTGGTTCAAAGGAGATAGATGCATCCGATGACGAGCTAATGGAGGTTGAGACTCTAAACAAGGGCAGCAAAGCAATTATCTCATTAGAAATAAAGAAGGGATATTATCCCTTTGGTCTAAATGAGGTCTTCAGCATTGATGTGATGAAATGTTATCCTGCTCCTTCAAACTATGTGTATAGAAGGTTAAATAAGGATTGGGTTCGTATTTTGACCCAAGACTTTATTGAGGACCCAAAGCAAGAAGAGATACTTGTAATTTTGATACCCTGTAATCGTGCTACAAAACAACCCCTTGATAAACTCGCAAAAGAAGATATTCATAAAGTTGAATATTGGATTATCTCTGGTCAACACTCCATTAGTGCTGTAAAAAGCTTGCAAGCTCTAAATATGGCTAAAGTGACCCCTCCACCGCGTCAGCAATTCAGGTTTAGGAGATCAAAGATAATTGTAAATTGCTCGCCCAAGATTTCTCGTGACATTTCCAAGGATGCGAATTTATCTGTTGCAAAGTCAATGCAAAAGGAGCCATTCCTCAATCAACTTCTACAAGCTCGAGCACAATGGCATGTAAACGGTCATCCTAGTAAACCTTTGCCTGGTGTCAATCAACCGAAGATGGACGAGTCTTGGAAGGTACTCTTTTGATTCTTTGCTATATCTTGGTAAATCATAGACCTACATTACTTCTTCTTTACTTCTTCATAGATCTATAGTTTTAAGTATAGCAGTAGCATAAGAAAGATGCATGTAAGGCTTCTTCTCAAACTACATAAACTTAATAGTTTGGTTTGAAATTGAACTTCAAGCCTCACCTCTCTGTGATGGTGTAGCACTTGCATATCTAATTATAGCTCGAACTTAAGTTGGAGCCTCACTTGCAAGTGCTAGATTTGCATACGGAGGTGATGCTCAAACCTAAGATCGAGCATCACCATTATATACTAGTTTAGCACTGCAAGTGAGGCTCAAACTCAAGTTTGAGCATAAGCTCCAAATGATTGAAAACCCATAGATGCATAATTCCTCCTAATATTTTGTGATATCTATAGTGAGGGGGCTAACTTCTTACTTTGCAACTTTGCAGGCCTTTGTGGAGACCACAGAGCACACACTACATAAGAATTTTGTCAAAAATGATTTACACTTGCTTCTATGTGATGATGATGTATGGCAGAACTGGGTTAAGATCATGAGGCTTTATGCAAAAGTCTTGTTACCAAATACAAAGGGCAAAACTCAAACTAAAGGTCTTGATCAAAATCCCAGACTTCCAACTTTGAAGAGTGGGCAAATTCAGCAGGCACCAGGAACAGTCCAACTAGGCCCAACGTTGTTTAGGTGCATTTTAGGCCTTCAGAAGAGTGAAGTTTTGGACATTCAAACATCACTTCTTGACAAGAGAATATTTCTTAAAAAGGAAAAGCAAACCCATCAAAGAATGGATATGGAGGAGATGGCTTGGAAGCTAAAAACAGATCGAGTTCTCAAAGATGCAATAACCGCCTTCTATTTTGATCTGACAAGGGAAAAGATGACTTGGGAACAGGTGTGTGAGACATATAAGCTAGGGGAGTATGAGTATAATCAATTGAGGAGCTACAGCCAGTCATTTGTTAGGGATGCTCTCAATCATTCAAAAAAAAATCTTTCACTTCCAAAAAGTGTAGTAACTTTACTGAATCACCTATATAGAGCATCTATGGGTATTGTATCTCAACAAGAGTCTATTCCTTGGAAAACTAGGGGGGTGGGTTTTGATATGACAAAGATTATAGCCTTCTAGTGTGAAGAGCATGTACCATTTCAACTGGCAATCATGGACCTACATGGTACAAAGGAGCAGCTCTCGTCAGAATTTTTCTCCAAGTTGGCACTTGCTTTGAACACACTAAACTCACAATATGAATATATTCTTGTGTGTTGATTTCATCACCATTGGAATGCTTATCGAAGGGATTTCTAGCCAGTCAACAAAGGTGCACTATGAATTTGGTGTGATCCACACACAAAAAGATGATGCCTGGACATCTGGAACAGTTGAGATTGCAATTGTTATTCTTTTCATCAGCAAGGTTGACAAGTTTGAAGCCATTGATAAGGTTCTCACAAAAAATGTATTCATCTCAGGATCTAGTGGCCAAAATAGAGAATTCATCGATAAAGGCTTTGTAGCTCCACCATGTGGTGGAGCTAGAATGCATCGATCTAGCTATGTACCATGTAGATCAACAAAATCAATTACTCCAAGAAGATGTCTACTTGACATGACAAGAACCAAGAAGCTAGAATTGCATTTGATCTAGCTCTACCACGTGGTAGAGCTGTATCCAACCTAGACCACATAGTAGAGCTAGATTGCTTTGAGGTCTAGCTCTACCATGTGGTGGAGCTAGAATTGCATTTGAGGTCTAGCTCTACCATGTGTGGTAGAGCTAGAGTGCATTGATCTAGCTGTGTACCATGCAAATCAACAAAACCAATTACTCCAAGAGACCATGACGAGAACCAAGGAGATAAACAAGTGTGTTGAATGGCGCTGGGACCCAACTTTGACGCACTGGGAGAAGTGATTGGGATGCCAAATCCATGCACAGAGTGATGTGGACATAGAGAAACTTCCCTAGCACAAGTCTGTGTGGTCTGTTCTCTGACGGGGTCCCATATCCTCAACTTCTAAGTGTCTCAATCCGGGTTCTCGAAAAAGATGCACGAGCGTGCCAAATGGTAAAAATTTCCAACCGTGGCCCAAACGGCGCCGAAGAGGCATGAAAATCGAATCATGCATGGACAAATGTGTGGCAAGCAACCCGAATCTTTCTTGTTGTGTTCACATGTGATTCGGACTGATTTCGGACCCGAAACTCTGTTATGGTGATTTTGCACTATCTTCGACGAGACCCAACTTTGATGCGCTGGGAGAACTCATTGCGATGCCCAAATCCATGCACGGAGTGATGTGGACATATAGCAACTTCCCTAGCACAAGTCCGGGTGGTCCGTTCTCAAATGGGGTCCCGGATCCTCAACTACTAACTGTCCGAATCCGGGTTCTCGACAAAAAGATGCACGAGCGTGCCAAATGGCAGAAATTTCCAACCGTGGCCCAAACGGCGCCGAAGAGGCATGAAATTCGAATTATGCATGGACAAATGTGTGGCAAGCATCCCAGATCTTTCTTGTTGTGTTCAGATGCGATTCAGACTCATTTTGGATCCGAAACTCTGTTATGGCAATTTTGCACTATCTTCGTCGGGACCCAACTTTGACGCGCTGGGAGAAGTGCGATGCCCAAATCCATGCACGGAGTGATGTGGACATATAGCAACTTCCCTAGCACAAGTCCATGTGGTCCGTTCTCTAATGGGGTCCCGGATCCTCAACTTCTAATTGTCCGAATCCGGGTTCTCGAAAAAAATGTACGAGCGTGGTAAATGGCGAAAATTTCCAACAGTGGCCCAAACGGCGCGGAAGAGGCATGAAAATCGAATCATGTATGGACAAATGTGTGGCAAGCAACACGGATTTTATTGTTGTGCTCAGATGCGATTCGGACTCATTTTGGATCTAAGAGGCATGAAATTCGAATCATGCATGGACAAATGTGTGGCAAGCAACCCGGATCTTTCTTGTTGTGTTTAGATGCGATTCGGACTCATTTCGGACCCGAAACTCTGTTATGGCGAATTTGCACTATCTTCACCGGGACCCAAATTTGACGTGCTGGGAGAAGTCTTTGCGATGCCCAAATCCATGGATGGAGTGATGTGGACATAGAGAAACTTCCCTAGCACAAGTCTGTGTGGTCCCTTCTCTGATGGGGTCCCAAATCCTTAACTTCTAACTGTCTGAATCCGGGTTCTCGACGAAAAAGATGCAGGAGTGTACCAAATGGCGAGAATTTCCAACCGTGGCCCAAATGGCGCCGAAGAGCCATGAAAATCGAATCATGCATGGACAAATGTGTGGCAAGCAACCTGGATCTTTCTTGTTGTGTTCAGATGCAATTCAAACTCATTTCGGATTCGAAACTTTGTTATGTCGATTTTGCACTATCTTCGTCGGGACCCAACTTTGACGCGCTAGGAGAAGTGATTTTGGGAAGCCCAAATCTATGCACGGAGTGATGTGGACATATAGCAACTTCCCTAGCACAAGTCCGTGTGGTCCGTTCTTTGATGGGGTCCGTTCTTTGATGGGGTCCCGGATCCTCAACTTTGAAATTGCGGGTTCTTTGATGGGGTCCGTTCTTTGATGGGGTCCCGGATCCTCAACTTTGAAATGGCGGGTTCTCGAAAAAGATGCACGAGTGTGCCAAATGGTAGAAATTTCCAACCGTGGCCCAAACGGCGCCGAAGAGGCATGAAATTCGAATCATGCATGGAAAAATGTGTGGCAAGCAACCCGGATCTAGCTGTGTACCATGCAGATCAACAAAACCAATTACTCTAAGAAGAGACCTACTTCACATGACGAGAACCAAGGAGCTACAATTGCATCCGATCTAACTCTACCATGTGGTGGAGCTAGAATGCATCGATCTAGCTGTGTACCATGCAGATCAACAAAATTAATTACTCCAAGAAGAGATCTACTTCACATGACAAGAACCAAGAAGCTAGAATTGCATTTGATCTAGCTCTACCATGTGGTAGAGCTGTATCCAACCTAGACCACATCGTAGAGCTAGACTGCTTTGAGGTCTAGCTCTACCATGTGGTGGAGCTAGAATTGCATTTGAGGTCTAGCTCTACCATGTGGTAGAGCTAGAATGCATTGATCTAGCTGTGTACCATGCAAATCAACAAAACCAATTACTCCAAGAAGAGACCATGACGAGAACCAAGGAGATAAACAAGTGTGTTGAATGGCACTAGGACCCAACTTTGACACGCTGCGAGAACTCTTTGCGATGCCCAAATCCATGCACAGAGTGATGTGGACATAGAGCAACTTCCCTAGCACAAGTCCATGTGGTCCATTCTCTAATGGGGTCCCGGATCCTCAACTTCTAACTGTCCGAATTTGGGTTCTCGAAAAAGATGCACGAGCATGGTAAATGGCGAAAATTTCCAAAAGTGGCCCAAACGGCACCAAAGAGGCATGAAAATTGAATCATGCATGGACAAATGTGTGGCAAGCAACCCGGATCTTTTTTGTTGTGTTCAGATGCGATTCGGACTCATTTCGGATCCGAATTTCTTATATGGCAATTTTGCACTATCTTTGCCGGGGACCCAACTTTGACGCGCTGGGAGAAGTGATTACGATGCCCAAATCGATGCACAGAGTGATGTGGACATAGAGAAACTTCCCTAGCACAAGTACGTGTGGTCCGTTCTCTGATGGGGTCCTGGATCCTCAACTTCTAAGTGTTCCAATCCGGGTTCTTGAAAAAGATACACGAGCGTGCCAAATGGCAGAACTTTCAAACCGTAGCCCAAACGACGCTGAAGAGGCATGAAATTCGAATCATGCATGGAAAAATGTGTGACAAGAAACCCGGATCTAGCTGTGTACCATGCAGATCAACAAAACCAATTACTCTAAGAAGAGACCTACTTCACATGACGAGAACCAAGGAGCTACAATTGCATCCGATCTAGCTCTACCATGTGGTGGAGCTAGAATGCATCGATCTAGCTGTGTACCATGCATATCAACAAAATAAATTACTCCAAGAAGAGATCTACTTCACATGACAAGAACCAAGAAGCTAGAATTGCATTTGATCTAGCTCTACCATGTGGTAGAGCTGTATCCAACCTAGACCACATCGTAGAGCTAGACTGCTTTGAGGTCTAGCTCTACCATGTGGTGGAGCTAGAATTGCATTTGAGGTCTAGCTCTATTATGTGGTAGAGCTAGAATGCATTGATCTAGCTGTGTACCATGCAAATCAACAAAACCAATTACTCCAAGAAGAGACCATGACGAGAACCAAGGAGATAAACAAGTGTGTTGAATGGCGCTAGGACCCAACTTTGACACGCTGGGAGAACTGTTTGCGATGCCCAAATCCATGCACAGAGTGATGTGGACATAGAGCAACTTCCCTAGCACAAGTCCATGTGATCCATTCTCTAATGGGGTCCCGGATCCTCAACTTCTAACTATCCGAATCCGGGTTCTCGAAAAAGATGCACGAGCGTGGTAAATGGCGAAAATTTCCAAAAGTGGCCCAAACGGCACCGAAGGGGCATGAAAATTGAATCATGTATGGACAAATGTGTGGCAAGCAACCCGGATCTTTTTTGTTGTGTTCAGATGCGATTCGGACTCATTTCGGATCCGAAATTCTGTTATGGCAATTTTGCACTATCTTTGCCCGGGACCCAACTTTGACGCGCTGGGAGAAGTGATTACGATGCCCAAATCGATGCACAGAGTGATGTGGACATAGAGAAACTTCCCTAGCACAAGTACGTGTGGTCGGTTCTCTGATGGGGTCCTGGATCCTCAACTTCTAAGTGTTCCAATCCGGGTTCTTGAAAAAGATACACGAGGGTGCCAAATGGCGGAACTTTCCAACCGTGGCCCAAACGGCGCTGAAGAGGCATGAAATTCGAATCATGCATGGAAAAATGTGTGGCAAGCAACCCGGATCTAGCTGTGTACCATGCAGATCAACAAAACCAATTACTCTAAGAAGAGACCTACTTCACATGACGAGAACCAAGGAGCTACAATTGCATCCGATCTAGCTCTACCATGTGGTGGAGCTAGAATGCATCGATCTAGCTGTGTACCATGCATATCAACAAAATAAATTACTCCAAGAAGAGATCTACTTCACATGACAAGAACCAAGAAACTAGAATTGCATTTGATCTAGCTCTACCATGTGGTAGAGCTGTATCCAACCTAGACCACATCGTAGAGCTAGACTGCTTTGAGGTCTAGCTCTACCATGTGGTGGAGCTAGAATTGCATTTGAGGTCTAGCTCTACCATGTGGTAGAGCTAGAATGCATTGATCTAGCTGTGTACCATGCAAATCAACAAAACCAACTACTCCAAGAAGAGAACATGATGAGAACCAAGGAGATAAACAAGTGTCTTGAATGGCGCTAGGACCCAACTTTGACGCGCTGGGAGAACTGATTGCGATGCCCAAATGCATGCATAGAGTGATGTGGACATAGAGCAACTTCCCTAGTACAAGTCTATGTGGTCCGTTCTCTGATGGGGTCCTGGATCCTCAACTTCTAGCTGTCCAAATCCGGGTTGTCGAAAAAGATGCACGAGCGTGCCAAATGGCAGAAATTTCTAACCGTGGCCCAAACGGCGCCGAAGAGGCATGAAAATCGAATCATGCATGAAGTCAATATTATATAAAATGGAAAAAATCTCTCAAAATGGGAATGTATTTAAAAAATTTGTTTTGGCCATAGCTTGAACATGCAAACTCCAAATTTGTCGGACAAAGTAGATCTAGATTCTACTTTTCAAGCTCTTTCCAATGATATGTCACATGAATATGTTTTGATAAACTTTTGGATGAGTTTACCATACCCCCACTTTTTTCATGGGAATGGGATTTTTCCCACTTTATCTAATATTGACTTCATGGAAAAATGTGTGGCAAGCAACCCGGATCTTTCTTGTTGTGTTCAAATGCGATTCGGACCCATTTCGAACCCGAAACTCTGTTATGGCGATTTTGCACTATCTTCGCGGCCAGGAACCCAACTTTGACGCACTGGGAGAACTGATAGCGATGCCCAAATCCATGCACGGAGTGATGTGGACATAGAGCAACTTTCCTAGCACAAATCCGTGTGGTCCGTTCTCTGATGCGGTCCGGGATCCTCAACTTCTAACTGTCCGAATTCCGGTTCTCGAAAAAGATGCACGAGTGTGCCAAATGGCGGAAATTTCCAACCGTGGCCCAAACGGCACTGAAGAGGTGGAAATTCGAATCATGCATGGAGAAATTTGTGGCAAGCAACCCGGATCTAGCTGTGTACCATGCAGATCAACAAAACCAATTACTCTAAGAAGAGACCTACTTCACATGACGAGAACCAAGGAGCTACAATTGCATCCGATCTAGCTCTACCATGTGGTGGAGCTAGAATGCATCGATCTAGTTATGTACGATGCATATCAACAAAATCAATTACTCCAAGAAGAGATCTACTTCACATGAGAAGAACCAAGAAGCTAGAATTGCATTTGATCTAGCTCTACCATGTGGTAGAGCTGTATCCAACCTAGACCACATCGTAGAGCTAGATTGCTTTGAGGTCTAGCTCTACCATGTGGTGGAGCTAGAATTGCATTTGAGGTCTAGCTCTACCATGTGGTAGAGCTAGAATGCTTTGATCTAGCTGTGTACCATGCAAATCAACAAAACCAACTACTCCAAGAAGAGACCATGACGAGAACCAAGGAGATAAACAAGTGTGTTGAATGGCGCTAGGACTCAACTTTGACGCACAAGGAGAAGTGATTGTGATGCACAAATCCATGCACGGAGTGATGTGGACATAGAGCAACTTTCCTAGCACAAGTCTATGTGGTCCGTTCTCCGATGGAGTCCCAGATTCTCAACTTCTAACTGTCTGAATCCGGGTTGTCGAAAAAGATACACGAGCGTGCCAAATGGCAGAAATTTCCAACCGTGGTCCAAACGGCACCAAAGAGGCATGAAATTCGAATCATGCATGGACAAATGTGTGGCAAGCAACCTGGATCTTTCTTGTTATGTACAGATGCGATTCGGACTCATTTCGGATCGGAAACTTTGTTATGGCAATTTTGCACTATCTTGGCCGCCGGGACCCAACTTTGACGTGCTGGGAGAAGTGATTGCGATGCCCAAATCCATGCACGGAGTGATGTGGACATAGAGCAACTTCCCTAGCACAAGTCCGTGTGGTCGGCTCTCTGATGGAGTGCCAGATCCTCAACTTCTAACTTTTTGAATCCGGGTTCTCGAAAAAGATGCACGAGCGTGCCAAATGGCGAAAATTTCCAACCGTGGCCCAAACGGCGCCGAAGAGGCATGAAACTCAAATCATGCATGGAAAAATGTGTGGCAAGCAATCCGGATCTAGCTCTGTACCATGGAGATCAACAAAACCAATTACTCTAAGAGGAGACCTACTTCACATGACGAGAACCAAGGAGCTACAATTGCATCCGATCTAGCTCTACCATGTGGTGGAGCTAGAATGCATCGATCTAGCTGTGTACCATGCAAGAGATCTACTTCACATGACAAGAACCAGGAAGCTAGAATTGCATTTGATCTAGCTCTACCATGTGGTAGAGCTGTATCCAACCTAGACCACATCGTAGAGCTAGACTGCTTTGAGGTCTAGCTCTACCATGTGGTAGAGCTAGAATTGCATTTGAGGTCTAGCTCTACCATGTCGTAGAGGTAGAATGCATTGATTTAGTTGTGTACCATGCAAATCAACAAAACCAATTACTCCAAGAAGAGACCATGACGAGAACCAAGGAGATAAACAAGTGTGTTGAATGACGCTGGGACCCAATTTTCACGCAAAGGGAGAAGTGATTGCGATGCCCAAATCCATGCACGGAGTGATGTGGACATAGAGCAACTTTCCTAGCACAAGTCTGTGTGGTCCGTTCTCTGATGGGGTCCTAGATCCTCAACTTCTAACTGTCCGAATCCGGGTTCTTGAAAAAGATGCACGAGCGTGCCAAATGGCAAAAATTTCCAACCATGGCCCAAATGGTGCCAAAGAGGAATGAAAATCGAATCATGCATGGACAAATATGTGGCAAAGCAACCCGGACCTTTCTTGTTGTGGTCAGATGCGATTCGGACTCATTTTGGACCTGAAACTCTGTTATGACGATTTTGCACTATCTTCGCCCGGGACCCAACTTTGACGCACTGGGAGAAGTGATTGCCATGCCCAAATCCATGCACAAAGTGATGTGGACATAGAGAAACTTCCCTAACACAAGTCTGTGTGGTCCGTTCTTCATAGATTCGGTCCCGGATCCTCAACTACTAACTGTCTGAATCCGGGTTCTCCAAAAAGATGCACGAGCATGCCAAATGGCAGAAATTTCCAACCGTGGCCCAAACGGCGCCGAAGTGGCATGAAATTCGAATCATGCATGGACAAATGTGTGGCAAGCAAACCGGATCTTTCTTGTTGTGTTCAGATGCGATTCAGACTCATTTCGGATCCGAAACTCTGTTATGGCAATTTTGCACTATCTTCACCTGTGACCCAACTTTGATGGGCTGGGAGAATTGCAATGCCCAAATCCATGCACGAAGTGATGTGGACATATAGCAACTTCCCTAGCACAAGTCCGTGTGGTCTGTTCTCTAATGGGGTCCCGGATCCTCAACTTCTAATTGTCCGAATCCGGGTTCTCGAAAAAGATGCACGAGCGTGGTAAATGGCAAAAATTTCCAACAGTGGCCCAAACGGCACGGAAGAGGCATGAAAATTTAATCATGCATGGAAAAATGTGTGGCAAGCAACTCGGATTTTATTGTTGTGTTCAGATGCGATTCGGACTCATTTTGGATCCGAAACTCTGTAATGGCGATTTTGCACTATCTTCGCCGCCGGGACCCAACTTTGACGCGCTGGGAGAAGTGATTGCGATGCCCAAATCCATGCACGGAGTGATGTGGACATAGAGCAACCTCCCTAGCACAAGTCTGTGTGGTCCGTTCTCTGATGGGATCCCAGATCCTCAACTTCTACCTGTCCGAATCCGGGTTCTCGAAAAAGATGCACGAGCGTGCCAAATGGTGAAAATTTCCAACCGTGGCCCAAACGGCACCGAAGAGGCATGAAAATAGAATCATGCATGGACAAATGTGTGGCAAGCAACCCGGATCTTTCTTGTTATGTTCAGATGCGATTCGGACTCATTTCGGATCCGAAACTCTGTTATGGTGATTTTGCACTATCTTCGCCGGGACCCAACTTTGACGGGCTGGGAGAAGTGATTGCGATGCCCAAATCCATGCACGGAGTGACGTGGACATAGAGCAACTTCCCTAGCACAAGACCGTGTGGTCCGTTCTCAGATGGGGTCCCGCATCCTCAACTTCTAACTGTTCGAATCAGGGTTCTCGGCGAAAAAGATGCACGAGCATGCCAAATGGCGGAAATTTCCAACCGTGGCCCAAACGGCGCCGAAAAGGCATGAAATTTGAATCATGGAAAAATGTGTGGCAAGCGACCCAGATCTAGTTGTGTACCATGCAGATCAACAAAACCAATTACCCTAAGAAGAGACCTACTTCACATGACGAGAACCAAGGAGCTACAATTGCATCCGATCTAGTTCTACCATGTAGCTAGAATGCATCGATCTAGTTGTGTACCATGCAGATCAACAAAATCAATTACTCCAAGAAGAGATCTACTTCACATGACAAGAACCAAGAAGCTAGAATTGCATTTGATCTAGTTCTTCCACGTGGTAGAGTTGTATCCAACCTAGACCACATCGTAGAGCTAGATTGCTTTGAGGTCTAGCTCTTCCATGTGGTGGAGCTAGAATTGCATTTTAGGTCTAGCTCTACCATGTGGTAGAGCTAGAATGCATTGATCTAGCTGTGTACCATGCAAATCAACAAAACCAATTACTCCAAGAAGAGACCATGACGAGAACCAAGGAGATAAACAAGTGTGTTGAATGGCACTGGGACCCAACTTTGACGCGCTGGGAGAAGTGATTGTGATGCCCAAATCCATGCACGGAGTGATGTGGACATAGAGCAACTTCCCTAGCACAAGTCCGTGCGGTCCGTTCTCTGATGGGGTCCCAGATCCTCAACTTCTAACTGTGCGAATCCGGGTTCTCAAAAAAGATGCACGAACGTGCCAAATGGCGAGAATTTCCAACCGTGGCCCAAACAACGTGAAAGAGGCATGAAAATCAAATCATGCATGGACAAATTTATGGCAAGCAACCCGGATCTTTCTTGTTGTGTTTAGATGCGATTCGGACTCATTTAGACCTGAAACTCTATTATGGCAATTTTGCACTATCTTCACCGGGACCCAACTTTGACGTGCTGAGAGAACTGATTGCGATGTCCTAATCCATGCACGAAGTGATGTGGACATAGCAACTTCCCTAGCACAAGTCTGTGTGGTCCGTTCTTAGATGGGGTCCCGGATCCTCAACTACTAATGACTGTCTGAATCCGGGTTCTCACAAAAGATGCACGAGCGTGCCAAATGGTGAAAATTTACAACCGTGGCGCAAACAGCACCGAAGAGGCATGAAATTCGAATCATGCATGGACAAATGTGTGGCAAGCAACCCGGATCTTTCTTGTTGTGTTTAGATGCGATTCGGACTCATTTCGGATCCAAAACTCCCATGTCACTACAACAATTGCCTACTCACAACAGCCAATTCAGCCTCCACCTCCAGTATCTCGTCCAAGGCCCCAGGAACTTCTCGTAGCAAACGTTCATGTCGCACTTCCAAGGAGGCGATATCTTCCATTATGCTTATTCCCACATGCTCTTTAGCACCATACACACAACTCATCCTTCTTCTCCTGGATGGCAGCCTTAAGATCAGTCAGACGTGTCGCCGCATCCAAACTATTCCACGGCATCCTATGAACAACTGCCTGCAAATCAGCAACGTAATCTGCAACTGCCTCTCAATAGAGATGCCCTATTTTAGTGTAGATGTTGCTTCCACTTTTTTGTGTCACACGAGGCTTCTTGTCAGTACACGATCACTTTATGCTCGTCGTGTGGTGCATGCCTATTTTTGGCTATGTAGCCTACGTTTCTCATATCTCATACATGGTCTACAAGTTCTGTGATCTTATCTTGTACGTGTTCTCACAACCTAACATGACAAACACCATACTTGTTAAGGGATTTCCTTCTGGGCAGCGTTCTATTCCTCTTTTCCAAGGCCAAGGATTTCCTGGTTGGAAATACAAGATGCTATTAATTTTGGAAGGAGACCAATTTGCAGATATTGTTCTCTCTTGGAATTCTTGCATGCCCTCCGCAACCTATTGATCCACTTTAGAATGATGTTATTATTACTGAAGGTCCTATTTTTGAACAATGGAAAATTGATCATGCACACTCAATTCATCGTGATAAGGCTGCTCGTCGGTATATACTTTCTGCCCTTAACAATTCACTCATGCTAGATGTTTATTCGTTATCCACGTCATATGCTATATGGGACTATCTTCTCACTATGTTTGAGAAGAAAACTGTTACAGAGATTCAGTATCTCCGTAATGGGAAACACATCTAGTGTTGTCCTCATTGAATTCCCTAATGGGAAACACTTTGGCTACGTGTTCACCATGTAGTACCTCCCCTTCTTAGTTGGAGCATCAACACATTCATCAATGAACTGGTCATCCATATCATTAAAATCCTCTTCAATGTGGAGTGCTGAACCATCCTCAAATATGAGTCTTTTAATAGGCCACCTAATGAGAGTAACACCATTATTTAAAGAAGCTACTAGTGACTAGACTTGTTGGGATGGCTTGATAACCCACCACACCCACATCATCTCCACCTAAATCTTCAAAATAAATAGCCTCATTCGGAAAGACCAACAATATGACCCCTTTCCCAACACATTCTTCTTTGCCTTTTGATCACAACAACATAGTTTTTTCTCTCCAACTCTCATGGATTGAAACTCCATCATATGGCACTACTCTTGAATCATGTCCACAATCCATGGTTGATCCCAAAACTTCTTGAATGTTAGTTGCTACACCCAAGACCTCTAGAGAATTCTTACACCACTTGACAATGCTACTGACTACATCGACTAATTTGCTTGCATCTAAAGTTGGGAATGGTAGTGCAATGTCATGGTTGAAGCATTTATCAATGCTTAGAGAGACGTCATCTTTCCCAAGTGTTTCTCCATGGCACATATCTTTCTCATGGGTTGCATGTATCTTGCCTATTGCCACCATCACATTATTGATGGTTAACCTGACACATTCTCCATGAGAAAATTGAGATGACATTTTTCCTACACATGAAAAATCGTAACATTCCTCCAAGATTAACCAAGTTATGATTAAAGATAATCTTAAGTTTGGGATGCTACAGATTTATGTACTGAATTCTAGCAGGTTTTCAGTAGTTTTTCAGCAGTAAAGATTCTAAGTGTTAAAATTAAGTAAAAATTCAAGATTGAGTTATCAATTATTTAGTATGCTCAAAGGAAGCCTTTAAGTGTATAGATGGAAATACAAGTCGAAATTTGATTAAAAAAAAGTAAAGCATGGCGTATTTTTGGAGTTGACTTTCACGTATAGCTGATTTTGGCAATTCCGCCTACGTTGGGTTGTAGACGCATATGTTCTTATAATTTTGAGTACACACAAAACTAGTTTTTGATAACTGTGCACGAAGTTATACTTGTTGCAAGTTGCAACCCTGACAACAGATCCGAGAGGCATGCCAAATCTACAAATAGCTCTAACTTTTGGAGAGTAGACATGGATTTCTAATCAATCAAGACATCATCAAATATATGGGGGAAGTACACAAACACTCTTTCCACTATTTTTCTTTAAATTCTTTTGAGATTAAATAAAGAATCTGAGTCGATGTATGGCATGCTTAACCATGGCAATGATGGGAAAACATCGGGAGAAGAGGAATAGGGGGGTTTTCGCTCTATTGTTAATTGCCTTAGTTTGACCCATAGAATAAACACTTTTGGAGTTAAAGAATTAGAAGATAGAATATTTGACTAGTTTGTGACTAGATTTTAGGTAAAAACTTCATTAGGGGTTATTTTGCAAAGATTTTATCTATCCATGTGTTTAGAATCATATGTTGAGGTAAACACAAAAGTTTTCAAGGAAAATAAACTCTACAAGAGTGTATGAGACTCTAGAAAGCCCAATCCCTTTTGTTTTTGAGTTTTTTGAGTGCAAAGTGGAGCACTGTGCTGTTTGTGGTGACAGTTTTATGCTGAAAACACAACTTTTGCCATTTTGAACGCTCTCAAAAGGACCTTAGAACTCATTTTCAGAGAGCCATTAGAGAGATATATTTTATAGAGCATTAGAAGTCATAAACCTTTGTAGTTTTTACTTTTCTCTAATTCCAAATAGATTGAAAGATACTACTCTCCCAAAGAGATCAGTTGTCAGGTTTTGTTTTAGAAATCACTATCAAGGTTGACTACCTTGTCTATATAGACCAGATGGACTGATACGTAAGTATGGTTATGACTTAGCTATTGCAACTAGAGATGATGTTATTGGTTAGAACGCGATAATTAATTATATTAAAAACAAAGATTCATATATGACTCGAAAGAATTAAAAGACTAAGAGAAGTTAAGGACTGTTTTCAGAATTAAAATCTTATTTCTACACTTGAGGTTGGTTTTTATTGATTTGAATATATGCTTATCTTGAAAGATTGTGGACTAGAGTTCTGATAAGCATGACTTGTGATTGCTTTGTTTTGAAATGAATGATTGATATACATGTGTATGATGATGAGAGTCGATATGAGATTTTGAGATTCGGGCGCGCCATCCATAGACAGGGAACGCTAGACAGAGAATGAGATTTATACCCTCTAGGAGCCATGTGGTAGAACCCAGAGAGGATGAGGTTTAGAAAGAGGCATACCCAGGATAGCCGCGATGTCCAATGTGGAGCTGGTTGAGTGGACGGGCATCGGAGAAAGCCCTAGATTTTGGCTAGATTTTGGTGATTATAACTAACCATGTTGTCGAGCATGGTGATGATGATAGAATCATGAGATAGACACATACACTGTGATTAATTGAGATGCTATGCTATAACTAATAGAAACTTATAACATGCGAATGTTTGTTTGAAATTACTGGATTCTTTGCTTATGTGGTAAGAATCTTGGATATAGCATGCATGCTTGTTTGCTATTTGAGAAGGTTGATTTGATTGTATTGCTATGTATAAATAGCATGATTAAATGAGTTTAATGTTTGGTTAGATTAAGTTGTACAATTAAGATATGGCTAGAATTTGGGACCATTACAAAAATACATAGATTCAGTTCTTCAAATTAGATCAAGTGGTGTCGAAATTCAATTAGTAGAATATACATTATAATATATCATTATTATCATCTTCTTTCACTCACCACATGATAGAGTTCACCAATTTTCCAAATCTATATACAAATGAATATTTTTTTGGTCAACAGGTGGCAAAATCCTTTAACTCCACTGAATACATGGACTACTCCTTTTTCTGGGATTATTACCGAAATATTTATACATATCCCATTTTTGCTTACAAATGACACAAATCTCTAAAGAAATGGTTAGGTGTCCAAATCTATCTCTTAGAATTCTCTCACATCCTAGTTTTATGAACCTTTCCATTTATATGTAAATATCTACATTTGGCCAACTATCCAAATCTATATATAATATGAATTGTCTCATAAACATCTCATATAAACTAGCTAGTTTTACATACCCTCTTCCATTCAATGCTACTTCTTTAGTATTTACCTAGGTGTCTAAATCTATATCTAAGTGGACACACATCATACCATACTTTTAAGGACCTAACCATCCATATATACATACCCCTCTAATGCTAATTCTCTCCAAAGACTTGACCAAGTGTCCAAATCTAAGAGGGCCTTAGTTTTGGACAAGTGTCCAAATCCACCTCAAAATTTGATTTCTATCACCTCCTAGGTTTGTAGACATACCCATTAGTAAGGCCACCCTAGTTTTGATCAAGTGTCCAAATCTACCTCTAACATCGATTTCTAACAAGGCCCTAGTTTTAGCCAAGTGTGCAAATTAATGGGGCTAATCCAAATTTCTAACAAAGGCCGTAGTTTTATCCAAGTGTCCAAATCAATGGCTAACATGGATTTCTAACAAGTTTCCAAATCAATGGCTAACATGTATTTCTAACAAGGCCCTAGTTTTGGCCAAGTGTCCAAATCAACTTGTACCATGGAATTCTAGCAAGGCCCTAGATTTAGTCAAGTGTCCAAATCAATGGGGCTAATCCAAATTTTTAACAAGGCCATAGTTTTGGCCAAGTGTCCAAATCAATGGGCTAACATGGATTTCTAACAAGTATTCAAATCAATGGGCCAACATCTATTTCTAACAAGGCCCTAGTTTTGGCCAACTATCCAAATCAACTTGTACCATGGAATTCTAGCAAGGCCCTAGTTTTAGCAAGGTGTCCAAATCAATGGGTCTAATCCAAATTTTCAAAAAGTAGTTTTGGCCAAGTGTCCAAATCAATGGCTAAGATGTATTTCTAGCAAGGCCCTAGTTTTAGCCAAGTGTCCAAATCAATGGGGCTAATCAAACTTTTTAACAAGGATCAAGTTTTGGCCAAGTGTCCAAATCAACTTGTACTATGGAAATCTATCAAGTCCCTAGTTTTGTGAATAAGTGTGTCCAAATCAACCTTTCACATGGATTTATAAGGAGGCTCTTTTTTTGGCCAAGTATAAGTAAACCTCTAAGATGAATTTGTAACAAGGCCCTAGTTTTGGCCAAGTGTCCAAATCCACCTCTAACATGGATTTCTAGCATGACCCTAGTTTTGACAAATTGTCCCATTCTACCTCTAACATGGATTTCTGACAACATTTTTGACCAAGTTTCCAAATCAACCTCTAACATAGAGTTAACAAGGATCTAGTTTTGACCAAGTGTCCAAATCAATCTCTTACGTGGAACTCTAACAAGGCCCTAGTTTTGGCCAATTGTCCTCACATTATACCTTTAGATATATCTACACAGATATACAAATGTATGTATATATATATATATATATGTATGTATGTATGTATATATGTATATGTATGTGTATGTATGTATGTATATGTATGTGTGTGTGTGTGTTTGTGTGAAAACATACATACATATATACATAAAAATAAAACTATACATCTTTATGTGAGTGTATGTATTTATATATATGTATGTATGTATCTTTATATACATATACCTACACGCATACATACATACATATATACAAATAAAATATTATATATCTATATGTGAAATATGTGTTTATATATATATATATATATATATATATATATATATATGTATGTATGTATGTATGTATGTATGTACGTATGTATGTATTTATATACATATATATAAAAACAAAATATTATATATCTATATGCAAGTGTATGTGTCTACACATGTGTGTGTGTGTGTGTGTGTCTACACATGTGTGTGTGTGTGTGTGTGTCTATGTGAGTTTATATCTATATGCGTACATATATACAATTGTATATGTATATATGTATATATATATATGTGCGTATGTGTTTATATATATATATATATATAATATATTTATATATATATGCACACGTACATACACACACACACACACACACATATATATATACATACGCACACATACATAAACACACCTATATATATGCATATATACATATATACATACATATATGTATGTGTATATGTATGTATGTATGTACATATATGTGAGGGCTATCCATCAAACTCTTGAACATCTCCAACATATGTGCCCGAACAAGACGTTACGGGCCCAAAAAAGGGGATGATTTTCCAAAGTTCTATCCTTATTGTTGGTAATTGGCTTGTCTTTCGGGGCAATGGGGGGCACCCAACTTACCAGGAATTATTGAGGCCGAGGAGTTTGGGGGGCCGCCACGCCCCCTCTGTGGTGGGGTGTGGGGACCACCATAGGCTCCCAACAGCAGGGGTCTGGGGGGCCCAATGATATGACTCTAATAATTTTTGAGGCATGACATCATTGAAAAATCATTAAAATGAAATTTAAAATAATATATAATATAACAAATTTTGAAATGTAGGTAGTTATTATAAATATGCTTACGGTTATGTGTGTGTGGGGGGATGCAGCCCAAAAAGAAAGAAAACATGTGACCGACCTTTGATGATTTAACATTAAAAGTCACTATCTCACAAGATTTGGCCCAAAAATCGAGAAAACAAATTTTTCGCTCTTTGCATCTACAGCGTGGAGGAGTAAAATGCAAGGAGAAGAAAAAAGTAGGGAGAAGAAAAATGCAGGTAGAAGCAAGGGTGCGGAGCAAGATAGGCACAGGTAAATCATCTTCTCTCTCTCTCTCTCTCAACTTTCCATATCAAATCGTCTCAACTATTTCTCTCTCTCTCTCTCTCTTTCTGTGCATAGAAATTTGTCTCACCCTAGTAGAGCCTTGCGAAAACAAATTGCATGATGGTAATGGTGATACCCTAAACAAGAATCAATTTTTTCCTCTCTCTTTCTTAACCAAACATAATATGAAAAATAGCTTGTTGTGCAAAGATTTGGTAGAAGGAGAGTTTACCTCCTCTCTCTCTCTCTCTCTCTCTCTCTCTCTCTCTCAAATCTTTGGCCACGTCTCTCTCTCTCTCTCTCTCTCAAAGCTTTGGCCATGACTCTCTCTCTCTCTCTCTCTCTCTCTCTCTCTCTCTCTCTCTCTCTCTCTCTCTCTCTCCCCCAGGCACATACAGTAGGGAAGCTACACGCCATCAATGAATCTTGATTAACTAATCTATATTTATAGTACTTATTATGAGTAATTATACTAATTAATTCATCTTTATGAACTATTCAAAATTAATATATCAAACTGATTCATCACTAATTAAACTGGTTATACTAACTTTTCATTCATTGTCACTAATTTACTAACCTGTGAGATTAATACATTCAATCTAACACTATTTATTAATGCATTTCATTAAACTGTCTCTAATCTCTATAATCTATTAGTAAGTCATTTAATCTAAGATTAGCCTTATGTTGGCATGCTTTCTTTCTTTTGATGAGTCCTGAAAATAAGAAAGATGTATTACATACTTGTATGTGGATTCGCTTTGGCTCTTTTTCTCTTTGAATGGATTCACTTCAGCTCCTTTGCTCTTCAAATAGATATCTTTGTCTGTAGAGTTAAACTAGAAGTAAAGTCCTCCATAAAAATGAAAACCACCTCTTTCAATCTAGAGCCATTTACACATAACATGAAGATTTAGAAAGTGGACTATTACCTTGGTCAACCACTTGGACAAATCCTTGGGCATCCCTTGGATACCATAATGGCTAGACATGGGAATTGGACAAAGATATGGACAACTATTAATTTTTTCCAAATCCCTTACGTATCCATGGAGCCTAGACTATAACCTTTTTCACCTACTTGAACCAAAATTAGAACTCTAAAAGTGGAGACACGTGTCTCATGCACATAAGCAAACTTAGAGGTCCATAAAAGACGAAAATAATAATAAGAAAAAGAACCGCATTATGATGCAACTTGCACGGCAAGTTTTGTATCTAATTGTAGCTTGTACAACAAGCATCCGTTTGAAGCTTTCACGGAAAGCTTTGACAATCAAATCTTGATTATGACTCAGAGACAACTACCTGTTTGCTCTCATAAAGAACCTTTTTTACTATTTTAGATGCAATTTGCCTCAACTATCCTAACTTTTGACTCAGAACTCCAATTGACAAACCATTTTGATAGGATTCACCAGCACTGTACCATCTAAGGATGTGATTAAGAAACAATTCTAATTACAACAAGTGGAGCTATAAAATCATGTAGGCAACATATAATCAAAGAACCAATCAACCCTACACAAAACTGTTACCATGGACCAAGAGAGTCCTCATCCCCAGCAGCTCCATTGATAGATCGTGGAGTGGCAGGTTGCATCATAATACCAGTCCTCAAAATTTAGTTTGTACATCACTTAAAGGAAAAGAGAAAGTGGTTGAGCCCCGTGGGATGCCTGATATTTCTGCATGGCATTTTCTTATTGATGGAGATTCTAGTGGCTCGGAGATGAGCCTTGGTGAGGAGATTAGGTTTCCAACAATGAGGACACCCGATGTCAAGAAGGATATGGAATCCATGAATGCAAAGCTACAAAGATTTGGAAGGGTCAAAAGCCCTGTGTAGAGATTGACTTACATCGTTATGTGGCACATCAGTATGCTTATATGGAAAAAATTGTGCAGGTTGTAGAACCCACATATTTTTATGAGGCTATTGGGGAAATGTGTGTTGGGATAAAGCTATGGAGGATGAGGAGATGGATGCATTGTATGGAAATGAGACTTAGGATTTGGTGCCATTGGCTGAAGGGAAGAAAGCTATTAGCCATAAGTGGGTCTATAATGTGAAACATAACAGTGATGGCAGCAGGTTGTAGAACCCACATATTTTTATGAGGCTATTGGAAATGTGTGTTGCGATAAAGCTATGGATGAGGAGATGGATGCATTATATGGAAATGAGACTTAGTATTTGGTGCCATTGGCTGAAGGCAAGAAAGTTATTAGCTGTAAGTGGGTCTATAATGTGAAACATAACAGTGATGGCAGCATAAGCATGTGTAAGGCTAGATTGGTAGCCAAAGTATTTGCGTAGACACATGGGATTGATTATGAGGATACATTTTCCCCGGTTGCAAAGATGGCAACTGTGAGAGATGTGATTGAGGTGACTAAAGCTAAAGGCTCGTTTTTATATCAGATGGATGTAAAAAATGCGTTCCTGCATGGCAACTTTCTAGAAAAAATGTGTATGGATCATCCACTTGTTTTTGAGGATAAGGTCACCCTGAGTATGCATGTAAGCTTTGTAAGGCTTTGTATGGGATAAAGCAAGCTCCACGAGCATAGCATGAAAAGATGACCGAGTATCTTGTGACTATTTGTTTTCACATGGTAGATGCAGATCACTCCTTATATGTGCACAAGAGTGTTAAGGGTATTATGGTCTCAGCACCACATATGTAGATGATCTTATTATTGGGGGTGACAACTTGGATGAGATTGAGCATGTGAAAAGTCTTCTCAAAAGGAAGTTTGAGATGAAGGATTTGGGAGATCTGTGCTACTTTTTGGGAATTTAGGTCATTTGCACACCTTAGGGTATTTAGCTATCACAGAGAGAGTATGTATTAGACATGTTGTCCATGTATGGGATGGCTGATTATAAGCCAATATTGGTGCCGTTAGATCAAAATGGCAAGCTTAGTACATATGGTTATGTGTTGGAGGATTCCACTATGTATAGGAAGATTGTGGGGAGTTTGATTTATGTCACGATCAATAGTGATATTTGAGTTACATTGTTGGCTTAAAGAGCCAGTTTATGCAGGTTCCGCAAAACACGTCTTGATAGTGTGTGATGCACACTAATCTATTTGAGGGCCACTGTTTATTATGCATTGTTTTATGTAGCAGGTGTACCATTGGAGATATATGGGTTCACATATGCAAATTGGGAAGGTAGCATCTTAGACAAGTGATCCACTAGTGGATTTATGTTTTAATTGGAGAGTTTTGTTGTGACATGGAGCAACAAGAAGCAATCCACAGTTGCCTTGTCGAGTGTACAGAGGCAAAGTACAGAGGAGATGTGGTGGTGGCAGCATGTGAGGTAGCTTGGTTACGGAAGCTACTTGTTGATTTGGGATTGCATGTGGAGAGAAAGCATCCACCTTCTTTAGCGCATGTTGAGATCCTTCTGAGTGAAGATCCACTTTAAGCTTTGATGATCTGTCATCAAAGTGAATCTTTGACCCAGTAGGTAATGTCTCCACCCCACAACTTGATGACATAGACTATTGAAAGTAGCTCTAGGTCATGGACAGCATAATTTCTCTCATGCGTTCTAAGTTTTCGGGATTCATAGGCCACTACATGACCTTCTTACATGAGCGCACCTCCTAGGGTAAAACCACTGGCATCAGTTATACTACCTCAAAGGGTAGAGAGAAATTTGGCAACTTCAGAATGGGATTGGTAACCAAGGCGGTCTTCAGCTTATCAAAAGCGCTCAGACACCTGGCAGGCCATTGAAACGGGGTATTCTTCTAGAGAGGATTAGTCAGGGGGGAAGATATAAGAGCACACTTAGGTATAAAAATTCTCTAGCAGCCAGTTAATCCCAAGAATCCCCTGACTTCCTTCACTGTCCTTGGTTCAGGCCAATCTATGACTGCTTGGACTTTTGTGGAGTTTGGAGAAATTCCATCTTTGGATACCAGAAAGCCCAAGTATTCAACATGGTAGATAGAGAAAGTGCATTTGCTCTTTTTTGCAAAGAGTTGGTGATTCCTTAGAATCTCAAGAACTTTACGGACATGAACTTCATGGTCAGTTGTATTCTTTGAGTAAATCAGAATATCATCAAAGAAAACAAGAACAAAATCATCCAAGTATTCTCTGAGAATGTCCGACATTAGGCAATTGAATGTAACTGGGGCATTTGTCGATCCAAACGGCAGGACAGTAAATTCATAGTGCCCATAGCAAGTATTAATGGCTGTCATCGGGATATCTTGATCATTAATCCTGATCTGGTCAAGATCTATCTTTGTGAAGATCTGGGCTCCATTTAGCCTATCCAGAAGCACATCAATTTTGGAGATAGGATACTTATTCTTAACGTCAGCTCATTGAGACCTGTGTAATCCACACAGAGTCTAAACGTTCCATCCTTCTTTTTCTAAAAGAGAACTAGCGCTCCCCAAGGTGAAACACTGGGTCTTACAAACCCTTGTTCTAATAGCTGCCTAAGCTATTCCTTGAGTTCAATGGCTTTGGGGACTGGCATTTTGTTTGTGCACTGGGCTACTGGGGTTGAGCTCCGCGGCTCAATTCTATGTCATGATCTACTTCCCGAATCGGAGACATCTCAATTAGCTCTGCTGGGAATAAATCATCATACTCACTTAACCATTCTGGTTCTTTAGCCTTTAGCTTTGTGTCTACTATTGGATTCATTTTGACGACATAAATGAGCTACTTCTTTGTAAGTCCTTTCAGTAACCTAAAAGCTTTTACTAATTGCAGATATGGGGATCCGGATATTCCAGTTCCTTGAACTTTGTTCCCGTGAAGCTCACGAAAGGAAATGGTTCCATTGTGACAGTGAATGTAGCTTGATTTTTGTGGAGCCAATCCATTCCAAGGAATCCGTCGAAAACTCCCAAAGGTAAGACTCTGAACTGACAGTCAGTTACATTCCCATCTAGATTAAATTGAATACAATCTATCTCATGGTGAGTGAAAAGAATCTTCCCACTGGCTAATTCAACTTGCATAGGTGTCCCTAATTTATGTTCTAAGACTAGCTCACGCAAGCATCTTGGGGAAATAAATGAAAGAGTACTGTCTGAATCAATAAAAAGCTTAAATGACTTACCCTTATACTCAACTGGAGCATGGATGGCAGAGGATTGATGATTTGGCCCTTGGTTTTCAATCGTGGCATAAATCTGACCTCTTTCCTCTTCCACTAAATTAATCATTTATCTGAATATTTCGATCTCGATAGATTTCCTAATTTTTCTTTCTACAATCCGTGTGAATATAAAACGATAGAAATTTCTCTCTTAGAGTATTTAATTATTCATTTATCAAATACTCATAGAATTTAAGAGAATTCTAATTTTGATATAAAAATTCTTTATGCATCTATTTATGCATAAAAATCAGCTTTAATGGGAATAACACTTTTATTAAAAAAACCTTTTATGCATCTAATTATGCATAAAATCAAATTTAATAGAAATAACACTTTTAAAATAAAAGAATTTCTTTATGCATAAAAATCAATTTTTATAAGAATAACGCTTTTATAATAAAAAAACTTCTTTATGCATCTTTCTATGCATAAAAAATCAAATTTAATAAGAATAATTCTTTTGTAATAAAAAAATCCCTTTATGCATCTTTCTATGCATAAAAATCAAATTTAATAAAAATAACACTTTTATAATAAAAAAATTCCTTTATGCATCTTTCTATGCATAGAAATCAAATTTAATAAGAATAACACTTTTGTAATAAAAAATCCTTTATGCATCTTTCTATGAATAAAAATCAAATTTAATAAGAATAACACTTTTTTAATAAAAAAAATTCTTTTATGCATCTTTCTATGCATAGAAATCAAATTTAATACGAATAACACTTTTGTAATAAAAAATTTCCTTTACGCATCTTTCTATGCATAAAAAACAAACTTAATAAAAATAATACTTTTGTAATAAAAAGAAATCCTTTATGCATCTTTCTATGCATTGAAATCAAATTTAATAAGAATAACACTTTTATAATAAAAACATTCCTTTATGCATCTTTCTATGTATAGAAATCAAATTTAATAATTAATATCAGTGATATCCATGCATATTCATAGGTGAATATGTACATGGAGTAATTAGTATATTTCTTTTAGATGCAAAAATGCTGGGAATTACTCTTTTGGAATAACATAAAAATAAATTTTCTTTTTCACAAAATTCTCAAAAAATTTGCCATAACCTCCTTTGTATGGCTGACCATTTCTCATTTTTATCTTTCTTCACTTAACTTAATTAACCCAATTTAGAATTATAGAACTCTAATCTACACAATTTTCTAAATTCAAGAGAGTAAACAATAAGAAGAGTTTAATCACTTAGTTAATCGTTCTAGGTTTAAGAAAGGTTGGAATGTAAAGAAGAGAAGGGGGTGGCCTTTTCATCAAAGGCATAGCATTTGAATTTAATTCAATCATTTGCAAAACATAAAAATCAAGAAAACCATAGACTTTTCATTTAAATTCGTAAACAAAGTAAGAAAACTACCTTACATGGGGCTTGTAAGCTCTCTCCTAAGGGATTAAGGGTTCTACTCTTGTTTGAAGAAAAAGTGGCCACCAAATCGCTTTGGAGAGGATTAGGCCAAAAACAATTGAATTATTAAAAAATTCAATGTAGATGGCTCAGGACAGGAGTAGAGTAAGAGTGCATAAACACCATTAAGATTTTACAAAGGGGGAGGCTTCTATTTATAGGAAAAAGTGAGCCTCTAACCAAGCAAACTGATTCTAGAATTTTCCAAATCAGTTTGGTCAATTTTTGACCATTTTTGGGTCAGTTTAGCTTACTTTTTGGATCTAGTTTTGAAACAGAAGAGAGGAGAGATGAAAATATCTCATTTTATTGATTAAAAATTGGGGGTAATGATGAGAAAAAGGTGCCTACTTCATGAGGGGAGATCCCCACACTAAGGTGTCAAAATTCACTTTTTTAATTCTTTTCTTTAGTCCTTAGTCCCATCTTCATCTTGTGTGAGCATTTACTCATTTTTGGAGGGTTTTTATTTTATTCTTCAATTTATCTCTTTCCTACATTTGCATTAATCTCATTGGCCTGTCAAACCTTTGTTTGGCCCTTAATCCAAAATTTTCTAGAAAACAGGGGCCCTTAGGCTAAGGTCTTTTGTGCACATTATAATTTATTTCTAATACAGCTTAGGAATTTCTTTTTAAACTTCTATTTCGGGGAATTTATTTTAATAAGAAGGGATATTTTTCAATCCAAATATATTTAAAAACGAAATTACCTCTCTCTATAACATTTTCTCTCTCTAGGCCAAAACAGGTAGAAATAAGATCTTTTATTATTCTGAAAAGGGGATTGATTATAGGGGAAGAAACTGTTAAGACAATTATCGAAATCTATATTTCATGGTTGGCCAAATCTACATTTAATTAGTTAACCAAATTTACATTAAATGGTTTACCCAAATGTGGTGAGAGGAGAATTAGGTATGAAAGTCCCTAATATGAGTGAACTCTGAATTAAATATAGATTTGGGAAATTGTCTAAACCTACATTGAGCACTTGGACAAACCTAGTGAGATAAGAATTAGACATGTCCATGGTTAGGGTTAGCATTAGGCCAGTCCTCCTTAGTAGGAGTGAGCCCTGAACTATAGATAGATTTGGACAATTGTCCAAATCTGTGTATTAAATGGCTAGCCAAATCTTGTGATGAGAAGAGAACTAGTTACTAATATGAGTGAGCTATGCATTGTATGTAGATTTGGACAGCTATCCAAATCTATACTGAACGGTTCTAGTAAGAGGAGAGTTAGGCAAATCCCCAATAGGAGTGGTGTATGTATGTATATAAATTTGTCCAAAACTATACCAATGAATGGTTGGATAAATCCAAAAAGAAGAGAATTAGAGAAACCCCCAATCAAGGTTGGCCTTAGGAAAAGTGCCCAATAGAGCTGAGGTCTAGTGAGAGGAGAACTATAGAGGTCCCCAAAAGGGTTGAGGTTTGGATTGTAGGTAGATTAGGAAAATTATCAAAATCTATATTTAATGGTTCATCAAATCCTTATTTAATTGGTTAGTAAAATATGGTGAGAAGAGCATTAGGTCGCAAGTACCTAATAGGAGTGAACTATGAGTTAAATATAGATTTGGGAAATTGTCCAAATCTACATTCAACGGTTGGCCAAATCTATTGAGAGGAGCATTAGTCATGGCTGTGGCTAAGCTCAACATTATGCCAATCCCCATTAGGAGTGAGCTATGAACTATAGATAGAGTAGGACAATTATCCAAATTTGTGTATTGAATGGTTTGTCAAATCTTCTAAGAAGAGTATTAGATACTAATATGAGTGAGGTATAAATGGTAGATAAATTTAGATAATTGTCCAAATCTTCACTGATGATTCTACATAGCTCACTCATATTAAATATAGATTTGGAAAATTGTCCAAATCTACATTCAGTGGTTAGCCAAATCTAGTGAGAGGAGCATTAGTCATGTCCATAGCTAAGCTTAGCATTAGGCCAATCCCCATTAGGAGTGAGCTATGAACTATAGATAGATTAGGAAAATTGTCTAAATTTGTGTATTGAATGATTAGTCAAATCTTATGAGAAGAGTATTAGCTACTAATATGAGCGAGCTATAAATGTTATATAGATTTAGATAATTGTCCAAATCTTTAGTGAATGGTTCTAGTAAGAGGTGAATTAGGAAAATCCCCAATAAGAGTGGTGTATGTATGTATATAGATTTGTCCAAATATATATCCAGGAGTGGTTGTGGCCAAATCCAATGAGAAGAGCATTAGACAAATCCATATCAAGGGTTGGCCTTAGTCAAGGTCTCCAATAGGGTTGAGGCCTAATGAGAGGAGAATTATGGAAGTCCCCAACAATAGTAATAAGATATTAATTGTAGTTATATTTAGACAATTATCCGAATCTATATTGAATGGTTAGCCAAATGTAGTGATATGAGCATTAAACAAATCCTCAAATAATAAGAGTTAGCCTTAGACAAGTCTCCAATAGGGGTGAGTTCTAGTGGGAGGAGCATTATGGAAGTCCCCCATAGAATCGAGCTATGGATTAGAGTTATATTTGGACAATTGTCCAAATCTATATTGAATGGTTGGCTAAACCTAGTGATATGAGCATTAGAAAAATCCCCCATAAGGGTTAGCCTTGGCTAATAGGGGTGAATTCTAGTGGGAGGACCATTATGGAAGTCCCCAATAGAATTGAGCTACAAATTTAGTTAGATTTGGACAATTGTCTAAATCTATATTAAAGAGTTAGCCAAATCTAGTGAGATGAGCATTAGATAAGTCCCCAATTGGGTTACCATATTAGGAAATTCCCCAAAAGAGAAAGGTCACATGTGATGGTCATTATGCATTTCTATTCGATGTACATTTGGACAGTTGGCTAAATGTATGTTGGTGGGATTTAGACAAATTGAATGAGTTTTCATATCTTTTTCCAACTCCCATGTGAAGCTAGAACTTTTGTCCAAGGGTTTGGTTAAATGGATACCTAAGGATCGAGCTAAGTAGGTGAGAAAGGTTATAGTCTAGGTTCCATGGGTACGTAAGGGATTTGGAAAAATTTAATAGTTGTCCATATCTTTGTCCAATTGCCATGTCTAGCCATTATCGTATCCAAGGATTTGGTTAAGTGGATGCCCATAGATTTGTCCAAGTGGGTGACCAAGGTAGTAGTCCACTTTCTAAATCTTCATGCTATGTGTGAATGGCTCTAGATTGAAAGAGGTGGTTTTCATTTTTATGGAGGAGTTTACTTCTAGTTTAACTCTACAGACAAAGATATCTATTTGAAGAGAAAAAGAGCTGAAGTGAATCCATTCAAAGAGAAAAAGAGCCAAAGCAAATCCACATATAGGTATGTAATACATCTTTCTTATTTACAGGACTCATCAAAAGAAAGAAAGCATGCTAACATAAGGACAATCTTAGATTAAATGACTTGCTAATAGATTATAGATTAGAGACAGTTTAATGAAATGCATTAATAAATAGTGTTAGATTAAATGCATTAATCTCACAGGTTAGTAAATTTAGTGACTATGAATGAAAAGTTAGTATAACTAGTTTAATTAGTGATGAATCAGTTTAATATATTAATTTCAAATACTTAATAAAGATGAATTAATTAGTATAATTACTCATAATATGTACTATAAATATAGATTAGTTAATCAAGATTCATTTATGGCGTGTAGCTTCCCTACTGTATGTGCCTAGGAGAGAGCGAGAGAGAGAGAGAGAGAGAGAGAGAGAGAGAGAGAGAGAGAGTCATGGCCAAAGCTTTAAGAGTGAGAGAGAGAGAGAGACGTGGCCAAAGCTTAGAGAGAGAGAGAGAGAGAGAGAGGAGGTAAACTCTCCTTCTACTAGTAACTAAATCTTTGTACAACAAGCTATTTTTCATATTATGTTTGGTGGAGAAAGAGAGAGGAAAAACTTGATTCTGGTTTAGGGTATCACCATTACCATCATGCAATTTGTTTTCGCAAGGCTCTACTAGGGTGAAAAAATTTTCTATGCGCAGAAAGAGAGAGAGAGAGAGAGAGAGAGAGAGAGAGAGAAATAGTTGTTGAGACGATTTGATATGGAAAGTTGAGAGAGAGAAGATGATTTACCTGTGCCTCTCCCCTACTCCGCACCCTTGCTTCTACCTGCATTTTTCTTCTCCCTACTTTTTTCTTCTCCCTACATTTTGCTCCTCCACCTTGTAGATGCAAAGAGCGAAACATTTTTTTTCTCAATTTTTGGGCCAAATCTTGTGAGAGAGTGAATTTTAATGTTTAATTATCAAAGGTTGGTCACACGTTTTCTTTCTTTTTGGGCTGCATCCCCCCCCCACACATAACCATAAGCATAATTATAATAACTACCTACATTTCAAATTTTGTTATATTATATATTATTTTAAATTTAGTTTTGATGATTTTTCAATGATGGCATGCCTCAAAAATTGTTATATGAGTCATATCATCGGGCCCCCAAGACCCCTGCTGTTGAGAGCCTATGGTAGCCCCCACATCCCACCACAGAGGGGGCCTGGCGGTCCCCCAAACCCCTCGGCCTCATTAATTCCTCGTAAGTTGGGTGCCTCCCATTGCCCTGAAAGACAAGCCAATTACCAACAATAAGGATAGAACTTTGGGAAATCATACCTTTCTTGGGCCCGTAACATCTTGTTTGGGCACATATGTTGGAGATGTTCAAGAGCTTGATGGATAGCCCTCACATATATGTAGATACATACATACATACATATATGTATGTATATATGTATATATGCATATATATAGGTGTATTTATGTATGTGTGCATATGTATATATATATGTGTGTGTGTGTGTACGTGTGCATATATATATTATATATATACACATACATACATACATATATATATATATATATATATATTATATACACATACATACATACATTTATATATATATATATATATATAAACGCATATGCACATATATATACGTATATAGATATACAATCGTATATATATATACATATAGATATAAACTCACATAGACACACACACACACACACATAGACACACATAAACTCACATAGACACACACACACACACACATATGTGTAAACACATACACTCGCATATAGATATATAACATTTTATTTATATATATATGTATATAAATACATACATACATACATACATACATATGTACATACATACATACATATATATATATATATAAACACATATTTCACATATAGATATATAATATTTTATTTGTATGTATGTATGTATCTAGGTATATTTTATTTATATATATGTATATAAATACATACATATATACATATATATAAATACATACACTCACATAAAGATATATAGTATTTTATTTTTATGTATATATGTATGTATGTTTACACACAAACACACACACACATACATATACATACACACATACACATACATATACATATATACATACACACACACATACATACATACATACATACATACATACATATATATATACATACATTTGTATGTATGTGTAGATATATCTAAAGGTATAACATTTGTGAGGACAATTGGCCAAAAATAGGGCCTTGTTAGAGTTCCACACGTAGTAAGAGACTGATTTGAACACTTGGTCAAAACTAGATCCTTGTTAGAATTCTATGTTAGAGGTTGATTTGGAAACTTGGTCAAAATTGTTGTTAGAAATCCATGTTAGAGGTAGAATGGGACACTTGGTCAAAACTAGGGTCATGCTAGAAATGCATGTTAGAGGTAGAATGGGACACTTGGTCAAAACTAGGGTCATGCTAGAAATCCATGTTAGAGGTAGATTTGGTCATGGCCAAAACTAGGGCCTTGTTACGAATTCATCTTAGAGGTTTACTTATACTTGGCCAAAAATAGCGCCTCCTTAGAAATCCATGTTAGAGGTTGATTTTGACACACTTATTCACAAAACTAGGGACTTGCTAGATTTCCATGGTACAAGTTGATTTGGACACTTGGCCAAAACTTGATCCTTGTTATTAAAAATTTTCATTATCCCCATTGATTTGGACACTTGGCTAAAACTAGGGCCTTGCTAGAATTCTAGTGTACAAGTTGATTTGGACACTTGGCCAAATCTAGGGCCTTGCTAGAAATACATCTTAGCCATTGATTTGGACACTTGTCCATAACTACTTTTTAAAAATTTGGATTAGACCCATTGATTTGGACACCTTGCTAAAACTAGGGCCTTGCTAGAATTCCATGGTAAAAGTTGATTTGGACAGTTGGCCAAAACTAGGGCCTTGTTAGAAATAGATGTTGGCCATTGATTTGGATACTTGTTAGAAATCCATGTTAGCCCATTGATTTGGACACTTGGCCAAAACTATGGCCTTGTTAAAAATTTGGATTAGCCCCATTGATTTGGACACTTGACTAAAACTAGGGCCTTGCTAGAATTCCATGGTACAAGTTGATTTGGACGCTTGGCTAAAACTAGGGCCTTGTTAGAAATACATGTTAGCCATTGATTTGGACACTTGTTAGAAATCCATGTTAGCCATTGATCTGGACACTTGGATAAAACTACGGCCTTTGTTAGAAATTTGGATTAGCCCCATTAATTTGCACACTTGGCTAAAACTAGGGCCTTGTTAGAAATCGATGTTAGAGGTAGATTTGGACACTTGATCAAAACTAGGGTGGCCTTACTAATGCGTAGGTCTACAAAACTAGGAGGTGATAGAAATAAAATTTTGAGGTGGATTTGGACACTTGTCCAAAATTGAGGCCCTCTTAGATTTGGACACTTGGTCAAATCTTTGAAGAGAATTAGCATAAAGGGGTATGTATATATGGATGGTTAGGTCCTTAAAAGTATGGTATGATGTGTGTCCATTTAGATATAGATTTAGACACCTAGGAAAATACTCAAGAAGTACCATTGAATGGCAGAGGGTATGTAAAACTGGCTAGTTTATATGAGATGTTTATGAGACAATTCATATTATATATAGATTTGGATAGTTGGCCAAATGTAGATATTTACATATAAATGGCAAGGTTCAAAAAACTAGGATGTGATAGAATTCTAAGAGATAGATTTGGACACGTGACAATTTATTTAGAGAGTTGTGTCATTTGTAAGCAAGAATGGGATATGTATAAATATTTGGGTAATAATCCCAAAAAAACGAGTAGTCCATGTATTCAGTGGAATTAAAGGATTTTGCCACCTATTGACCTAAAAAATATTCATTTCTATACAGATTTGGAAAATTGGTGAACTCTATCATGTGGTGAGTGAAAGAAGATGATAATAATGATATATTATAACATATATTCTACTAATTGAATTTCGACACTTGATCTAATTTTAAGAACTGAATGTATGTATTTTTGTAATGGTCCCAAATTCTAGCCATATCTTAATTGTACGACTTAATCTACGCAAACATTAAACTCACTTAATCAGGCTATTTATACATAGCAATACTATCAAATCAACCTTCTCAAATAGCAAACAAGCATGCATGCCATATCCAAGATTCTTATTACCATATAAGCAAAGAATCATGTAATCTCAAACAAACATTCACATGATATAAGTCTCTATTAGTTATAGCATAGCATCTCAATTAATCACAATGTATGTGTCTATCTCAAGATTCTATCATCATCACCATGCTCGACAACATGGTTAGTTGAAATGACCAAAATCTAGCCAATCTAGGGCTTTCTCCGATGCCTGTCTACTCAACCAACTCCACATTGGACATCGTGGGCTATCTCGGGTATGGCTCTTTCTAAATCTTGTCCTCTCTGGGTTCTACCACATGGCTCCTAGAGGGCATAAATCTCGTTCTCTGTCCGGCGTTCCCTGTCTATGGACGACCGGCGTGAATCTCAAAATCTCATATCGAGTCTCATCATCATACAGATGTATATCAATCATTCATTTCAAAACAAAGAAATCACAAGTCATGATTATCAGATCTCTAGTCCACAATCTTTTAAGACAAGAATATTCAAATCAATAAAAATCAACCTCAAGTGGTGCAGAAATAAGATTTTAATTCACAGAGTCCTTAACTTCTCTTAGTCTTTTAATTCTTTCAAGTCATATATGAATCTTTGTTTTTAATATAATTAATTATCGCATTATAACCAATAACATCATCTCTAGTTGCAATAGCTAAGTCATAACCATGCTTATGTACTAGTCCATCTAGTCTATATAGACAAGGTAGTCAACCTTGATAGTGATTTCTAAAGCAAAGCTTGACAACTGGTCCCTTTGGGAGAGTAGTATCTTTCAATCTATTTGTAGTTAGTGAAAAGTTGAAACTACAAAGGTTTATGACTTCTAATGCTCTATAAAATATATCTCTCTAATGGCTCTCTCAAAATGAGTTCTAAGGTCCTTTTGAGAGCGTTCAAAATGGCCAAAGTTGTGTTTTCAACATAAAAATGTCACAAACAGCCCACTACTCCACTTTGCACTAGAATAACTCAAAAACAAAAGGGATTTGGCTTTCTAGAGTCTCATACACTCTTATAGAGTTTATTTTCCTTGAAAACTTTTGTGTTTACCTCAACATATGATTCTAAACACACAGATAGATAAAATCTTCGCAAAATAGCCCCTAATGACATTTTTACCTAAAATCTAGTCATAAACTAGTCAAATATTATATCTTCTAATTCTTTAACTCCAAAAGTGTTTATTCTATGGGTCAGACTAAGGCAATCAGCAATAGTTCTTTGCGGAAAACCCCCCCTATCTTCTTCTTCCGGAGTTTTCCCATCATTGCCATGGTTAAGCATGCCATACATTGACTTAGATTCTTTATTTAATTACAAAAGAATTTAAATCAAAATAGTAGAAAGAGTGTTTGTGTACTTCCGCGATATATTTGATGATGTGTTGATTGATTGGAAATCCATGTCCACCAGAAGTTGTGGAAGAGTTGTTTGTAGATTTGGCAAGCCTCTCAGATTTGTTCTCAGGGCTGTAACCTACAACAAGTATAACTTCGCGCACAGTTATCAAAAACTAGTTATGTGGGTACTCAAAATTACAAGAACATATGCGGTCTACAACCCAACGCGGGTGGAATTGCTATACATAAAAGTCCACTCCAAAAATAGGCCATGTTTTACTTTTTTAATCAAATTTTTACTTGTATTTCCATCTACACACTTAAAGGCTTCCTTTGAGCATACTAAATAATTGATAACTCAATCTTGAATTTTTACTTAATTTTAACACTTAGAATCTTTACTTCTGCTGATTTTACTACAAAAATCTGTAGCATCCCAAACTTAAGATAATCTTTAATCATAACTTGGTTAATCTTGGAGGAATGTTACCATTTTTCATGTGTAGGAAAAATGTCATCTCAATTTTCTCATGGAGAATGTGTCAAGTTTACCATCAATAATGTGATGGTGGAAATAGGCAAGATACATGCAACCCATGAGAAAGATATGTGCCATGGAGAAACACTTGGGAAAGACGATGTCTCTGTGAGCATTAATAAATGCTTCAACAACCATGACATTGCACTACCATTCCCAACTTTAAATGCAAGCAAATTAGTCGATGCAATCAGTAGCATTGTCAAGTGTTGTAAGAATTCTCTAGAGGTCTTGGGTGTAGCACCTAACATTCAAGAAGTTTTGGGCTCAACCATGGATGGTGGACATGATTCAAGAGTAGTCCATATGATGGAATTTCAATATGTGAGAGTTGGAGAGAAAAAACTATGTTGTTGTGGTCAAAAAGGCAAAGAAGAATGTGTTGGGAAAGGTTTCATATTGTTGGTCTTTCCATATGAGGCTATTTATTTTGAAGATTTAGGTGGAGATGATGTGGGTGTGGTGGTTGATCAAGCCATCCAACAAGTTCAGTCACCAGTAGCTTCTTTAAATAATGGTGTTACTCTCATTAGGTGGCCTATTAAAAGACTCATATTTGAGGATGGTTCAACACTCCACATTGAAGAGGATTTTAATGATATGGATGACCAGTTCATTGATGAATGTGTTGATGCTCCAACTAAGAAGCGGAGATACATTCAATGGTATGGAAGTATGTTCAAGGGCATGGTATGAGATGCATGGTATTCCAACTACAACATTTTACAGATACAGGGGTCAGTTTGAGAATGACATACAAAGGTCAATGCATGGAAACAAGGGGATTATAAGAAAGGCATGGGATCACACTGAACTAGGAAGGGCAATAATTTGAGAATATATACAAAACAATTCTGAGAAGATGCCTTACAGAAGAAGAACCATGACAGATGGTTCTAGGGAAACCCAATTAGTTATTCTAGATGTCTACAAGTAGGTGGACATTTTGAATGAGGTTAATATGACATTGAAGAATATCAATCAAAAAGAAATGTCATCACGAACATTTAGTTAGATCTAGAATATAGAATTCAAGCATGTTAGCCTTGCCAAAACAAGCCAGTTTTCAAAGTGCACTATATGCAATGGTATAAAGGATCAGTTTTGGAAGCCACAAAGTGCCAAGATGAACGTAACAGATTGATGCGTCAAATAAAGGCCCACGTGTTGCAAACAACTTAGTTGTATAAATCTCTACTATGCTTGGAGATTGACCTTACAATTAAATCCTAATAAGTACTTATGAATAATACATAATAAAATGGACCAAAAGAAAGCAGCGATCTCGAGATTAAAGGTGTGTTTTAAGGCGATAGATAAGTCAACACAATTGCCAGTGTCACTAATAGGAATGATACCCCATGGACATGGACAAGGGCACTATGGACATTTTACTATCAGCTTATGGCCATCTAATCCAAATTTCATGATATGTTCTCTTGCCTTGTGTGTCTAAGATACCTTGAGAGGTGTAACAGACATGACTATGGAGATCTTTCCAATGATGGTATGCACATTACTGAATGCTTTAAACTCTAGAAAGGCTCTTGATCAGCATTGCCCTCATGAGGCTGGATACATGGGAGATTGCTCAACTAAATTGAATGATGTCGGGACAACAACATAAGTGTTGAATAGAGATCCTAGTTCAGCATTTAAGTTGCCAGAGAATTTGATGTTGCAATTGGACAATTGTGCATTAGAGAACAAGAGTCGGTATTTGTTTGCCTATCTATCATTGTTGGTTGCCAAAGGAGTATTTAAGATGGTCCAGTTAGGATTTCTGATGGTTGGTCATACACATGAGGATATTGATGCAATGTTTAGCAGGTTTTCTGAGAAAATAAGGACCAGCCATACATTCACCTTGTTGAAATATACAAGTGAATAGGGTGTGTGTGGGAACAAGCTCTTGGATAGAGGCTGTAAAAGAGGAGATGTAATTGTGAAAGAACCTATGAAAAGGTGAGAAGAATCTACTGGGAGAGAATAATGGGTAGCATGAGGGAATTTAGGAGTGTGGAGTTATTCTGGGAGATAATCAGGGAAAAGAGAAGAGGTGGAGAGAATCAGGCAAAAGGTGGAGATATTCTGGGAGTGAATCATGGAGAAATCAATGGGATTTGATGCTTGATGTAAACACTATAAATTGAGGCATAGCCCTAATGAGAATTTGCTGGTTTTTGAGTATCCATGCCTACATTAATCTATCTGCTAATTATTCACTAATTACGTGTTAATCATTTGCTAATCACTTTCTTAATCATGTTGATTCTAGTGTTTGATCCACCATAGCTCATCATTTTTCTCAAATTTCAACATGGTATCAGAGCCATGCCTAGAATCAACCAGATTTATGAGCCCATTAGTGAATTAATTAGGATTAGTAAAATAATTAGCAAAAAAATCAATTTTTAGTAAGCTTTCACTCTTCCCCTTCACCCCCAGCCAGTGGAGGGTCTCTAGCACTTAGCACACTTCAAATTAGGTCATGAGCTTCTAGCTTAAGCTAGCCAACACCTCTGGCTACCAGCCCATCGAAACGGCGCAGCAAACCGCCAAAGGAATTACGAGAAATCGCGATTTTCGCCGGCGCTTATTTTCTGAGATGTTTGTGACATTGCAACTTCCACAGGTCAAAGCTCTCTAATTCCTCTTAGACCAAGGGGTAATCAAGCATGCTCTACAAGCTGGTGAAGTCAGAATTGAGTTTCATCAAGTCTACAGTGAGATCCAAGCTCTTCATCAAATCTGCAGGTGACTTTGGTAAAACAGAGATTAAGCTTTCATTATTTGGTCAAATCTTGTGTTTCTTGGCTTAGTCCTCTACTAGACTCATTGCTATTGATGCCTTTGAAAGCATTTGAGCTCATTTGAAGTGGAAGGCACCATATCTGAGCTCCCCGCATACTCTGTTTTCTACACACAAACTAGAGCATTAATTTGCTAATCAGTGATTAATCAGTGCTAATCACTGTACTTTGGTGCAATTGAGGGTTCAAATTAACCATTAGGTATCTGATACAGATCCCTATAACTTCAGATTTCAAATCGGAGTTGGTTTGATACTCCAACCATCCCGTACAAATTGGTTACCCTTAATTTAGTGTAATTTCTGGGAAAATTGTGCTGATAAAATTGTGAAAATCAACATTTTGCATTTAACCCTTGGTTAATGCCTGTAAATCTCACTCAAATTCAAGATTATTCATAGACAGAGTTGCATTTGGAATGTGCATGAGAATGGATGCTATACGCATTATGTATTGGGCACATTTTATTAGTGTAAAAATGGGAACAGACACTGCCCTTGTCCAGATTAAGGCAAGAGGTAAGACCTCCCGCATAAATTTGGGTTTGCATTGCATAATGACAAAAGATAAACATAAAAAGCCCAAAGGAACTGTCAGCAAAACATTGAAACATGTTGCTCACATGGAGCAAAAAGACCTGACGGACGAGCTCATGGCCCCAGCCATGAAAGAAGAAGAATATCTCTTCCCAAGAAGAGGATCCACACCGAGAAGAAGATCTGAAGGAAGACATGGATACGAGAAGAGAAGCTGCCACGAGAAGAGAAGCTGCCCCGAGAAGACTGGAAGAAGAGACGGACGCGTGGAGAGATGCTGCCACGAGAAGAAGACTGAAGAAAAGAGAAGATGTGAGGCTCCAAAGAGTGAGGAGCCATGTGAAAATCTCTGAGAGAGAGAGAGAGAGAGAGCCCACAACCCAATGTAACTTGCCCCAATAAAGTAAAACCACCTCTGAGCCACCGATGATGTAGGCCACGTGGTAGATGTATGTGTGAGCACTTTAGTCAAGGTCGCGGGCAACTATAGTAAGCCTTGGACACATAGAGAGAGAGAGTGTCAAGGACTATGGGTTTAGGGATCTGAGGCACTGGTCGCAGGCTATCAAGTAAGAGAAAAACTTGATATAGGGTCCAGGTGTGCTGAGATAACTTGAGGGGAGGAGTAGACACTGGTCGCGGACTACCAAGTAAGGGGAGGCAAACTTGGTATAGGGTCTAGGTGTTCTAGGATTATTCACTTGAGGGGAGGTGTTGAAATATACAAGTGAATAGGGTGTGTGTGGGAACAAGCTCTTGGATAGAGGCTGTAAAAGAGGAGATGTAATTGTGAAAGAACCTATGAAAAGGTGAGAAGAATCTACTAGGAGAGAATAATGGGTAGCATGAGGGAATTTAGGAGTGTGGAGTTATTCTGGGAGATAATCAGGGAAAAGAGAAGAGGTGGAGAGAATCAGGCAAAAGGTGGAGATATTCTGGGAGTGAATCATGGAGAAATCAATGGGATTTGATGCTTGATGTAAACACTATAAATTGAGGCATAGCCCTAATGAGAATTTGCTGGTTTTTGAGTATCCATGCCTACATTAATCTATCTGCTAATTATTCACTAATTACGTGTTAATCATTTGCTAATCACTTTCTTAATCATGTTGATTCTAGTGTTTGATCCACCATAGCTCATCATTTTGCTCAAATTTCAACACACCTTCCCACATTTAATGAAAACATTCAAGGATAGCTAAGTATCTTCTCTCCAACCCCATTCGTGTGATGACAAATTTCCCAGACTTCAAGGGACTAATTGATGGGTGCTTGTCTGATGGACAAGATATGCTATTGGGGCACTCAAAACCATTATAATTTAGACTATTCATGCAGGAAAAGGTTCCAGTCATGCAATATAAAGTTCATCCTAAATCCATTGAACGGCTGCCAACAAAGGATGGTGGTATTGAATTTGGAAGAAGGATAGTGATGGTAACACAATACTATTGACAGGGGTTCCATGTGCCATTCCAATGTTTGAGTACATTAAAGATCACTTAGAGGTGGTAAAAGGAATTCAGCATTACATATGATATTGGAAAAGATGAGCTGATGTTCAAGGATTTGATGTAGATTTCACCTTGTACATCAGCCCAGTGATTGAGTATTGGGAGGCCATGGTTGAGGCAATAGAGCGACCAAGTGTCCAAGACGGAGGCTTCTATCAAAACTTTTGGCCAAGAACTCTAGGCACACATGTGAATGACATAACTATTGATATTGATGATGAATTCTTAGGATTGGAGGAGCTTGATGATCACTATTGTGGACCATAAAGTAAAAGGCCAACGCAAGCTTTTCAGTCCATCGTTGATGTTAGAAAGGGAGACTTTGTTCTTATTTGACCACCATCAAAACCAATATATCCTATATGGTTGGGTGTAGTGCAGAGTAACATAGATGCCAACAAAACATCTCAAAAATGTAAGAGGATTTTAATACAGTATTGGGCACTAGTATGCAAAAAGAGAAATGTTAGTGATGCTGATGTTTATAGAGATTGTTGGAACAAATTCTGGATGTGTAACAAGAAGGACCCTATAAGTTGGGAACTATCAAACACAATAGTTTTTGTGTGGGCCACTGAGGGGCAAAAAGCGCCACAAAAGATTAAGATTCCAGCAAATGTGTGTACTAAGGCAAAGGAGAGTTTGGCAACATCCAAGGGAAGACTATGATGAAGGCCAGTGAGTTTAGATCATTACAGTACTAGTTGAATCTATGTTGGTCACCTTTTGTTTATGAGTTAGTAAATGTTAGTATTCTACTATTTATAATTTGATTGTTTTTTATACATTTCTTTAAAATTTTATGGATATTTTCTTAGCTACACTGTAGCTTAAATGATGTTTGTAAACACCCCATATGTGTTATTAGCAACCTTAATAGCAACACTTTCTCTTCCAAATTTAATGAAATTACTAAATTCATTGAAATTACCAAAATTAACTTTTTATTTTTTCCAAAATGCATGGATTTTTCCAAATTCCCTGATATGGACTTCCTATGACTTGTATTTAGACCATTATAGACCAATTTAAAACATTGAATTTCAAGAACGAATATATCAAATTGCCTAAAATCTTTTAAACCACCATTTCCATTCTAGCAAAGACGGCTCGAAGATTACATGCTCCATATTTTATTATCTATTTTGTGTTTTCCATTCTATGACAAGGAAAAGATAATATTATTACGTATTTTCTTAAAATTATTATTTGCTCACAATGTTATGGTAGTAAAAATGTATCACAGCCACAACTTTGTTGAGTTAATAGAATCCACTTTTATCTCTTATGACTATTTTATTTGGACCATTTGTAGACTAGTTTGAAGCATCAAATGTCAAGAATGAATATAGCAAATTGCCTAAAATCGCGGGGGGTGCACTACTAGAAAACCCTAGGTATCACGTGCGAGGTTTAAAAATACCCCTTACCTAAAATTTTCCCCCCAATAAAATGACCCCTCTTTATTTATGAACTAACGGATTTTTTTCTAAAGTTGAATTGAAAACCCCTCTTGTTAATGTAATCCTGTTAATTTTTGTCAATGTATCTAATTAAAAAATCCCTCCTGCTAAACTCATGTGGTATGCTAACATTTTTTGATGTGAACCCCCCGAGCCTAAAATTAACATTTATGATATTATGATTCCACAATAATCAAGATTTGAGGTGGTATGATTTGTATCATTGGCACTCACTTGATTCTTCTGGGAAAAAAAGTTAGCCCCATTACTCTACAATTAAAGGTTTTTATTCTCTTATCTCTATAAGCTCCATACAAAAGTGATGACTCTGGGACCATAATGCTCCAAATTTATGATCCTACGACTAACATTTGAGTTAAAAACTATCAATAATATGAGAAACATAATTAAATAGGGTTATGCTCATGCTTTAACTTACTTACATACCAGACGCATCCTCTTGCAAACTCCATCTCTCACTCACTACTTGTTTCATCATCATGATATCCCTTGCTTATCTGAGAGTATTTTCTAGCAATCTAAGTAACATATCGATGGGGAGAAATTCAAGCTCAGGTAGGTATGGAATACATGCTTATGATCTATCTTATCATCGGGATTTATCTATCTTACGAGTGATCCCATTTCCTTGTGGTACCTGTCTAACTATATGCTTATGATCTTTGTTATGAATAAATCGAGGCATATGAAAATCTATTTGACTAAGAAACTTAGACATATATACTAGCGATTCTTAAACTAGCCAATCTTCTTATATGCTCCCTTCAAGCTATGCCCTTTGTCTCACAAAACCTTTTAAGAAAAGTGAAACAGATGTTGAAAAATGCTTCTTAATTAGGCATATGGCTTCTATCAAGTTGACTCTTATAAGCTTAATAGATTGTAAGTTGATGTTCTTTTGAAGAAATCCATCTAACTAATCCATTGATCTTATAAATGGAAATTGTAATATATTTGGTTATGTAGTGTTTGGTTGCAATAGAAAGCACAAACTACAAAGAGTCTTCACACCTATCAACTTATTGTTTTGATAGTTCCAACAATCATGAGTCTTCAAGCCACTCAATTTTTTTTTTGTAAAGGCACCCCTAAGACAATGTATATGTGATAAAGTATATAATCAACTTCTTCACTCTTGTCTCCTCTCTCTTGGATAAAATCCACAATAAATGTTGATGGCACGGAAGCGGTAAAGCTGTTTACGCCTTTATAGAATGCCACACTTCCATACACGCATGCAAACACACCAGAACACCAAACCAAAGAGCATGAACAAGACTTATATTTCAAAAAGAACCTTTATCTTTACAGAATTGGATATCCGAGATATCCCAGGCACCAGCTTCATCAAGCACCCACTCGCAATCAGCCCACTCCAGCTCCTGGTCGCTCCCAATCCGTTCACTCTTGCTTCTCTACAGCAGCCGACCTCTTTGTTCTTTGCACTACACCTCAGCTGAAGATCTCTTTGCTACGCCACCAGCTCATTGCCAGTTCTCAAGGCAAAAAACCAGTCACCCTTCTGACTTTGTCACAAACCCAACAACCAGCCCAAGACAAACAAAACCCAGTCACACCTCTGAACTTCCCTGCTTCTCAGAGACGGCATCCACAATACTAGAACCCAAACACTCTGACGTCGACCAGCCTCCCCAACAGCCCACCAAAACCAACGCTAGGCTCTATTCCCTCCTTTTGCTTCAGCCACCACCGGCGACCATCCTAGGCGGCTTTCCCTACTATTTGGCACTCTCTCCTCTGCAGGCCGGCACCACATCAACCTTCCTCACCTCTTTGTTTTGTAGCCAGCTTCGCTGCATAGCCCCACCTTCTTCTCTTTATAACCAGGGCGCCTCCCCAGTTGCCGTCAGCAGCCCGCTTCGCACCATTACCACTTCATCGTTGGTTCTCCTCACCTTTTTTGCTATCTGCAGCTGCGCCCCTGGCTCTGTCCTCGCTACCCCTCACAAGCCCACATGTCAGCTCCTTCAGTCAGTCCACTGTGACTGCTCCTCTAGCCGCTGCTCCTAGGTGACTTTCCAGTCCGTCACCTGCATGCTCCAGAGGCCCCCAGAGAGTCCCCCCTCTTCACCAAAGCCTGTCTGTCTACTACAGCGCCAGAGTGATCTTCGCACAAAGTGGCCTTCTCTCCCCGTCCCTTATGTACAAGGCCTTCACACCCTCAGCAACATCACCCGGGTGCCTCCAGCGCACTGTCCAAGAGCCACCTCCTTCTCGGACCCCTGCCGTTTTTGCTAGGCGACCATCTTCTCTCACCCCCGTTTCCTCAGCAAGGTGGTCCTTTCTTTCTTCACCCTTCTGCCAGCTTCTAGACGTCGACTTCATGTGCTGGCCAATTTCGAAAAGCTCCTCGCTGGCTCACCGCAAACATCCATATGGCTATGCTTTATTGGCCATATTAATGTATTATTTTTCATTTTACCTAAAAGATGGCCACCATATTCCTTTCACACTCATGTCCTTTGCTACCTTGGCCACATCAATAGTTGCTTCCCATGCTTTTCACATCTTCAAATGCAACTTAGTGCCCATTGTATTGACGTGCCCACACATATCAAAGGGCCGCGCACACATACGAGCCATCGAACAGCTGATACTACCTCCAGCAGCTACGTTCCGAACGAGCCTGTGCTTCCAGAATCTCAACATTGTCCCTGCACATACACTCCCATCAAAACCAAAAGCTTGATTGCCGTATCCATGACACCCACACCGAGTCAATGGGTGCTCCCATGACTTTACCACAACACAAACAACACTTATGTACACATGTACAAGTTGAGTTTGAGGTTCTCACAAAACTTCACACATATTTAGCAACCCCCTTTTTTGTGCTGAGACATTTATGTCCAGCAGCTGCATAAACAGAAACCATTTATCCCCCTAGTTCAAACAAAAATCTCGGTGCATCTACCTTCCAATCCTTCAAGCATTTTCCTCCATCAAACAACCATTGATACACCCTGTCATAGTCTTCCATTTTCAGCAACCCCCTTTGCTCTTTATATATGGCCTCATCACCATATTCTACTGCATTTCCTCCTCCATACCAGCTCACATAACCTTGTGATGGAGACAACCACTCCTCACCTCTACTCCCCTCTGACACATCTGAGTTCCACTCATAATCATATACCGAAATAACAAATATCTGATCTTCAACTTCCACCTCACGGTCATCCAATTTACAGCCCACATCATTGGCTTCCAACTCTTCCTCTGGACAAACTGCCAGACTAGGACTATAGCCAAACCACTCATCCATATGCTGAGCATCAACATGTGGTGTGTCCACCATAAACCCATTTCCCTTCAGCCCATCAACATCACACACAGCAAATTCATGCACTGCAGACTCATCATTGTCACTTTCCTGCAGTTTCTCCAGCTTCAAGACCATTGGCGATCCTTCAAGATTCTCCACATCTTGCACAGGCATCCCTACCAAGTCCAAGCTCCCCAAACTGCCAAGCAAAGCATCCTGGTCCCCCTGACCAACAACAATAGCCTCACATGCATTCTCACCCCTGATAACCAACTCATTCTCTTGGGCATGACAAGGAACACACACCTTATGAGATCAGCAACAACCGCACCTGCAAAATCTATCACGTTATCATCCAAAGTAGCATCCAACTCATCATCAGTCACACCATCACTCCTTTCCTGCACAACTGGTATGCAAGTATTTGTTATCTTCTTCAAGGAAGCCAACTCCAACAGATCATCCAATGCATTATCAAGAACACAGTTCAGCTCATCATCCTCATTCTCACAAGCTGCAATATCCAACTCATCACCCGGATCATCCATACATACTATATTCATAGCATCTTCATTAGTGACACCTTGATCATCACTCTCTACCTTGAGTGGCTGAAGTACTGGCACCTGCAAATCATTACTCTTTTTTGAATCAAAGAGATCATCCAAGCCATATCCATACTCAAACACATCAGGTTCCTCAGCATTAACATCACTTTCACAATTTGCAGCATCATCAATACTCTCATCCTTCTCCTCCTCATCTTCTGAAAGCTCTTCAGGGTTGATTCCAGAAACCTCACCCTTCTCCATTTCCAACAGGTTAATCTGTCCCATATCCTGCTCTGCAAATGTGACCTCATGAACTTAACAAACATTGGGCTGAATTGCATCCTTCATCTGCATACTAGGGTCCATCACCCTATTATTCATTCCCATAGACAATTGATATATACCACCACTAGCTTTGGCTGGTTTCTCACATTGTGGACTGATATGACCCCACTCACCATAATTCCGGCATTGCACATCACACGGATACCCTCTCCCTCTTCCAATATCTGCTGAATTTCTTTCAAAATTAGATGATGCATCAATCTTTCTTCCCATATCACTTATGCTTCTTCCTCTTCCTGTGGACTCTATCCAATTCAAGCTTAAAGACTTCATGAGCTCCACTGCATCATGAACCTCCCTCTTCAAAGAATCCTCCTTTTTAGGAACAACAGTAGCTTTTCTTCCAGGATGCATACTCTCAATCTCTGGCACCTTCACAAACCTCTTTGGCTCTTCCTGCATTCCCAACTGCCTCAGACGCTTCACCTTCCACTCCTTCTCACGAGCTACTCTGACAGCCTCCTCAAAGCTCTCCAGGTTCTTCAGCTCCAGGAGGGTTGGCTCTAAACCAGCCACAAAACCGCTCTCTCTTTATCATCTGTGGGGGTACTTCAGGAATCAAAGCTTCACACACCATAGACTCCATAGTCTACCAAACTCTATCAGATACTGATCCACATCCTGACCGTCCTTCTGCTGAATGTTACACAACTCCTTCCATACTTCATTCGGACTCTTCACATGGACAAACTGTGCCAAAAAGGCAGCTCTGACTACACGGTACTCAGGATCCTGTTGATGAATGTTCCTGTGTGTAGTCACAAACATCTGTAGCCATACTTTTGCATCACCCTGCAAGCAATAAGCCAAAATCCGAGAAAGGATCTCCAGGATTGCCCTGTCTTTCATCAAAGCTGTAAACTCCATCTTCTCCAGAAACCTGGTTGCATTCTCCTGTGGCAATCCCCAATACTCCGGAAAATCCTGAGCCATCTTTCCAAATCTTGCTTCACACAGCCCCTGTCTTCTTTCACAAACCAGAGGAAATCTGCTCCTCTGTGGAGGCACCAAAAAGTGATGGCACGGAAGCGGTAAAGCTGTTTACGTCTTTATAGAATGCCACACTTCCACACACGCATGCAAACACACCAGAACACCAGACCAAAGAGCATGAACAAGACTTATATTTCAGAAAGAACCTTTATCTTTACAGAATTGGATATCTGAGATATCCCAGGCACCAGCTTCATCAAGCACCCGCTCGCAATCAGTCCACTCTAGCTCCTAGTCGCTCCCAATCCATTCACTCTTGCTTCTCTGCAGCTGACCTCTTTGTTCTTTGCACTGCACCTCAGCTGAAGATCTCTCTGCTACGCCACCAGCTCACTACCAGTTCTCAAGGCAAAAAACCACTCACCCTTCTGACTTTGTCACAAACCCAACAACCAGCCCAAGACAAACAAAACCCAGCCACACCTCTGAACTTCCCTGCTTCTCAAAGACGGCATCCACAATACTAGAACCCAAACACTTTGACGTCGACCAGCCTCCCCAACAGCCCACCAAAACCAACGCTAGGCTCTATTCCCTCCTTTTGCTTCAGCCACCACCGGCGACCATCCTAGGCGGCTTTCCCTACTATTTGGCGCTCTCTCCTCTGCAGCCGGCACCACATCAGCCTTCCTCACCTCTCTGTTTTGCAGCCAGCTTTGCTGACTAGCCCCACCTTCTTCTCTTTATAACCAGGGCGCCTCCCCAGTTGCCGTCAGCAGCAGCCCGCTTCGCACCATGACCACTTCATCGTTGGTTCTCCTCACCTTTTTTGCTATCTGCAATTGCGCCCCTGGCTCTGTCCTTGCTACCCCTCACAAGCCCACACGTCGGCTCCTTCAGCCAGTCCACTGTGACTGCTCCTCCAACCGCTGCTCCTAGGCGACTTTCCAGTCCGTCACCTGCACGCTCCAGAGGCCCCCAGAGAGTCCCCCCTCTTCACCAAAGCCTGTCTGCCAGAGTGATCTTCACACAAAGCGGCCTTCTCTCCCCGTCCCTTACATACAAGGTCTTCACACCCTCAGCAACATCACCCAGGCGCCTCCAGCGCACTATCCAAGAGCCACCTCCTTCTCGGACCCCTGCCATTTTTGCTAGGCAACCATCTTCTCTCGCCCCCGTTTCCTCAGCAAGGTGGTCCTTTCTTTCTTCACCCTTCTGCCAGCTTCTAGACGTCGACTTCACATGCTAGCCAATTTCGAAAAGCTCCTCTGGCTGCAGCGCAAACATCCATATGGCTATGCTTTATTGGCCATATTAATGTATTATTTTTCAATTTACCTAAAAGATGGCCACCATATTCCTTTCACACTCATGTCCTTTGCTACCTTGGCCACATTAATAGTTGCTTCCCACGCTTTTCACATCTTCAAATGCAACTTAGTGCCCATTGTATTTTGACATGCCCACACATATCAAAGGGCCGCGCACACATACGAGCCATCAAACAGCTGATACTACCTCCAGCAGCTACGTTTCAGACGAGCCTGTGCTTCCAGAATCTCAACATTGTCCCTGCACATACACTCTCATCAAAACCAAAAGCTTGATTGCCATATCCATGACACCCACACCGAGTCAATGGGTGCTCCCATGACTTCACCACAACACAAACAACACTCATGTACACATGTACAAGTTGAGTTTGAGGTTCTCACAAAACTTCACATGTGGTTGGATTACTTTGTTATCCACCATAGATTATGGCATCCTCTGATGAAGTAATTTTCAACTCAAGTTCCTGTGGCATCTCGAGTGCACTAGGGATCACCTACCCTTCCATAACAGACTCACCAACCTCTAAGCAAGCATAATCTACCAAAACTCCCTATTCTCAACACCACATAGGTTGACACGTGTCACTATGCAGCCTGCACGCCTGACTGGTCTCTCGGTCTTTACTGGAAAAGACCACCGCGGTCGTATTCCCATCGCCACTGTGGAGTTAAATCCTAAATAAACCCTGGCGATTCTCAAGGTGTCGTGAAACCTAAAGGAGCTATGCATGGTTCTTTGATAACTTCTAGTTACACGTGTTAATACATGGCTCTCTCCACACGAGCAACTCTCTCCACCGTGGTGGTCTCTCCCATCGTGCAGAGCCGGACACGTCACAACATGGCTCTCTCCACTAGTGCACTGGTTATCTCTCTCCACCACTAAGTTGGTTTTTGCATGCAATCTAATGAAAATGACCATCACGCTAGTGTTTGCAGGTAATACCACCACGCTAGGTCTATTTTAAAGAATGAAGCGTGTTGTTATTCCAACCGCGCGCTAGTAATATTTTCAAGTATTGTTTCAACCAGCGCGTGGTTCTGCATATCTCCATTAAGTGGAACAAGCAAGGAAAAGAGAAAGTGGTTGAGCCCCGTGGGATGCTTGATATTTCTGTAGGGCAATCTCTTATTGATGGAGATTCTAGTGGCTCGGAGATGAGCCTTGGTGAGGAGATTAGGTTTCCAACAATGAGGACAGCTCGTGTCAAGAAGGATATGGAATGAATGCAAAGCTACAAAGATTTGGAAGGGTCAAAAACCCTGTGTAGAGGTTTCTTATGGTGGTTATGTGGCACATAAGTATGCTTATATGGAAAAAGTTATGCAGGTTATAGAACCCACATATTTGATGAGGCTATTGGAAATGTGTGTTGGGATAAAGCTATGGAGATGAGGAGATGGATGCATTGTATGGAAATGAGACTTAGGATTTGGTGCCATTGGCTGAAGGCAAGAAAGCTATTACCTGTAAGTATAATGTGAAACATAACAGTAATGGCAGCATAAGCATGTGCAAGGCTAGATTGGTAGCCAAAGGATTTGCGTAGACACATGGGATTGATTATGAGGATACATTTGCCTCCCGGTTGCAAAGATGGCAAAAACTGTGAGAGATGTGATTGAGGTAGCTAAAGCTAAAGGTTGGTTTTTATATCAGATGGATGTAAAAAATGTGTTCGTGCATGGCAACTTTCTAGAAGAAGTGTGTATGGATCATCCACTTGTTTTTGAGGATAAGGTCACCCAGAGTATGCATGTAAGCTTCGTAAGGCTTTGTATGGAATAAAGCAAGCTCCACGAGCATGGCATGAAAAGATTGCTGAGTATCTTGTCACTATTGGTTTTCACATGGTAGATGCAGATCACTCCTTATATGTGCACAAGAGTATTAAGGGTATTATGATTATCACCACATATGTAGATGATCTTATTATTGTGGGGGTGACAACTTGGATGAGATTGAGCATGTGAAAAGTCTTATTTGAGATGAAGGATTTGGGAGATCTGCGCTACTTGTTGGGAGTTTAGGTCATTTGCACACCTTAGGGTATTTAGTATCACAAAGATAGTATGTATTAGACACGTTGTCCATGTATGGGATGGCTGATTATAAGTCAATATTGGTGCCATTATATCAAAAAGTCAAGCTTAGTACATATGTAGGTTATGTGTTGGAGGATTCCACTAGGAAGATTTTGGGGAGTATGATTTATGTCACAATCAGTAGCCATATTTGAGTTTGATTTTGGGGAGTTTGATTTATGTAGGTTATGTGTTGGAGGATTCCACTAGGAAGATTTTGGGGAGTTTGATTTATGTCACAATCAGTAGCCATATTTGAGTTACACTGTTGGCTTAAAGAGCCAGTTTATGCAGGTTTCGCAAAACACATCTTGATAGTGTGTGACGCACACTAAGGTATTTGAGGGCCACTGTTGATTATGCATTATTTTACGTAGCAGGTGTACCATTGGAGATATATGGATACACAGATGAAAATTGGGAAGGTAGTAGGATCAGGTCATGGACATCTTCACGAAGGATTTGGGAGCTAAGAAGCTCCGCAAATTTTGAGATATGCTTGGAGTTCATGAGCTAGAGTTGAGCTTAAGGGGAAATGTTTAGATGTAAACATCAACATGAGTTGAAACTCACGAGGCTCCTGCATGACCGTTTGACATTTACATCACTTGCGGATTTGGTAGCTAGCACCGATATATCTTTGCCAAAGATTCTACAGCTGGACTACATCGACTCTACCCACTCCACTTAGCGTGTTCACATTATGGACCGCTTGTATATACTCTATTATGTGTGTTTGTCACTTTATATTCTTTGTAGACCTCTCTTGTTATGTAAAGAAGAAAAAGAATTGTCAGCCTCTCACCTTGTGTGTTCTCTTCTAGGGTTTGTGGGTCAATGCACGATCGCGTGTAGCCATTCGCAGAACTAGTTTTTAGGGCACTAGCTTTTGGGGCCACAACACGATGCGTAGGGGGTGAGATTTTGGATTTAGAGTGGACTAGCACTCTCACCGGTTTTTTTTCTTGCATACTAGCAGATTAATGACTCTGCTCTGAACACTGTAGACCTCGACATGCATCACCACATGCATTTACTCTGTGCGCATTTTATGGTCCTTGTTTGTCACTAGCGATGTCGTCATGCAAACGCAATCTACCAAAACTCCCTGTTCTTAACACCACATAGGTTGACACGTGTCACTATGCAGCTCGCACACCCCGTTGGTATCGATCTTTATTGGAAAAAGACCACTACAGTGGTCTTTCCCATCGCGCAGAGTTGGACACGTGTCAATACATGGCTCTCTCCACCGCGGTGGCCTTTCTTATCGTGCAGAGCTAGACACGTGTCACAACATGGCTCTCTCTCCACTAGTGCATTGGTTAACTCTCTCCACCACTACACTCGTTTTTGCATGCAATCTAATGAAAATGACCATCACCCTAGTGTTTGCAGGTAATACCACCGCGCTGGCCGGTCTATTTTAAAGAATGAACTGCACTGTTATTCCAACCGCGCGCTGGTGATATTTTCAAGTATTGTTTCAACCACCACGTGGTTTTGCATATCTCCATCTCTCCCGCCATTGTACTTATAAATTTACACTCAATTTGTTGTTCTATATTCGTTTAGAAAAAACTTCAACTTATCTTCTCATAAATAAACTTTTGTGTTTTGCTGCGGGGAAAAAAAAACTTTAGCGAAGGTATCTTCTTTAATCAAAATTGAATCAATCAAAGATGGAGCCCTCTTTCGAGACACCTCCAATCAAAGCACCTTCAATCAATCAAAGAACCTTCAATCAATCAATTGTGATACTGCACTCCTAAATTTATCTAATACAATTCTTTAAAAGTTGTGCATGGTCGTATGATTCACCAGAACGATGGCATTACAGAGGGTCAAATAAATCCTAGCTCCTTCAATCCGCTAGCACGATGGCCAACACTATACTATCTCTCACACATGTGGACATGTATGAAACAAAAGATACACATTCATCACAAGTTAACAATTTGAGAGAACAAACGATACAAATTCATCAGAAGTTAGCAATTTGAGAGATTCATTTAAAGTGAACAATTTACGAGATTACAGGCATGAAACAAAAGATGCAGCAAAATTCTGTCCTTTTTATATTGTAGTCAGCACAATTGGCAAAATTAGCCTTGTGTTTGCACATCAAAAAGGATTTACAGAGAAGGATTTACAATATAGTCTCATGATGTGAGATGAGCATAAAATGTACTTGTACACAAAAATGGATGTACAATACAGTCTCATGATGTGAGACGAGACCACTCCTCCATGAATCTTGCTATCGCTTCATCAATATCCACAGGCCATCCATACATGACAACACAATAGAGGCATGTTTCATGCATCTGCCATAGATGGGTGATGTAGAGTCCTCTAGGGAGCCGACCGAGAGTCCAAAGATGGTTTGAATGCAAAACGGCCACCTTGTGCGGAAAATGACAAAATGGGGATGACGTTGATACGAGGAGTAGGAGGCAGAGTGATACGAGGAGTAGGAGGCAGAGTGATACGAGGAGGCATTTGGGTGGAGTTAAAAGGCATGTCGATGGTGTCATTGAAGGGAAAGGGTGTGGCATGGGAGGGAGTGGAGGGAGCAGGTGTGGTGTGGTGTGGCATGGGAGGGAGTGGAGGGAGCAGGTGTGGTGATGGAGGGAGCAAATGAGCGCATGGCGATGGAGGGAGAGGATGAGCAATGAAGCAAAGTAGAGGACAATGAAGAGCAGAGGCATAAAGTAAGTTGTACAGTATTGTGAAATAGCCAAGTAGGAGTCTCTTAAATAGTACTAGCTCCACCGGGCTAGTTATGTACTCTACTTAATCTCATGGAAACTGGTGGTTTGAATAATCATGCAAGCTGGATAGGATGGCAAATGTCCAAAATACTCATGTAGCTGACTGGAAATTTATTGTACCTTTGATGAAAATCTTGGTGGAATCCTGGTGGTGGTCTGAATAATCTGAGTGACTAGTTATTTACTGCATTGAACTTAATCGCCATGCAAGCCCGATGGTGGTCTTCCTTCAATCAATCAAAATCCAAGCTGCCACTTAATTTCACATACCAGGCGCAGTGACTGAATCAACATCGCCACTTAAGGTTTCGACAATTGGCCATATCTGTAGCATTAACACCCATAACAGAGATTTGAACAAGTGACTAAATTTAGAGATTCACATCCATCTATAAGATTTAACCTCTAGCATTACCCACCCTTAACATAGATTTGGACAAGTAATTGAATCCAGACACAAGTAAATGAATCTAGCCAATAACACCCATACACAAGATGTCTATTGTCATATCTAGTACTACGATTTGGACAATCGACCAAAATCCATCATTCAAATCTATCCAAATATATGAACAACAGTTAACTTTCTGACCAAATTTAGTTCTATGTACTTAGAGATATATCATGTATTTTAAGAGTTATGAAATCATGTGTTTATGAGTTTCTAATTGAGTTTTGGTCGATTGATTCAATGTCTTCTATATTTTCTTTTTCATATAACACACATGCACAAGACATTATCTAGTGAGATTTAGATAACTAACTAAATTCAACATTCAAAACCATCCACAATATGTGGACAATTTATCATATTACCAAATTTCATTTTTTTAATGAAAAATGTATATAATATTTTTGAGAAGTTATATGTGTGATTTTTTGATTAAGTTTTGGTCGATTAACATGTCATTCATCTTTTTTTTTTCAACAGGTAAAGTATATCACAGATGTGTTAACAAAGATAATGACAACATAGGATTGTGGCAGGCCAAATGTGTGTAATATTGGATTTGAATGGATTATTGTTAGAATATTGCTTCATAAAGTCAAATAAGCATACAAGCTTGCGTTGTGGGAAACAATGGATTATACTTCAACCAGGATGCATAGAGTTTTTAGCCAATCTATTCATAAAGTTCCATGTTGGGATATGGTCCACAACTTTGCACAAATATGTGGTGCATATGGTGGAAACTCTAGAATTGCATGTAGGGAGACAATTACCATTTTTTATTGTGTGGGAACAAGAGTAGTGTTATGTGTATGATTATGAGAAGATATTTTGGCCAGAAAAGATGGGTGTGGAGGCCATGTTTAAACCACTCAGAAAGGATTGTCACTAATATAATGCATAATGCTATGTAACAAGGACAGTTCTCATTGATGATAGTCCATACAAAGGATGTGCAAGTCCACTAAAGAATTGTAATTTTCCACCCAAATTTGACATTTAGGAGATCTCTCTAGGATTTTCACTCTAGGATTCTCTTTCTAGCCACTAAAACTCTCGAAACATCATCAATCTCGTCCATATAGGGACCCCAAAAAATATTTTTTATTACAATTCAAAATAATTATCTCAAAATAACTTTCAATCACATTTAATGCACTTTCATTGCGTTCCTAAAGTTCTCTCTAAATTTCATATCAATAGTCATTAAAAGACAATCTCATTTAATACATTTTCATTGCGTTTTTAAAGTTCCCACAAATTCTAAATCAAGTCATTATAAAAGACAAGGAAAACTTACGTTTTTTTATTTTTTCACTTTTAAATGCATAAAAAATAAAAAGTTTAATTTGAATTTAAATTTATGGATAGGCTAGTAATTTAAAATTTATATTTTATAGCAAACCCACCTAAAAACCATTTTCATCATTGATTACTATCACATTGCCTCTCTGTCCCCGACTCAACAACTAAAAGATTCTCTTTCTTTCTCTCTCTCTCTCTCTCTCTCTCTCTCTCTCTCTCTCTCTCTCTCTCTCCCCCTCCCAAGCCCTTCTCTCATTAAAGTAGGTCTCTCTTTCAAGCTTCTCTTTGGGATCCAAGCTATCTACCATCTTCCATTGTGTCTACTATGGAACTCATAAAAATAACAAACACCTCAAATTCATCACGAGTGAGGAAGGTAGACTTGCATATTTGCATCTTGAATGAATATGCACCTATCAAAAAATAACGTCTAAATGCACAGGAGAAGCAAGAAAGAAGACAGCAGGGTCATTGTAATGTGGATCTTTGGGTTGATGGGTATTTACATCCTAATGATCCAATTTCAAATTTCTCTCCACCTTTCACAAACCTATCCTCATTCATTCATTTTGTTGGAGAGGGTGAGAATGGGCTCCTTGGATATTGCAAACGCTTAAGTATATGTGATGCATGGAAGGTTCAATTTCTAATCTCACTTTGAGTAGTGTGCAACAAGCTCTCGAAATCGCACAGAATAATATTTTACAGCTACAGAGTGAGGGCAAAGAGAAAGAGGAACACATCCTCAAGTTATAGGATACAATCTCGCGTATGAAGAGCACACCCATGGTGGGAGCAAGAGAGCGAAAGAGGACAATGAACAACATTCAAACACTTGCAATTGGTGGTGGTGCTCTCAGCAAAGAATTCATGCAACAAGGTTTGTTTGATTTTTGGTTATAAGTTATTCTTATTAGAGTGTATCTATTGTTTGATTTTTTTCATTATATAATATTGCTGCTATAAGTACTCTTTGTTAGTTCATTACAGGACCTTTCTTAAAGATGCGTGTGGTGATAATGGTTCTCAAGATATTGGAGATATGTTATACGTAGTAGTGTGGGAAAACATGACATTCTTTCCATAGTTCAAGATCCACGCTACAAGAAGGTAGGACAGATACTTGCAAATGAGACAATGAAAGATATAACTAACATTTTAGGCATTGAGTAAGTTTAAAATGCATGCAATGAAGTGGGCATAAGCACAAAAGGATACCAGGCTCTTATTGCAAGATACACTTCGCAAACAAGGCATCACACGAAATATTTTTCCTACCCCAAGAGGATTAAGATTAGCAAAGAGGACATGCAATGAAGATGTGCAATGTAAGATTAGAAAGTACCAGTGCATCAATGATGTGTTGACCATTAGAGCTTGGGGAAAAAAGCGAGGCAACAATCGTAATATCAACGAGTTCAACAATATATTTGTTGATCTACAACGTCTCAGAAAGTTATGATCTTATTCTATGGATTACCTAATAATTGTAACTTTTATCTCTTGCAAAGTAGTTGAAAAAGTCTATAAAAAATCAAAGCTTATTTAATTTTGTTTATCATGCAAGGTGACAAAGTTAGCTTTGTGTTGAAAATGGATGAGTGTCAGATTGTGAAAGGAAAGAGGATAGAGCGAATGAGTATCACATTCAGGAATGAGGCTATGGCATATGCAAAAAGTTTAGAGTTATTGTCTTTTCTTGAGGGGAATACTGAGATCAACCAAACTCCTGATAGGGAGAGGATTTGCAAGCTAGACTTTCCCTCATATAGTGTCCAATCTGAGAAAGAGATATGGTGGCTTGGGGCATTTGAAGTACCAAAAGAGACACATGAAGTTCTCGCTTGGATGTTTGATAGGATACCCTGGTTAACACTGTCATGAAAGCACAGATTCAGGGAGAAAAACTTGAGGTAGAGGGCAAGGGAACTTTTACAGTAGATTGGAATTTGGGGGGTGATCTGAAGACAATAAAGTGCTTGCTTGGGTGTCCAGAAGGTGCCAACACCCCAAATCCTTGTCCATAGTGCATGAGAATGGTGAGGGAAAACAAACAAAAGTCGGGAAACAAGAGGATGCTTGAGAATCAAGATATTGAGCACGACCCCATGGACAATGTTGCCGGCAACTGGGTTGAAGGTGTCTTGTCTGCCAACATGCTAGCTATGCCAAACAGGCATTTGAGAGACCTAGAATGGAATCCTATAATTCCATTTGACCTGAAGAATGTCCACTTCTATATACACTGCATGCATTCATGTGTGTATTTGACCATTTGCTCAAGTGTCACATAGATTATGCATTTACCATGCAAGGCAAAGAACGACAAGAAGAAGCTCTTCATAAAGTAGAGCAACTACTCAACTCAATTGGGTGCCATGGTGGCAATGTGTAGATTACTTTTAACAAAAAGACCTCTGGCATGAATCATGAGGTTGCACAACAAGTGTCCATGAGTGGAAATAAAGCAAGACGTTTTTTGGAGAAGCCAGAAAATGCCAAGGACTCAACCAAGCCTTGGAACTTGTGGAAGGAATTATGCAAATGTATAACATTTGACTGCACCAATTCAAGCCTTGTAATTATACGTGAGAAGGTTTGGTCAGACTTCAATAAGATGGTGAAACTTTTGACCAAAAGCAGGATAACCACAGAGCAACAAAAATTTCAAGACGATATTTCTAATTTTATGAAGTCCATGGTTGATACATGGGGTGAAACCAACATTACGCACTACATGGTAAACACATTTGCTCCTTTCTATTGGATTTTAAGAAATGAGTATGAATAACTACTGACTCTCTTAATTTTTTTGCAACACATTCTTTGTGCTAATGGTGCATACTTCATGAATGAGTATGGTTCTTTAGACATGTGGAGCACACAAGGAATGGAGAAATCTCACTATCAAGCTAGAGGAGTATATTTTAGAAACACCCGGCATGGAGGAGGGAAGACTCATACAAATTACCTCAAGGAGATGTTTAACTAGTTTTACACATACACTTTTGGGAGAAAATTATCCATGGAAAGGGCATGTATGAGTAATCTAGCAAGGGCAGCACGAAATAATGCCAAACAAAGAAGATCACTAAAGTGGAAAGCTGGCACAGGACCAGCACGTCATGCAGCATGGAGATCTTCACACACGAAGACGCATAGGAAGAATTTGGAAGTAGAAACAACACTGAAATTGAAAGTATTTGGAATAAAGTTGTGAACATTTTTGACTTAGGAAGTAAACATTTAGAAGAAAGTTGTAAAGCTTTTTGACATGAAAATAAAAAATAATTGCACCATTCCATTATATTGAAGATTTACAGTGAAAATATTTACGAGACGAAAAGAGCTAATTACTCTTGAGTCTCTTCTCTTCTTGCTCTCCCTCTTCGGTAGGCATTTTTCCTCTACAATGCAAAAACCTCTTACAACTATAGCCCTTGAGTGACTTTACATTCTCCACTCCTGCACTTAGGACATAGCTTGAATAACATAGAAAATAACCTGCTCGAGAAGGCCAAAAACCAAGGTTGTATCCAAAGATATGGATGGCAGCACACTTCTCTATAAGCATGACTTTATGTATATTATAAGGTTTCAATGCATACCGTGTATACCTAGATAGGGCTTTCAGTGTAAGGAGTGGAATCTTTGCATCCCTGGAGTACTTGCTATGATATATAACAAATATATTTTTGTCGATAGAAGAGATGTAGTGTGTAAGAGCGGCATCTTGCCCAACTCTTGCATAACCAGTACCACCTCGTCCAAGAAATCCATCGGCATCGTCAAGCTCTATCTGCATTGACAAAGAACTACGAGGGAACAAAATAAAGTAAGAAATATTTCAAACAGATTGAAGAAGCAATAAGAATTAAACTAGACAAACTAAAGAAATAATTAATTCAGGTAACAGAAGCAATAATTTACCTTCTAGTTCTCATCCTCCTCCAACTTTGCTGCATCCCAAAGGTTGATGGAGCCCTCTTCATTTTCTTGGTCAAGTTCAGGAACAGGTTCCTTACAAACTCAGAAAGGCCCATATCCTGCTGAGAAAGGGCTTGAAATTCTTCCTCTGAACTACGAGGGAACAAAATAAAGTAAGAAATAATTCAAACAGATTGAAGAAGCAATAAGAATTAAACCAGACAAACTAAAGAAATAATTAATTCAGCTCCATCAACCTTTGGGATGCAGCAAAGTTGGAGGAGGATGAGAACTAGAAGGTAAATTATTGCTTCTGTTTTCTTGGTCAAGTTCAGGAACAGGTTCCTTACAAACTCAGAAAGGCCCATATCCTGCTGAGAAAGGGCTTGAAATTCTTCCTCTGAAGGAAGAGAAGCTTCATTCTCCTTGGCTTTTTTAAAGCACAAGGACATTGCTTCTCGGGACTCTAAGAAGTTTTTTGTCACTTCTATATCCAATGCAAGAAATTCATCCTTACGCTCATTCTCTACATCGAGAAAACTCGACGTAGCTTCACAACCGTATGCTATTATAGCAAGACTCTAATCCTCCCTAAAATTGTAAAGTTTTTGAATGTGGGAGAGGAGGAGGTAATACTTCCCATTAATTAGGAAGGACGATAGCCCAGGCATGAAAAAAATGGATGTCAATTGCTCCCCATGGACGGATGACGTTCCTTCATCAATGATGGTGGAGGCCTTAAACTCTGTCACATCAAAATTTATGCTGAGAAGTTCCTCCTCCTTCTCGGACACAAGGTCCAAGACCTCTTCTTCTACAAACTGAGCACTTGAAATAAAGGATTGTTTTGATTTATCAATCCTTCCTTTGAGGTCCTCTTTTGTGGAATCGACCTTATCAAATGAAGAAAGAGATAGGCAACAAACCCAAAATGATATTCTAGTAGCCCACATTTTTTTATTGCACTGCGCACATGTCAACACAATCTTGATACGTTGATCATCTGAGTAAGTGTCCCACCTCTTTGACATGCTTGAATTCTGAGACGAGGTGACTATGAGACTTGACATGTGGACATACGTAATGGACTCGTAAGAGACGGTCCCTTCGCCGCTGACCAACCTGCAATAGTCTGTCCACTCTCCCTCTAGGGATGTCCTTGCCATGTCCTTAATAATCTCCTCCAGATTGAAAGGAACGTTGAACATAGGCTCTACATGGCAAAGGGATTTCTCCTACCCAGACCTCCTTAGCAAATCAAAGAGATGCTCTGTGGCGTTAGGCTCATCCTCAATCTCCTCCAGCAATAAATCATCCACATCATGTGTAGCATTGTACAAGTGAGAATCCTTAACCTCCATCGCTTCTCTGATCTGGGTGGAATAATCTATTCACCGTGCCATAAGCGGAAAAAGCAATGACGCAGGAATGCACCTATCGCACTATGGATGGTATGGTCGTGGAAAAAGCTAACTTGCACCGTCGACAGTATGGAAAGCGAGAAAATTTTGAGTGTGCAGAGAAAAGCAAAAAAAATCTTGCAAAAATTCGCACCATCTTTATATAGGTCAAATAATAGGGTTGATGTCACATGATTGAGGATCAAACGCCACATGTTGAAGGACTTACATGATCGTCCATTCACAAATTGCCACGTGTAGGGCTGATGCAGTCATCAGATGATTGTGTTTTGCTCTATAAAAGGAGGAATATTTTCTTTTCCACGCTTTTTTCTTCCATGCTTTTTTTCACAATTTTTTCCAATTGCGTTTCTCCACACTTTGCTCGTGCAGCTCACTGAATCCATCCATGGTAGCCCTTGTTTCAAGGGCCTCTAAGTTTTTCTCTCCCTTCCCCTTTTATTTTGCTGATTTCGTTCAGGGTGCGATTTGGTAGTTCTCCATGTTCTCAAATCGACATATCGCTCCATGGCCAGTTGGGTGAATTTTATTGATAATTTCTCTCTTCCCCTTTTCTTTTGCTGATTTCATTCACAATGCGATACGGCTATTCTCCATGTGAAATCGAATCAACACACCGCTCCGTGAACGGTTGGGGAAATTTTTTTTGATAAGAGATTTCATTCATGATGTCATATATCTATTCTCCATGTTTTCGAATTGAAATATCGCTCAGTGGACGGGTCTAAAATTTTTATTGATAAGTTCTTGTTTCATTCACCATGCAAAAAGAACGTTGGTCTAGATTTGGATTCCCCTTATCGCGCGGTGGATGGTGGTCGTGTGACTTGGCTAATTACTATGCCTTTTCTTTCCTAGTGTTGTAATGGCATGCACAAAACAGACCGTCAGGAGAGTTTTGGTGCCAGAGCCAGATCCAGCGCTGCCCGATCCCGCGTCGAATTGAGTTTTTGTTCCAGATATTCTAGAGAAAATTCCAAAGGACGTCTTAAGTGAACCTATGCTTCTTGATGTCAAACCGAGCACCAGCACGAACATTTCAAAGGCAAAGAAAAATGTTTGCGGAGATAAGGAAGGTGCAGGCGGCTGTCAATTTCCTCATCCCCAAAGCTCCTTTCTTGAGGATTATCAAATCCATAAGTGACATAATAAAGTGGAAAGGTTACTTTAAATGGTAGAGTAGTGCCCTCACATGTCTTCACTCAAGAGTCATGCGAGGACTTCCTTATAGACTTATTAAATAATAGTAATACTTGTGCTGCCCATGCTAGGAGGGTCACATTAATGGACAAGGACATGACATTAGTAATTACAGTTAGGTATAGGTATGATAAGTTCATGCGACCTCTACCATTCAGGGATAGAAAGGCAGCAAAAATCCTCTCCATTTCTCCTTCTTTGAAGAGGAACACAGCTTCTGACAAGGTGGTTGTGTAAGAGGTGACAACACCAGGTCCACAAGGGCTTAAGAGTCTTGTAAAGGAGGCGGATCTAAAGGGAAAGGAGACATTATTAGAAGAGAATGTCGATAGATATGATTTGGCAAAAAACCTTCCAAAAGTTGGAGGGAGAGAATAACGACAGACTTAAGGTGGTGCCTGGTCAGATTATATGCAATGTCTCGTACAACGCTGAGAAGGAGCAGTACCTCCATATCACTCCAACGGATGTTTATATGCTTATTGAAAAGAATAGAGAGATCAATGACAGTATTGTGCTTACTTGTTTAAGGTGTGTACTCTTCGCCTTTTTTTGAATGCTTTCTTATTTTGATTTCTTTTTCCCTTTCCCTAATGTTTTTAATTAAATCTGTAGGGTATTGTTGAAAGGGCTTTTGTAAGACCAGGCAAAGCAAGTATATATTTGCGATCCTTTGGTATAAACTATCCTGATTGACCCGTCGAGGTCTGACGAGGACCTTGCTCCTTATTTTCAGGGAGTTAGTCTAGGTACCTGCTTTGTTGTGCTGCCATATATAGAGAAGTATGTATTTTCTTTGGATTTCAAGCTGTTGATGGAATTTAAGTTATTAGTTGCTTGTGTTGGGTTTCTTATATTTTTTGTTTACTTTCTCAATTTTAGAGGGAACTGGTCTGCTTGTTTAATAAATGTGGTGAAATGCCAAACAATTTTTATGAATAGCCTTCTTGGAATGCATGGACAGTCTAAACTGTAAGTCATTATACTTTATATCGTCTCCTTCTTGCTTCCTAATTGTTGATTGTAAGTCATTCTTTATATCATTGACTATAGGGCATTTAAGAGGACGATTGCATTGATTGAAACTCTATGTCCTAAATTGAAAAAGGATATAGAGTGGAAATTTCTCAACCAACCTGTTCGTATGCAAAAGGATTCGCACTCTTGTGGCTGGCACGTAGTTGCAAATTTCTGGAAGTTCCTCCTTCGAAGTACACTAATTTTGATAGCTGTGTAAGTTTCTTGTGTCACTGTAATATAATTTCTCTATGTTCATTTCATGAGAGATCCCGCATTATTCTAATTGACTTTTATGTTGTTTTGTAGTATGTTCGCTCAGACGAGGTCTAGCTGTGGAGTGTGCGGGCAAAGGCAATAAACATTATCCTCAATAATGCAATTACGCCTGATGACCCTGACTCACCACTTCCACCAGTTGCTGCTGGCACTAGTGCATCAAAGAAGAGAAAAAAGATGCCGTTTCATTCCCCTATTAAGCATTTTAGCTTTAAACAAGGAGTCCCTGAGAAGGGAAGCAAGGGCAAGGCAAAGAGGAAGCTTCCATTTGCAGGCAAGGGCAAGGACAAGCCAGGCAAGGTGCCAACAAAGGAGACAAAGGAGGAGGCCAAGGTGCCGAAGGCTGAGTCAAAGGAGGAGGCCAAGGCTGAGTCAAAGGAGGAGGCCATGGCTGAGTTAAAGGAGGAGGCCAAGGTTGAGGCTACAGAGCCCGAAACCACTTAGAGGCATTTTGTATATGTCTAGAGACAATGTTGTAAATATTCTGTATTTTTATTGAGCTCAGCTTATATTTGTATAAACATTCTATATTTTTATTGAGCCCTACTCATTATTGTATTTTGTGAGTATTGTGCTTTGCCATGATAAAATAGATTGTTGAGAATTTTTATTCTCATACCTTATCTTTGGTTAAAACTGAATTTTAAAGACACTTGCTTCAAAATCGTTATGAGTACTTTGTAGAATAGACACATGTCTATGTATCATCACATTAGATTAAGATACAACAGTTCAGTTCAAGTCTTACAATGACTTCTATTGGGCCTAAGTCCCTCGATACAAGACCTTTCTAATTCTGCATGGTAGTGTTTTCCTCCGTCTTCTTCTCTGGGTTGTTCATCTGAAGAATTTTTTGATGATGCACCTCTTTGGCTTCATCTATCAGTTTGTCTACATCTTCAAGGTCTTTCTTAATGCTTTCTGATATCTGGATAGGTTGATCATCTGTATTCCCAACAGAGGAATAGGAGTCATCATCAGAAGAAACAACTAAAATAGCTGGCCTAGCAACCTTGCTAGGAGCAATTGTCTCATTAGAAGAATTTGCATCCATGGACAGCTTTTGTATAGAGCTTATAAGTTATTATAAATCCTTCCCTGTAAATCATTTTTGATGTACAAACACGAGGCTAATTTTGCCAATTGTGCTGACTACAATATAAAAAGGACAGCATTTTGCTGCATCTTTTGTTTCATGCCTATAATCTCGTAAATCGTTCAATTTAAATGAATCTCTCAAATTGTTAACTTTTGATGAATCTGTATCTTCTGTTCTCTCAAATTGTTAACTTCTCATGAATCTGTATCTTTTGTCTCATACATGTCCACATGTGTGAGAGATAGTATAGTGTTGGCCATCATGCTGGCGATTGAAGGAGCTAGGATTATTTGACCCTATGTAATGCCACCGTGCTGGTGAAGTTTATTTATGAGAAGAGAAGTTGAAGTTTGTTTCTAAGCGAATGTAGAACAACAAATTGAGCACAAATTTATAAGTACAATGGCGGGAGAAATGCAGATATGTGGAGCCACGCGGTGGTTGAAACAATACTTGAAAATATCACCAGCGCAGTTGGAATAGCAACACGGTTCATTCCTTAAAATAGACCTAGCACGGTGGTATTACCTGCAAACACCAGCGTGATGGTCATTTTCATTAGATTGCATGCAAAAACCAACACAGTGGTGGAGAGAGTTAACCACTGTGCTAGTGGAGAGAGTTAACCACTGTGCTAGTGGAGAGAGCCATGTAGTGACAAGTGTCCACCAGCGCTGTGCGATGGGAAAGACCACTGCGGTGGAGAGTGCCATGTAGTGATAGGTGTCCAGCTTTGCGCATGGGAAAGACCACCACAGTGGTGTTTTCTAGTGAAGAGAGAGACTAACAAGGTGCGCGGTCTACATAGTGACACGTGTCGAGCTCTGTGGTGTTGAGAACAGGGAGTTTTGGCAGATTGCATTTGCGTGATGATATATCGTGACAAGGACTCTAAAATGCGCACGGAGTAAATGCACCTGGTGACACATGTCGAGGTTTGCAATGTTCAGAGCAGAGTCATTAATATGTTACTATGCTAGAAAAAAAAGTGGCGAGAGCGCCAGCCTGCTCTTAATCCAAAATCTCACACCCCTCTCCCCCTGCACACGTCGCACAATTGCGGCCCCAAAAGTGTCCCAAAAATAGTTCCGTGAATGACTACACCCGATCGTGCAGTGACCCTTTTACTAATTCTTTTCTCATTATTTTTAATCAATATCCCACCCCACCAACTGGGGACTTTCCTAATACTAACCATGGGGGATTGCGTAATACTAAGCCTTATTAGGAATTTTCCTAATGCTTCTCTCACTATTTTCAATCCATAGCTCACCCCAATTGGGGACTAGCCTAATGCTTTTCTCACTGGGATGTGGCCAATCATTCAATATAGATTTGGAACATTGTCTAAATCTATCTACAATTCATATCTCACTTCTATTGTGGGGACTTCCATAATGCTCCTCTCACTACACATCACCCATATTCGACTTGCCTCTAAGGCTAGCCTTCTTGGAGACTTTCCTAATGCTCATATCACCACATTTGGCCAACCATTCAAAATATATTTGGATAGCTGTCCAAATGTATGGCATAGTTCACTCCTAGGGACTTCCAAAATGGTACTCTCACTAGACCTCACCCATATTGCAGACCTACCTAAGGCTAACCCTTATTGGGGATTTTTGTAATGCTCCTCTCACTATATTTGATCAACCATTTAATATAGATTTGGACAATTCTTCAAATCTATACACAATTCATAGCTCCCTCTTATTGGGGACTCACCTAATGCTCCTCTTACAAATTTGACCAACCTTTTAATATAAATTTAGACAATTCTCCATATCTATAAACAATTCATATCTCACTCCTATTAAGGACTTGTCTAATGCTCTTCACATTAGATTTCACCAACCATTAAATATAGTTATCCAAATATATATGCACTACATAGCTCACTCCCTTTCATATCCCTTTAAGTATTTAACTAAGTCTAATATTTTAACTTCATCCCTCTAGAGTACTCAAGCATGATCTGATTAATAGATGATTTTTTCAATCTAAATGATAAATGATAAATGATTAAAATTTTTAAAGATCTACAAAATGTATGAAACTAAGGAAGTTGATGACATAAAACTTTGAATAGGTTCAAAATGTCAAAGAGGAAGACATCATCCACTGTTGCTACTAAAAGTTCCAAGGGAAGCTCAAGGCATGAGATTTTTGATGGCGTTAATGATGACAAGGCATGGACTTGGTATCTTGACTTCTACAATGAAGAGGGAAAGCTAATGAAACATGTACAATTGTTTGCATTACAACCCAAGAAAAAGGCATACAAAAAGCTTGGTGTAGTACGTATTTTTGGGTCCATTTGAGTCATTTGACTTGGCAATTTTTAGCATCTATATGGGTGGTTGCAAGATGAGGTTATCTAGTTTCATGTAGTGGGCGCCCTTGGCTTTAGCTGGAAAACAGGCATTTTTTCAAGAAGAATAGCCAATCTCTCATAGTTAGCCAAGGAGTTTCACTTCAAGGTCTTCTAACGAAACATCATATGCAAAGTTGGGCACCTAAAACTATAATCTGATCAAATATCCAATAATTATAAATCCCCTTTTCTTTGGGAACCAAGTTTGTATACAGGCCCTGTCCTAGGTTTAGACAGGTACAGTGAATGTGAGTAAATTGCCTATAACTTTTACATTATTACTCATATGATGTTTCCACTTTGCATATCACAAATACAAATAACATAGAGCTTAACTTGATTTATCGAGTAATTTTTGATGTGTTCTACTATTTTCTATATTATTTAAAAGGTATTAGAATTGTTAAAAAACATACTATTTTATCTTTCCACCACATCTACCATTTAAAATATTCAAATTGTATGGATCTAGTGATGATTAGATTGGGAAAGATTAGTATAATGTGGGTATAAGGTAAAATTACAAATCTAACGGTTGGATTTTTGTAGATTTACTTTGGAAAATTTATTATGATTGTTAGAGGCCCATTAAATCAATAGTAATTTAATTCTAGAAAATTAAATATTGAATCTTTCAATCTAAAAACTCAAGGGATCAATACTCTTGTTGCCATGAATTTATTTAAAAAAATTTGGCTTGAATTGAGTATGGGAAGGTCCATTTTCAATCCTCCCAAATGAAAATTCCCATATTGTGTCCACTCTCCCCTTTTCAAGTCTAAAACCAATCCTAGTTAGGTTTGGAAATCTAGGCTTGGTAAACTTCACAGCTTAGGTTTCATTCCATGTGTGAGGATTGGGTAGGCACAAATCTTATATATGCATGCCACTTTATGTCCACATGAGCATCGAGAGGATCCACATAAGCAGCTTGCCACCTCAGCTTGCCACCTCCACCCTCCATGTCAACATGGTCAACCTAGTTGACTCCCCACCTCATCATCCTAGTCATCATTAATGCCACATCATCTTGCCACCTTTGCATGCCACCTCGCACACGGTGACATGGCATGCGACATCATGGAATTGCCACATCAACCATAATAGTGCCACGTGTCAAGAGAATGCCACGTGTCATGCACGCTTGTGACACATGGCATCTCCTTCCCACCTCCCCTCTTTTTTCAAAAACATATTTTTAGAAAAGTTAATTTAGTAATTTAGAGAAATAGAATATAGAAATTTAAATAATAAAATATATGTAACTTATTAAATAAAAGAATTTAAAATCACTAATTTTAAAGGATTATATTTTGGGATTAGATCAATAAAAATATTATTAAAGATCATATTATTAATTTAAAAAAAAATAAATTTTTTAATTTAATATTTCTTGAAATTTTTTTATGTAGAATAAACCTTTGAATAAAATTTTAAAAAAATACTTTATTTAAAAAAAGAAGTTATATAATTATAAAATAAAAGATATATTTATATATCTAGTAATGATAAATATTTAGACTTGTTAATAAATATTATAAATAATATTGATTTTTAAGTGGATAATAGTTTATCTTTAATTATCTTTATGTTTATCTTAGTTATCCAATCAATCTTAGATAGGAAATCCAATGAGATTTGAAGTGGATAACCTATTTTTCCTATATAATCACACATCTCTAGTACCATCCCACACTTATCTCTAGTACTATCCCATCATTGAGCCTTTATAATATTTTCTCTCTTAGCTTCCTTGAGAATGGGTTCTCAAAGTCGTAGGAGTCGGAAACGTGATAGGGCTAGACTCCCCCCCATCCACCAAGTTTAAGAGGAGGAGAGGAGAAGGGTAGCTCGTGAGAGAAAGAGAGAGTGGAGAGCACGTCAACGAGCAACACCTTCCATTGTGGCGATGATCCAAGCCTTGCTCCTCCTCTTCCACTTCCTCTCCCTTCGCTCTCTTCCCCTCCACTACCCCTTAGTTTAGATAATCCACATGAACCCTCCCTTCTTGAGTCCTCTCTTCGACAAGAACCCACCCCCCCTCCTTTGGGCGCCCTTCGTGTGGATAGGAAAGAACTATCAAAGTCAGGGGCACATCGTCGTGCCCATGCAATCTTCCATTCCTATTTCAAAGACCTCGCGCCTTCATCACAGGCATGTGTGCTTGATGCTTTGATTGATCTGCCCAACATGGCCAACTGCTGCAGGGCGCTTTCCGACATTGGAGGTCGAAGAGAGAGGAGAGCTGGCATGGCAGTGCTACAAAGTGTTCGTCATTCCTATATAGTTAACAAGAAGAGGAACTCTGCGGACGCTTTGGCTGCTCGACGGGCTATTGTGGCAGCCATAAGTAGCTCCCAAATGAAGGGTAAGGTTAGTGCCACATCTTGCATCCTTTCCATAGCACCACACGCACTTAGAGTTGGGTCTATTAGGCGACAAAGTTTAGATGCCAATGAGGTTGGTGCTATGTGGGCGAGTAGTGGTCGTGTAGCTAGGCATGATCGCCTACTAGATGAAACCACTAGAACCTTGATAGAAAGTTTTTGGGAGGAGAATTGTCGTGCATCGCCAGTTTTCAAGAAAGCTTTGCGTAAGAGAGTGACAAGAGAAGTGTTCATTGGCATGGTGCTTGCTTTCTTGAAATGACCCAAACTGAGTTGTATTCTCAGTTTGTGGCTTCGTATCCAGAGCCTAAAATTGGGCAAAGGTCATTTGAGGGGTGTAAGCCTTGGTTTGTGAGGTACTCACGTCAGCGTGACACATGTTGTTGTCGCTACCATGTTGAGTTCAAACTTTTTTATGATGTGTTCCGTTCTCTTAGTGGGCATAGAGAGTTGCCTCGTAGTCCACGTGATTTCATCCACTCTCTTTTGTGTGCACGCACGGAGGATGCCCAGTTCCATAGGATGCCTTGTGTGGAGAGCAATTGCACATCATGTGGTTCACTTGCACATCTACAGATGGTAGATCTTGATGCAAGTGACCAAGAGATAGTGGCATGGCAACGTTATGAGTATGTGACACACCAGCTCCAGAGTGGTGGACAGTCCAGGAAGTTACAGCTCGTGGACAAACATACACCACGTTGTCACTTCACAGCCACATTTAGGGAGCAGATCTACCCCTACATATGGCACAGTCATTGTGCCAAGTGGCAGGATCATCAGTTTCGAGCATGCCTAGCAGAGTTTCCTATTGGTGTGGTCGTCTCTGTGATTGATTTTGCAAAGAACTGCACTTTCACACCTTTTCAGGAGATACAATCTGAGTATTACTTCTCAGAGCAGGTAATGGTTATATTTTGTAATATTTGTTTTATGTTTGAGCTACATTACTTATTTGATTTTTTGTGTCCTAAACGTATGTATTGCTTACCTCACCAGGTTGCTATTATGGTCCACATTAGCTATCGACATGCAGAGGCTCATGTAGATGGGATAGCGAGTACCCCCGAGACCCGTGTCATTATTCGAGAGTATCATTTCTATATCAGTGATGATGATCGTTCACATGATGCACATTTTGTGCAACACTGTTTTCGTCTCCATGACAATTTTTTAGGAGATTGTGGGATCAGACATGTCCAGCTATGGGTTTGGTCGGATGGTTGTGGCGCACAGTTCAAGTCATCACGTCAATTCTATTGGCTCTACAGGTAGTACTTATGGCTTTCTTACATTTACAATTAAACTAAATTCACTAGAATATCTTAAAGAAAACAATAACTAAGACTATCTTTTATGGATTTATAGGTGGCATGTGCAGTCTAGTATCCCAGTGATTTGGTCATTCTTTGAGACTGGTCACGGGAAGGGAGAGCATGATGGTGCGGGCGCGTGTGTGAAACGTGCCTTGAGGCGTCATCAGCTGCGACGACAGGATGCTCAGCGGTTCAGAGATGCGGGCCACGTAGTCGAGTGGTGCTCCCAACATTTGTGTGGGAGTGCAGCATCATCGTACCCCAAACGTGATGCTCGGATTGTCAGGAGATTTTTTTGGCATGTGGATGGTGGCATGATTGACCGTAGAGCCTCCCATGATTGTGACACAGTACCTGGCACCTTGGGCTTATTCCATCAGGAGCACGTGCATGGCGGCCCCCACGATTTACACACGACGGTTTGCATGCTTCTGTGGAGCATGTATGGATGGCGATTGGTCACATTGTGCCTCGAGAGGATGGGCAGATGCATGGATACAGACATTCCTCTCCCCCGAGCATCCTTCACATCCAGTGGTGTCTGATGAGCACACAGGTCCTGCGTTCATGGTCAATTATGATGACCTGACAGATTTGCTACACGAGGGTGATGTATTTGCTGTTATTGCCAGTGAGGGAAATAGCGAGGGAGTAGACTACTATCTGATGAGTTGCACTAGGCCAAAGTGCATGCTTGACCAGGATACAGTGGATGATCATGGGTTTTCTTATGACGCCCATAGCATGATTGTGGCAGGCCGGTTCTACCAGCAGATTCGACTTCATCGGGGGAGTCTTGAGTTCCAGCAGTGGAAGTGGGAGTTAGAGGCATTTCAGTTCTCTCATCTAGTGGTTGCTACCAGGCTCACTCTTATTCGAGTACAGAGCCGAAAACACAGTTCTCACCCTCGTTTTTGGCTTCGAGTGGATGACCATGAGAGCATTCTAGAGCAGTTGAGAGCTAGAGAGGGTGCTGCTGACTAGATCTCTATCTTGATAGTGACTAAACTCAGACTAGCTGGGTTAGCTCACTTACATTGTACTTAGATTTTTGGGCAGTGACTAACCTCAGACTAGCTGGGGTAGCTCATTTTCATTCTGATGTACTTATTTGATGTTTATATCATTATGAGTTTTCTCATTATTGAGTATCATTACATTTTAGTTGATGTTCTTGATTTTATTATATTTTTTAACACTTTGGCTATCATATTGTTTGTTGAAAATCTCCATGCCATCGTACCCAAACATGCTCCGATAGGGACCAAACTTTGCAAGCATGTGGGGGTGGGTCCCCCCCACATGCTTGCAAAGTTTGGTCACAATAAGAGCATGTTTGGATTGGTAATTAGCGCCCAGTGCGGGTTTTTGAAGTCTCTTGGTGCTTAAGAGGCCAAGGAAAATCCGGGCCTTCCCCATACCATCGTACCCAAACATGCTCCGATGGGGACCAAACTTTGCAAGCATGGGGGGGGGACCCACCCCCACATGCTTGCAAAGTTTGGTCACAATCAGAGCATGTTTGGATTGGTAATTAGCGCCCAGTCCGGATTTTTGAACTCTCTTGGTGCTTTAGAGGCCATGGAAAATCCAGGCCTTCCCCATACCATCGTACCCAAACATGCTCTGAGTGTGACCAAACTTTGCAAGCATGTGGGGGGGACCCACCCCCACATGCTTGCAAAGTTTGGTCCCTATCGGAGCATGTTTGGGTACGATGGTATGGGGAAGGCCCGGATTTTCCATGGCCTCTTAAGCACCAAGAGACTTGAAAAATCCGGACTGGGCACTAATTACCAATCCAAACATGCTCCGATGGGGACAAAACTTTGCAAGCATGTGGAGGGGACCCACCCCCACATGCTTGCAAAGTTTGGTTCCCATCGGAGCATGTTTGGGTACGATGGTATGGGGAAGGCCCGGATTTTCCATGGCCTCTTAAGCACCAAGAGACTTCAAAAATCCAGACTGGGCGCTAATTACCAATCCAAACATACTCTCATTGTGACCAAACTTTGCAATCATGTGGGGGGGACCCACCCCCACATGCTTGCAAAGTTTGGTCCCCATCGGAGCATGTTTGGGTACGATGGTATGGGGAAGGCCCGGATTTTCCATGGCCTCTTAAGCACCAAGAGACTTCAAAAACCCGCACTGGGTAGTAAATACCAATCCAAACATGCTCTGATTGTGACCAAACTTTTCAAGCATATGGGGGGGACCCACCCCCACATGCTTGCAAAGTTTGGTCCCTATCGAAGCATGTTTGGGTACGATGGTATGGGGAAGGCCCGGATTTTCCATGGCCTCTTAAGCACCAAGAGACTTGAAAAATCCGGACTGAGCACTAAATACCAATCCAAACATGCGCCGATGGGGACCAAACTTTGCAAGCATGTGGGGGGGACCCACCCCCACATGCTTGCAAAGTTTGGTCCCTATCGGAGCATGTTTGGGTACGATGGTAAGGGGAAGGCCCGGATTTTCCATGGCCTCTTAAGCACCAAGATACTTCAAAAATCCGGACTGGGCGCTAATTACCAATCCAAACATGCTCTGATTGTGACCAAACTTTGCAAGCATGTGGGGGTGGGTCTCCCCCAATGCTTGCAAAGTTTGGTCCCCATCGGAGCATGTTTGGGTACGATGGTATGGGGAAGGCCCGGATTTTCCATGGCCTCTTAAGCACCAAGAGACTTCAAAAACCCGCACTGGGCACTAATTACCAATCCAAACATGCTCTGATTGTGACCAAAGTTTGCAATCATGTGGGGGGGACCCACCCCCACATGCTTGCAAAGTTTGGTCCCCATCGGAGCATGTTTGGGTACGATGGTATGGGGAAGACCCGGATTTTCCATGGCCTCTTAAGCACCAAGAGACTTCAAAAACCCGCATTGGGCACTAATTACCAATCCAAACATGCTCTGATTGTGACCAAACTTTGCAAGCATGTGGGGGGGACCCACCCCCACATGCTTGCAAAGTTTGGTCCCTATCGGAGCATGTTTCGGTATGATGGTATGGGGAAGGCCCGGATTTTCCATGGCCTCTTAAGCACAAAGAGACTTGAAAAATCCGGACTGGGCACTAATTACCAATCCAAACAAGCTCCGATGGGGACCAAACTTTGCAAGCATGTGGGGGGACCCACCCCCACATGCTTGCAAAGTTTGGTCCCTATCGGAGCATGTTTGGGTACGATGGTATGGGGAAGGCCCGGATTTTCCATGGCCTCTTAAGCACCAAGATACTTCAAAAATCCGGACTGGGCGCTAATCCAAACATGCTCTGATTGTGACCAAACTTTGCAAGCATGTGGGGGTGGGTCCCCCCCCCATTCTTGCAAAGTTTGTTCCCCATCGGAGCATGTTTGGGTACGATGGTATGGGGAAGGCCCGGATTTTCCATGGCCTCTTAAGCACCAAAAGACTTGAAAAATCCGGACTGGGCGGCGCTAATTACCAATGCAAACATGCTTTGATTGTGACCAAACTTTGCAAGCATGTGGGGGGGGACCCACCCCCACATGCTTGCAAATTTTGGTCCCCATCGGAGCATGTTTGGGTACGATGGTATGGGGAAGGCCGAATTTTCCATGGCCTCTTAAGCACCAAGAGACTTCAAGAACCCACACTAGGCACTAATTACCAATCCAAACATGCTCTGATTATGACCAAACTTTGCAATCATGTGGGGGGGACCCACTCCCACATGCTTGCAAAGTTTGGTCCCCATCGGAGCATGTTTGGGTACGATGGTATGGGGAAGGCCCGGATTTTCCATGGCCTCTTAAGCACCAAGAGACTTCAAAAACTTGCACTGGGCGCTAATTACCAATCCAAACATGCTCTGATTGTGACCAAACTTTGCAATCATGTGGGAAGGACCCACCCCCACATGCTTGCAAAGTTTGGTCCCCATCGGAGCATGTTTGGGTACGATGGTATGGGGAAGGCCCGGATTTTCCATGGCCTCTTAAGCACCAAGAGACTTCAAAAACCCGCACTGGGTAGTAATTACCAATCCAAAAATGCTCTGATTGTGACCAAACTTTGCAAGCATGTGGGGGGGACCCACCCCCACATGCTTGCAGAGTTTGGTCCCTATCGGAGCATGTTTGGGTACGATGGTATGGGGAAGGCCCAGATTTTCCATGGCCTCTTAAGCACCAAGAGACTTGAAAAATCCGGACTGAGCACTAATTACCAATCCAAACATGCTCCGATGGGGACCAAACTTTGCAAGCATGTGGGGGGGACCCACCCCCACATGCTTGCAAAGTTTGGTCCCTATCGGAGCATGTTTGGGTACGATGGTATGGGGAAGGCCCGGATTTTCCATGGCCTCTTAAGCACCAAGAGACTTGAAAAATCCGGACTGGGCACTAATTACCAATCCAAACATGCTCCGATGGGGACCAAACTTTGCAAGCATGTGGGTGGACCCACCCCCCCATGCTTGCAAAGTTTGGTCCCCATCGGAGCATGTTTGGGTACGATGGTATGGGAAAGGCCCGGATTTTCCATGGCCTCTTAAGCACCAAGAGACTTCAAAAACTTGCACTGGGCGCTAATTACCAATCCAAACATGCTCTGATTGTGACCAAACTTTGCAATCATGTGGGAAGGACCCACCCCCACATGCTTGCAAAGTTTGGTCCCCATCGGAGCATGTTTGGGTACGATGGTATGGGGAAGGCCCGGATTTTCCATGGCCTCTTAAGCACCAAGAGACTTCAGAAACCCGCACTGGGTAGTAATTACCAATCCAAAAATGCTCTGATTGTGACCAAACTTTGCAAGCATGTGGGGGGGACCCACCCCCACATGCTTGCAGAGTTTGGTCCCTATCGGAGCATGTTTGGGTACGATGGTATGGGGAAGGCCCAGATTTTCCATGGCCTCTTAAGCACCAAGAGACTTGAAAAATCCGGACTGAGCACTAATTACCAATCCAAACATGCTCCGATGGGGACCAAACTTTGCAAGCATGTGGGGGGGACCCACCCCCACATGCTTGCAAAGTTTAATCCCTATCGGAGCATGTTTGGGTACGATGGTATGGGGAAGGCCCGGATTTTCCATGGCCTCTTAAGCACCAAGAGACTTCAAGAACCCACACTAGGCACTAATTACCAATCCAAACATGCTCTAATTATGACGAAACTTTGCAATCATGTGGGGGGGACCCACCCCCACATGCTTGCAAAGTTTGGTCCCCATCGGAGCATGTTTGGGTACGATGGTATGGGGAAGGCCCGGATTCTCCATGGCCTCTTAAGCACCAAGAGACTTCAAAAACCTGCACTGGGCACTAATTACCAATCCAAACATGCTCTGATTGTGACCAAACTTTGCAATCATGTGGGGGAGACCCACCCCCACATGCTTGCAAAGTTTGGTCCCTATCGGAGCATGTTTGGGTACGATGATATGGGGAAGGCCCGGATTTTCCATGGCCTCTTAAGCACCAAGAGACTTCAAAAACCCGCACTGGGCGCTAATTACCAATCCAAACATGCTCTGATTGTGACCAAACTTTGCAACCATGTGGGGGGGACCCACCCCCACATGCTTGCAAAGTTTGGTCCCTATCGGAGCAAGTTTGGGTACGATGGTATGGGGAAGGCCCGGATTTTCCATGGCCTCTAAAGCACCAAGAGACTTGAAAAATCCGGACTGGGCACTAATTACCAATCCAAACATGCTCCGATGGGGACCAAACTTTGCAAGCATGTGGAGGGGACCCACCCCCACATGCTTGCAAAGTTTGGTCCCTATCGGAGCATGTTTGGGTACGATGGAATGGGGAAGGCCCGGATTCTCCATGGCCTCTTAAGCACCAAGATACTTCAAAAATCCGGACTGCGCGCTAATTACCAATCCAAACATGCTCTGATTGTGACCAAACTTTGCAAGCATGTGGGGGTGGGTCCCCCCCATGCTTGCAAAGTTTGGTCCCCATCGGAGCATGTTTGGGTACGATGGTATGGGGAAGGCCCGGATTTTCCATGGCCTCTTAAGCACCAAGAGACTTGTAAAATCCGGACTGGGTGCTAATTACCAATCCAAAAATGCTCTGATTGTGACCAAACTTTGCAAGCATGTGGGGGGGACCCACCCCCACATGCTTGCAAAGTTTGGTCCCCATCGGAGCATGTTTGGGTACGATGGTATGGGGAAGGCCCGGATTTTCCATGGCCTCTTAAGCACCAAGAGACTTCAAAAACCCGCATTGGGCACTAATTACCAATCCAAACATGCTCTGATTGTGACCAAACTTTGCAATCATGTGGGGGGGACCCACCCCCACATGCTTGCAAAGTTTGGTCCCTATCGGAGCATGTTTGGGTACGATGGTATGGGGAAGGCCCGGATTTTCCATGGCCTCTTAAGCACCAAGAGACTTCAAAAACCCGCACTGGGCGCTAATTACCAATCCAAACATGCTCTGATTGTGACCAAACTTTGCAAGCATGTGGGGGGGACCCACCCCCACATGCTTGCAAAGTTTGGTCCCTATCGGAGCATGTTTGGGTATGATGGTATGGGGAAGGCCCGGATATTCCATGGCCTCTTAAGCACCAAGAGACTTGAAAAATCCGGACTGGGCACTAATTACCAATCCCAACATGCTCCGATGGGGACCAAACTTTGCAAGCATGTGGGGGGACCCACCCCCCCATGCTTGCAAAGTTTGGTCCCCATCGGAGCATGTTTGGGTACGATGGTATGGGGAAGGCCCGGATTTTCCATGGCCTCTTAAGCACCAAGAGACTTCAAAAACTTGCACTGGGCGCTAATTACCAATCCAAACATGCTCTGATTGTGACCAAACTTTGCAAGCATGTGGGGGGGATCCACCCCCACATGCTTGCAAAGTTTGGTCCCTATCGGAGCATGTTTGGGTACGATGGTATGGGGAAGGCCCGGATTTTCCATGGCCTCTTAAGCACCAAGAGACTTCAAACTTTGCAATCATGTGGGGGGACCCACCCCCACATGCTTGCAAAGTTTAATCCCTATCGGAGCATGTTTGGGTACGATGGTATGGGGAAGGCCCGGATTTTCCATGGCCTCTTAAGCACCAAGAGACTTCAAGAACCCACACTAGGCACTAATTACCAATCCAAACATGCTCTAATTATGACGAAACTTTGCAATCATGTGGGGGGGACCCACCCCCACATGCTTGCAAAGTTTGGTCCCCATCGGAGCATGTTTGGGTACGATGGTATGGGGAAGGCCCGGATTTTCCATGGCCTCTTAAGCACCAAGAGACTTCAAAAACCCGCACTGGGCACTAATTACCAATCCAAACATGCTCTGATTGTGACCAAACTTTGCAATCATGTGGGGGAGACCCACCCCCACATGCTTGCAAAGTTTGGTCCCTATCGGAGCATGTATGGGTACGATGATATGGGGAAGGCCCGGATTTTCCATGGCCTCTTAAGCACCAAGAGACTTCAAAAACCCGCACTGGGCGCTAATTACCAATCCAAACATGCTCTGATTGTGACCAAACTTTGCAACCATGTGGGGGGGACCCACCCCCACATGCTTGCAAAGTTTGGTCCCTATCGGAGCAAGTTTGGGTACGATGGTATGGGGAAGGCCCGGATTTTCCATGGCCTCTAAAGCACCAAGAGACTTGAGAAATCCGGACTGGGCACTAATTACCAATCCAAACATGCTCCGATGGGGACCAAACTTTGCAAGCATGTGGGGGGGACCCACCCCCACATGCTTGCAAAGTTTGGTCCCTATCGGAGCATGTTTGGGTACGATGGAATGGGGAAGGCCCGGATTTTCCATGGCCTCTTAAGCACCAAGATACTTCAAAAATCCGGACTGCGCGCTAATTACCAATCCAAACATGCTCTGATTGTGACCAAACTTTGCAAGCATGTGGGGGTGGGTCCCCCCCATGCTTGCAAAGTTTGGTCCCCATCGGAGCATGTTTGGGTACGATGGTATGGGGAAGGCCCGGATTTTCCATGGCCTCTTAAGCACCAAGAGACTTGTAAAATCCGGACTGGGTGCTAATTACCAATCCAAACATGCTCTGATTGTGACCAAACTTTGCAAGCATGTGGGGGGGACCCACCCCCACATGCTTGCAAAGTTTGGTCCCCATCGGAGCATGTTTGGGTACGATGGTATGGGGAAGGCCCGGATTTTCCATGGCCTCTTAAGCACCAAGAGACTTCAAAAACCCGCATTGGGCACTAATAATTACCAATCCAAACATGCTCTGATTGTGACCAAACTTTGCAATCATGTGGGGGGGACCCACCCCCACATGCTTGCAAAGTTTGGTCCCTATCGGAGCATGTTTGGGTACGATGGTATGGGGAAGGCCCGGATTTTCCATGGCCTCTTAAGCACCAAGAGACTTCAAAAACCCGCACTGGGCGCTAATTACAAATCCAAACATGCTCTGATTGTGACCAAACTTTGCAAGCATGTGGGGGGGACCCACCCCCACATGCTTGCAAAGTTTGGTCCCTATCGGAGCATGTTTGGGTATGATGGTATGGGGAAGGCCCGGATTTTCCATGGCCTCTTAAGCACCAAGAGACTTGAAAAATCCGGACTGGGCACTAATTACCAATCCAAACATGCTCCGATGGGGACCAAACTTTGCAAGCATGTGGAGGGACCCACCCCCACATGCTTGCAAAGTTTGGTCCCTATCGGAGCATGTTTGGGTACGATGGTACGGGAAGGCCCGGATTTTCCATGGCCTCTTAAGCACCAAGATACTTCAAAAATCCGGACTGGGCGCTAATCCAAACATGCTCTGATTGTGACCAAACTTTGCAAGCATGTGGGGGTGGGTCCCCCCCCATGCTTGCAAAGTTTGGTCCCCATCGGAGCATGTTTGGGTACGATGGTATGGGGAAGGCCCGGATTTTCCATGGCCTCTTAAGCACCAAGAGACTTCAAAAACCCGCACTGCGCGCTAATTACCAATCCAAACATGCTCTGATTGTGACCAAACTTTGCAAGCATGTGGGGGGGACCCACCCCCACATGCCTGCAAAGTTTGGTCCCTATCGGAGCATGTTTGGGTATGATGGTATGGGGAAGGCCCGGATTTTCCATGGCCTCTTAAGCACCAAGAGACTTGTAAAATCCGGACTGGGTGCTAATTACCAATCCAAACATGCTCTGATTGTGACCAAACTTTGCAAGCATGTGGGGGGGACCCACCCCCACATGCTTGCAAAGTTTGGTCCCCATCGGAGCATGTTTGGGTACGATGGTATGGGGAAGGCCCGGATTTTCCATGGCCTCTTAAGCACCAAGAGACTTCAAAAACCCGCATTGGGCACTAATTAGAGCATGCTTGCAAAGTTTGGTCCCTATCGGAGCATGTTTGGGTATGATGGTATGGGGAAGGCCCGGATTTTCCATGGCCTCTTAAGCACCAAGAGACTTGTAAAATCCGGACTGGGTGCTAATTACCAATCCAAACATGCTCTGATTGTGACCAAACTTTGCAAGCATGTGGGGGGGACCCACCCCCACATGCTTGCAAAGTTTGGTCCCCATCGGAGCATGTTTGGGTACGATGGTATGGGGAAGGCCCGGATTTTCCATGGCCTCTTAAGCACCAAGAGACTTCAAAAACCCGCATTGGGCACTAATTACCAATCCAAACATGCTCTGATTGTGACCAAACTTTGCAATCATGTGGGGGGGACCCACCCCCACATGCTTGCAAAGTTTGGTCCCTATCAGAGCATGTTTGGGTACGATGGTATGGGGAAGGCCCGGATTTTCCATGGCCTCTTAAGCACCAAGAGACTTGAAAAATCCGGACTGGGCACTAATTACCAATCCAAACATGCTCCGATGGGGACCAAACTTTGCAAGCATGTGGGGGGACCCACCCCCCCATGCTTGCAAAGTTTGGTCCCCATCGGAGCATGTTTGGGTACGATGGTATGGGAAAGGCCCGGATTTTCCATGGCCTCTTAAGCACCAAGAGACTTCAAAAACTTGCACTGGGCGCTAATTACCAATCCAAACATGCTCTGATTGTGACCAAACTTTGCAATCATGTGGGAAGGACCCACCCCCACATGCTTGCAAAGTTTGGTCCCCATCGGAGCATGTTTGGGTACGATGGTATGGGGAAGGCCCGGATTTTCCATGGCCTCTTAAGCACCAAGAGACTTCAAAAACCCGCACTGGGTAGTAATTACCAATCCAAAAATGCTCTGATTGTGACCAAACTTTGCAAGCATGTGGGGGGGACCCACCCCCACATGCTTGCAGAGTTTGGTCCCTATCGGAGCATGTTTGGGTACGATGGTATGGGGAAGGCCCAGATTTTCCATGGCCTCTTAAGCACCAAGAGACTTGAAAAATCCGGACTGAGCACTAATTACCAATCCAAACATGCTCCGATGGGGACCAAACTTTGCAAGCATGTGGGGGGGACCCACCCCCACATGCTTGCAAAGTTTAATCCCTATCGGAGCATGTTTGGGTACGATGGTATGGGGAAGGCCCGGATTTTCCATGGCCTCTTAAGCACCAAGAGACTTCAAGAACCCACACTAGGCACTAATTACCAATCCAAACATGCTCTAATTATGACGAAACTTTGCAATCATGTGGGGGGACCCACCCCCACATGCTTGCAAAGTTTGGTCCCCATCGGAGCATGTTTGGGTACGATGGTATGGGGAAGGCCCGGATTTTCCATGGCCTCTTAAGCACCAAGAGACTTCAAAAACCCGCACTGGGCACTAATTACCAATCCAAACATGCTCTGATTGTGACCAAACTTTGCAATCATGTGGGGGAGACCCACCCCCACATGCTTGCAAAGTTTGGTCCCTATCGGAGCATGTTTGGGTACGATGATATGGGGAAGGCCCGGATTTTCCATGGCCTCTTAAGCACCAAGAGACTTCAAAAACCCGCACTGGGCGCTAATTACCAATCCAAACATGCTCTGATTGTGACCAAACTTTGCAACCATGTGGGGGGGACCCACCCCCACATGCTTGCAAAGTTTGGTCCCTATCGGAGCAAGTTTGGGTACGATGGTACGGGAAGGCCCGGATTTTCCATGGCCTCTTAAGCACCAAGATACTTCAAAAATCCGGACTGGGCGCTAATCCAAACATGCTCTGATTGTGACCAAACTTTGCAAGCATGTGGGGGTGGGTCCCCCCCCATGCTTGCAAAGTTTGGTCCCCATCGGAGCATGTTTGGGTACGATGGTATGGGGAAGGCCCAGATTTTCCATGGCCTCTTAAGCACCAAGAGACTTCAAAAACCCGCATTGGGCACTAATTACCAATCCAAACATGCTCTGATTGTGACCAAACTTTGCAATCATGTGGGGGGGACCCACCCCCACATGCTTGCAAAGTTTGGTCCCTATCAGAGCATGTTTGGGTACGATGGTATGGGGAAGGCCCGGATTTTCCATGGCCTCTTAAGCACCAAGAGACTTCAAAAACCCGCACTGGGCGCTAATTACCAATCCAAACATGCTCTGATTGTGACCAAACTTTGCAAGCATGTGGGGGGGACCCACCCCCACATGCTTGCAAAGTTTGGTCCCTATCGGAGCATGTTTGGGTATGATGGTATGGGGAAGGCCCGGATTTTCCATGGCCTCTTAAGCACCAAGAGACTTGAAAAATCCGGACTGGGCACTAATTACCAATCCAAACATGCTCCGATGGGGACCAAACTTTGCAAGCATGTGGGGGGACCCACCCCCACATGCTTGCAAAGTTTGGTCCCTATCGGAGCATGTTTGGGTACGATGGTACGGGAAGGCCCGGATTTTCCATGGCCTCTTAAGCACCAAGATACTTCAAAAATCCGGACTGGGCGCTAATCCAAACATGCTCTGATTGTGACCAAACTTTGCAAGCATGTGGGGGTGGGTCCCCCCCATGCTTGCAAAGTTTGGTCCCTATCGGAGCATGTTTGGGTACGATGCTATGGGGAAGGCCCGGATTTTCCATGGCCTCTTAAGCACCAAGAGACTTCAAGAACCCACACTAGGCACTAATTACCAATCCAAACATGCTCTAATTATGATCAAAATTTGCAATCATGTGGGGGGGACCCACCCCCACATGCTTGCAAAGTTTGGTCCCCATCGGAGCATGTTTGGGTACGATGGTATGGGGAAGGCCCGGATTTTCCATGGCCTCTTAAGCACCAAGAGACTTCAAAAACCCGCACTGGGCACTAATTACCAATCCAAACATGCTCTGATTGTGACCAAACTTTGCAATCATGTGGGGGAGACCCACCCCCACATGCTTGCAAAGTTTGGTCCCTATCGGAGCATGTTTGGGTACGATGATATGGGGAAGGCCCGGATTTTCCATGGCCTCTTAAGCACCAAGAGACTTCAAAAACCCGCACTGGGCGCTAATTACCAATCCAAACATGCTCTGATTGTGACCAAACTTTGCAACCATGTGGGGGGGACCCACCCCCACATGCTTGCAAAGTTTGGTCCCTATCGGAGCATGTTTGGGTACGATGGTATGGGGAAGGCCCGGATTTTCCATGGCCTCTAAAGCACCAAGAGACTTGAAAAATCCGGACTGGGCACTAATTACCAATCCAAACATGCTCCGATGGGGACCAAACTTTGCAAGCATGTGGGGGGGACCCACCCCCACATGCTTGCAAAGTTTGGTCCCTATCGGAGCATGTTTGGGTACGATGGAATGGGGAAGGCCCGGATTTTCCATGGCCTCTTAAGCACCAAGATACTTCAAAAATCCGGACTGCGCGCTAATTACCAATCCAAACATGCTCTGATTGTGACCAAACTTTGCAAGCATGTGGGGGTGGGTCCCCCCCATGCTTGCAAAGTTTGGTCCCCATCGGAGCATGTTTGGGTACGATGGTATGGGGAAGGCCCGGATTTTCCATGGCCTCTTAAGCACCAAGAGACTTGTAAAATCCGGACTGGGTGCTAATTACCAATCCAAACATGCTCTGATTGTGACCAAACTTTGCAAGCATGTGGGGGGGACCCACCCCCACATGCTTGCAAAGTTTGGTCCCCATCGGAGCATGTTTGGGTACGATGGTATGGGGAAGGCCCGGATTTTCCATGGCCTCTTAAGCACCAAGAGACTTCAAAAACCCGCATTGGGCACTAATTACCAATCCAAACATGCTCTGATTGTGACCAAACTTTGCAATCATGTGGGGGGGACCCACCCCCACATGCTTGCAAAGTTTGGTCCCTATCGGAGCATGTTTGGGTACGATGGTATGGGGAAGGCCCGGATTTTCCATGGCCTCTTAAGCACCAAGAGACTTCAAAAACCCGCACTGGGCGCTAATTACCAATCCAAACATGCTCTGATTGTGACCAAACTTTGCAAGCATGTGGGGGGGACCCACCCCCACATGCTTGCAAAGTTTGGTCCCTATCGGAGCATGTTTGGGTATGATGGTATGGGGAAGGCCCGGATTTTCCATGGCCTCTTAAGCACCAAGAGACTTGAAAAATCCGGACTGGGCACTAATTACCAATCCAAACATGCTCCGATGGGGACCAAACTTTGCAAGCATGTGGGGGGACCCACCCCCACATGCTTGCAAAGTTTGGTCCCTATCGGAGCATGTTTGGGTACGATGGTACGGGAAGGCCCGGATTTTCCATGGCCTCTTAAGCACCAAGATACTTCAAAAATCCGGACTGGGCGCTAATCCAAACATGCTCTGATTGTGACCAAACTTTGCAAGCATGTGGGGGTGGGTCCCCCCCCATGCTTGCAAAGTTTGGTCCCCATCGGAGCATGTTTGGGTACGATGGTATGGGGAAGGCCCGGATTTTCCATGGCCTCTTAAGCACCAAGAGACTTCAAAAACCCAGACTGGGCGGCGCTAATTACCAATCCAAACATGCTCTGATTGTGACCAAACTTTGCAAGCATGTGGGGGGGACCCACCCCCACATGCTTGCAAAGTTTGGTCCCTATCGGAGCATGTTTGGATTGGTAATTAGCGCCGCCCAGTCCGGGTTTTTGAAGTCTCTTGGTGCTTAAGAGGCCATGGAAAATCCGGGCCTTCCCCATACCATCGTACCCAACCACCCCCACATGCTTGCAAAGTTTGGTCCCTATCGGAGCATGTTTGGGTATGATGGTATGGGGAAGGCCCAGATTTTCCATGGCCTCTTAAGCACCAAGAGACTTGTAAAATCCGGACTGGGTGCTAATTACCAATCCAAACATGCTCTGATTGTGACCAAACTTTGCAAGCATGTGGGGGGGACCCACCCCCACATGCTTGCAAAGTTTGGTCCCCATCGGAGCATGTTTGGGTACGATGGTATGGGGAAGGCCCGGATTTTCCATGGCCTCTTAAGCACCAAGAGACTTCAAAAACCCGCATTGGGCACTAATTACCAATCCAAACATGCTCTGATTGTGACCAAACTTTGCAATCATGTGGGGGGGACCCACCCCCACATGCTTGCAAAGTTTGGTCCCCATCGGAGCATGTTTGGGTACGATCGTATGGGGAAGGCCCGGATTGTCCATGGCCTCTTAAGCACCAAGAGACTTCAAAAACCCGCACTGGGTAGTAATTACCAATCCAAACATGCTCTGATTATGACCAAACTTTTCAAGCATGTGGGGGGGACCCACCCCCACATGCTTGCAAAGTTTGGTCCCTATCGGAGCATGTTTGGGTACGATGGTATAGAGAAGGCCCGGATTTTCCATGGCCTCTTAAGCACCAAGAGACTTGAAAAATCCGGACTGAGCACTAATTACCAATCCAAACATGCTCCGATGGGGACCAAACTTTGCAAGAATGTGGGGGGGACCCACCCCCACGTGCTTGCAAAGTTTGGTCCCTATCGGAGCATGTTTGGGTACGATGGTATGGGGAAGGCCCGGATTTTCCATGGCCTCTTAAGCACCAAGAGACTTCAAGAACCCACACTAGGCACTAATTACCAATCCAAACATGCTCTGATTATGACCAAACTTTGCAATCATGTGGGGGGGACCCACCCCCACATGCTTGCAAAGTTTGGTCCCCATCGGAGCATGTTTGGGTACGATGGTATGGGGAAGGCCCGGATTTTCCATGGCCTCTTAAGCACCAAGAGACTTCAGAACCCGCACTGGGCACTAATTACCAATCCAAACATGCTCTGATTGTGACCAGACTTTGCAATCGTGTGGGGGAGACCCACCCCCACATGCTTGCAAAGTTTGGTCCCTATCGGAGCATGTTTGGGTATGATGATATGGGGAAGGCCCGGATTTTCCATGGCCTCTTAAGCACCAAGAGACTTCAAAAACCCGCACTGGGCGCTAATTACCAATCCAAACATGCTCTGATTGTGACCAAACTTTGCAACCATGTGGGGGGGACCCACCCCCACATGCTTGCAAAGTTTGGTCCCTATCGGAGCATGTTTGGGTACGATGGTATGGGGAAGGCCCGGATTTTCCATGGCCTCTAAAGCACCAAGAGACTTGAAAAATCCGGACTGGGCACTAATTACCAATCCAAACATGCTCCGATGGGGACCAAACTTTGCAAGCATGTGGGGGGGACCCACCCCCACATGCTTGCAAAGTTTGGTCCCTATCGGAGCATGTTTGGGTACGATGGTATGGGGAAGGCCCGGATTTTCCATGGCCTCTTAAGCACCAAGATACTTCAAAAATTCGGACTGCGCGCTAATTACCAATCCAAACATGCTCTGATTGTGACCAAACTTTGCAAGCATGTGGGGGTGGGTCCCCCCCATGCTTGCAAAGTTTGGTCCCCATCGGAGCATGTTTGGGTACGATGGTATGGGGAAGGCCCGGATTTTCCATGGCCTCTTAAGCACCAAGAGACTTGAAAAATCCGGACTGGGTGCTAATTACCAATCCAAACATGCTCTGATTGTGACCAAACTTTGCAAGCATGTGGGGGGGACCCACCCCCACATGCTTGCAAAGTTTGGTCCCCATCGGAGCATGTTTGGGTACGATGGTATGGGGAAGGCCCGGATTTTCCATGGCCTCTTAAGCACCAAGAGACTTCAAAAACCCGCATTGGGCACTAATTACCAATCCAAACATGCTCTGATTGTGACCAAACTTTGCAATCATGTGGGGGGGACCCACCCCCACATGCTTGCAAAGTTTGGTCCCCATCGGAGCATGTTTGGGTACGATGGTATGGGGAAGGCCCGGATTTTCCATGGCCTCTTAAGCACCAAGAGACTTGAAAAACCCAGACTGGGCGGCGCTAATTACCAATCCAAACATGCTCTGATTGTGACCAAACTTTGCAAGCATGTGGGGGGGACCCACCCCCACATGCTTGCAAAGTTTGGTCCCTATCGGAGCATGTTTGGATTGGTAATTAGCGCCGCCCAGTCCGGGTTTTTGAAGTCTCTTGGTGCTTAAGAGGCCATGGAAAATCCGGGCCTTCCCCATACCATCGTACCCAACCACCCCCACATGCTTGCAAAGTTTGGTCCCTATCGGAGCATGTTTGGGTATGATGGTATGGGGAAGGCCCAGATTTTCCATGGCCTCTTAAGCACCAAGAGACTTGTAAAATCCGGACTGGGTGCTAATTACCAATCCAAACATGCTCTGATTGTGACCAAACTTTGCAAGCATGTGGGGGAGACCCACCCCCACATGCTTGCAAAGTTTGGTCCCCATCGGAGCATGTTTGGGTACGATGGTATGGGGAAGGCCCGGATTTTCCATGGCCTCTTAAGCACCAAGAGACTTCAAAAACCCGCATTGGGCACTAATTACCAATCCAAACATGCTCTGATTGTGACCAAACTTTGCAATCATGTGGGGGGGACCCACCCCCACATGCTTGCAAAGTTTGGTCCCCATCGGAGCATGTTTGGGTACGATCGTATGGGGAAGGCCCGGATTGTCCATGGCCTCTTAAGCACCAAGAGACTTCAAAAACCCGCACTGGGTAGTAATTACCAATCCAAACATGCTCTGATTATGACCAAACTTTTCAAGCATGTGGGGGGGACCCACCCCCACATGCTTGCAAAGTTTGGTCCCTATCGGAGCATGTTTGGGTACGATGGTATAGAGAAGGCCCGGATTTTCCATGGCCTCTTAAGCACCAAGAGACTTGAAAAATCCGGACTGAGCACTAATTACCAATCCAAACATGCTCCGATGGGGACCAAACTTTGCAAGAATGTGGGGGGGACCCACCCCCACGTGCTTGCAAAGTTTGGTCCCTATCGGAGCATGTTTGGGTACGATGGTATGGGGAAGGCCCGGATTTTCCATGGCCTCTTAAGCACCAAGAGACTTCAAGAACCCACACTAGGCACTAATTACCAATCCAAACATGCTCTGATTATGACCAAACTTTGCAATCATGTGGGGGGGACCCACCCCCACATGCTTGCAAAGTTTGGTCCCCATCGGAGCATGTTTGGGTACGATGGTATGGGGAAGGCCCGGATTTTCCATGGCCTCTTAAGCACCAAGAGACTTCAGAACCCGCACTGGGCACTAATTACCAATCCAAACATGCTCTGATTGTGACCAGACTTTGCAATCGTGTGGGGGAGACCCACCCCCACATGCTTGCAAAGTTTGGTCCCTATCGGAGCATGTTTGGGTATGATGATATGGGGAAGGCCCGGATTTTCCATGGCCTCTTAAGCACCAAGAGACTTCAAAAACCCGCACTGGGCGCTAATTACCAATCCAAACATGCTCTGATTGTGACCAAACTTTGCAACCATGTGGGGGGGACCCACCCCCACATGCTTGCAAAGTTTGGTCCCTATCGGAGCATGTTTGGGTACGATGGTATGGGGAAGGCCCGGATTTTCCATGGCCTCTAAAGCACCAAGAGACTTGAAAAATCCGGACTGGGCACTAATTACCAATCCAAACATGCTCCGATGGGGACCAAACTTTGCAAGCATGTGGGGGGGACCCACCCCCACATGCTTGCAAAGTTTGGTCCCTATCGGAGCATGTTTGGGTACGATGGTATGGGGAAGGCCCGGATTTTCCATGGCCTCTTAAGCACCAAGATACTTCAAAAATTCGGACTGCGCGCTAATTACCAATCCAAACATGCTCTGATTGTGACCAAACTTTGCAAGCATGTGGGGGTGGGTCCCCCCCATGCTTGCAAAGTTTGGTCCCCATCGGAGCATGTTTGGGTACGATGGTATGGGGAAGGCCCGGATTTTCCATGGCCTCTTAAGCACCAAGAGACTTGAAAAATCCGGACTGGGTGCTAATTACCAATCCAAACATGCTCTGATTGTGACCAAACTTTGCAAGCATGTGGGGGGGACCCACCCCCACATGCTTGCAAAGTTTGGTCCCCATCGGAGCATGTTTGGGTACGATGGTATGGGGAAGGCCCGGATTTTCCATGGCCTCTTAAGCACCAAGAGACTTCAAAAACCCGCATTGGGCACTAATTACCAATCCAAACATGCTCTGATTGTGACCAAACTTTGCAATCATGTGGGGGGGACCCACCCCCACATGCTTGCAAAGTTTGGTCCCTATCGGAGCATGTTGGGGTACGATGGTATGGGGAAGGCCCGGATTTTCCATGGCCTCTTAAGCACCAAGAGACTTGAAAAATCCGGACTGGGCGGCGCTAATTACCAATCCAAACATGCTCTGATTGTGAACAAACTTTGCAAGCATGTGGGGGGGACCCACCCCCACATGCTTGCAAATTTTGGTCCCCATCGGAGCATGTTTGGGTACGATGGTATGGGGAAGGCCCGGATTTTCCATGGCCTCTTAAGCACCAAGAGACTTCAAGAACCCACACTAGGCACTAATTACCAATCCAAACATGCTCTGATTATGACCAAAATTTTCAATCATGTGGGGGGGAGCCACCCCCACATTCTTGCAAAGTTTGGTCCCCATCGGAGCATGTTTGTGTACGATGGTATGGGGAAGGCCCGGATTTTCCATCGCCTCTTAAGCACCAAGAGACTTCAAAAATCCGGACTGGGCGCTAATTACCAATCCAAACATACTCTCATTGTGACCAAACTTTGCAATCATGTGGGGGGGACCTACCCCCACATGCTTGCAAAGTTTGGTCCCCATCGGAGCATGTTTGGGTACGATGGTATGGGGAAGGCCCGGATTTTCCATGGCCTCTTAAGCACCAAGAGACTTCAAAAACCCGCACTGGGTAGTAATTACCAATCCAAACATGCTCTGATTGTGACCAAACTTTTCAAGCATGTGGGGGGACCCACCCCCACATGCTTGCAAAGTTTGGTCCCTATCGGAGCATGTTTGGGTACGATGGTATGGGGAAGGCCCGGATTTTCCATGGCCTCTTACGCACCAAGAGACTTGAAAAATCCGGACTGAGCACTAATTACCAATCCAAACATGCTCCGATGGGGACCAAAATTTGCAAGCATGTGGGAGGGACCCACCCCCACATGCTTGCAAAGTTTGGTCCCTATCGGAGCATGTTTGGGTACGATGGTATGGGGAAGGCCCGGATTTTCCATGGCCTCTTAAGCACCAAGATACTTAAAAAATCCGGACTGCGCGCTAATTACCAATCCAAACATGCTCTGATTGTGACCAAACTTTGCAAGCATGTGGGGGTGGGTCTCCCCCCATGCTTGCAAAGTTTGGTCCCCATCGGAGCATGTTTGGGTACGATGGTATGGGGAAGGCTCGGATTTTCCATGGCCTCTTAAGCACCAAGAGACTTGAAAAATCCGGACTGGGCGGCGCTAATAACAATCCAAACATGCTCTGATTGTGACCAAACTTTGCAAGCATGTGGGGGGGACCCACCCCCACATGCTTGCAAAGTTTGGTCCCCATGGGTACGATGGTATGGGGAAGGCCCGGATTTTCCATGGCCTCTTAAGCACCAAGAGACTTCAAGAACCCACACTAGGCACTAATTACCAATCCAAACATGCTCTGATTATGACCAAACTTTGCAATCATGTGGGGGGGACCCACCCCCACATGCTTGCAAAGTTTGGTCCCCATCGGAGCATGTTTGGGTACGATGGTATGGGGAAGGCCCGGATTTTCCATGGCCTCTTAAGCACCAAGAGACTTCAAAAACCCGCACTGGGCGCTAATTACCAATCCAAACATGCTCTGATTGTGACCAAACTTTGCAACCATGTGGGGGGGACCCACCCCCACATGCTTGCAAAGTTTGGTCCCTATCGGAGCATGTTTGGGTACGATGGTATGGGGAAGGCCCGGATTTTTGAAGTATCTTGGTGCTTAAGAGGCCATGGAGAATCCGGGCCTTCCCCATTCCATCGTACCCAAACATGCTCCGATAGGGACCAAACTTTGCAAGCATGTGGGGGTGGGTCCCCTCCACATGCTTGCAAAGTTTGGTCCCCATCGGAGCATGTTTGGGTACGATGGTATGGGGAAGGCCCGGATTTTCCATGGCCTCTTAAGCACCAAGAGACTTCAAAAACCCGCATTGGGCACTAATTACCAATCCAAACATGCTCTGATTGTGACCAAACTTTGCAATCATGTGGGGGGGACCCACCCCCACATGCTTGCAAAGTTTGGTCCCTATCGGAGCATGTTTGGGTACGATGGTATGGGGAAGGCCCGGATTTTCCATGGCCTCTTAAGCACCAAGAGACTTCAAAAACCCGCACTGGGCGCTAATTACCAATCCAAACATGCTCTGATTGTGACCAAACTTTGCAAGCATGTGGGGGGGACCCACCCCCACATGCTTGCAAAGTTTGGTCCCTATCGGAGCATGTTTGGGTATGATGGTATGGGGAAGGCCCGGATATTCCATGGCCTCTTAAGCACCAAGAGACTTGAAAAATCCGGACTGGGCACTAATTACCAATCCCAAGATGCTCCGATGGGGACCAAACTTTGCAAGCATGTGGGGGGACCCACCCCCCCATGCTTGCAAAGTTTGGTCCCCATCGGAGCATGTTTGGGTACGATGGTATGGGGAAGGCCCGGATTTTCCATGGCCTCTTAAGCACCAAGAGACTTCAAAAACTTGCACTGGGCGCTAATTACCAATCCAAACATGCTCTGATTGTGACCAAACTTTGCAAGCATGTGGGGGGGATCCACCCCCACATGCTTGCAAAGTTTGGTCCCTATCGGAGCATGTTTGGGTACGATGGTATGGGGAAGGCCCGGATTTTCCATGGCCTCTTAAGCACCAAGAGACTTCAAACTTTGCAATCATGTGGGGGGACCCACCCCCACATGCTTGCAAAGTTTAATCCCTATCGGAGCATGTTTGGGTACGATGGTATGGGGAAGGCCCGGATTTTCCATGGCCTCTTAAGCACCAAGAGACTTCAAGAACCCACACTAGGCACTAATTACCAATCCAAACATGCTCTAATTATGACCAAACTTTGCAATCCTGTGGGGGGGACCCACCCCCACATGCTTGCAAAGTTTGGTCCCCATCGGAGCATGTTTGGGTACGATGGTATGGGGAAGGCCCGGATTTTCCATGGCCTCTTAAGCACCAAGAGACTTCAAAAACCCGCACTGGGCACTAATTACCAATCCAAACATGCTCTGATTGTGACCAAACTTTGCAATCATGTGGGGGAGACCCACCCCCACATGCTTGCAAAGTTTGGTCCCTATCGGAGCATGTATGGGTACGATGATATGGGGAAGGCCCGGATTTTCCATGGCCTCTTAAGCACCAAGAGACTTCAAAAACCCGCACTGGGCGCTAATTACCAATCCAAACATGCTCTGATTGTGACCAAACTTTGCAACCATGTGGGGGGGACCCACCCCCACATGCTTGCAAAGTTTGGTCCCTATCGGAGCAAGTTTGGGTACGATGGTATGGGGAAGGCCCGGATTTTCCATGGCCTCTAAAGCACCAAGAGACTTGAAAAATCCGGACTGGGCACTAATTACCAATCCAAACATGCTCCGATGGGGACCAAACTTTGCAAGCATGTGGGGGGGACCCACCCCCACATGCTTGCAAAGTTTGGTCCCTATCGGAGCATGTTTGGGTACGATGGAATGGGGAAGGCCCGGATTTTCCATGGCCTCTTAAGCACCAAGATACTTCAAAAATCCGGACTGCGCGCTAATTACCAATCCAAACATGCTCTGATTGTGACCAAACTTTGCAAGCATGTGGGGGTGGGTCCCCCCCATGCTTGCAAAGTTTGGTCCCCATCGGAGCATGTTTCGGTACGATGGTATGGGGAAGGCCCGGATTTTCCATGGCCTCTTAAGCACCAAGAGACTTGTAAAATCCGGACTGGGTGCTAATTACCAATCCAAACATGCTCTGATTGTGACCAAACTTTGCAAGCATGTGGGGGGGACCCACCCCCACATGCTTGCAAAGTTTGGTCCCCATCGGAGCATGTTTGGGTACGATGGTATGGGGAAGGCCCGGATTTTCCATGGCCTCTTAAGCACCAAGAGACTTCAAAAACCCGCATTGGGCACTAATAATTACCAATCCAAACATGCTCTGATTGTGACCAAACTTTGCAATCATGTGGGGGGGACCCACCCCCACATGCTTGCAAAGTTTGGTCCCTATCGGAGCATGTTTGGGTACGATGGTATGGGGAAGGCCCGGATTTTCCATGGCCTCTTAAGCACCAAGAGACTTCAAAAACCCGCACTGGGCGCTAATTACCAATCCAAACATGCTCTGATTGTGACCAAACTTTGCAAGCATGTGGGGGGGACCCACCCCCACATGCTTGCAAAGTTTGGTCCCTATCGGAGCATGTTTGGGTATGATGGTATGGGGAAGGCCCGGATTTTCCATGGCCTCTTAAGCACCAAGAGACTTGAAAAATCCGGACTGGGCACTAATTACCAATCCAAACATGCTCCGATGGGGACCAAACTTTGCAAGCATGTGGGGGGACCCACCCCCACATGCTTGCAAAGTTTGGTCCCTATCGGAGCATGTTTGGGTACGATGGTACGGGAAGGCCCGGATTTTCCATGGCCTCTTAAGCACCAAGATACTTCAAAAATCCGGACTGGGCGCTAATCCAAACATGCTCTGATTGTGACCAAACTTTGCAAGCATGTGGGGGTGGGTCCCCCCCCATGCTTGCAAAGTTTGGTCCCCATCGGAGCATGTTTGGGTACGATGGTATGGGGAAGGCCCAGATTTTCCATGGCCTCTTAAGCACCAAGAGACTTCAAAAACCCGCATTGGGCACTAATTACCAATCCAAACATGCTCTGATTGTGACCAAACTTTGCAATCATGTGGGGGGGACCCACCCCCACATGCTTGCAAAGTTTGGTCCCTATCAGAGCATGTTTGGGTACGATGGTATGGGGAAGGCCCGGATTTTCCATGGCCTCTTAAGCACCAAGAGACTTCAAAAACCCGCACTGGGCGCTAATTACCAATCCAAACATGCTCTGATTGTGACCAAACTTTGCAAGCATGTGGGGGGGACCCACCCCCACATGCTTGCAAAGTTTGGTCCCTATCGGAGCATGTTTGGGTATGATGGTATGGGGAAGGCCCGGATTTTCCATGGCCTCTTAAGCACCAAGAGACTTGAAAAATCCGGACTGGGCACTAATTACCAATCCAAACATGCTCCGATGGGGACCAAACTTTGCAAGCATGTGGGGGGACCCACCCCCACATGCTTGCAAAGTTTGGTCCCTATCGGAGCATGTTTGGGTACGATGGTACGGGAAGGCCCGGATTTTCCATGGCCTCTTAAGCACCAAGATACTTCAAAAATCCGGACTGGGCGCTAATCCAAACATGCTCTGATTGTGACCAAACTTTGCAAGCATGTGGGGGTGGGTCCCCCCCATGCTTGCAAAGTTTGGTCCCCATCGGAGCATGTTTGGGTACGATGCTATGGGGAAGGCCCGGATTTTCCATGGCCTCTTAAGCACCAAGAGACTTCAAGAACCCACACTAGGCACTAATTACCAATCCAAACATGCTCTAATTATGATCAAAATTTGCAATCATGTGGGGGGGACCCACCCCCACATGCTTGCAAAGTTTGGTCCCCATCGGAGCATGTTTGGGTACGATGGTATGGGGAAGGCCCGGATTTTCCATGGCCTCTTAAGCACCAAGAGACTTCAAAAACCCGCACTGGGCACTAATTACCAATCCAAACATGCTCTGATTGTGACCAAACTTTGCAATCATGTGGGGGAGACCCACCCCCACATGCTTGCAAAGTTTGGTCCCTATCGGAGCATGTTTGGGTACGATGATATGGGGAAGGCCCGGATTTTCCATGGCCTCTTAAGCACCAAGAGACTTCAAAAACCCGCACTGGGCGCTAATTACCAATCCAAACATGCTCTGATTGTGACCAAACTTTGCAACCATGTGGGGGGGACCCACCCCCACATGCTTGCAAAGTTTGGTCCCTATCGGAGCATGTTTGGGTACGATGGTATGGGGAAGGCCCGGATTTTCCATGGCCTCTAAAGCACCAAGAGACTTGAAAAATCCGGACTGGGCACTAATTACCAATCCAAACATGCTCCGATGGGGACCAAACTTTGCAAGCATGTGGGGGGGACCCACCCCCACATGCTTGCAAAGTTTGGTCCCTATCGGAGCATGTTTGGGTACGATGGAATGGGGAAGGCCCGGATTTTCCATGGCCTCTTAAGCACCAAGATACTTCAAAAATCCGGACTGCGCGCTAATTACCAATCCAAACATGCTCTGATTGTGACCAAACTTTGCAAGCATGTGGGGGTGGGTCCCCCCCATGCTTGCAAAGTTTGGTCCCCATCGGAGCATGTTTGGGTACGATGGTATGGGGAAGGCCCGGATTTTCCATGGCCTCTTAAGCACCAAGAGACTTGTAAAATCCGGACTGGGTGCTAATTACCAATCCAAACATGCTCTGATTGTGACCAAACTTTGCAAGCATGTGGGGGGGACCCACCCCCACATGCTTGCAAAGTTTGGTCCCCATCGGAGCATGTTTGGGTACGATGGTATGGGGAAGGCCCGGATTTTCCATGGCCTCTTAAGCACCAAGAGACTTCAAAAACCCGCATTGGGCACTAATTACCAATCCAAACATGCTCTGATTGTGACCAAACTTTGCAATCATGTGGGGGGGACCCACCCCCACATGCTTGCAAAGTTTGGTCCCTATCGGAGCATGTTTGGGTACGATGGTATGGGGAAGGCCCGGATTTTCCATGGCCTCTTAAGCACCAAGAGACTTCAAAAACCCGCACTGGGCGCTAATTACCAATCCAAACATGCTCTGATTGTGACCAAACTTTGCAAGCATGTGGGGGGGACCCACCCCCACATGCTTGCAAAGTTTGGTTCCTATCGGAGCATGTTTGGGTATGATGGTATGGGGAAGGCCCGGATTTTCCATGGCCTCTTAAGCACCAAGAGACTTGAAAAATCCGGACTGGGCACTAATTACCAATCCAAACATGCTCCGATGGGGACCAAACTTTGCAAGCATGTGGGGGGACCCACCCCCACATGCTTGCAAAGTTTGGTCCCTATCGGAGCATGTTTGGGTACGATGGTACGGGAAGGCCCGGATTTTCCATGGCCTCTTAAGCACCAAGATACTTCAAAAATCCGGACTGGGCGCTAATCCAAACATGCTCTGATTGTGACCAAACTTTGCAAGCATGTGGGGGTGGGTCCCCCCCCATGCTTGCAAAGTTTGGTCCCCATCGGAGCATGTTTGGGTACGATGGTATGGGGAAGGCCCGGATTTTCCATGGCCTCTTAAGCACCAAGAGACTTCAAAAACCCAGACTGGGCGGCGCTAATTACCAATCCAAACATGCTCTGATTGTGACCAAACTTTGCAAGCATGTGGGGGGGACCCACCCCCACATGCTTGCAAAGTTTGGTCCCTATCGGAGCATGTTTGGATTGGTAATTAGCGCCGCCCAGTCCGGGTTTTTGAAGTCTCTTGGTGCTTAAGAGGCCATGGAAAATCCGGGCCTTCCCCATACCATCGTACCCAACCACCCCCACATGCTTGCAAAGTTTGGTCCCTATCGGAGCATGTTTGGGTATGATGGTATGGGGAAGGCCCAGATTTTCCATGGCCTCTTAAGCACCAAGAGACTTGTAAAATCCGGACTGGGTGCTAATTACCAATCCAAACATGCTCTGATTGTGACCAAACTTTGCAAGCATGTGGGGGGGACCCACCCCCACATGCTTGCAAAGTTTGGTCCCCATCGGAGCATGTTTGGGTACGATGGTATGGGGAAGGCCCGGATTTTCCATGGCCTCTTAAGCACCAAGAGACTTCAAAAACCCGCATTGGGCACTAATTACCAATCCAAACATGCTCTGATTGTGACCAAACTTTGCAATCATGTGGGGGGGACCCACCCCCACATGCTTGCAAAGTTTGGTCCCCATCGGAGCATGTTTGGGTACGATCGTATGGGGAAGGCCCGGATTGTCCATGGCCTCTTAAGCACCAAGAGACTTCAAAAACCCGCACTGGGTAGTAATTACCAATCCAAACATGCTCTGATTATGACCAAACTTTTCAAGCATGTGGGGGGGACCCACCCCCACATGCTTGCAAAGTTTGGTCCCTATCGGAGCATGTTTGGGTACGATGGTATAGAGAAGGCCCGGATTTTCCATGGCCTCTTAAGCACCAAGAGACTTGAAAAATCCGGACTGAGCACTAATTACCAATCCAAACATGCTCCGATGGGGACCAAACTTTGCAAGAATGTGGGGGGGACCCACCCCCACGTGCTTGCAAAGTTTGGTCCCTATCGGAGCATGTTTGGGTACGATGGTATGGGGAAGGCCCGGATTTTCCATGGCCTCTTAAGCACCAAGAGACTTCAAGAACCCACACTAGGCACTAATTACCAATCCAAACATGCTCTGATTATGACCAAACTTTGCAATCATGTGGGGGGGACCCACCCCCACATGCTTGCAAAGTTTGGTCCCCATCGGAGCATGTTTGGGTACGATGGTATGGGGAAGGCCCGGATTTTCCATGGCCTCTTAAGCACCAAGAGACTTCAGAACCCGCACTGGGCACTAATTACCAATCCAAACATGCTCTGATTGTGACCAAACTTTGCAATCGTGTGGGGGAGACCCACCCCCACATGCTTGCAAAGTTTGGTCCCTATCGGAGCATGTTTGGGTATGATGATATGGGGAAGGCCCGGATTTTCCATGGCCTCTTAAGCACCAAGAGACTTCAAAAACCCGCACTGGGCGCTAATTACCAATCCAAACATGCTCTGATTGTGACCAAACTTTGCAACCATGTGGGGGGGACCCACCCCCACATGCTTGCAAAGTTTGGTCCCTATCGGAGCATGTTTGGGTACGATGGTATGGGGAAGGCCCGGATTTTCCATGGCCTCTAAAGCACCAAGAGACTTGAAAAATCCGGACTGGGCACTAATTACCAATCCAAACATGCTCCGATGGGGACCAAACTTTGCAAGCATGTGGGGGGGACCCACCCCCACATGCTTGCAAAGTTTGGTCCCTATCGGAGCATGTTTGGGTACGATGGTATGGGGAAGGCCCGGATTTTCCATGGCCTCTTAAGCACCAAGATACTTCAAAAATTCGGACTGCGCGCTAATTACCAATCCAAACATGCTCTGATTGTGACCAAACTTTTCAAGCATGTGGGGGTGGGTCCCCCCCATGCTTGCAAAGTTTGGTCCCCATCGGAGCATGTTTGGGTACGATGGTATGGGGAAGGCCCGGATTTTCCATGGCCTCTTAAGCACCAAGAGACTTGAAAAATCCGGACTGGGTGCTAATTACCAATCCAAACATGCTCTGATTGTGACCAAACTTTGCAAGCATGTGGGGGGGACCCACCCCCACATGCTTGCAAAGTTTGGTCCCCATCGGAGCATGTTTGGGTACGATGGTATGGGGAAGGCCCGGATTTTCCATGGCCTCTTAAGCACCAAGAGACTTCAAAAACCCGCATTGGGCACTAATTACCAATCCAAACATGCTCTGATTGTGACCAAACTTTGCAATCATGTGGGGGGGACCCACCCCCACATGCTTGCAAAGTTTGGTCCCTATCGGAGCATGTTGGGGTACGATGGTATGGGGAAGGCCCGGATTTTCCATGGCCTCTTAAGCACCAAGAGACTTGAAAAATCCGGACTGGGCGGCGCTAATTACCAATCCAAACATGCTCTGATTGTGAACAAACTTTGCAAGCATGTGGGGGGGACCCACCCCCACATGCTTGCAAATTTTGGTCCCCATCGGAGCATGTTTGGGTACGATGGTATGGGGAAGGCCCGGATTTTCCATGGCCTCTTAAGCACCAAGAGACTTCAAGAACCCACACTAGGCACTAATTACCAATCCAAACATGCTCTGATTATGACCAAAATTTTCAATCATGTGGGGGGGAGCCACCCCCACATTCTTGCAAAGTTTGGTCCCCATCGGAGCATGTTTGTGTACGATGGTATGGGGAAGGCCCGGATTTTCCATCGCCTCTTAAGCACCAAGAGACTTCAAAAATCCGGACTGGGCGCTAATTACCAATCCAAACATACTCTCATTGTGACCAAACTTTGCAATCATGTGGGGGGGACCTACCCCCACATGCTTGCAAAGTTTGGTCCCCATCGGAGCATGTTTGGGTACGATGGTATGGGGAAGGCCCGGATTTTCCATGGCCTCTTAAGCACCAAGAGACTTCAAAAACCCGCACTGGGTAGTAATTACCAATCCAAACATGCTCTGATTGTGACCAAACTTTTCAAGCATGTGGGGGGACCCACCCCCACATGCTTGCAAAGTTTGGTCCCTATCGGAGCATGTTTGGGTACGATGGTATGGGGAAGGCCCGGATTTTCCATGGCCTCTTACGCACCAAGAGACTTGAAAAATCCGGACTGAGCACTAATTACCAATCCAAACATGCTCCGATGGGGACCAAAATTTGCAAGCATGTGGGAGGGACCCACCCCCACATGCTTGCAAAGTTTGGTCCCTATCGGAGCATGTTTGGGTACGATGGTATGGGGAAGGCCCGGATTTTCCATGGCCTCTTAAGCACCAAGATACTTAAAAAATCCGGACTGCGCGCTAATTACCAATCCAAACATGCTCTGATTGTGACCAAACTTTGCAAGCATGTGGGGGTGGGTCTCCCCCCATGCTTGCAAAGTTTGGTCCCCATCGGAGCATGTTTGGGTACGATGGTATGGGGAAGGCTCGGATTTTCCATGGCCTCTTAAGCACCAAGAGACTTGAAAAATCCGGACTGGGCGGCGCTAATAACAATCCAAACATGCTCTGATTGTGACCAAACTTTGCAAGCATGTGGGGGGGACCCACCCCCACATGCTTGCAAAGTTTGGTCCCCATGGGTACGATGGTATGGGGAAGGCCCGGATTTTCCATGGCCTCTTAAGCACCAAGAGACTTCAAGAACCCACACTAGGCACTAATTACCAATCCAAACATGCTCTGATTATGACCAAACTTTGCAATCATGTGGGGGGGACCCACCCCCACATGCTTGCAAAGTTTGGTCCCCATCGGAGCATGTTTGGGTACGATGGTATGGGGAAGGCCCGGATTTTCCATGGCCTCTTAAGCACCAAGAGACTTCAAAAACCCGCACTGGGCGCTAATTACCAATCCAAACATGCTCTGATTGTGACCAAACTTTGCAACCATGTGGGGGGGACCCACCCCCACATGCTTGCAAATTTTGGTCCCTATCGGAGCATGTTTGGGTACGATGGTATGGGGAAGGCCCGGATTTTCCATGGCCTCTAAAGCACCAAGAGACTTGAAAAATCTGGACTGGGCACTAATTACCAATCCAAACATGCTCCGATGGGGACCAAACTTTGCAAGCATGTGGGGGGGACCCACCCCCACATGCTTGCAAAGTTTGGTCCCTATCGGAGCATGTTTGGGTACAATGGCATGGGGAAGGCCCGGATTTTCCATGGCCTCTTAAGCACCAAGATACTTCAAAAATCCGGACTGCGCGCTAATTACCAATCCAAACATGCTCTGATTGTGACCAAACTTTGCAAGCATGTGGGGGTGGGTCCCCCCCATGCTTGCAAAGTTTGGTCCCCATCGGAGCATGTTTGGGTACGATGGTATGGGGAAGGCCCGGATTTTCCATGGCCTCTTAAGCACCAAGAGACTTGAAAAATCTGGACTGGGTGCTAATTACCAATCCAAACATGCTCTGATTGTGACCAAACTTTGCAAGCATGTGGGGGGGACCCACCCCCACATGCTTGCAAAGTTTGGTCCCCATCGGAGCATGTTTGGGTACGATGGTATGGGGAAGGCCCGGATTTTCCATGGCCTCTTAAGCACCAAGAGACTTCAAAAACCCGCATTGGGCACTAATTACCAATCCAAACATGCTCTGATTGTGACCAAACTTTGCAATCATGTGGGGGGGACCCACCCCCACATGCTTGCAAAGTTTGGTCCCTATCGGAGCATGTTTGGGTACGATGGTATGGGGAAGGCCCGGATTTTCCATGGCCTCTTAAGCACCAAGAGACTTCAAAAACCCGCACTGGGCGCTAATTACCAATCCAAACATGCTCCGATGGGGACCAAACTTTGCAAGCATGTGGGGGGGACCCACCCCCACATGCTTGCAAAGTTTGGTCCCTATCGGAGCATGTTTGGGTATGATGGTATGGGGAAGGCCCGGATTTTCCATGGCCTCTTAAGCACCAAGAGACTTGAAAAATCCGGACTGGGCACTAATTACCAATCCAAACATGCTCCGATGGGGACCAAACTTTGCAAGCATGTGGGGGGGCCCACCCCCACATGCTTGCAAAGTTTGGTCCCTATCAGAGCATGTTTGGGTACGATGGTATGGGGAAGGCCCGGATTTTCCATGGCCTCTTAAGCACCAAGATACTTCAAAAATCCGGACTGGGCGCTAATCCAAACATGCTCTGATTGTGACCAAACTTTGCAAGCATGTGGGGGTGGGTCCCCCCCCATGCTTGCAAAGTTTGGTCCCCATCGGAGCATGTTTGGGTATGATGGTATGGGGAAGGCCCGGATTTTCCATGGCCTCTTAAGCACCAAGAGACTTGAAAAATCCGGACTGGGCACTAATTACCAATCCAAACATGCTCCGATGGGGACCAAACTTTGCAAGCATGTGGGGGTGGGTCTCCCCCACACGATTGCAAAGTTTGGTCACAATCAGAGCATGTTTGGATTGGTAATTAGTGCCTAGTGTGGGTTCTTGAAGTCTCTTGGTGCTTAAGAGGCCATGGGGACCAAACTTTGCAAGCATGGGGGGGGACCCACCAAGAGACTTCAAGAACCCACACTAGGCACTAATTACCAATCCAAACATGCTCTAATTATGACCAAACTTTGCAATCATGTGGGGGGGACCCACCCCCACATGCTTGCAAAGTTTTTGGTCCCCATCGGAGCATGTTTGGGTACGATGGTATGGGGAAGGCCCGGATTTTCCATGGCCTCTTAAGCACCAAGAGACTTCAAAAACCCGCACTGGGCACTAATTACCAATCCAAACATGCTCTGATTGTGACCAAACTTTGCAATCATGTGGGGGAGACCCACCCCCACATGCTTGCAAAGTTTGGTCCCTATCGGAGCATGTTTGGGTACGATGATATGGGGAAGGCCCGGATTTTCCATGGCCTCTTAAGCACCAAGAGACTTCAAAAACCCGCACTGGGCGCTAATTACCAATCCAAACATGCTCTGATTGTGACCAAACTTTGCAACCATGTGGGGGGGACCCACCCCCACATGCTTGCAAAGTTTGGTCCCTATCGGAGCATGTTTGGGTACGATGGTATGGGGAAGGCCCGGATTTTCCATGGCCTCTAAAGCACCAAGAGACTTGAAAAATCCGGACTGGGCACTAATTACCAATCCAAACATGCTCCGATGGGGACCAAACTTTGCAAGCATGTGGGGGGGACCCACCCCCACATGCTTGCAAAGTTTGGTCCCTATCGGAGCATGTTTGGGTACGATGGAATGGGGAAGGCCCGGATTTTCCATGGCCTCTTAAGCACCAAGATACTTCAAAAATCCGGACTGCGCGCTAATTACCAATCCAAACATGCTCTGATTGTGACCAAACTTTGCAAGCATGTGGGGGTGGGTCCCCCCCATGCTTGCAAAGTTTGGTCCCCATCGGAGCATGTTTGGGTACGATGGTATGGGGAAGGCCCGGATTTTCCATGGCCTCTTAAGCACCAAGAGACTTGTAAAATCCGGACTGGGTGCTAATTACCAATCCAAACATGCTCTGATTGTGACCAAACTTTGCAAGCATGTGGGGGGGACCCACCCCCACATGCTTGCAAAGTTTGGTCCCCATCGGAGCATGTTTGGGTACGATGGTATGGGGAAGGCCCGGATTTTCCATGGCCTCTTAAGCACCAAGAGACTTCAAAAACCCGCATTGGGCACTAATTACCAATCCAAACATGCTCCGATGGGGACCAAACTTTGCAAGCATGTGGGGGGGACCCACCCCCACATGCTTGCAAAGTTTGGTCCCTATCGGAGCATGTTTGGGTACGATGGTATGGGGAAGGCCCGGATTTTCCATGGCCTCTTAAGCACCAAGAGACTTCAAAAACCCGCACTGGGCGCTAATTACCAATCCAAACATGCTCTGATTGTGACCAAACTTTGCAAGCATGTGGGGGGGACCCACCCCCACATGCTTGCAAAGTTTGGTCCCTATCGAAGCATGTTTGGGTATGATGGTATGGGGAAGGCCCGGATTTTCCATGGCCTCTTAAGCACCAAGAGACTTGAAAAATCCGGACTGGGCACTAATTACCAATCCAAACATGCTCCGATGGGGACCAAACTTTGCAAGCATGTGGGGGGACCCACCCCCACATGCTTGCAAAGTTTGGTCCCTATCGGAGCATGTTTGGGTACGATGGTACGGGAAGGCCCGGATTTTCCATGGCCTCTTAAGCACCAAGATACTTCAAAAATCCGGACTGGGCGCTAATCCAAACATGCTCTGATTGTGACCAAACTTTGCAAGCATGTGGGGGTGGGTCCCCCCCCATGCTTGCAAAGTTTGGTCCCCATCGGAGCATGTTTGGGTACGATGGTATGGGGAAGGCCCGGATTTTCCATGGCCTCTTAAGCACCAAGAGACTTCAAAAACCCGGACTGGGCGGCGCTAATTACCAATCCAAACATGCTCTGATTGTGACCGAACTTTGCAAGCATGTGGGGGGGACCCACCCCCACATGCTTGCAAAGTTTGGTCCCTATCGGAGCATGTTTGGGTATGATGGTATGGGGAAGGCCCGGATTTTCCATGGCCTCTTAAGCACCAAGAGACTTCAAGAACCCACACTAGGCACTAATTACCAATCCAAACATGCTCTAATTATGACCAAACTTTGCAATCATGTGGGAGGGACCCACCCCCACATGCTTGCAAAGTTTGGTCCCCATCGGAGCATGTTTGGGTACGATGGTATGGGGAAGGCCCGGATTTTCCATGGCCTCTTAAGCACCAAGAGACTTCAAAAACCCGCACTGGGCGCTAATTACCAATCCAAACATGCTCTGATTGTGACCAAACTTTGCAAGCATGTGGGGGGGACCTACCCCCACATGCTTGCAAAGTTTGGTCTCGATCGGAGCATGTTTGGGTACGATGGTATGGGGAAGGCCCGGATTTTCCATGGCCTCTTAAGCACCAAGATACTTCAAAAATCCGGACTGGGCGCTAATCCAAACATGCTCTGATTGTGACCAAACTTTGCAAGCATGTGGGGGTGGGTCCCCCCCCATGCTTGCAAAGTTTGGTCCCCATCGAAGCATGTTTGGGTACGATGGTATGGGGAAGGCCCGGATTTTCCATGGCCTCTTAAGCACCAAGAGACTTCAAAAATCCGGACTGGGCGGCGCTAATTACCAATCCAAACATGCTCTGATTGTGACCAAACTTTGCAAGCATGTGGGGGGGACCCACCCCGACATGCTTGCAAATTTTGGTCCCCATCGGAGCATGTTTGGGTACGATGGTATGGGGAAGGCCCGGATTTTCCATGGCCTCTTAAGCACCAAGAGACTTCAAGAACCCACACTAGGCACTAATTACCAATTCAAACATACTCTGATTATGACCAAACTTTGCAATCATGTGGGGGGGAGCCACCCCCACATGTTTGCAAAGTTTGGTCCCCATCGGAGCATGTTTGGGTACGATGGTATGGGGAAGGCCCGGATTTTCCATGGCCTCTTAAGCACCAAGAGACTTCAAAAACCCGCATTGGGCACTAATTACCAATCCAAACATGCTCTGATTGTGACCAAACTTTGCAATCATGTGGGGGGGACCCACCCCCACATGCTTGCAAAGTTTGGTCCCTATCAGAGCATGTTTGGGTACGATGGTATGGGGAAGGCCCGGATTTTCCATGGCCTCTTAAGCACCAAGAGACTTCAAAAACCCGCACTGGGCGCTAATTACCAATCCAAACATGCTCTGATTGTGACCAAACTTTGCAAGCATGTGGGGGGGACCCACCCCCACATGCTTGCAAAGTTTGGTCCCTATCGGAGCATGTTTGGGTATGATGGTATGGGGAAGGCCCGGATTTTCCATGGCCTCTTAAGCACCAAGAGACTTGAAAAATCCGGACTGGGCACTAATTACCAATCCAAACATGCTCCGATGGGGACCAAACTTTGCAAGCATGTGGGGGGACCCACCCCCACATGCTTGCAAAGTTTGGTCCCTATCGGAGCATGTTTGGGTACGATGGTACGGGAAGGCCCGGATTTTCCATGGCCTCTTAAGCACCAAGATACTTCAAAAATCCGGACTGGGCGCTAATCCAAACATGCTCTGATTGTGACCAAACTTTGCAAGCATGTGGGGGTGGGTCCCCCCCCATGCTTGCAAAGTTTGGTCCCCATCGGAGCATGTTTGGGTACGATGGTATGGGGAAGGCCCGGATTTTCCATGGCCTCTTAAGCACCAAGAGACTTCAAAAACCCGCACTGGGCGCTAATTACCAATCCAAACATGCTCTGATTGTGACCAAACTTTGCAAGCATGTGGGGGGGACCCACCCCCACATGCTTGCAAAGTTTGGTCCCTATCGGAGCATGTTTGGGTATGATGGTATGGGGAAGGCCCGGATTTTCCATGGCCTCTTAAGCACCAAGAGACTTGTAAAATCCGGACTGGGTGCTAATTACCAATCCAAACATGCTCTGATTGTGACCAAACTTTGCAAGCATGTGGGGGGGACCCACCCCCACATGCTTGCAAAGTTTGGTCCCCATCGGAGCATGTTTGGGTACGATGGTATGGGGAAGGCCCGGATTTTCCATGGCCTCTTAAGCACCAAGAGACTTCAAAAACCCGCATTGGGCACTAATTAGAGCATGCTTGCAAAGTTTGGTCCCTATCGGAGCATGTTTGGGTATGATGGTATGGGGAAGGCCCGGATTTTCCATGGCCTCTTAAGCACCAAGAGACTTGTAAAATCCGGACTGGGTGCTAATTACCAATCCAAACATGCTCTGATTGTGACCAAACTTTGCAAGCATGTGGGGGGGACCCACCCCCACATGCTTGCAAAGTTTGGTCCCCATCGGAGCATGTTTGGGTACGATGGTATGGGGAAGGCCCGGATTTTCCATGGCCTCTTAAGCACCAAGAGACTTCAAAAACCCGCATTGGGCACTAATTACCAATCCAAACATGCTCTGATTGTGACCAAACTTTGCAATCATGTGGGGGGGACCCACCCCCACATGCTTGCAAAGTTTGGTCCCTATCAGAGCATGTTTGGGTACGATGGTATGGGGAAGGCCCGGATTTTCCATGGCCTCTTAAGCACCAAGAGACTTCAAAAACCCGCACTGGGCGCTAATTACCAATCCAAACATGCTCTGATTGTGACCAAACTTTGCAAGCATGTGGGGGGGACCCACCCCCACATGCTTGCAAAGTTTGGTCCCTATCGGAGCATGTTTGGGTATGATGGTATGGGGAAGGCCCGGATTTTCCATGGCCTCTTAAGCACCAAGAGACTTGAAAAATCCGGACTGGGCACTAATTACCAATCCAAACATGCTCCGATGGGGACCAAACTTTGCAAGCATGTGGGGGGACCCACCCCCACATGCTTGCAATGTTTGGTCCCTATCGGAGCATGTTTGGGTACGATGGTACGGGAAGGCCCGGATTTTCCATGGCCTCTTAAGCACCAAGATACTTCAAAAATCCGGACTGGGCGCTAATCCAAACATGCTCTGATTGTCACCAAACTTTGCAAGCATGTGGGGGTGGGTCCCCCCCCATGCTTGCAAAGTTTGGTCCCCATCGGAGCATGTTTGGGTACGATGGTATGGGGAAGGCCCGGATTTTCCATGGCCTCTTAAGCACCAAGAGACTTCAAAAACCCGCACTGGGCGCTAATTACCAATCCAAACATGCTCTGATTGTGACCAAACTTTGCAAGCATGTGGGGGGACCCACCCCCACATGCTTGCAAAGTTTGGTCCCTATCGGAGCATGTTTGGGTATGATGGTATGGGGAAGGCCCGGATTTTCCATGGCCTCTTAAGCACCAAGAGACTTGAAAAATCCGGACTGGGCACTAATTACCAATCCAAACATGCTCCGATGGGGACCAAACTTTGCAAGCATGTGGGGGGACCCACCCCCACATGCTTGCAAAGTTTGGTCCCTATCGGAGCATGTTTGGGTACGATGGTACGGGAAGGCCCGGATTTTCCATGGCCTCTTAAGCACCAAGATACTTCAAAAATCCGGACTGGGCGCTAATCCAAACATGCTCTGATTGTGACCAAACTTTGCAAGCATGTGGGGGTGGGTCCCCCCATGCTTGCAAAGTTTGGTCCCCATCGGAGCATGTTTGGGTACGATGGTATGGGGAAGGCCCGGATTTTCCATGGCCTCTTAAGCACCAAGAGACTTCAAGAACCCACACTAGGCACTAATTACCAATCCAAACATGCTCTAATTATGACCAAAATTTGCAATCATGTGGGGGGGACCCACCCCCACATGCTTGCAAAGTTTGGTCCCCATCGGAGCATGTTTGGGTACGATGGTATGGGGAAGGCCCGGATTTTCCATGGCCTCTTAAGCACCAAGAGACTTCAAAAACCCGCACTGGGCACTAATTACCAATCCAAACATGCTCTGATTGTGACCAAACTTTGCAATCATGTGGGGGAGACCCACCCCCACATGCTTGCAAAGTTTGGTCCCTATCGGAGCATGTTTGGGTACGATGATATGGGGAAGGCCCGGATTTTCCATGGCCTCTTAAGCACCAAGAGACTTCAAAAAACCCGCACTGGGCGCTAATTACCAATCCAAACATGCTCTGATTGTGACCAAACTTTGCAACCATGTGGGGGGGACCCACCCCCACATGCTTGCAAAGTTTGGTCCCTATCGGAGCATGTTTGGGTACGATGGTATGGGGAAGGCCCGGATTTTCCATGGCCTCTAAAGCACCAAGAGACTTGAAAAATCCGGACTGGGCACTAATTACCAATCCAAACATGCTCCGATGGGGACCAAACTTTGCAAGCATGTGGGGGGGACCCACCCCCACATGCTTGCAAAGTTTGGTCCCTATCGGAGCATGTTTGGGTACGATGGAATGGGGAAGGCCCGGATTTTCCATGGCCTCTTAAGCACCAAGATACTTCAAAAATCCGGACTGCGCGCTAATTACCAATCCAAACATGCTCTGATTGTGACCAAACTTTGCAAGCATGTGGGGGTGGGTCCCCCCCATGCTTGCAAAGTTTGGTCCCCATCGGAGCATGTTTGGGTACGATGGTATGGGGAAGGCCCGGATTTTCCATGGCCTCTTAAGCACCAAGAGACTTGTAAAATCCGGACTGGGTGCTAATTACCAATCCAAACATGCTCTGATTGTGACCAAACTTTGCAAGCATGTGGGGGGGACCCACCCCCACATGCTTGCAAAGTTTGGTCCCCATCGGAGCATGTTTGGGTACGATGGTATGGGGAAGGCCCGGATTTTCCATGGCCTCTTAAGCACCAAGAGACTTCAAAAACCCGCATTGGGCACTAATTACCAATCCAAACATGCTCTGATTGTGACCAAACTTTGCAATCATGTGGGGGGGACCCACCCCCACATGCTTGCAAAGTTTGGTCCCTATCGGAGCATGTTTGGGTACGATGGTATGGGGAAGGCCCGGATTTTCCATGGCCTCTTAAGCACCAAGAGACTTCAAAAACCCGCACTGGGCGCTAATTACCAATCCAAACATGCTCTGATTGTGACCAAACTTTGCAAGCATGTGGGGGGGACCCACCCCCACATGCTTGCAAAGTTTGGTCCCTATCGGAGCATGTTTGGGTATGATGGTATGGGGAAGGCCCGGATTTTCCATGGCCTCTTAAGCACCAAGAGACTTGAAAAATCCGGACTGGGCACTAATTACCAATCCAAACATGCTCCGATGGGGACCAAACTTTGCAAGCATGTGGGGGGACCCACCCCCACATGCTTGCAAAGTTTGGTCCCTATCGGAGCATGTTTGGGTACGATGGTACGGGAAGGCCCGGATTTTCCATGGCCTCTTAAGCACCAAGATACTTCAAAAATCCGGACTGGGCGCTAATCCAAACATGCTCTGATTGTGACCAAACTTTGCAAGCATGTGGGGGTGGGTCCCCCCCCATGCTTGCAAAGTTTGGTCCCCATCGGAGCATGTTTGGGTACGATGGTATGGGGAAGGCCCGGATTTTCCATGGCCTCTTAAGCACCAAGAGACTTCAAAAACCCGGACTGGGCGGCGCTAATTACCAATCCAAACATGCTCTGATTGTGACCAAACTTTGCAAGCATGTGGGGGGACCCACCCCCACATGCTTGCAAAGTTTGGTCCCTATCGGAGCATGTTTGGGTATGATGGTATGGGGAAGGCCCGGATTTTCCATGGCCTCTTAAGCACCAAGAGACTTGTAAAATCCGGACTGGGTGCTAATTACCAATCCAAACATGCTCTGATTGTGACCAAACTTTGCAAGCATGTGGGGGGGACCCACCCCCACATGCTTGCAAAGTTTGGTCCCCATCGGAGCATGTTTGGGTACGATGGTATGGGGAAGGCCCGGATTTTCCATGGCCTCTTAAGCACCAAGAGACTTCAAAAACCCGCATTGGGCACTAATTACCAATCCAAACATGCTCTGATTGTGACCAAACTTTGCAATCATGTGGGGGGGACCCACCCCCACATGCTTGCAAAGTTTGGTCCCCATCGGAGCATGTTTGGGTACGATCGTATGGGGAAGGCCCGGATTGTCCATGGCCTCTTAAGCACCAAGAGACTTCAAAAACCCGCACTGGGTAGTAATTACCAATCCAAACATGCTCTGATTGTGACCAAACTTTGCAATCGTGTGGGGGAGACCCACCCCCACATGCTTGCAAAGTTTGGTCCCTATCGGAGCATGTTTGGGTATGATGATATGGGGAAGGCCCGGATTTTCCATGGCCTCTTAAGCACCAAGAGACTTCAAAAACCCGCACTGGGCGCTAATTACCAATCCAAACATGCTCTGATTGTGACCAAACTTTGCAACCATGTGGGGGAGACCCACCCCCACATGCTTGCAAAGTTTGGTCCCTATCGGAGCATGTTTGGGTACGATGGTATGGGGAAGGCCCGGATTTTCCATGGCCTCTAAAGCACCAAGAGACTTGAAAAATCCGGACTGGGCACTAATTACCAATCCAAACATGCTCCGATGGGGACCAAACTTTGCAAGCATGTGGGGGGGACCCACCCCCACATGCTTGCAAAGTTTGGTCCCTATCGGAGCATGTTTGGGTACGATGGTATGGGGAAGGCCCGGATTTTCCATGGCCTCTTAAGCACCAAGATACTTCAAAAATTCGGACTGCGCGCTAATTACCAATCCAAACATGCTCTGATTGTGACCAAACTTTGCAAGCATGTGGGGGTGGGTCCCCCCCATGCTTGCAAAGTTTGGTCCCCATCGGAGCATGTTTGGGTACGATGGTATGGGGAAGGCCCGGATTTTCCATGGCCTCTTAAGCACCAAGAGACTTGAAAAATCCGGACTGGGTGCTAATTACCAATCCAAACATGCTCTGATTGTGACCAAACTTTGCAAGCATGTGGGGGGGACCCACCCCCACATGCTTGCAAAGTTTGGTCCCCATCGGAGCATGTTTGGGTACGATGGTATGGGGAAGGCCCGGATTTTCCATGGCCTCTTAAGCACCAAGAGACTTCAAAAACCCGCATTGGGCACTAATTACCAATCCAAACATGCTCTGATTGTGACCAAACTTTGCAATCATGTGGGGGGACCCACCCCCACATGCTTGCAAAGTTTGGTCCCTATCGGAGCATGTTGGGGTACGATGGTATGGGGAAGGCCCGGATTTTCCATGGCCTCTTAAGCACCAAGAGACTTGAAAAATCCGGACTGGGCGGCGCTAATTACCAATCCAAACATGCTCTGATTGTGAACAAACTTTGCAAGCATGTGGGGGGGACCCACCCCCACATGCTTGCAAATTTTGGTCCCCATCGGAGCATGTTTGGGTACGATGGTATGGGGAAGGCCCGGATTTTCCATGGCCTCTTAAGCACCAAGAGACTTCAAGAACCCACACTAGGCACTAATTACCAATCCAAACATGCTCTGATTATGACCAAAATTTTCAATCATGTGGGGGGGAGCCACCCCCACATTCTTGCAAAGTTTGGTCCCCATCGGAGCATGTTTGTGTACGATGGTATGGGGAAGGCCCGGATTTTCCATGGCCTCTTAAGCACCAAGAGACTTCAAAAATCCGGACTGGGCGCTAATTACCAATCCAAACATACTCTCATTGTGACCAAACTTTGCAATCATGTGGGGGGGACCTACCCCCACATGCTTGCAAAGTTTGGTCCCCATCGGAGCATGTTTGGGTACGATGGTATGGGGAAGGCCCGGATTTTCCATGGCCTCTTAAGCACCAAGAGACTTCAAAAACCCGCACTGGGTAGTAATTACCAATCCAAACATGCTCTGATTGTGACCAAACTTTTCAAGCATGTGGGGGGACCCACCCCCACATGCTTGCAAAGTTTGGTCCCTATCGGAGCATGTTTGGGTACGATGGTATGGGGAAGGCCCGGATTTTCCATGGCCTCTTAAGCACCAAGAGACTTGAAAAATCCGGACTGAGCACTAATTACCAATCCAAACATGCTCCGATGGGGACCAAACTTTGCAAGCATGTGGGAGGGACCCACCCCCACATGCTTGCAAAGTTTGGTCCCTATCGGAGCATGTTTGGGTACGATGGTATGGGGAAGGCCCGGATTTTCCATGGCCTCTTAAGCACCAAGATACTTAAAAAATCCGGACTGCGCGCTAATTACCAATCCAAACATGCTCTGATTGTGACCAAACTTTGCAAGCATGTGGGGGTGGGTCTCCCCCCATGCTTGCAAAGTTTGGTCCCCATCGGAGCATGTTTGGGTACGATGGTATGGGGAAGGCCCGGATTTTCCATGGCCTCTTAAGCACCAAGAGACTTGAAAAATCCGGACTGGGCGGCGCTAATAACAATCCAAACATGCTCTGATTGTGACCAAACTTTGCAAGCATGTGGGGGGGACCCACCCCCACATGCTTGCAAAGTTTGGTCCCCATGGGTACGATGGTATGGGGAAGGCCCGGATTTTCCATGGCCTCTTAAGCACCAAGAGACTTCAAGAACCCACACTAGGCACTAATTACCAATCCAAACATGCTCTGATTATGACCAAACTTTGCAATCATGTGGGGGGGACTCACCCCCACATGCTTGCAAAGTTTGGTCCCCATCGGAGCATGTTTGGGTACGATGGTATGGGGAAGGCCCGGATTTTCCATGGCCTCTTAAGCACCAAGAGACTTCAAAAACCCGCACTGGGCGCTAATTACCAATCCAAACATGCTCTGATTGTGACCAAACTTTGCAACCATGTGGGGGGGACCCACCCCCACATGCTTGCAAAGTTTGGTCCCTATCGGAGCATGTTTGGGTACGATGGTATGGGGAAGGCTCGGATTTTCCATGGCCTCTAAAGCACCAAGAGACTTGAAAAATCTGGACTGGGCACTAATTACCAATCCAAACATGCTCCGATGGGGACCAAACTTTGCAAGCATGTGGGGGGGACCCACCCCCACATGCTTGCAAAGTTTGGTCCCTATCGGAGCATGTTTGGGTACAATGGCATGGGGAAGGCCCGGATTTTCCATGGCCTCTTAAGCACCAAGATACTTCAAAAATCCGGACTGCGCGCTAATTACCAATCCAAACATGCTCTGATTGTGACCAAACTTTGCAAGCATGTGGGGGTGGGTCCCCCCCATGCTTGCAAAGTTTGGTCCCCATCGGAGCATGTTTGGGTACGATGGTATGGGGAAGGCCCGGATTTTCCATGGCCTCTTAAGCACCAAGAGACTTGAAAAATCTGGACTGGGTGCTAATTACCAATCCAAACATGCTCTGATTGTGACCAAACTTTGCAAGCATGTGGGGGGGACCCACCCCCACATGCTTGCAAAGTTTGGTCCCCATCGGAGCATGTTTGGGTACGATGGTATGGGGAAGGCCCGGATTTTCCATGGCCTCTTAAGCACCAAGAGACTTCAAAAACCCGCATTGGGCACTAATTACCAATCCAAACATGCTCTGATTGTGACCAAACTTTGCAATCATGTGGGGGGGACCCACCCCCACATGCTTGCAAAGTTTGGTCCCTATCGGAGCATGTTTGGGTACGATGGTATGGGGAAGGCCCGGATTTTCCATGGCCTCTTAAGCACCAAGAGACTTCAAAAACCCGCACTGGGCGCTAATTACCAATCCAAACATGCTCTGATTGTGACCAAACTTTGCAACCATGTGGGGGGGACCCACCCCCACATGCTTGCAAAGTTTGGTCTCTATCGGAGCATGTTTGGGTATGATGGTATGGGGAAGGCCCGGATTTTCCATGGCCTCTTAAGCACCAAGAGACTTGAAAAATCCGGACTGGGCACTAATTACCAATCCAAACATGCTCCGATGGGGACCAAACTTTGCAAGCATGTGGGGGGGCCCACCCCCACATGCTTGCAAAGTTTGGTCCCTATCAGAGCATGTTTGGGTACGATGGTATGGGGAAGGCCCGGATTTTCCATGGCCTCTTAAGCACCAAGATACTTCAAAAATCCGGACTGGGCGCTAATCCAAACATGCTCTGATTGTGACCAAACTTTGCAAGCATGTGGGGGTGGGTCCCCCCCCATGCTTGCAAAGTTTGGTCCCCATCGGAGCATGTTTGGGTACGATGGTATGGGGAAGGCCCGGATTTTCCATGGCCTCTTAAGCACCAAGAGACTTGAAAAATCCGGACTGGGCGGCGCTAATTACCAATCCAAACATGCTCTGATTGTGACCAAACTTTGCAAGCATGTTGGGGGGACCCACGCCGACATGCTTGCAAATTCTGGTCCCCATCGGAGCATGTTTGGGTACGATGGTATGGGGAAGGCCCGGATTTTCCATGGCCTCTTAAGCACCAAGAGACTTCAAGAACCCACACTAGGCACTAATTACCAATCCAAACATGCTCTGATTATGACCAAACTTTGCAATCATGTGGGGGGGAGCCACCCCCACATGTTTGCAAAGTTTGGTCCCCATCGGAGCATGTTTGGGTACGATGGTATGGGGAAGGCCCGGATTTTCCATGGCCTCTTAAGCACCAAGAGACTTCAAAAATCCGGACTGGGCGCTAATTACCAATCCAAACATACTCTCATTGTGACCAAACTTTGCAATCATGTGGGGGGGACCCACCCCCACATTCTTGCAAAGTTTGGTCCCCATCGGAGCATGTTTGGGTACGATGGTATGGGGAAGGCCCGGATTGTCCATGGCCTCTTAAGCACCAAGAGACTTCAAAAACCCGCACTGGGTAGTAATTATCAATCCAAACATGCTCTGATTGTGACCAAACTTTTCAAGCATGTGGGGGGGACCCACCCCCACATGCTTGCAAAGTTTGGTCCCTATCGGAGCATGTTTGGGTACGATGGTATGGGGAAGGCCCGGATTTTCCATGGCCTCTTAAGCACCAAGAGACTTGAAAAATCCAGACTGAGCACTAATTACCAATCCAAACATGCTCCGATGGGGACCAAACTTTGCAAGCATGTGGGGGGGACCCACCCCCACATGCTTGCAAAGTTTAATCCCTATCGGAGCATGTTTGGGTACGATGGTATGGGGAAGGCCCGGATTTTCCATGGCCTCTTAAGCACCAAGAGACTTCAAGAACCCACACTAGGCACTAATTACCAATCCAAACATGCTCTAATTATGACCAAACTTTGCAATCATGTGGGAGGGACCCACCCCCACATGCTTGCAAAGTTTGGTCCCCATCGGAGCATGTTTGGGTACGATGGTATGGGGAAGGCCCGGATTTTCCATGGCCTCTTAAGCACCAAGAGACTTCAAAAACCCGCACTGGGCACTAATTACCAATCCAAACATGCTCTGATTGTGACCAAACTTTGCAATCATGTGGGGGAGACCCACCCCCACATGCTTGCAAAGTTTGGTCCCTATCGGAGCATGTTTGGGTACGATGATATGGGGAAGGCCCGGATTTTCCATGGCCTCTTAAGCACCAAGAGACTTCAAAAACCCGCACTGGGCGCTAATTACCAATCCAAACATGCTCTGATTGTGACCAACTTTGCAACCATGTGGGGGGGACCCACCCCCACATGCTTGCAAAGTTTGGTCCCTATCGGAGCATGTTTGGGTACGATGGTATGGGGAAGGCCCGGATTTTCCATGGCCTCTAAAGCACCAAGAGACTTGAAAAATCCGGACTGGGCACTAATTACCAATCCAAACATGCTCCGATGGGGACCAAACTTTGCAAGCATGTGGGGGGGACCCACCCCCACATGCTTGCAAAGTTTGGTCCCTATCGGAGCATGTTTGGGTACGATGGAATGGGGAAGGCCCGGATTTTCCATGGCCTCTTAAGCACCAAGATACTTCAAAAATCCGGACTGCGCGCTAATTACCAATCCAAACATGCTCTGATTGTGACCAAACTTTGCAAGCATGTGGGGGTGGGTCCCCCCCATGCTTGCAAAGTTTGGTCCCCATCGGAGCATGTTTGGGTACGATGGTATGGGGAAGGCCCGGATTTTCCATGGCCTCTTAAGCACCAAGAGACTTGTAAAATCCGGACTGGGTGCTAATTACCAATCCAAACATGCTCTGATTGTGACCAAACTTTGCAAGCATGTGGGGGGGACCCACCCCCACATGCTTGCAAAGTTTGGTCCCCATCGGAGCATGTTTGGGTACGATGGTATGGGGAAGGCCCGGATTTTCCATGGCCTGTTAAGCACCAAGAGACTTCAAAAACCCGCATTGGGCACTAATTACCAATCCAAACATGCTCCGATGGGGACCAAACTTTGCAAGCATGTGGGGGGGACCCACCCCCACATGCTTGCAAAGTTTGGTCCCTATCGGAGCATGTTTGGGTACGATGGTATGGGGAAGGCCCGGATTTTCCATGGCCTCTTAAGCACCAAGAGACTTCAAAAACCCGCACTGGGCGCTAATTACCAATCCAAACATGCTCTGATTGTGACCAAACTTTGCAAGCATGTGGGGGGGACCCACCCCCACATGCTTGCAAAGTTTGGTCCCTATCGAAGCATGTTTGGGTATGATGGTATGGGGAAGGCCCGGATTTTCCATGGCCTCTTAAGCACCAAGAGACTTGAAAAATCCGGACTGGGCACTAATTACCAATCCAAACATGCTCCGATGGGGACCAAACTTTGCAAGCATGTGGGGGGACCCACCCCCACATGCTTGCAAAGTTTGGTCCCTATCGGAGCATGTTTGGGTACGATGGTACGGGAAGGCCCGGATTTTCCATGGCCTCTTAAGCACCAAGATACTTCAAAAATCCGGACTGGGCGCTAATCCAAACATGCTCTGATTGTGACCAAACTTTGCAAGCATGTGGGGGTGGGTCCCCCCCCATGCTTGCAAAGTTTGGTCCCCATCGGAGCATGTTTGGGTACGATGGTATGGGGAAGGCCCGGATTTTCCATGGCCTCTTAAGCACCAAGAGACTTCAAAAACCCGGACTGGGCGGCGCTAATTACCAATCCAAACATGCTCTGATTGTGACCAAACTTTGCAAGCATGTGGGGGGGGACCCACCCCGACATGCTTGCAAAATTTGGTCCCTATCGGAGCATGTTTGGGTATGATGGTATGGGGAAGGCCCGGATTTTCCATGGCCTCTTAAGCACCAAGAGACTTCAAAAACCCGCATTGGGCACTAATTACCAATCCAAACATGCTCCGATGGGGACCAAACTTTGCAAGCATGTGGGGGGGACCCACCCCCACATGCTTGCAAAGTTTGGTCCCTATCGGAGCATGTTTGGGTACGATGGTATGGGGAAGGCCCGGATTTTCCATGGCCTCTTAAGCACCAAGAGACTTCAAAAACCCGCACTGGGCGCTAATTACCAATCCAAACATGCTCTGATTGTGACCAAACTTTGCAAGCATGTGGGGGGGACCCACCCCCACATGCTTGCAAAGTTTGGTCTTGATCGGAGCATGTTTGGGTACGATGGTATGGGGAAGGCCCGGATTTTCCATGGCCTCTTAAGCACCAAGATACTTCAAAAATCCGGACTGGGCGCTAATCCAAACATGCTCTGATTGTGACCAAACTTTGCAAGCATGTGGGGGTGGGTCCCCCCCCATGCTTGCAAAGTTTGGTCCCCATCGGAGCATGTTTGGGTACGATGGTATGGGGAAGGCCCGGATTTTCCATGGCCTCTTAAGCACCAAGAGACTTGAAAAATCCGGACTGGGCGGCGCTAATTACCAATCCAAACATGCTCTGATTGTGACCAAACTTTGCAAGCATGTGGGGGGGACCCACCCCGACATGCTTGCAAATTTTGGTCCCCATCGGAGCATGTTTGGGTACGATGGTATGGGGAAGGCCCGGATTTTCCATGGCCTCTTAAGCACCAAGAGACTTCAAGAACCCACACTAGGCACTAATTACCAATCCAAACATACTCTGATTATGACCAAACTTTGCAATCATGTGGGGGGGAGCCACCCCCACATGTTTGCAAAGTTTGGTCCCCATCGGAGCATGTTTGGGTACGATGGTATGGGGAAGGCCCGGATTTTCCATGGCCTCTTAAGCACCAAGAGACTTCAAAAACCCGCATTGGGCACTAATTACCAATCCAAACATGCTCTGATTGTGACCAAACTTTGCAATCATGTGGGGGGGACCCACCCCCACATGCTTGCAAAGTTTGGTCCCTATCAGAGCATGTTTGGGTACGATGGTATGGGGAAGGCCCGGATTTTCCATGGCCTCTTAAGCACCAAGAGACTTCAAAAACCCGCACTGGGCGCTAATTACCAATCCAAACATGCTCTGATTGTGACCAAACTTTGCAAGCATGTGGGGGGGACCCACCCCCACATGCTTGCAAAGTTTGGTCCCTATCGGAGCATGTTTGGGTATGATGGTATGGGGAAGGCCCGGATTTTCCATGGCCTCTTAAGCACCAAGAGACTTGAAAAATCCGGACTGGGCACTAATTACCAATCCAAACATGCTCCGATGGGGACCAAACTTTGCAAGCATGTGGGGGGACCCACCCCCACATGCTTGCAAAGTTTGGTCCCTATCGGAGCATGTTTGGGTACGATGGTACGGGAAGGCCCGGATTTTCCATGGCCTCTTAAGCATCAAGATACTTCAAAAATCCGGACTGGGCGCTAATCCAAACATGCTCTGATTGTCACCAAACTTTGCAAGCATGTGGGGGTGGGTCCCCCCCCATGCTTGCAAAGTTTGGTCCCCATCGGAGCATGTTTGGGTACGATGGTATGGGGAAGGCCCGGATTTTCCATGGCCTCTTAAGCACCAAGAGACTTCAAAAACCCGCACTGGGCGCTAATTACCAATCCAAACATGCTCTGATTGTGACCAAACTTTGCAAGCATGTGGGGGGGACCCACCCCCACATGCTTGCAAAGTTTGGTCCCTATCGGAGCATGTTTGGGTATGATGGTATGGGGAAGGCCCGGATTTTCCATGGCCTCTTAAGCACCAAGAGACTTGAAAAATCCGGACTGGGCACTAATTACCAATCCAAACATGCTCCGATGGGGACCAAACTTTGCAAGCATGTGGGGGGACCCACCCCCACATGCTTGCAAAGTTTGGTCCCTATCGGAGCATGTTTGGGTACGATGGTACGGGAAGGCCCGGATTTTCCATGGCCTCTTAAGCACCAAGATACTTCAAAAATCCGGACTGGGCGCTAATCCAAACATGCTCTGATTGTGACCAAACTTTGCAAGCATGTGGGGGTGGGTCCCCCCCCATGCTTGCAAAGTTTGGTCCCCATCGGAGCATGTTTGGGTACGATGGTATGGGGAAGGCCCGGATTTTCCATGGCCTCTTAAGCACCAAGAGACTTCAAGAACCCACACTAGGCACTAATTACCAATCCAAACATGCTCTAATTATGACCAAACTTTGCAATCATGTGGGGGGGGACCCACCCCCACATGCTTGCAAAGTTTGGTCCCCATCGGAGCATGTTTGGGTACGATGGTATGGGGAAGGCCCGGATTTTCCATGGCCTCTTAAGCACCAAGAGACTTCAAAAACCCGCACTGGGCACTAATTACCAATCCAAACATGCTCTGATTGTGACCAAACTTTGCAATCATGTGGGGGAGACCCACCCCCACATGCTTGCAAAGTTTGGTCCCTATCGGAGCATGTTTGGGTACGATGATATGGGGAAGGCCCGGATTTTCCATGGCCTCTTAAGCACCAAGAGACTTCAAAAACCCGCACTGGGCGCTAATTACCAATCCAAACATGCTCTGATTGTGACCAAACTTTGCAACCATGTGGGGGGGACCCACCCCCACATGCTTGCAAAGTTTGGTCCCTATCGGAGCATGTTTGGGTACGATGGTATGGGGAAGGCCCGGATTTTCCATGGCCTCTAAAGCACCAAGAGACTTGAAAAATCCGGACTGGGCACTAATTACCAATCCAAACATGCTCCGATGGGGACCAAACTTTGCAAGCATGTGGGGGGGACCCACCCCCACATGCTTGCAAAGTTTGGTCCCTATCGGAGCATGTTTGGGTACGATGGAATGGGGAAGGCCCGGATTTTCCATGGCCTCTTAAGCACCAAGATACTTCAAAAATCCGGACTGCGCGCTAATTACCAATCCAAACATGCTCTGATTGTGACCAAACTTTGCAAGCATGTGGGGGTGGGTCCCCCCCATGCTTGCAAAGTTTGGTCCCCATCGGAGCATGTTTGGGTACGATGGTATGGGGAAGGCCCGGATTTTCCATGGCCTCTTAAGCACCAAGAGACTTGTAAAATCCGGACTGGGTGCTAATTACCAATCCAAACATGCTCTGATTGTGACCAAACTTTGCAAGCATGTGGGGGGGACCCACCCCCACATGCTTGCAAAGTTTGGTCCCCATCGGAGCATGTTTGGGTACGATGGTATGGGGAAGGCCCGGATTTTCCATGGCCTCTTAAGCACCAAGAGACTTCAAAAACCCGCATTGGGCACTAATTACCAATCCAAACATGCTCTGATTGTGACCAAACTTTGCAATCATGTGGGGGGGACCCACCCCCACATGCTTGCAAAGTTTGGTCCCTATCGGAGCATGTTTGGGTACGATGGTATGGGGAAGGCCCGGATTTTCCATGGCCTCTTAAGCACCAAGAGACTTCAAAAACCCGCACTGGGCGCTAATTACCAATCCAAACATGCTCTGATTGTGACCAAACTTTGCAAGCATGTGGGGGGGACCCACCCCCACATGCTTGCAAAGTTTGGTCCCTATCGGAGCATGTTTGGGTATGATGGTATGGGGAAGGCCCGGATTTTCCATGGCCTCTTAAGCACCAAGAGACTTGAAAAATCCGGACTGGGCACTAATTACCAATCCAAACATGCTCCGATGGGGACCAAACTTTGCAAGCATGTGGGGGGACCCACCCCCACATGCTTGCAAAGTTTGGTCCCTACCGGAGCATGTTTGGGTACGATGGTACGGAAGGCCCGGATTTTCCATGGCCTCTTAAGCACCAAGATACTTCAAAAATCCGGACTGGGCGCTAATCCAAACATGCTCTGATTGTGACCAAACTTTGCAAGCATGTGGGGGTGGGTCCCCCCCCATGCTTGCAAAGTTTGGTCCCCATCGGAGCATGTTTGGGTACGATGGTATGGGGAAGGCCCGGATTTTCCATGGCCTCTTAAGCACCAAGAGACTTCAAAAACCCGGACTGGGCGGCGCTAATTACCAATCCAAACATGCTCTGATTGTGACCAAACTTTGCAAGCATGTGGGGGGGACCCACCCCGACATGCTTGCAAATTCTGGTCCCCATCGGAGCATGTTTGGGTACGATGGTATGGGGAAGGCCCGGATTTTCCATGGCCTCTTAAGCACCAAGAGACTTCAAGAACCCACACTAGGCACTAATTACCAATCCAAACATGCTCTGATTATGACCAAACTTTGCAATCATGTGGGGGGGAGCCACCCCCACATGTTTGCAAAGTTTGGTCCCCATCGGAGCATGTTTGGTTACGATGGTATGGGGAAGGCCCGGATTTTCCATGGCCTCTTAAGCACCAAGAGACTTCAAAAATTCGGACTGGGCGCTAATTACCAATCCAAACATACTCTCATTGTGACCAAACTTTGCAATCATGTGGGGGGGACCCACCCCCACATGCTTGCAAAGTTTGGTCCCCATCGGAGCATGTTTGGGTACGATGGTATGGGGAAGGCCCAGATTGTCCATGGCCTCTTAAGCACCAAGAGACTTCAAAAACCCGCACTGGGTAGTAATTACCAATCCAAACATGCTCTGATTATGACCAAACTTTTCAAGCATGTGGGGGGGACCCACCCCCACATGCTTGCAAAGTTTGGTCCCTATCGGAGCATGTTTGGGTACGATGGTATAGAGAAGGCCCGGATTTTCCATGGCCTCTTAAGCACCAAGAGACTTGAAAAATCCGGACTGAGCACTAATTACCAATCCAAACATGCTCCGATGGGGACCAAACTTTGCAAGAATGTGGGGGGGACCCACCCCCACGTGCTTGCAAAGTTTGGTCCCTATCGGAGCATGTTTGGGTACGGTGGTATGGGGAAGGCCCGGATTCTCCATGGCCTCTTAAGCACAAAGAGACTTCAAGAACCCACACTAGGCACTAATTACCAATCCAAACATGCTCTGATTATGACCAAACTTTGCAATCATGTGGGGGGGACCCACCCCCACATGCTTGCAAAGTTTGGTCCCCATCGGAGCATGTTTGGGTACGATGGTATGGGGAAGGCCCGGATTTTCCATGGCCTCTTAAGCACCAAGAGACTTCAGAACCCGCACTGGGCACTAATTACCAATCCAAACATGCTCTGATTGTGACCAAACTTTGCAATCGTGTGGGGGAGACCCACCCCCACATGCTTGCAAAGTTTGGTCCCTATCGGAGCATGTTTGGGTATGATGATATGGGGAAGGCCCGGATTTTCCATGGCCTCTTAAGCACCAAGAGACTTCAAAAACCCGCACTGGGCGCTAATTACCAATCCAAACATGCTCTTATTGTGACCAAACTTTGCAACCATGTGGGGGGGACCCACCCCCACATGCTTGCAAAGTTTGGTCCCAATCGGAGCATGTTTGGGTACGATGGTATGGGGAAGGCCCGGATTTTCCATGGCCTCTAAAGCACCAAGAGACTTGAAAAATCCGGACCGGGCACTAATTACCAATCCAAACATGCTCCGATGGGGACCAAACTTTGCAAGCATGTGGGGGGGACCCACCCCCACATGCTTGCAAAGTTTGGTCCCTATCGGAGCATGTTTGGGTACGATGGCATGGGGAAGGCCCGGATTTTCCATGGCCTCTTAAGCACCAAGATACTTCAAAAATTCGGACTGCGCGCTAATTACCAATCCAAACATGCTCTGATTGTGACCAAACTTTGCAAGCATGTGGGGGTGGGTCCCCCCCATGCTTGCAAAGTTTGGTCCCCATCGGAGCATGTTTGGGTACGATGGTATGGGGAAGGCCCGGATTTTCCATGGCCTCTTAAGCACCAAGAGACTTGAAAAATCCGGACTGGGTGCTAATTACCAATCCAAACATGCTCTGATTGTGACCAAACTTTGCAAGCATGTGGGGGGGACCCACCCCCACATGCTTGCAAAGTTTGGTCCCCATCGGAGCATGTTTGGGTACGATGGTATGGGGAAGGCCCGGATTTTCCATGGCCTCTTAAGCACCAAGAGACTTCAAAAACCCGCATTGGGCACTAATTACCAATCCAAACATGCTCTGATTGTGACCAAACTTTGCAATCATGTGGGGGGGACCCACCCCCACATGCTTGCAAAGTTTGGTCCCTATCGGAGCATGTTGGGGTACGATGGTATGGGGAAGGCCCGGATTTTCCATGGCCTCTTAAGCACCAAGAGACTTCAAAAACCCGCACTGGGCGCTAATTACCAATCCAAACATGCTCTGATTGTGACCAAACTTTGCAAGCATGTGGGGGGGACCCACCCCCACATGCTTGCAAAGTTTGGTCCCCATCGGAGCATGTTTGGGTACGATGGTATGGGGAAGGCCCGGATTTTCCATGGCCTCTTAAGCACCAAGAGACTTCAAAAACTCGCATTGGGCACTAATTACCAATCCAAACATGCTCTGATTGTGACCAAACTTTGCAATCATGTGGGGGGGACCCACCCCCACATGCTTGCAAAGTTTGGTCCCTATCGGAGCATGTTTGGGTACGATGGTATGGGGAAGGCCCGGATTTTCCATGGCCTCTTAAGCACCAAGAGACTTCAAAAACCCGCACTGGGCGCTAATTACCAATCCAAACATGCTCTGATTGTGACCAAACTTTGCAAGCATGTGGGGGGGACCCACCCCCACATGCTTGCAAAGTTTGGTCCCTATCGGAGCATGTTTGGGTAGGATGGTATGGGGAAGGCCCGGATTTTCCATGGCCTCTTAAGCACCAAGAGACTTGAAAAATCCGGACTGGGCACTAATTACCAATCCAAACATGCTCCGATGGGGACCAAACTTTGCAAGCATGTGGGGGGACCCACCCCCACATGCTTGCAAGGTTTGGTCCCTATCGGAGCATGTTTGGGTACGATGGTATGGGGAAGGCCCGGATTTTCCATGGCCTCTTAAGCACCAAGATACTTCAAAAATCCGGACTGGGCGCTAATCCAAACATGCTCTGATTGTGACCAAACTTTGCAAGCATGTGGGGGTGGGTCCCCCCCCATGCTTGCAAAGTTTGGTCCCCATCGGAGCATGTTTGGGTACGATGGTATGGGGAAGGCCCGGATTTTCCATGGCCTCTTAAGCACCAAGAGACTTGAAAAATCCGGACTGGGCGGCGTTAATTACCAATCCAAACATGCTCTGATTGTGACCAAACTTTGCAAGCATGTGGGGGGGACCCACCCCGACATGCTTGCAAATTTTGGTCCCCATCGGAGCATGTTTGGGTACGATGGTATGGGGAAGGCCCGGATTTTCCATGGCCTCTTACGCACCAAGAGACTTCAAAAACCCGCACTGGGCGCTAATTACCAATCCAAACATGCTCTGATTATGACCAAACTTTGCAATCATGTGGGGGGGAGCCACCCCCACATGTTTGCAAAGTTTGGTCCCCATCGGAGCATGTTTGGGTACGATGGTATGGGGAAGGCCCAGATTTTCCATGGCCTCTTAAGCACCAAGAGACTTCAAAAATCCGGACTTGGCGCTAATTACCAATCCAAACATACTCTCATTGTGACCAAACTTTGCAATCATGTGGGGGGGACCCACCCCCACATGCTTGCAAAGTTTGGTCCCCATCGGAGCATGTTTGGGTACGATGGTATGGGGAAGGCCCGGATTGTCCATGGCCTCTTAAGCACCAAGAGACTTCAAAAACCCGCACTGGGTAGTAATTATCAATCCAAACATGCTCTGATTGTGACCAAACTTTTCAAGCATGTGGGGGGGACCCACCCCCACATTCTTGCAAAGTTTGGTCCCTATCGGAGCATGTTTGGGTACGATGGTATGGGGAAGGCCCGGATTTTCCATGGCCTCTTAAGCACCAAGAGACTTGAAAAATCCGGACTGAGCAGTAATTACCAATCCAAACATGCTCCGATGGGGACCAAACTTTGCAAGCATGTGGGGGGGACCCACCCCCACATGCTTGCAAAGTTTAATCCCTATCGGAGCATGTTTGGGTACGATGGTATGGGGAAGGCCCGGATTTTCCATGGCCTCTTAAGCACCAAGAGACTTCAAGAACCCACACTAGGCACTAATTACCAATCCAAACATGCTCTAATTATGACCAAACTTTGCAATCATGTGGGGGGGACCCACCCCCACATGCTTGCAAAGTTTGGTCCCCATCGGAGCATGTTTGGGTACGATGGTATGGGGAAGGCCCGGATTTTCCATGGCCTCTTAAGCACCAAGAGACTTCAAAAACCCGCACTGGGCACTAATTACCAATCCAAACATGCTCTGATTGTGACCAAACTTTGCAATCATGTGGGGGAGACCCACCCCCACATGCTTGCAAAGTTTGGTCCCTATCGGAGCATGTTTGGGTACGATGATATGGGGAAGGCCCGGATTTTCCATGGCCTCTTAAGCACCAAGAGACTTCAAAAACCCGCACTGGGCGCTAATTACCAATCCAAACATGCTCTGATTGTGACCAAACTTTGCAACCATGTGGGGGGGACCCACCCCCACATGCTTGCAAAGTTTGGTCCCTATCAGAGCATGTTTGGGTACGATGGTATGGGGAAGGCCCGGATTTTCCATGGCCTCTAAAGCACCAAGAGACTTGAAAAATCCGGACTGGGCACTAATTACCAATCCAAACATGCTCCGATGGGGACCAAACTTTGCAAGCATGTGGGGGGGACCCACCCCCACATGCTTGCAAAGTTTGGTCCCTATCGGAGCATGTTTGGGTACGATGGCATGGGGAAGGCCCGGATTTTCCATGGCCTCTTAAGCACCAAGATACTTCAAAAATCCGGACTGCGCGCTAATTACCAATCCAAACATGCTCTGATTGTGACCAAACTTTGCAAGCATGTGGGGGTGGGTCCCCCCCATGCTTGCAAAGTTTGGTCCCCATCGGAGCATGTTTGGGTACGATGGTATGGGGAAGGCCCGGATTTTCCATGGCCTCTTAAGCACCAAGAGACTTGAAAAATCCGGACTGGGTGCTAATTACCAATCCAAACATGCTCTGATTGTGACCAAACTTTGCAAGCATGTGGGGGGGACCCACCCCCACATGCTTGCAAAGTTTGGTCCCCATCGGAGCATGTTTGGGTACGATGGTATGGGGAAGGCCCGGATTTTCCATGGCCTCTTAAGCACCAAGAGACTTCAAAAACCCGCATTGGGCACTAATTACCAATCCAAACATGCTCTGATTGTGACCAAACTTTGCAATCATGTGGGGGGGACCCACCCCCACATGCTTGCAAAGTTTGGTCCCTATCGGAGCATGTTTGGGTACGATGGTATGGGGAAGGCCCGGATTTTCCATGGCCTCTTAAGCACCAAGAGACTTCAAAAACCCGCACTGGGCGCTAATTACCAATCCAAACATGCTCTGATTGTGACCAAACTTTGCAAGCATGTGGGGGGGACCCACCCCCACATGCTTGCAAAGTTTGGTCCCTATCGGAGCATGTTTGGGTATGATGGTATGGGGAAGGCCCGGATTTTCCATGGCCTCTTAAGCACCAAGAGACTTGAAAAATCCGGACTGGGCACTAAATTACCAATCCAAACATGCTCCGATGGGGACCAAACTTTGCAAGCATGTGGGGGGACCCACCCCCACATGCTTGCAAAGTTTGGTCCCTATCGGAGCATGTTTGGGTACGATGGTATGGGGAAGGCCCGGATTTTCCATGGCCTCTTAAGCACCAAGATACTTCAAAAATCCGGACTGGGCGCTAATCCAAACATGCTCTGATTGTGACCAAACTTTGCAAGCATGTGGGGGTGGGTCCCCCCCATGCTTGCAAAGTTTGGTCCCTATCGGAGCATGTTTGGGTAAGGCCCGGATTGTCCATGGCCTCTTAAGCACCAAGAGACTTCAAAAACCCGCACTGGGTAGTAATTACCAATCCAAACATGCTCTGATTGTGACCAAACTTTTCAAGCATGTGGGGGGGACCCACCCCCACATGCTTGCAAAGTTTGGTCCCTATCGGAGCATGTTTGGGTACGATGGTATGGGGAAGGCCCGGATTTTCCATGGCCTCTTAAGCACCAAGAGACTTGAAAAATCCGGACTGAGCACTAATTACCAATCCAAACATGCTCCGATGGGGACCAAACTTTGCAAGCATGTGGGGGGGACCCACCCCCACATGCTTGCAAAGTTTGGTCCCTATCGGAGCATGTTTGGGTACGATGGTATGGGGAAGGCCCGGATTTTCCATGGCCTCTAAAGCACCAAGAGACTTCAAGAACCCACACTAGGCACTAATTACCAATCCAAACATGCTCTGATTATGACCAAACTTTGCAATCATGTGGGGGGGACCCACCCCCACATGCTTGCAAAGTTTGGTCCCCATCGGAGCATGTTTGGGTACGATGGTATGGGGAAGGCCCGGATTTTCCATGGCCTCTTAAGCACCAAGAGACTTCAAAAACCCGCACTGGGCACTAATTACCAATCCAAACATGCTCTGATTGTGACCAAACTTTGCAATCATGTGGGGGAGACCCACCCCCACATGCTTGCAAAGTTTGGTCCCTATCGGAGCATGTTTGGGTATGATGATATGGGGAAGGCCCGGATTTTCCATGGCCTCTTAAGCACCAAGAGACTTCAAAAACCCGCACTGGGCGCTAATTACCAATCCAAACATGCTCTGATTGTGACCAAACTTTGCAACCATGTGGGGGGGACCCACCCCCACATGCTTGCAAAGTTTGGTCCCTATCGGAGCATGTTTGGGTACGATGGTATGGGGAAGGCCCGGATTTTCCATGGCCTCTAAAGCACCAAGAGACTTGAAAAATCCGGACTGGGCACTAATTACCAATCCAAACATGCTCCGATGGGGACCAAACTTTGCAAGCATGTGGGGGGGACCCACCCCCACATGCTTGCAAAGTTTGGTCCCTATCGGAGCATGTTTGGGTACGATGGTATGGGGAAGGCCCGGATTTTCCATGGCCTCTTAAGCACCAAGATACTTCAAAAATTCGGACTGCGCGCTAATTACCAATCCAAACATGCTCTGATTGTGACCAAACTTTGCAAGCATGTGGGGGTGGGTCCCCCCCATGCTTGCAAACTTTGGTCCCCATCGGAGCATGTTTGGGTACGATGGTATGGGGAAGGCCCGGATTTTCCATGGCCTCTTAAGCACCAAGAGACTTGAAAAATCCGGACTGGGTGCTAATTACCAATCCAAACATGCTCTGATTGTGACCAAACTTTGCAAGCATGTGGGGGGGACCCACCCCCACATGCTTGCAAAGTTTGGTCCCCATCGGAGCATGTTTGGGTACGATGGTATGGGGAAGGCCCGGATTTTCCATGGCCTCTTAAGCACCAAGAGACTTCAAAAACCCGCATTGGGCACTAATTACCAATCCAAACATGCTCTGATTGTGACCAAACTTTGCAATCATGTGGGGGGACCCACCCCCACATGCTGGCAAAGTTTGGTCCCTATCGGAGCATGTTGGGATACGATGGTATGGGGAAGGCCTGGATTTTCCATGGCCTCTTAAGCACCAAGAGACTTCAAAAACCCGCACTGGGCGCTAATTACCAATCCAAACATGCTCTGATTGTGACCAAACTTTGCAAGCATGTGGGGGGGACCCACCCCCACATGCTTGCAAAGTTTGGTCCCTATCGGAGCATGTTTGGGTATGATGGTATGGGGAAGGCCCGGATTTTCCATGGCCTCTTAAGCACCAAGAGACTTGAAAAATCCGGACTGGGCACTAATTACCAATCCAAACATGCTCCGATGGGGACCAAACTTTGCAAGCATGTGGGGGGACCCACCCCCACATGCTTGCAAAGTTTGGTCTCGATCGGAGCATGTTTGGGTACGATGGTATGGGGAAGGCCCGGATTTTCCATGGCCTCTTAAGCACCAAGATACTTCAAAAATCCGGACTGGGCGCTAATCCAAACATGCTCTGATTGTGACCAAACTTTGCAAGCATGTGGGGGTGGGTCCCCCCCCATGCTTGCAAAGTTTGGTCCCCATCGGAGCATGTTTGGGTACGATGGTATGGGGAAGGCCCGGATTTTCCATGGCCTCTTAAGCACCAAGAGACTTGAAAAATCCGGACTGGGCGGCGCTAATTACCAATCCAAACATGCTCTGATTGTGACCAAACTTTGCAAGCATGTGGGGGGGACCCACCCCGACATGCTTGCAAATTTTGGTCCCCATCGGAGCATATTTGGGTACGATGGTATGGGGAAGGCCCGGATTTTCCATGGCCTCTTAAGCACCAAGAGACTTCAAGAACCCACACTAGGCACTAATTACCAATCCAAACATACTCTGATTATGACCAAACTTTGCAATCATGTGGGGGGGAGCCACCCCCACATGTTTGCAAAGTTTGGTCCCCATCGGAGCATGTTTGGGTACGATGGTATGGGGAAGGCCCGGATTTTCCATGGCCTCTTAAGCACCAAGAGACTTCAAAAATCCGGACTGGGCGCTAATTACCAATCCAAACATACTCTCATTGTGACCAAACTTTGCAATCATGTGGGGGGGACCCACCCCCACATGCTTGCAAAGTTTGGTCCCCATTGGAGCATGTTTGGGTACGATGGTATGGGGAAGGCCCGGATTGTCCATGGCCTCTTAAGCACCAAGAGACTTCAAAAACCCGCACTGGGTAGTAATTACTAATCCAAACATGCTCTGATTGTGACCAAACTTTTCAAGCATGTGGGGGGGACCCACCCCCACATGCTTGCAAAGTTTGGTCCCTATCGGAGCATGTTTGGGTACGATGGTATGGGGAAGGCCCGGATTTTCCATGGCCTCTTAAGCACCAAGAGACTTGAAAAATCCGGACTGAGCACTAATTACCAATCCAAACATGCTCCGATGGGGACCAAACTTTGCAAGCATGTGGGGGGGACCCACCCCCACATGCTTGAAAAGTTTGGTCCCTATCGGAGCATGTTTGGGTACCATGGTATGGGGAAGGCCCGGATTTTCCATGGCCTCTTAAACACCAAGAGACTTCAAGAACCCACACTAGGCACTAATTACCAATCCAAACATGCTCTGATTATGACCAAACTTTGCAATCATGTGGGGGGGACCCACCCCCACATGCTTGCAAAGTTTGGTCCCCATCGGAGCATGTTTGGGTACGATGGTATGGGGAAGGCCCGGATTTTCCATGGCCTCTTAAGCACCAAGAGACTTCAAAAACCCGCACTGGGCACTAATTACCAATCCAAACATGCTCTGATTGTGACCAAACTTTGCAATCATGTGGGGGAGACCCACCCCCACATGCTTGCAAAGTTTGGTCCCTATCGGAGCATGTTTGGGTATGATGATATGGGGAAGGCCCGGATTTTCCATGGCCTCTTAAGCACCAAGAGACTTCAAAAACCCGCACTGGGCGCTAATTACCAATCCAAACATGCTCTGATTGTGACCAAACTTTGCAACCATGTGGGGGGGACCCACCTCCACATGCTTGCAAAGTTTGGTCCCTATCGGAGCATGTTTGGGTACGATGGTATGGGGAAGGCCCGGATTTTCCATGGCCTCTAAAGCACCAAGAGACTTGAAAAATCCGGACTGGGCACTAATTACCAATCCAAACATGCTCCGATGGGGACCAAACTTTGCAAGCATGTGGGGGGGACCCACCCCCACATGCTTGCAAAGTTTGGTCCCTATCGGAGCATGTTTGGGTACGATGGCATGGGGAAGGCCCGGATTTTCCATGGCCTCTTAAGCACCAAGATACTTCAAAAATCCGGACTGCGCGCTAATTACCAATCCAAACATGCTCTGATTGTGACCAAACTTTGCAAGCATGTGGGGGTGGGTCCCCCCCATGCTTGCAAAGTTTGGTCCCCATCGGAGCATGTTTGGGTACGATGGTATGGGGAAGGCCCGGATTTTCCATGGCCTCTTAAGCACCAAGAGACTTGAAAAATCCAGACTGGGCGGCGCTAATTACCAATCCAAACATGCTCTGATTGTGACCAAACTTTGCAAGCATGTGGGGGGGACCCACCCCGACATGCTTGCAAATTTTGGTCCCCATCGGAGCATGTTTGGGTACGATGGTATGGGGAAGGCCCGGATTTTCCATGGCCTCTTAAGCACCAAGAGACTTCAAGAACCCACACTAGGCACTAATTACCAATCCAAACATGCTCTGATTATGACCAAACTTTGCAATCATGTGGGGGGGAGCCACCCCCACATGTTTGCAAAGTTTGGTCCCCATCGGAGCATGTTTGGGTACGATGGTATGGGGAAAACCCAGATTTTCCATGGCCTCTTAAGCACCAAGAGACTTCAAAAATCCGGACTGGGCGCTAATTACCAATCCAAACATACTCTCATTGTGACCAAACTTTGCAATCATGTGGGGGGGACCCACCCCCACATGCTTGCAAAGTTTGGTCCCGATCGTTAAACTTTGCAAGCATGTGGGGGTGGGTCCCCCCCACATGCTTGCAAAGTTTGGTCCCCATCGGAGCATGTTTGGATTGGTAATTACTGCTCAGTCCGGATTTTTCAAGTCTCTTGGTGCTTAAGAGGCCATGGAAAATCCGGGCCTTCCCCATACCATCGTACCCAAACATGCTCCGATACGGACCAAACTTTGCAAGCATGTGGGGGTGGGTCCCCCCCACATGCTTGAAAAGTTTGGTCACAATCAGAGCATGTTTGGATTGATAATTACTACCCAGTGCGGGTTTTTGAAGTCTCTTGGTGCTTAAGAGGCCATGGACAATCCGGGCCTTCCCCATACCATCGTACCCAAACATGCTCCGATCGTGACCAAACTTTTCAAGCATGTGGGGGGGACCCACCCCCACATGCTTGCAAAGTTTGGTCCGTATCGGAGCATGTTTGGGTACGATGGTATGGGGAAGGCCCGGATTTTCCATGGCCTCTTAAGCACCAAGAGACTTGAAAAATCCGGACTGAGCAGTAATTACCAATCCAAACATGCTCCGATGGGGACCAAACTTTGCAAGCATGTGGGGGGGACCCACCCCCACATGCTTGCAAAGTCTAATCCCTATCGGAGCATGTTTGGGTACGATGGTATGGGGAAGGCCCGGATTTTCCATGGCCTCTTAAGCACCAAGAGACTTCAAGAACCCACACTAGGCACTAATTACCAATCCAAACATGCTCTAATTATGACCAAACTTTGCAATCATGTGGGGGGGACCCACCCCCACATGCTTGCAAAGTTTGGTCCCCATCGGAGCATGTTTGGGTACGATGGTATGGGGAAGGCCCGGATTTTCCATGGCCTCTTAAGCACCAAGAGACTTCAAAAACCCGCACTGGGCACTAATTACCAATCCAAACATGCTCTGATTGTGACCAAACTTTGCAATCATGTGGGGGAGACCCACCCCCACATGCTTGCAAAGTTTGGTCCCTATCGGAGCATGTTTGGGTACGATGATATGGGGAAGGCCCGGATTTTCCATGGCCTCTTAAGCACCAAGAGACTTCAAAAACCCGCACTGGGCGCTAATTACCAATCCAAACATGCTCTGATTGTGACCAAACTTTGCAACCATGTGGGGGGGACCCACCCCCACATGCTTGCAAAGTTTGGTCCCTATCGGAGCATGTTTGGGTACGATGGTATGGGGAAGGCCCGGATTTTCCATGGCCTCTAAAGCACCAAGAGACTTGAAAAATCCGGACTGGGCACTAATTACCAATCCAAACATGCTCCGATGGGGACCAAACTTTGCAAGCATGTGGGGGGGACCCACCCCCACATGCTTGCAAAGTTTGGTCCCTATCGGAGCATGTTTGGGTACGATGGTATGGGGAAGGCCCGGATTTTCCATGGCCTCTTAAGCACCAAGATACTTCAAAAATCCGGACTGCGCGCTAATTACCAATCCAAACATGCTCTGATTGTGACCAAACTTTGCAAGCATGTGGGGGTGGGTCCCCCCCATGCTTGCAAAGTTTGGTCCCCATCGGAGCATGTTTGGGTACGATGGTATGGGGAAGGCCCGGATTTTCCATGGCCTCTTAAGCACCAAGAGACTTGAAAAATCCGGACTGGGCGGCGCTAATTACCAATCCAAACATGCTCTGATTGTGACCAAACTTTGCAAGCATGTGGGGGGGACCCACCCCGACATGCTTGCAAATTTTGGTCCCCATCGGAGCATGTTTGGGTACGTTGGTATGGGGAAGCCCGGATTTTCCATGGCCTCTTAAGCACCAAGAGACTTCAAGAACCCACACTAGGCACTAATTACCAATCCAAACATGCTCTGATTATGAACAAACTTTGCAATCATGTGGGGGGGAGCCACCCCCACATGTTTGCAAAGTTTGGTCCCCATCGGAGCATGTTTGGGTACGATGGTATGGGGAAGGCCCGGATTTTCCATGGCCTCTTAAGCACCAAGAGACTTCAAAAATCCGGACTGGGCGCTAATTACCAATCCAAACATACTCTCATTGTGACCAAACTTTGCAATCATGTGGGGGGGACCCACCCCCACATGCTTGCAAAGTTTGGTCCCCATCGGAGCATGTTTGGGTACGATGGTATGGGGAAGGCCCGGATTGTCCATGGCCTCTTAAGCACCAAGAGACTTCAAAAACCCGCACTGGGTAGTAATTACCAATCCAAACATGCTCTGATTGTGACCAAACTTTTCAAGCATGTGGGGGGGACCCACCCCCACATGCTTGCAAAGTTTGGTCCCTATCGGAGCATGTTTGGGTACGATGGTATGGGGAAGGCCCGGATTTTCCATGGCCTCTTAAGCACCAAGAGACTTGAAAAATCCGGACTGAGCACTAATTACCAATCCAAACATGCTCCGATGGGGACCAAACTTTGCAAGCATGTGGGGGGGACCCACCCCCACATGCTTGCAAAGTTTGGTCCCTATCGGAGCATGTTTGGGTACGATGGTATGGGGAAGGCCCGGATTTTCCATGGCCTCTTAAGCACCAAGAGACTTCAAGAACCCACACTAGGCACTAATTACCAATCCAAACATGCTCTGATTATGACCAAACTTTGCAATCATGTGGGGGGGACCCACCCCCACATGCTTGCAAAGTTTGGTCCCTATCGGAGCATGTTTGGGTATGATGATATGGGGAAGGCCCGGATTTTCCATGGCCTCTTAAGCACCAAGAGACTTCAAAAACCCGCACTGGGCGCTAATTACCAATCCAAACATGCTCTGATTGTGACCAAACTTTGCAACCATGTGGGGGGGACCCACCTCCACATGCTTGCAAAGTTTGGTCCCTATCGGAGCATGTTTGGGTACGATGGTATGGGGAAGGCCCGGATTTTCCATGGCCTCTAAAGCACCAAGAGACTTGAAAAATCCGGACTGGGCACTAATTACCAATCTAAACATGCTCCGATGGGGACCAAACTTTGCAAGCATGTGGGGGGGACCCACCCCCACATGCTTGCAAAGTTTGGTCCCTATCGGAGCATGTTTGGGTACGATGGCATGGGGAAGGCCCGGATTTTCCATGGCCTCTTAAGCACCAAGATACTTCAAAAATCCGGACTGCGCGCTAATTACCAATCCAAACATGCTCTGATTGTGACCAAACTTTGCAAGCATGTGGGGGTGGGTCCCCCCCATGCTTGCAAAGTTTGGTCCCCATCGGAGCATGTTTGGGTACGATGGTATGGGGAAGGCCCGGATTTTCCATGGCCTCTTAAGCACCAAGAGACTTGAAAAATCCGGACTGGGCGGCGCTAATTACCAATCCAAACATGCTCTGATTGTGACCAAACTTTGCAAGCATGTGGGGGGGACCCACCCCGACATGCTTGCAAATTTTGGTCCCCATCGGAGCATGTTTGGGTACGATGGTATGGGGAAGCCCGGATTTTCCATGGCCTCTTAAGCACCAAGAGACTTCAAGAACCCACACTAGGCACTAATTACCAATCCAAACATGCTCTGATTATGAACAAACTTTGCAATCATGTGGGGGGGAGCCACCCCCACATGTTTGCAAAGTTTGGTCCCCATCGGAGCATGTTTGGGTACGATGGTATGGGGAAGGCCCGGATTTTCCATGGCCTCTTAAGCACCAAGAGACTTCAAAAATCCGGACTGGGCGCTAATTACCAATCCAAACATACTCTCATTGTGACCAAACTTTGCAATCATGTGGGGGGGACCCACCCCCACATGCTTGCAAAGTTTGGTCCCCATCGGAGCATGTTTGGGTACGATGGTATGGGGAAGGCCCGGATTGTCCATGGCCTCTTAAGCACCAAGAGACTTCAAAAACCCGCACTGGGTAGTAATTACCAATCCAAACATGCTCTGATTGTGACCAAACTTTTCAAGCATGTGGGGGGGACCCACCCCCACATGCTTGCAAAGTTTGGTCCCTATCGGAGCATGTTTGGGTACGATGGTATGGGGAAGGCCCGGATTTTCCATGGCCTCTTAAGCACCAAGAGACTTGAAAAATCCGGACTGAGCACTAATTACCAATCCAAACATGCTCCGATGGGGACCAAACTTTGCAAGCATGTGGGGGGGACCCACCCCCACATGCTTGCAAAGTTTGGTCCCTATCGGAGCATGTTTGGGTACGATGGTATGGGGAAGGCCCGGATTTTCCATGGCCTCTTAAGCACCAAGAGACTTCAAGAACCCACACTAGGCACTAATTACCAATCCAAACATGCTCTGATTATGACCAAACTTTGCAATCATGTGGGGGGGACCCACCCCCACATGCTTGCAAAGTTTGGTCCCTATCGGAGCATGTTTGGGTATGATGATATGGGGAAGGCCCGGATTTTCCATGGCCTCTTAAGCACCAAGAGACTTCAAAAACCCGCACTGGGCGCTAATTACCAATCCAAACATGCTCTGATTGTGACCAAACTTTGCAACCATGTGGGGGGGACCCACCTCCACATGCTTGCAAAGTTTGGTCCCTATCGGAGCATGTTTGGGTACGATGGTATGGGGAAGGCCCGGATTTTCCATGGCCTCTAAAGCACCAAGAGACTTGAAAAATCCGGACTGGGCACTAATTACCAATCTAAACATGCTCCGATGGGGACCAAACTTTGCAAGCATGTGGGGGGGACCCACCCCCACATGCTTGCAAAGTTTGGTCCCTATCGGAGCATGTTTGGGTACGATGGCATGGGGAAGGCCCGGATTTTCCATGGCCTCTTAAGCACCAAGATACTTCAAAAATCCGGACTGCGCGCTAATTACCAATCCAAACATGCTCTGATTGTGACCAAACTTTGCAAGCATGTGGGGGTGGGTCCCCCCCATGCTTGCAAAGTTTGGTCCCCATCGGAGCATGTTTGGGTACGATGGTATGGGGAAGGCCCGGATTTTCCATGGCCTCTTAAGCACCAAGAGACTTGAAAAATCCGGACTGGGCGGCGCTAATTACCAATCCAAACATGCTCTGATTGTGACCAAACTTTGCAAGCATGTGGGGGGGACCCACCCCGACATGCTTGCAAATTTTGGTCCCCATCGGAGCATGTTTAGGTACGATGGTATGGGGAAGGCCCGGATTTTCCATGGCCTCTTAAGCACCAAGAGACTTCAAGAACCCACACTAGGCACTAATTACCAATCCAAACATGCTCTGATTATGACCAAACTTTGCAATCATGTGGGGGGGAGCCACCCCCACATGTTTGCAAAGTTTGGTCCCCATCGGAGCATGTTTGGGTACGATGGTATGGGGAAGGCCCAGATTTTCCATGGCCTCTTAAGCACCAAGAGACTTCAAAAATCCGGACTGGGCGCTAATTACCAATCCAAACATACTCTCATTGTGACCAAACTTTGCAATCATGTGGGGGGGACCCACCCCCACATGCTTGCAAAGTTTGGTCCCGATCGGAGCATGTTTGGGTACGATGGTATGGGGAAGGCCCGGATTGTCCATGGCCTCTTAAGCACCAAGAGACTTCAAAAACCCGCACTGGGTAGTAATTATCAATCCAAACATGCTCTGATTGTGACCAAACTTTTCAAGCATGTGGGGGGGACCCACCCCCACATGCTTGCAAAGTTTGGTCCGTATCGGAGCATGTTTGGGTACGATGGTATGGGGAAGGCCCGGATTTTCCATGGCCTCTTAAGCACCAAGAGACTTGAAAAATCCGGACTGAGCAGTAATTACCAATCCAAACATGCTCCGATGGGGACCAAACTTTGCAAGCATGTGGGGGGGACCCACCCCCACATGCTTGCAAAGTTTAATCCCTATCGGAGCATGTTTGGGTACGATGGTATGGGGAAGGCCCGGATTTTCCATGGCCTCTTAAGCACCAAGAGACTTCAAGAACCCACACTAGGCACTAATTAAGAATCCAAACATGCTCTAATTATGACCAAACTTTGCAATCATGTGGGGGGGACCCACCCCCACATGCTTGCAAAGTTTGGTCCCCATCGGAGCATGTTTGGGTACGATGGTATGGGGAAGGCCCGGATTTTCCATGGCCTCTTAAGCACCAAGAGACTTCAAAAACCCGCACTGGGCACTAATTACCAATCCAAACATGCTCTGATTGTGACCAAACTTTGCAATCATGTGGGGGAGACCCACCCCCACATGCTTGCAAAGTTTGGTCCCTATCGGAGCATGTTTGGGTACGATGATATGGGGAAGGCCCGGATTTTCCATGGCCTCTTAAGCACCAAGAGACTTCAAAAACCCGCACTGGGCGCTAATTACCAATCCAAACATGCTCTGATTGTGACCAAACTTTGCAACCATGTGGGGGGGACCCACCCCCACATGCTTGCAAAGTTTGGTCCCTATCGGAGCATGTTTGGGTACGATGGTATGGGGAAGGCCCGGATTTTCCATGGCCTCTAAAGCACCAAGAGACTTGAAAAATCCGGACTGGGCACTAATTACCAATCCAAACATGCTCCGATGGGGACCAAACTTTGCAAGCATGTGGGGGGGACCCACCCCCACATGCTTGCAAAGTTTGGTCCCTATCGGAGCATGTTTGGGTACGATGGTATGGGGAAGGCCCGGATTTTCCATGGCCTCTTAAGCACCAAGATACTTCAAAAATCCGGACTGCGCGCTAATTACCAATCCAAACATGCTCTGATTGTGACCAAACTTTGCAAGCATGTGGGGGTGAGTCCCCCCCATGCTTGCAAAGTTTGGTCCCCATCGGAGCATGTTTGGGTACGATGGTATGGGGAAGGCCCGGATTTTCCATGGCCTCTTAAGCACCAAGAGACTTGAAAAATCCGGACTGGGCGGCGCTAATTACCAATCCAAACATGCTCTGATTGTGACCAAACTTTGCAAGCATGTGGGGGGGACCCACCCCGACATGCTTGCAAATTTTGGTCCCCATCGGAGCATGTTTGGGTACGATGGTATGGGGAAGCCCGGATTTTCCATGGCCTCTTAAGCACCAAGAGACTTCAAGAACCCACACTAGGCACTAATTACCAATCCAAACATGCTCTGATTATGAACAAACTTTGCAATCATGTGGGGGGGAGCCACCCCCACATGTTTGCAAAGTTTGGTCCCCATCGGAGCATGTTTGGGTACGATGGTATGGGGAAGGCCCGGATTTTCCATGGCCTCTTAAGCACCAAGAGACTTCAAAAATCCGGACTGGGCGCTAATTACCAATCCAAACATACTCTCATTGTGACCAAACTTTGCAATCATGTGGGGGGGACCCACCCCCACATGCTTGCAAAGTTTGGTCCCCATCGGAGCATGTTTGGGTACGATGGTATGGGGAAGGCCCGGATTGTCCATGGCCTCTTAAGCACCAAGAGACTTCAAAAACCCGCACTGGGTAGTAATTACCAATCCAAACATGCTCTGATTGTGACCAAACTTTTCAAGCATGTGGGGGGGACCCACCCCCACATGCTTGCAAAGTTTGGTCCCTATCGGAGCATGTTTGGGTACGATGGTATGGGGAAGGCCCGGATTTTCCATGGCCTCTTAAGCACCAAGAGACTTGAAAAATCCGGACTGAGCACTAATTACCAATCCAAACATGCTCCGATGGGGACCAAACTTCGCAAGCATGTGGGGGGGACCCACCCCCACATGCTTGCAAAGTTTGGTCCCTATCGGAGCATGTTTGGGTACGATGGTATGGGGAAGGCCCGGATTTTCCATGGCCTCTTAAGCACCAAGAGACTTCAAGAACCCACACTAGGCACTAATTACCAATCCAAACATGCTCTGATTATGACCAAACTTTGCAATCATGTTGGGGGGACCCACCCCCACATGCTTGCAAAGTTTGGTCCCCATCGGAGCATGTTTGGGTACGATGGTATGGGGAAGGCCCGGATTTTCCATGGCCTCTTAAGCACCAAGAGACTTCAAAAACCCGCACTGGGCACTAATTACCAATCCAAACATGCTCTGATTGTGACCAAACTTTGCAATCATGTGGGGGAGACCCACCCCCACATGCTTGCAAAGTTTGGTCCCTATCGGAGCATGTTTGGGTACGATGATATGGGGAAGGCCCGGATTTTCCATGGCCTCTTAAGCACCAAGAGACTTCAAAAACCCGCACTGGGCGCTAATTACCAATCCAAACATGCTCTGATTGTGACCAAACTTTGCAACCATGTGGGGGGGACCCACCCCCACATGCTTGCAAAGTTTGGTCCCTATCGGAGCATGTTTGGGTACGATGGTATGGGGAAGGCCCGGATTTTCCATGGCCTCTAAAGCACCAAGAGACTTGAAAAATCCGGACTGGGCACTAATTACCAATCCAAACATGCTCCGATGGGGACCAAACTTTGCAAGCATGTGGGGGGGACCCACCCCCACATGCTTGCAAAGTTTGGTCCCTATCGGAGCATGTTTGGGTACGATGGCATGGGGAAGGCCCGGATTTTCCATGGCCTCTTAAGCACCAAGATACTTCAAAAATCCGGACTGCGCGCTAATTACCAATCCAAACATGCTCTGATTGTGACCAAACTTTGCAAGCATGTGGGGGTGGGTCCCCCCCATGCTTGCAAAGTTTGGTCCCCATCGGAGCATGTTTGGGTACGATGGTATGGGGAAGGCCCGGATTTTCCATGGCCTCTTAAGCACCAAGAGACTTGAAAAATCCGGACTGGGTGCTAATTACCAATCCAAACATGCTCTGATTGTGACCAAACTTTGCAAGCATGTGGGGGGGACCCACCCCCACATGCTTGCAAAGTTTGGTCCCCATCGGAGCATGTTTGGGTACGATGGTATGGGGAAGGCCCGGATTTTCCATGGCCTCTTAAGCACCAAGAGACTTCAAAAACCCGCATTGGGCACTAATTACCAATCCAAACATGCTCTGATTGTGACCAAACTTTGCAATCATGTGGGGGGGACCCACCCCCACATGCTTGCAAAGTTTGGTCCCTATCGGAGCATGTTTGGGTACGATGGTATGGGGAAGGCCCGGATTTTCCATGGCCTCTTAAGCACCAAGAGACTTCAAAAACCCGCACTGGGCGCTAATTACCAATCCAAACATGCTCTGATTGTGACCAAACTTTGCAAGCATGTGGGGGGGAAAAAAATCCGGGCCTTCCCCATACCATCATACCCAAACATGCTCCGATAGGGACCAAACTTTGCAAGCATGTGGGGGTGACCCACCCCCACATGCTTGCAAAGTTTGGTCCCTATCGGAGCATGTTTGGGTATGATGGTATGGGGAAGGCCCGGATTTTCCATGGCCTCTTAAGCACCAAGAGACTTGAAAAATCCGGACTGGGCACTAAATTACCAATCCAAACATGCTCCGATGGGGACCAAACTTTGCAAGCATGTGGGGGGACCCACCCCCACATGCTTGCAAAGTTTGGTCCCTATCGGAGCATGTTTGGGTACGATGGTATGGGGAAGGCCCGGATTTTCCATGGCCTCTTAAGCACCAAGATACTTCAAAAATCCGGACTGGGCGCTAATCCAAACATGCTCTGATTGTGACCAAACTTTGCAAGCATGTGGGGGTGGGTCCCCCCCCATGCTTGCAAAGTTTGGTCCCCATCGGAGCATGTTTGGGTACGATGGTATGGGGAAGGCCCGGATTTTCCATGGCCTCTTAAGCACCAAGAGACTTGAAAAATCCGGACTGGGCGGCGCTAATTACCAATCCAAACATGCTCTGATTGTGACCAAACTTTGCAAGCATGTGGGGGGGACCCACCCCGACATGCTTGCAAATTTTGGTCCCCATCGGAGCATGTTTGGGTACGATGGTATGGGGAAGCCCGGATTTTCCATGGCCTCTTAAGCACCAAGAGACTTCAAGAACCCACACTAGGCACTAATTACCAATCCAAACATGCTCTGATTATGACCAAACTTTGCAATCATGTGGGGGGGAGCCACCCCCACATGTTTGCAAAGTTTGGTCCCCATCGGAGCATGTTTGGGTACGATGGTATGGGGAAGGCCCGGATTTTCCATGGCCTCTTAAGCACCAAGAGACTTCAAAAATCCGGACTGGGCGCTAATTACCAATCCAAACATACTCTCATTGTGACCAAACTTTGCAATCATGTGGGGGGGACCCACCCCCACATGCTTGCAAAGTTTGGTCCCCATCGGAGCATGTTTGGGTACGATGGTATGGGGAAGGCCCGGATTGTCCATGGCCTCTTAAGCACCAAGAGACTTCAAAAACCCGCACTGGGTAGTAATTACCAATCCAAACATGCTCTGATTGTGACCAAACTTTTCAAGCATGTGGGGGGGACCCACCCCCACATGCTTGCAAAGTTTGGTCCCTATCGGAGCATGTTTGGGTACGATGGTATGGGGAAGGCCCGGATTTTCCATGGCCTCTTAAGCACCAAGAGACTTGAAAAATCCGGACTGAGCACTAATTACCAATCCAAACATGCTCCGATGGGGACCAAACTTTGCAAGCATGTGGGGGGGACCCACCCCCACATGCTTGCAAAGTTTGGTCCCTATCGGAGCATGTTTGGGTACGATGGTATGGGGAAGGCCCGGATTTTCCATGGCCTCTTAAGCACCAAGAGACTTCAAGAACCCACACTAGGCACTAATTACCAATCCAAACATGCTCTGATTATGACCAAACTTTGCAATCATGTGGGGGGGACCCACCCCCACATTCTTGCAAAGTTTGGTCCCCATCGGAGCATGTTTGGGTACGATGGTATGGGGAAGGCCCGGATTTTCCATGGCCTCTTAAGCACCAAGAGACTTCAAAAACCCGCACTGGGCACTAATTACCAATCCAAACATGCTCTGATTGTGACCAAACTTTGCAATCATGTGGGGGAGACCCACCCCCACATGCTTGCAAAGTTTGGTCCCTATCGGAGCATGTTTGGGTACGATGATATGGGGAAGGCCCGGATTTTCCATGGCCTCTTAAGCACCAAGAGACTTCAAAAACCCGCACTGGGCGCTAATTACCAATCCAAACATGCTCTGATTGTGACCAAACTTTGCAACCATGTGGGGGGGACCCACCCCCACATGCTTGCAAAGTTTGGTCCCTATCGGAGCATGTTTGGGTACGATGGTATGGGGAAGGCCCGGATTTTCCATGGCCTCTAAAGCACCAAGAGACTTGAAAAATCCGGACTGGGCACTAATTACCAATCCAAACATGCTCCGATGGGGACCAAACTTTGCAAGCATGTGGGGGGGACCCACCCCCACATGCTTGCAAAGTTTGGTCCCTATCGGAGCATGTTTGGGTACGATGGCATGGGGAAGGCCCGGATTTTCCATGGCCTCTTAAGCACCAAGATACTTCAAAAATCCGGACTGCGCGCTAATTACCAATCCAAACATGCTCTGATTGTGACCAAACTTTGCAAGCATGTGGGGGTGGGTCCCCCCCATGCTTGCAAAGTTTGGTCCCCATCGGAGCATGTTTGGGTACGATGGTATGGGGAAGGCCCGGATTTTCCATGGCCTCTTAAGCACCAAGAGACTTGAAAAATCCGGACTGGGTGCTAATTATTAATCCAAACATGCTCTGACTGTGACCAAACTTTGCAAGCATGTGGGGGGGACCCACCCCCACATGCTTGCAAAGTTTGGTCCCCATCGGAGCATGTTTGGGTACGATGGTATGGGGAAGGCCCGGATTTTCCATGGCCTCTTAAGCACCAAGAGACTTCAAAAACCCGCATTGGGCACTAATTACCAATCCAAACATGCTCTGATTGTGACCAAACTTTGCAATCATGTGGGGGGGACCCACCCCCACATGCTTGCAAAGTTTGGTCCCTATCGGAGCATGTTTGGGTACGATGGTATGGGGAAGGCCCGGATTTTCCATGGCCTCTTAAGCACCAAGAGACTTCAAAAACCCGCACTGGGCGCTAATTACCAATCCAAACATGCTCTGATTGTGACCAAACTTTGCAAGCATGTGGGGGGGACCCACCCCCACATGCTTGCAAAGTTTGGTCCCTATCGGAGCATGTTTGGGTATGATGGTATGGGGAAGGCCCGGATTTTCCATGGCCTCTTAAGCACCAAGAGACTTGAAAAATCCGGACTGGGCACTAAATTACCAATCCAAACATGCTCCGATGGGGACCAAACTTTGCAAGCATGTGGGGGGACCCACCCCCACATGCTTGCAAAGTTTGGTCCCTATCGGAGCATGTTTGGGTACGATGGTATGGGGAAGGCCCGGATTTTCCATGGCCTCTTAAGCACCAAGATACTTCAAAAATCCGGACTGGGCGCTAATCCAAACATGCTCTGATTGTGACCAAACTTTGCAAGCATGTGGGGGTGGGTCCCCCCCCATGCTTGCAAAGTTTGGTCCCCATCGGAGCATGTTTGGGTACGATGGTATGGGGAAGGCCCGGATTTTCCATGGCCTCTTAAGCACCAAGAGACTTGAAAAATCCGGACTGGGCGGCGCTAATTACCAATCCAAACATGCTCTGATTGTGACCAAACTTTGCAAGCATGTGGGGGGGACCCACCCCGACATGCTTGCAAATTTTGGTCCCCATCGGAGCATGTTTGGGTACGATGGTATGGGGAAGCCCGGATTTTCCATGGCCTCTTAAGCACCAAGAGACTTCAAGAACCCACACTAGGCACTAATTACCAATCCAAACATGCTCTGATTATGAACAAACTTTGCAATCATGTGGGGGGGAGCCACCCCCACATGTTTGCAAAGTTTGGTCCCCATCGGAGCATGTTTGGGTACGATGGTATGGGGAAGGCCCGGATTTTCCATGGCCTCTTAAGCACCAAGAGACTTCAAAAATCCGGACTGGGCGCTAATTACCAATCCAAACATACTCTCATTGTGACCAAACTTTGCAATCATGTGGGGGGGACCCACCCCCACATGCTTGCAAAGTTTGGTCCCCATCGGAGCATGTTTGGGTACGATGGTATGGGGAAGGCCCGGATTGTCCATGGCCTCTTAAGCACCAAGAGACTTCAAAAACCCGCACTGGGTAGTAATTACCAATCCAAACATGCTCTGATGGTGACCAAACTTTTCAAGCATGTGGGGGGGACCCACCCCCACATGCTTGCAAAGTTTGGTCCCTATCGGAGCATGTTTGGGTACGATGGTATGGGGAAGGCCCGGATTTTCCATGGCCTCTTAAGCACCAAGAGACTTGAAAAATCCGGACTGAGCACTAATTACCAATCCAAACATGCTCCGATGGGGACCAAACTTTGCAAGCATGTGGGGGGGACCCACCCCCACATGCTTGCAAAGTTTGGTCCCTATCGGAGCATGTTTGGGTACGATGGTATGGGGAAGGCCCGGATTTTCCATGGCGTCTTAAGCACCAAGAGACTTCAAGAACCCACACTAGGCACTAATTACCAATCCAAACATGCTCTGATTATGACCAAACTTTGCAATCATGTGGGGGGGACCCACCCCCACATGCTTGCAAAGTTTGGTCCCCATCGGAGCATGTTTGGGTACGATGGTATGGGGAAGGCCCGGATTTTCCATGGCCTCTTAAGCACCAAGAGACTTCAAAAACCCGCACTGGGCACTAATTACCAATCCAAACATGCTCTGATTGTGACCAAACTTTGCAATCATGTGGGGGAGACCCACCCCCACATGCTTGCAAAGTTTGGTCCCTATCGGAGCATGTTTGGGTATGATGATATGGGGAAGGCCCGGATTTTCCATGGCCTCTTAAGCACCAAGAGACTTCAAAAACCCGCACTGGGCGCTAATTACCAATCCAAACATGCTCTGATTGTGACCAAACTTTGCAACCATGTGGGGGGGACCCACCCCCACATGCTTGCAAAGTTTGGTCCCTATCGGAGCATGTTTGGGTACGATGGTATGGGGAAGGCCCGGATTTTCCATGGCCTCTAAAGCACCAAGAGACTTGAAAAATCCGGACTCGGCACTAATTACCAATCCAAACATGCTCCGATGGGGACCAAACTTTGCAAGCATGTGGGGGGGACCCACCCCCACATGCTTGCAAAGTTTGGTCCCTATCGGAGCATGTTTGGGTACGATGGCATGGGGAAGGCCCGGATTTTCCATGGCCTCTTAAGCACCAAGATACTTCAAAAATCCGGACTGCGCGCTAATTACCAATCCAAACATGCTCTGATTGTGACCAAACTTTGCAAGCATGTGGGGGTGGGTCCCCCCCATGCTTGCAAAGTTTGGTCCCCATCGGAGCATGTTTGGGTACGATGGTATGGGGAAGGCCCGGATTTTCCATGGCCTCTTAAGCACCAAGAGACTTGAAAAATTCGGACTGGGTGCTAATTACCAATCCAAACATGCTCTGATTGTGACCAAACTTTGCAAGCATGTGGGGGGGACCCACCCCCACATGCTTGCAAAGTTTGGTCCCCATCGGAGCATGTTTGGGTACGATGGTATGGGGAAGGCCCGGATTTTCCATGGCCTCTTAAGCACCAAGAGACTTCAAAAACCCGCATTGGGCACTAATTACCAATCCAAACATGCTCTGATTATGACCAAACTTTGCAATCATGTGGGGGGGACCCACCCCCACATGCTTGCAAAGTTTGGTCCCTATCGGAGCATGTTTGGGTACGATGGTATGGGGAAGGCCCGGATTTTCCATGGCCTCTTAAGCACCAAGAGACTTCAAAAATCCGGACTGGGCGCTAATTACCAATCCAAACATACTCTCATTGTGACCAAACTTTGCAATCATGTGGGGGGGACCCACCCCCACATGCTTGCAAAGTTTGGTCCCCATCGGAGCATGTTTGGGTACGATGGTATGGGGAAGGCCCGGATTGTCCATGGCCTCTTAAGCACCAAGAGACTTCAAAAACCCGCACTGGGTAGTAATTATCAATCCAAACATGCTCTGATTGTGACCAAACTTTTCAAGCATGTGGGGGGGACCCACCCCCACATGCTTGCAAAGTTTGGTCCCTATCGGAGCATGTTTGGGTACGATGGTATGGGGAAGGCCCGGATTTTCCATGGCCTCTTAAGCACCAAGAGACTTGAAAAATCCGGACTGAGCAGTAATTACCAATCCAAACATGCTCCGATGGGGACCAAACTTTGCAAGCATGTGGGGGGGACCCACCCCCACATGCTTGCAAAGTTTAATCCCTATCGGAGCATGTTTGGGTACGATGGTATGGGGAAGGCCCGGATTTTCCATGGCCTCTTAAGCACCAAGAGACTTCAAGAACCCACACTAGGCACTAATTACCAATCCAAACATGCTCTAATTATGACCAAACTTTGCAATCATGTGGGGGGGACCCACCCCCACATGCTTGCAAAGTTTGGTCCCCATCGGAGCATGTTTGGGTACGATGGTATGGGGAAGGCCCGGATTTTCCATGGCCTCTTAAGCACCAAGAGACTTCAAAAACCCGCACTGGGCACTAATTACCAATCCAAACATGCTCTGATTGTGACCAAACTTTGCAATCATGTGGGGGAGACCCACCCCCACATGCTTGCAAAGTTTGGTCCCTATCGGAGCATGTTTGGGTACGATGATATGGGGAAGGCCCGGATTTTCCATGGCCTCTTAAGCACCAAGAGACTTCAAAAACCCGCACTGGGCGCTAATTACCAATCCAAACATGCTCTGATTGTGACCAAACTTTGCAACCATGTGGGGGGGACCCACCCCCACATGCTTGCAAAGTTTGGTCCCTATCGGAGCATGTTTGGGTACGATGGTATGGGGAAGGCCCGGATTTTCCATGGCCTCTTAAGCACCAAGAGACTTGAAAAATCCGGACTGGGTGCTAATTACCAATCCAAACATGCTCTGATTGTGACCAAACTTTGCAAGCATGTGGGGGGGACCCACCCCCACATGCTTGCAAAGTTTGGTCCCCATCGGAGCATGTTTGGGTACGATGGTATGGGGAAGGCCCGGATTTTCCATGGCCTCTTAAGCACCAAGAGACTTCAAAAACCCGCATTGGGCACTAATTGTTACCATATTATAGTAGTGATGTGTGTGAACATACTTAGGACCGCCGGGGCACTTTTTCCCTCACTAGGAGGTTTTTTCCCCCGTGCATTGTATATACGCCCATTATCTTCTAGGGCTAGTTATCTTTTATTTTTGGCATTCATAATACACTACTGTGTTGTACTCAAGCTTCCTCATCTTCTTGAAGTTGTGTGTGCATTCCTGCAACCCTAATTCCAACAATTGGTATCAGAGCAGGCTTCCTACTCCCGGGCAGCATCACCGGCACCTGCCGCTTCATCTCCTCCGATTGCAACGAGGTTTCACGAGCGTCTGCAGGTTAGTATATGCCGTGGGAAAGCCCGTAGGGCTTGGTCGTTTCAGAATTTTGATCTGAAGTCATTTCGCCCTCCGTTTTTGCGTTCCAAGTACTGCGCAGGAAAAATCGTCCTACTGTGCAGATTTTCTGTCAAGTTTAAAATCTGCAGGACAGGTGCCCATTCGTCTGTTTTGGGCTGTGCTACATAGCACAGGTCGATTTTATACAGGTTTACCTCTTACAGACAGCATTTACATCTAGTAGTACAGTCATTGGCCATGGCTGACAACAATGATGTATTCCGCATGTTGGCTGCTGAGGATAAGTTGGATGGCACCAACTATCCATTGTGGGCATATATGATGCGACATGTATTGGTAGCAAAGGGGTTATGGAACATTGTGCAGGGTATTGATGCACGTCCTATTGTGGCTGGGAATGCTGCAAACACATCAGAAACAGGTACTGTTGATGATGGTGCAGGCACAAGTGCTGTAGCAGCTGTTCGGGAACCACCACTTTCAGCAGAGCAGATTCGTTGGGATGGTAGAGATGCGCAGGCTCATGCCTTGATTGCGCTGTCTGTCAAACGTACCATTATCCCACATATTCGCTCATGCAGGACTTCTAAGGATGCTTGGGATGTACTTGCCACATTGTATCAGGCAAGAAATGAGGCTCGTGTTGCTTACCTCCGAAAACAGTTGGAGAATGAGCATATGAACGAAGGTGATTCTATGGATAGCTTTTTGACAAAGATCAAGGATTTCAAAGAGCAGCTCATTTCTGCAGATGAAATCCTGTCAGACAGTTCACTTGTGCAGACTGTTTTGAATGGTCTACCAGATTCTTATCAGGGTTTTGCTTCCACTCTTCGCTTGATGATGAAAGGCAATCCCAATGCCTTATCATTTGAGGAGTTAGTTTCTGTTTTGCTGCAAGAAGACCAGTCAAGGCAAAACAGGAATAGTATGCGTGTCGCAGATCAAGCTTTCGGTGCTAGTCAGAGAAGCGGGAAAGGTAAAGCTGGCTTTTCTTCTAGTAAGCAGAAATCTGCAAATGCTGCGCAACCAAAGAAGGAAGACAAAGATGAGAAGAAGGGTGACAAACAGAAGACATTTTGCAAGTACTGTAAGGGAAATGATCATGTCATCAAAGCGTGTCCTAAGCTGGCTGCGAAGGAGGCTAAGAAGAAAGAGGCTGGTATGGCTGTTGCAGATGCCTCTCCTTCTAACAATGAATCTGCTAATGTTGTGCTAGATACAGAATGGGCATTCAATGCGCAGTGCAGTTATGACCCATCTTTGCATGACACATGTATGTCTGCAGTAGATTCAGATGTATGGTACTTTGACAGTGGTGCCACTAAGCATATCACCTCGCAGCGCAGTTTATTCACTTTCCTTGAGTCTGCTCCCACAGGGAATACTGTCACTTGTGCCAATAACTCCTCTTATCCCGTTAAAGGAGTTGGACAGATTGTGCTGAATGTTGCAAATGGCAACACCTTTACACTTTTTGATGCATTGTATGTGCCAGGGATCAAAAAGAATCTGCTGTCAGTCTCCGCATTTGCCAAAACAGGTTTGGTTGTAAAATTTGTGGATGACAGATGTACTGTTCATGATCTCTCTTGTGGTGACATCATTGTAGCATCTGGTTCACTATGTCGAGGGCTGTATAAGCTCAATATGGATGGCAAATGTGTAGAGGATTCAGCATGTGCTATTATGGATACGCAGGCTATTTCAAATGCAAAACTGTGGCATGCACGTTTTGGTCATCTGAATTTTGCAAGTTTGCTGCGCCTGCAGAAATCTGAAATGGTGTCTTCTTTGCCTAAGCTTGAGGCACCTGTCAAGCATGTTTGTGAGGGCTGCATATTGGGTAAAATGCAGCGTGCTTCCTTTCCCAAAGATGGATCAGTGAGAGCTGAACGCAGATTGCAGCTTGTTCACAGTGATGTTTGTGGTCCCATGCAAACTCCATCATTTGGAAACTACCTTTACTTCGTGACTTTCATTGATGATTTTACCAGGCATGCATGGGTATATCCTTTGAAGGCAAAGTCCGAAGTGTTTTTGTGCTTCAAACAGTTTTTGGTTATGGCTGAAAATGTGTCAGAAAGTAAGATGGGCACCCTCCGTTCAGATCGAGGGGGGGAGTATATGTCTTCACAATTTAATGCATTTCTGGCTGAGCGTGGATAAAACACCAATGTACAGTGCCGTATACACCACAGCAAAATGGTGTGGCTGAGAGAAAAAACAGGTCTCTCATGGAAATGGCAAGATGTATGGTTAAGAGTCAAAGTCTACCACATGGTTTTTGGCTTGAGGCTGTCATGTGTGCCACTTATGTACTAAACAGGTGTCCCACCAAAGCATTACAGGTTGTCACTCCATATGAAGCTTGGCATGGCCGCAAGCCATCTGTTGGCCATTTACGTGTTTTTGGTTGCCTGGCATATGCATTAGTGCCTGTGCAACATCGCAGAAAATTGGATGACAAAGCTGTCAAATGTATTTTTGTTGGATATAGTGCTGAGAGCAAAGGCTATCGTTTGTATCATCCACAGACAAAGCGCATTTTGGTTAGCCGTGATGTTGTATTTGTGGAAGATGCAGTTCAGCCCTTGGTTTCATGTACTAAGGAGACAGATATCAGCTCACGTGATGTCTATGATACATTGTTGCCTCTTTTCAGTGGTGCACAGTCAAGTGCAATACCTCATGAGGCAGTTTTTCAGCCTATGCAGGTTTTAAATGATGGCACAGATCAGCCTATATCTGATGCAGATGTGCATGATGCACTTGAGGATGAGAGACAAGAGATTGAGGGCTCTAGGAATATGCCTAGATGGCTGGTGTAGACTTTGCGTGACAGCAAGTTGGATGCCCCTTTGTCTAGTCGCACTCGTTCTGCTCTCATGGTGCCTCTTATGCGTCAGATTGTTATGCATTGGCTGTTTCTAGTATGTGCGATGAAAGTGAGCCTGTTTCATTTGATGAGGCACAAAGTTCAGAATATTGGATGGCTGCTATGCAAGCAGAATACGATGCTATTATGAAGAATGGTACATGGTCTTTATGTGACTTGCCTCCTGGCAAGAAGGCCATTGGCACTAAGTGGGTATACAAATTGAAGCGTAAGCCTGATGGCACAGTGGATCGCCATAAGGCTAGGCTTGTTGCAAAAGGTTATGCTCAAGAGAAGGGCATTGATTTTGATGAGACTTTTGCTCCCACATGTCGTATGACCACTGTTCGTAGCATCTGTGCATTAGCAGCTCATAATGGTTGGAATGTACATCAGCTGGACATAAAGACTGCGTTCTTAAATGGAGATTTGCATGAGGAGGTGTATGTATCGCAGCCTCGTGGTTTTGTTCAAAGAGGGCAGGAAAACAAAGTGTGCAGGTTAAAAAAGGCTTTATATGGTTTAAAGCAAGCTCCACGAGCTTGGTATGAAAAAATACATGCATATTTGACTGCACATGGGTTTCAGAATAGTCCAACAGAAAGCACTTTGTATGTTAAACGTGTGGATGGTGTACATCTAATCATTGCTCTCTATGTCGATGACATGCTGCTCACAGGACCAAATGAGAGTCATATTGCTGATTTTAAGGCTGATTTGAATGCCTCTTTTGAGATGTCAGATTTGGGGCATTTGCATCATTATTTGGGGATACAATTTAAGCAGTGTGATGGAGGTATTGCTTTGTGTCAGACAAAGTATATTGAAACATTGTTGCGGAGATTTGGCCTTGAAGACTGCAAGCCTATTGCTACTCCAATGGAGACAGGTTTGAAGTTGAGTCTTCATGATGCTGGAGATCACTTTGATGTCACACTCTATCAGACAGCTGTTGGTTGCCTCATTTATGTATGCATTACGAGGCCAGACATTCAGTTTGCAGTCTCACAGGTGAGCAGATTTATGCATAGCCCAGGCATTAAGCATTGGCAGGCAGTGAAGCGTATCTTTCGCTATTTGAGTGGTACTCGGCATCTTGGGTTGTTTTATCCCAAGGGGGGATCATTGCCGCCAGATTTACATGTTTTTTCAGATTCTGACTGGGCTGGTTGTTATGACACACGCGTGTCCACGAGTGGTTTTTGCTTCATGCTTGGAAGCTCATGCATATCATGGTTGAGCAAGAAGCAGCCTACTGTGGCCACTTCTAGTTGTGAAGCTGAGTACAGGGCAGCTTTCACAGCTACGGTTGAGTGTGTGTGGCTCAGACGCCTTATGGCTGATTTGGGTGTTGGGCAGCCATCTGCCACCACCATCTTCACTGACAGTCAGAGCGCATTGGCAGTTGCGCGGAACCCAGTGTTCCATGCTCGTAACGAAGCACATTGAGGTGCACTACCATTATGTCAGGGAGAGACTCTCTGCAGGAGAGATCAGTTTGGCTTATGTGCCAACACAGGATAACCTTGCAGACCTTTTCACAAAGGCTCTGCCTCGTGAGAAGTTCGAAGCTTTTCGCAAAGCTTTGGGCTTGCTCCCTTTTGTGGATTCGTCCACATAGCTAGACACTTCCCTATACATGAGTGCTAGCTCTTGTTCACCGCATCACTCCAGGGGGGATTTGTTACCATATTATAGTAGTGATGTGTGTGAACACACTTAGGACCGCCGGGGCACTTTTTCCCTCACTAGGAGGTTTTTTCCCCCGTGCATTGTATATACGCCCATTATCTTCTAGGGCTAGTTATCTTTCATTTTTGGCACTCATAATACACTACTGTGTTGTACTCAAGCTTCCTCATCTTCTTGAAGTTGTGTGTGCATTCCTGCAACCCTAATTCCAACACTAATTACCAATCCAAACATGCTCTGATTGTGACCAAACTTTGCAATCATGTGGGGGGGACCCACCCTCACATGCTTGCAAAGTTTGGTCCCTATCGGAGCATGTTTGGGTATGATGGTATGGGGAAGGCCCGGATTTTCCATGGCCTCTTAAGCACCAAGAGACTTGAAAAATCCGGACTGAGCACTAATTACCAATCCAAACATGCTCCGATGGGGACCAAACTTTGCAAGCATGTGGGGGGGACCCACCCCCACATGCTTGCAAAGTTTGGTCCCTATCGGAGCATGTTTGGGTACGATGGTATGGGGAAGGCCCGGATTTTCCATGGCCTCTTAAACACCAAGAGACTTCAAGAACCCACACTAGGCACTAATTACCAATCCAAACATGCTCTGATTATGACCAAACTTTGCAATCATGTGGGGGGGACCCACCCCCACATGCTTGCAAAGTTTGGTCCCCATCGGAGCATGTTTGGGTACGATGGTATGGGGAAGGCCCGGATTTTCCATGGCCTCTTAAGCACCAAGAGACTTCAAAAACCCGCACTGGGCACTAATTACCAATCCAAACATGCTTTGATTGTGACCAAACTTTGCAATCATGTGGGGGAGACCCACCCCCACATGCTTGCAAAGTTTGGTCCCTATCGGAGCATGTTTGGGTATGATGATATGGGGAAGGCCCGGATTTTCCATGGCCTCTTAAGCACCAAGAGACTTCAAAAACCCGCACTGGGCGCTAATTACCAATCCAAACATGCTCTGATTGTGACCAAACTTTGCAACCATGTGGGGGGGACCCACCTCCACATGCTTGCAAAGTTTGGTCCCTATCGGAGCATGTTTGGGTACGATGGTATGGGGAAGGCCCGGATTTTCCATGGCCTCTAAAGCACCAAGAGACTTGAAAAATTCGGACTGGGCACTAATTACCAATCCAAACATGCTCCGATGGGGACCAAACTTTGCAAGCATGTGGGGGGGACCCACCCCCACATGCTTGCAAAGTTTGGTCCCTATCGGAGCATGTTTGGGTACGATGGCTGTTACCATATTATAGTAGTGATGTGTGTGAACACACTTAGGACCGCCGGGGCACTTTTCCCTCACTAGGAGGTTTTTTCCCCCGTGCATTGTATATACGCCCATTATCTTCTAGGGCTTGTCATCTTTCATTTTGGCACTCATAATACACTACTGTGTTGTGCTCAAGCTTCCTCATCTTCTTGAAGTTGTGTGTGCATTCCTGCAACCCTAATTCCAACAATTGGTATCAGAGCAGGCTTCCTCCTCCCGGGCAGCATCACCGGCACCTGCCGCTTCATCTCCTCCGATTGCGACGAGGTTTCACGAGCGTCAGCAGGTTAGTATATGCCGTTTTAGAATTTTGATCTGAAGTCATTTCGCCCTCCGTTTTTGCATTCCAAGTACTGCGCAGGCAAAATCGTCCTACTGTGCAGATTTTCTGTCAAGATTAAAATCTGCAGGACAGGTGCCCATTCGTCTGTTTTGGGCTGTGCTATATAGCACAGGTCGATTTTATACAGGTTTTCCTCTTGCAGAATTTTGAGGAATGGGGAAGGCCCGGATTTTCCATGGCCTCTTAAGCACCAAGATACTTCAAAAATCCGGACTGCGCGCTAATTACCAATCCAAACATGCTCTGATTGTGACCAAACTTTGCAAGCATGTGGGGGGTGGGTCCCCCCCCATGCTTGCAAAGTTTGGTCCCCATCGGAGCATGTTTGGGTACGATGGTATGGGGAAGGCCCGGATTTTCCATGGCCTCTTAAGCACCAAGAGACTTGAAAAATCCGGACTGGGCGGCGCTAATTACCAATCCAAACATGCTCTGATTGTGACCAAACTTTGCAAGCATGTGGGGGGGACCCACCCCGACATGCTTGCAAATTTTGGTCCCCATCGGAGCATGTTTGGGTACGATGGTATGGGGAAGGCCTGGATTTTCCATGGCCTCTTAAGCACCAAGAGACTTCAAGAACCCACACTAGGCACTAATTACCAATCCAAACATGCTCTGATTATGACCAAACTTTGCAATCATGTGGGGGGGAGCCACCCCCACATGTTTGCAAAGTTTGGTCCCCATCGGAGCATGTTTGGGTACGATGGTATGGGGAAGGCCCAGATTTTCCATGGCCTCTTAAGCACCAAGAGACTTCAAAAATCCGGACTGGGCGCTAATTACCAATCCAAACATACTCTCATTGTGACCAAACTTTGCAATCATGTGGGGGGGACCCACCCCCACATGCTTGCAAAGTTTGGTCCCCATCGGAGCATGTTTGGGTACGATGGTATGGGGAAGGCCCGGATTGTCCATGGCCTCTTAAGCACCAAGAGACTTCAAAAACCCGCACTGGGTAGTAATTATCAATCCAAACATGCTCTTATTGTGACCAAACTTTTCAAGCATGTGGGGGGGACCCACCCCCACATGCTTGCAAAGTTTGGTCCCTATCAGAGCATGTTTGGGTACGATGGTATGGGGAAGGCCCGGATTTTCCATGGCCTCTAAAGCACCAAGAGACTTGAAAAATCCGGACTGGGCACTAATTACCAATCCAAACATGCTCCGATGGGGACCAAACTTTGCAAGCATGTGGGGGGGACCCACCCCCACATGCTTGCAAAGTTTGGTCCCTATCGGAGCATGTTTGGGTACGATGGCATGGGGAAGGCCCGGATTTTCCATGGCCTCTTAAGCACCAAGATACTTCAAAAATCCGGACTGCGCGCTAATTACCAATCCAAACATGCTCTGATTGTGACCAAACTTTGCAAGAATGTGGGGGTGGGTTCCCCCCATGCTTGCAAAGTTTGGTCCCCATCGGAGCATGTTTGGGTACGATGGTATGGGGAAGGCCCGGATTTTCCATGGCCTCTTAAGCACCAAGAGACTTGAAAAATCCGGACTGGGTGCTAATTACCAATCCAAACATGCTCTGATTGTGACCAAACTTTGCAAGCATGTGGGGGGGACCCACCCCCACATGCTTGCAAAGTTTGGTCCCCATCGGAGCATGTTTGGGTACAATGGTATGGGGAAGGCCCGGATTTTCCATGGCCTCTTAAGCACCAAGAGACTTCAAAAACCCGCATTGGGCACTAATTACCAATCCAAACATGCTCTGATTGTGACCAAACTTTGCAATCATGTGGGGGGGACCCACCCCCACATGCTTGCAAAGTTTGGTCCCTATCGGAGCATGTTTGGGTATGATGGTATGGGGAAGGCCCGGATTTTCCATGGCCTCTTAAGCACCAAGAGACTTGAAAAATCCGGACTGAGCACTAATTACCAATCCAAACATGCTCCGATGGGGACCAAACTTTGCAAGCATGTGGGGGGGACCCACCCCCACATGCTTGCAAAGTTTGGTCCCTATTGGACCATGTTTGGGTAGGATGGTATGTTGGAATTAGGGTTGCAGGAATGCACACACAACTTCAAGAAGATGAGGAAGCTTGAGCACAACACAGTAGTGTATTATGAGTGCCAAAAATGAAAGATCACAAGCCCTAGAAGATAATGGGCGTATATACAATGCACGGGGGAAAAAACCTCCTAGTGAGGGAAAAAGTGCCCCGGCGGTCCTAAGTGTGTTCACACACATCACTACTATAATATGGTAACAAATCCCCCCTGGAGTGATGCGGTGAACAAGAGCTAGCACTCATGTATAGGGAAGTGTCTAGCTATGTGGACGAATCCACAAAAGGGAGTAAGCCCAAAGCTTTGCGAAAAGCTTCGAACTTCTCACGAGGCAGAGCCTTTGTGAAAAGGTCTGCAAGGTTATCCTGTGTTGGCACATAAGCCAAACTGATCTCTCCTGCAGAGAGTCTCTCCCTGACATAATGGTAGTGCACCTCAATGTGCTTCGTACGAGCATGGAACACTGGGTTCCGCGCAACTGCCAATGCGCTCTGACTGTCAGTGAAGATGGTGGTGGCAGATGGCTGCCCAACACCGAAATCAGCCATAAGGCGTCTGAGCCACACACACTCAACCGTAGCTGTGAAAGCTGCCCTGTACTCAGCTTCACAACTAGAAGTGGCCACAGTAGGCTGCTTCTTGCTCAACCATGATATGCATGAGCTTCCAAGCATGAAGCAAAAACCACTCGTGGACACGCGTGTGTCATAACAACCAGCCCAGTCAAAATCTGAAAAAGCATGTAAATCTGGCGGCAATGATCCCCCCTTGGGATAAAACAACCCAAGATGCCGAGTACCACTCAAATAGCGAAAGATACGCTTCACTGCCTGCCAATGCTTAATGCCTGGGCTATGCATAAATCTGCTCACCTGTGAGACTGCAAACTGAATGTCTGGCCTCGTAATGCATACATAAATGAGGCAACCAACAGCTGTCTGATAGAGTGTGACATCAAAGTGATCTCCAGCATCATGAAGACTCAACTTCAAACCTGTCTCCATTGGAGTAGCAATAGGCTTGCAGTCTTCAAGGCCAAATCTCCGCAACAATGTTTCAATATACTTTGTCTGACACAAAGCAATACCTCCATCACACTGTTTAAATTGTATCCCCAAATAATGATGCAAATGCCCCAAATCTGACATCTCAAAAGAGGCATTCAAATCAGCCTTAAAATCAGCAATATGACTCTCATTTGGTCCTGTGAGCAGCATGTCATCGACATAGAGAGCAATGATTAGATGTACACCATCCACACGTTTAACATACAAAGTGCTTTCTGTTGGACTATTCTGAAACCCATGTGCAGTCAAATATGCATGTATTTTTTCATACCAAGCTCGTGGAGCTTGCTTTAAACCATATAAAGCCTTTTTTAACCTGCACACTTTGTTTTCCTGCCCTCTTTGAACAAAACCACGAGGCTGCGATACATACACCTCCTCATGCAAATCTCCATTTAAGAACGCAGTCTTTATGTCCAGCTGATGTACATTCCAACCATTATGAGCTGCTAATGCACAGATGCTACGAACAGTGGTCATACGACATGTGGGAGCAAAAGTCTCATCAAAATCAATGCCCTTCTCTTGAGCATAACCTTTTGCAACAAGCCTAGCCTTATGGCGATCCACTGTGCCATCAGGCTTACGCTTCAATTTGTATACCCACTTAGTGCCAATGGCCTTCTTGCCAGGGGGCAAGTCACATAAAGACCATGTACCATTCTTCATAATAGCATCGTATTCTGCTTGCATAGCAGCCATCCAATTTTCTGAACTTTGTGCCTCATCAAATGAAACAGGCTCACTTTCATCGCACATACTAGAAACAGCCAATGCATGACAATCTGACGCATAAGAGGCACCATGAGAGCCAGAACGAGTGCGACTAGACAAAGGGGCATCCAACTTGCTGTCACGCAAAGTCTGCACCAGCCATCTAGGCATATTCCTAGAGCCCTCAATCTCTTGTCTCTCATCCTCAAGTGCATCATGCACATCTGCATCAGATATAGGCTGATCTGTGCCATCATTTAAAACCTGCATAGGCTGAAAAACTGCCTCATGAGGTATTGCACTTGACTGTGCACCACTGAAAAGAGGCAACAATGTATCATAGACATCACGTGAGCTGATATCTGTCTCCTTAGTACATGAAACCAAGGGCTGAACTGCATCTTCCACAAATACAACATCACGGCTAACCAAAATGCGCTTTGTCTGTGGATGATACAAACGATAGCCTTTGCTCTCAGCACTATATCCAACAAAAATACATTTGACAGCTTTGTCATCCAATTTTCTGCGATGTTGCACAGGCACTAATGCATATGCCAGGCAACCAAAAACACGTAAATGGCCAACAGATGGCTTGCGGCCATGCCAAGCCTCATATGGAGTGACAACCTGTAATGCTTTGGTGGGACACCTGTTTAGTACATAAGTGGCACACATGACAGCCTCAAGCCAAAAACCATGTGGTAGACTTTGACTCTTAACCATACATCTTGCCATTTCCATGAGAGACCTGTTTTTTCTCTCAGCCACACCATTTTGCTGTGGTGTATACGGCACTGTACATTGGTGTTTTATCCCACGCTCAGCCAGAAATGCATTAAATTCTGAAGACATATACTCCCCCCCTCGATCTGAACGGAGGGTGCCCATCTTACTTTCTGACACATTTTCAGCCATAACCAAAAACTGTTTGAAGCACAAAAACACTTCGGACTTTGCCTTCAAAGGATATACCCATGCATGCCTGGTAAAATCATCAATGAAAGTCACGAAGTAAAGGTAGTTTCCAAATGATGGAGTTTGCATGGGTCCACAAACATCACTGTGAACAAGCTGCAATCTGCGTTCAGCTCTCACTGATCCATCTTTGGGAAAGGAAGCACGCTGCATTTTACCCAATATGCAGCCCTCACAAACATGCTTGACAGGTGCCTCAAGCTTAGGCAAAGAAGACACCATTTCAGATTTCTGCAGGCGCAGCAAACTTGCAAAATTCAGATGACCAAAACGTGCATGCCACAGTTTTGCATTTGAAATAGCCTGCGTATCCATAATAGCACATGCTGAATCCTCTACACATTTGCCATCCATATTGAGCTTATACAGCCCTCGACATAGTGAACCAGATGCTACAATGATGTCACCACAAGAGAGATCATGAACAGTACATCTGTCATCCACAAATTTTACAACCAAACCTGTTTTGGCAAATGCGGAGACTGACAGCAGATTCTTTTTGATCCCTGGCACATACAATGCATCAAAAAGTGTAAAGGTGTTGCCATTTGCAACATTCAGCACAATCTGTCCAACTCCTTTAACGGGATAAGAGGAGTTATTGGCACAAGTGACAGTATTCCCTGTGGGAGCAGACTCAAGGAAAGTGAATAAACTGCGCTGCGAGGTGATATGCTTAGTGGCACCACTGTCAAAGTACCATACATCTGAATCTACTGCAGACATACATGTGTCATGCAAAGATGGGTCATAACTGCACTGCGCATTGAATGCCCATTCTGTATCTAGCACAACATTAGCAGATTCATTGTTAGAAGGAGAGGCATCTGCAACAGCCATACCAGCCTCTTTCTTCTTAGCCTCTTTCGCAGCCAGCTTAGGACACGCTTTGATGACATGATCATTTCCCTTACAGTACTTGCAAAATGTCTTCTGTTTGTCACCCTTCTTCTCATCTTTGTCTTCCTTCTTTGGTTGCGCAGCATTTGCAGATTTCTGCTTACTAGAAGAAAAGCCAGCTTTACCTTTCCCGCTTCTCTGATTAGCAACGAAAGCTTGATCTGCGACACGCATATTATTCCTGTTTTGCCTTGACTGGTCTTCTTGCAGCAAAACAGAAACTAACTCCTCAAATGATAAGGCATTGGGATTGCCTTTCATCATCAAGCGAAGAGTGGAAGCAAAACCCTGATAAGAATCTGGTAGACCATTCAAAACAGTCTGCACAAGTGAACTGTCTGACAGGATTTCATCTGCAGAAATGAGCTGCTCTTTGAAATCCTTGATCTTTGTCAAAAAGCTATCCATAGAATCACCTTCGTTCATATGCTCATTCTCCAACTGTTTTCGGAGGTAAGCAACACGAGCCTCATTTCTTGCCTGATACAATGTGGCAAGTACATCCCAAGCATCCTTAGAAGTCCTGCAGGAGCGAATATGTGGGATAATGGTACGTTTGACAGACAGCGCAATCAAGGCATGAGCCTGCGCATCTCTACCATCCCAACGAATCTGCTCTGCTGAAAGTGGTGGTTCTCGAACAGCTGCTACAGCACTTGTGCCTGCACCATCATCAACAGTACCTGTTTCTGATGTGTTTGCAGCATTCCCAGCCACAATAGGACGTGCATCAATACCCTGCACAATGTTCCATAACCCCTTTGCTACCAATACATGTCGCATCATATATGCCCACAATGGATAGTTGGTGCCATCCAACTTATCCTCAGTAGCCAACATGCGGAATACATCATTGTTGTCAGCCATGGCCAATGACTGTACTACTAGATGTAAATGCTGTCTGTAAGAGGTAAACCTGTATAAAATCGACCTGTGCTATGCAGCACAGCCCAAAACAGAGGAATGGGCACCTGTCCTGCAGATTTTAATCTTGACAGAAAATCTGCACAGTAGGACGATTTTGCCTGCGCAGTACTTGGAATGCAAAAACGGAGGGCGAAACGACTTCAGATCAAAATTCTGAAACGACACTGCCCTACGGGCTCTCCCACGGCATATACTAACCTGCAGACGCTCGTGAAACCTCGTTGCAATCGGAGGAGATGAAGCGGCAGGTGCCGGTGATGCTGCCCGGGAGGAGGAAGCCTGCTCTGATACCAATTGTTGGAATTAGGGTTGCAGGAATGCACACACAACTTCAAGAAGATGAGGAAGCTTGAGCACAACACAGTAGTGTATTATGAGTGCCAAAAATGAAAGATCACAAGCCCTAGAAGATAATGGGCGTATATACAATGCACGGGGGAAAAAACCTCCTAGTGAGGGAAAAAGTGCCCCGGCGGTCCTAAGTGTGTTCACACACATCACTACTATAATATGGTAACATGGTATGGGGAAGGCCCGGATTTTCCATGGCCTCTTAAACACCAAGAGACTTCAAGAACCCACACTAGGCACTAATTACCAATCCAAACATGCTCTGATTATGACCAAACTTTGCAATCATGTGGGGGGGACCCACCCCCACATGCTTGCAAAGTTTGGTCCCCATCGGAGCATGTTTGGGTACGATGGTATGGGGAAGGCCCGGATTTTCCATGGCCTCTTAAGCACCAAGAGACTTCAAAAACCCGCACTGGGCACTAATTACCAATCCAAACATGCTCTGATTGTGACCAAACTTTGCAATCATGTGGGGGAGACCCACCCCCACATGCTTGCAAAGTTTGGTCCCTATCGGAGCATGTTTGGGTATGATGATATGGGGAAGGCCCGGATTTTCCATGGCCTCTTAAGCACCAAGAGACTTCAAAAACCCGCACTGGGCGCTAATTACCAATCCAAACATGCTCTGATTGTGACCAAACTTTGCAACCATGTGGGGGGGACCCACCTCCACATGCTTGCAAAGTTTGGTCCCTATCGGAGCATGTTTGGGTACGATGGTATGGGGAAGGCCTGGATTTTCCATGGCCTCTAAAGCACCAAGAGACTTGAAAAATCCGGACTGGGCACTAATTACCAATCCAAACATGCTCCGATGGGGACCAAACTTTGCAAGCATGTGGGGGGGACCCACCCCCACATGCTTGCAAAGTTTGGTCCCTATCGGAGCATGTTTGGGTACGATGGCATGGGGAAGGCCCGGATTTTCCATGGCCTCTTAAGCACCAAGATACTTCAAAAATCCGGACTGCGCGCTAATTACCAATCCAAACATGCTCTGATTGTGACCAAACTTTGCAAGCATGTGGGGGTGGGTCCCCCCCATGCTTGCAAAGTTTGGTCCCCATCGGAGCATGTTTGGGTACGATGGTATGGGGAAGGCCCGGATTTTCCATGGCCTCTTAAGCACCAAGAGACTTGAAAAATCCGGACTGGGCGGCGCTAATTACCAATCCAAACATGCTCTGATTGTGACCAAACTTTGCAAGCATGTGGGGGGGACCCACCCCGACATGCTTGCAAATTTTGGTCCCCATCGGAGCATGTTTGGGTACGATGGTATGGGGAAGGCCCGGATTTTCCATGGCCTCTTAAGCACCAAGAGACTTCAAGAACCCACACTAGGCACTAATTACCAATCCAAACATGCTCTGATTATGACCAAACTTTGCAATCATGTGGGGGGGAGCCACCCCCACATGTTTGCAAAGTTTGGTCCCCATCGGAGCATGTTTGGGTACGATGGTATGGGGAAGGCCCAGATTTTCCATGGCCTCTTAAGCACCAAGAGACTTCAAAAATCCGGACTGGGCGCTAATTACCAATCCAAACATACTCTCATGTGGGGGGGACCCACCCCCACATGCTTGCAAAGTTTGGTCCCCATCGGAGCATGTTTGGGTACGATGGTATGGGGAAGGCCCGGATTGTCCATGGCCTCTTAAGCACCAAGAGACTTCAAAAACCCGCACTGGGTAGTAATTATCAATCCAAACATGCTCTGATTGTGACCAAACTTTTCAAGCATTTGGGGGGGACCCACCCCCACATGCTTGCAAAGTTTGGTCCCTATCGGAGCATGTTTGGGTACGATGGTATGGGGAAGGCCCGGATTTTCCATGGCCTCTTAAGCACCAAGAGACTTGAAAAATCCGGACTGAGCAGTAATTACCAATCCAAACATGCTCCGATGGGGACCAAACTTTGCAAGCATGTGGGGGGGACCCACCCCCACATGCTTGCAAAGTTTAATCCCTATCGGAGCATGTTTGGGTACGATGGTATGGGGAAGGCCCGGATTTTCCATGGCCTCTTAAGCACCAAGAGACTTCAAGAACCCACACTAGGCACTAATTACCAATCCAAACATGCTCTAATTATGACCAAACTTTGCAATCATGTGGGGGGGACCCACCCCCACATGCTTGCAAAGTTTGGTCCCCATCGGAGCATGTTTGGGTACGATGGTATGGGGAAGGCCCGGATTTTCCATGGCCTCTTAAGCACCAAGAGACTTCAAAGACCCGCACTGGGTACTAATTACCAATCCAAACATGCTCTGATTGTGACCAAACTTTGCAATCATGTGGGGGAGACCCACCCCCACATGCTTGCAAAGTTTGGTCCCTATCGGAGCATGTTTGGGTACGATGATATGGGGAAGGCCCGGATTTTCCATGGCCTCTTAAGCACCAAGAGACTTCAAAAACCCGCACTGGGCGCTAATTACCAATCCAAACATGCTCTGATTGTGACCAAACTTTGCAACCATGTGGGGGGGACCCACCCCCACATGCTTGCAAAGTTTGGTCCCTATCGGAGCATGTTTGGGTACGATGGTATGGGGAAGGCCCGGATTTTCCATGGCCTCTAAAGCACCAAGAGACTTGAAAAATCCGGACTGGGCACTAATTACCAATCCAAACATGCTCCGATGGGGACCAAACTTTGCAAGCATGTGGGGGGGACCCACCCCCACATGCTTGCAAAGTTTGGTCCCTATCGGAGCATGTTTGGGTACGATGGCATGGGGAAGGCCCGGATTTTCCATGGCCTCTTAAGCACCAAGATACTTCAAAAATCCGGACTGCGCGCTAATTACCAATCCAAACATGCTCTTATTGTGACCAAACTTTGCAAGCATGTGGGGGTGGGTCCCCCCCATGCTTGCAAAGTTTGGTCCCCATCGGAGCATGTTTGGGTACGATGGTATGGGGAAGGCCCGGATTTTCCATGGCCTCTTAAGCACCAAGAGACTTGAAAAATCCGGACTGGGTGCTAATTACCAATCCAAACATGCTCTGATTGTGACCAAACTTTGCAAGCATGTGGGGGGGACCCACCCCCACATGCTTGCAAAGTTTGGTCCCCATCGGAGCATGTTTGGGTACGATGGTATGGGGAAGGCCCGGATTTTCCATGGCCTCTTAAGCACCAAGAGACTTCAAAAACCCGCATTGGGCACTAATTACCAATCCAAACATGCTCTGATTGTGACCAAACTTTGCAATCATGTGGGGGGGACCCACCCCCACATGCTTGCAAAGTTTGGTCCCTATCGGAGCATGTTTGGGTACGATGGTATGGGGAAGGCCCGGATTTTCCATGGCCTCTTAAGCACCAAGAGACTTCAAAAACCCACACTGGGCGCTAATTACCAATCCAAACATGCTCTGATTGTGACCAAACTTTGCAAGCATGTGGGGGGGACCCACCCCCACATGCTTGCAAAGTTTGGTCCCTATCGGAGCATGTTTGGGTATGATGGTATGGGGAAGGCCCGGATTTTCCATGGCCTCTTAAGCACCAAGAGACTTGAAAAATCCGGACTGGGCACTAAATTACCAATCCAAACATGCTCCGATGGGGACCAAACTTTGCAAGCATGTGGGGGGACCCACCCCCACATGCTTGCAAAGTTTGGTCCCTATCGGAGCATGTTTGGGTACGATGGTATGGGGAAGGCCCGGATTTTCCATGGCCTCTTAAGCACCAAGATACTTCAAAAATCCGGACTGGGCGCTAATCCAAACATGCTCTGATTGTGACCAAACTTTGCAAGCATGTGGGGGTGGGTCCCCCCCATGCTTGCAAAGTTTGGTCCCCATCGGAGCATGTTTGGGTACGATGGTATGGGGAAGGCCCGGATTTTCCATGGCCTCTTAAGCACCAAGAGACTTGAAAAATCCGGACTGGGCGGCGCTAATTACCAATCCAAACATGCTCTGATTGTGACCAAACTTTGCAAGCATGTTTGGGTACGATGGCATGGGGAAGGCCCGGATTTTCCATGGCCTCTTAAGCACCAAGAGACTTGAAAAATCCGGACTGGGCACTAAATTACCAATCCAAACATGCTCCGATGGGGACCAAACTTTGCAAGCATGTGGGGGGACCCACCCCCACATGCTTGCAAAGTTTGGTCCCTATCGGAGCATGTTTGGGTACGATGGTATGGGGAAGGCCCGGATTTTCCATGGCCTCTTAAGCACCAAGATACTTCAAAAATCCGGACTGGGCGCTAATCCAAACATGCTCTGATTGTGACCAAACTTTGCAAGCATGTGGGGGTGGGTCCCCCCCATGCTTGCAAAGTTTGGTCCCCATCGGAGCATGTTTGGGTACGATGGTATGGGGAAGGCCCGGATTTTCCATGGCCTCTTAAGCACCAAGAGACTTGAAAAATCCGGACTGGGCGGCGCTAATTACCAATCCAAACATGCTCTGATTGTGACCAAACTTTGCAAGCATGTGGGGGGGACCCACCCCGACATGCTTGCAAATTTTGGTCCCCATCGGAGCATGTTTGGGTACGATGGTATGGGGAAGCCCGGATTTTCCATGGCCTCTTAAGCACCAAGAGACTTCAAGAACCCACACTAGGCACTAATTACCAATCCAAACATGCTCTGATTATGAACAAACTTTGCAATCATGTGGGGGGGAGCCACCCCCATATGTTTGCAAAGTTTGGTCCCCATCGGAGCATGTTTGGGTACGATGGTATGGGGAAGGCCCGGATTTTCCATGGCCTCTTAAGCACCAAGAGACTTCAAAAATCCGGACTGGGCGCTAATTACCAATCCAAACATACTCTCATTGTGACCAAACTTTGCAATCATGTGGGGGGGACCCACCCCCACATGCTTGCAAAGTTTGGTCCCCATCGGAGCATGTTTGGGTACGATGGTATGGGGAAGGCCCGGATTGTCCATGGCCTCTTAAGCACCAAGAGACTTCAAAAACCCGCACTGGGTAGTAATTACCAATCCAAACATGCTCTGATTGTGACCAAACTTTTCAAGCATGTGGGGGGGACCCACCCCCACATGCTTGCAAAGTTTGGTCCCTATCGGAGCATGTTTGGGTACGATGGTATGGGGAAGGCCTGGATTTTCCATGGCCTCTTAAGCACCAAGAGACTTGAAAAATCCGGACTGAGCACTAATTACCAATCCAAACATGCTCCGATGGGGACCAAACTTTGCAAGCATGTGGGGGGGACCCACCCCCACATGCTTGCAAAGTTTGGTCCCTATCGGAGCATGTTTGGGTACGATGGTATGGGGAAGGCCCGGATTTTCCATGGCCTCTTAAGCACCAAGAGACTTCAAGAACCCACACTAGGCACTAATTACCAATCCAAACATGCTCTGATTATGACCAAACTTTGCAATCATGTGGGGGGGGCCCACCCCCACATGCTTGCAAAGTTTGGTCCCCATCGGAGCATGTTTGGGTACGATGGTATGGGGAAGGCCCGGATTTTCCATGGCCTCTTAAGCACCAAGAGACTTCAAAAACCCGCACTGGGCACTAATTACCAATCCAAACATGCTCTGATTGTGACCAAACTTTGCAATCATGTGGGGGAGACCCACCCCCACATGCTTGCAAAGTTTGGTCCCTATCGGAGCATGTTTGGGTATGATGATATGGGGAAGGCCCGGATTTTCCATGGCCTCTTAAGCACCAAGAGACTTCAAAAACCCGCACTGGGCGCTAATTACCAATCCAAACATGCTCTGATTGTGACCAAACTTTGCAACCATGTGGGGGGGACCCACCCCCACATGCTTGCAAAGTTTGGTCCCTATCGGAGCATGTTTGGGTACGATGGTATGGGGAAGGCCCGGATTTTCCATGGCCTCTAAAGCACCAAGAGACTTGAAAAATCCGGACTGGGCACTAATTACCAATCCAAACATGCTCCGATGGGGACCAAACTTTGCAAGCATGTGGGGGGGACCCACCCCCACATGCTTGCAAAGTTTGGTCCCTATCGGAGCATGTTTGGGTACGATGGCATGGGGAAGGCCCGGATTTTCCATGGCCTCTTAAGCACCAAGATACTTCAAAAATCCGGACTGCGCGCTAATTACCAATCCAAACATGCTCTGATTGTGACCAAACTTTGCAAGCATGTGGGGGTGGGTCCCCCCCATGCTTGCAAAGTTTGGTCCCCATCGGAGCATGTTTGGGTACGATGGTATGGGGAAGGCCCGGATTTTCCATGGCCTCTTAAGCACCAAGAGACTTGAAAAATCCGGACTGGGCGGCGCTAATTACCAATCCAAACATGCTCTGATTGTGACCAAACTTTGCAAGCATGTGGGGGGGACCCACCCCGACATGCTTGCAAATTTTGGTCCCCATCGGAGCATGTTTGGGTACGATGGTATGGGGAAGGCCCGGATTTTCCATGGCCTCTTAAGCACCAAGAGACTTCAAGAACCCACACTAGGCACTAATTACCAATCCAAACATGCTCTGATTATGACCAAACTTTGCAATCATGTGGGGGGGAGCCACCCCCACATGTTTGCAAAGTTTGGTCCCCATCGGAGCATGTTTGGGTACGATGGTATGGGGAAGGCCCAGATTTTCCATGGCCTCTTAAGCACCAAGAGACTTCAAAAATCCGGACTGGGCGCTAATTACCAATCCAAACATACTCTCATGTGGGGGGGACCCACCCCCACATGCTTGCAAAGTTTGGTCCCCATCGGAGCATGTTTGGGTACGATGGTATGGGGAAGGCCCGGATTGTCCATGGCCTCTTAAGCACCAAGAGACTTCAAAAACCCGCACTGGGTAGTAATTATCAATCCAAACATGCTCTGATTGTGACCAAACTTTTCAAGCATTTGGGGGGGACCCACCCCCACATGCTTGCAAAGTTTGGTCCCTATCGGAGCATGTTTGGGTACGATGGTATGGGGAAGGCCCGGATTTTCCATGGCCTCTTAAGCACCAAGAGACTTGAAAAATCCGGACTGAGCAGTAATTACCAATCCAAACATGCTCCGATGGGGACCAAACTTTGCAAGCATGTGGGGGGGACCCACCCCCACATGCTTGCAAAGTTTAATCCCTATCGGAGCATGTTTGGGTACGATGGTATGGGGAAGGCCCGGATTTTCCATGGCCTCTTAAGCACCAAGAGACTTCAAGAACCCACACTAGGCACTAATTACCAATCCAAACATGCTCTAATTATGACCAAACTTTGCAATCATGTGGGGGGGACCCACCCCCACATGCTTGCAAAGTTTGGTCCCCATCGGAGCATGTTTGGGTACGATGGTATGGGGAAGGCCCGGATTTTCCATGGCCTCTTAAGCACCAAGAGACTTCAAAGACCCGCACTGGGTACTAATTACCAATCCAAACATGCTCTGATTGTGACCAAACTTTGCAATCATGTGGGGGAGACCCACCCCCACATGCTTGCAAAGTTTGGTCCCTATCGGAGCATGTTTGGGTACGATGATATGGGGAAGGCCCGGATTTTCCATGGCCTCTTAAGCACCAAGAGACTTCAAAAACCCGCACTGGGCGCTAATTACCAATCCAAACATGCTCTGATTGTGACCAAACTTTGCAACCATGTGGGGGGGACCCACCCCCACATGCTTGCAAAGTTTGGTCCCTATCGGAGCATGTTTGGGTACGATGGTATGGGGAAGGCCCGGATTTTCCATGGCCTCTAAAGCACCAAGAGACTTGAAAAATCCGGACTGGGCACTAATTACCAATCCAAACATGCTCCGATGGGGACCAAACTTTGCAAGCATGTGGGGGGGACCCACCCCCACATGCTTGCAAAGTTTGGTCCCTATCGGAGCATGTTTGGGTACGATGGCATGGGGAAGGCCCGGATTTTCCATGGCCTCTTAAGCACCAAGATACTTCAAAAATCCGGACTGCGCGCTAATTACCAATCCAAACATGCTCTGATTGTGACCAAACTTTGCAAGCATGTGGGGGTGGGTCCCCCCCATGCTTGCAAAGTTTGGTCCCCATCGGAGCATGTTTGGGTACGATGGTATGGGGAAGGCCCGGATTTTCCATGGCCTCTTAAGCACCAAGAGACTTGAAAAATCCGGACTGGGTGCTAATTACCAATCCAAACATGCTCTGATTGTGACCAAACTTTGCAAGCATGTGGGGGGGACCCACCCCCACATGCTTGCAAAGTTTGGTCCCCATCGGAGCATGTTTGGGTACGATGGTATGGGGAAGGCCCGGATTTTCCATGGCCTCTTAAGCACCAAGAGACTTCAAAAACCCGCATTGGGCACTAATTACCAATCCAAACATGCTCTGATTGTGACCAAACTTTGCAATCATGTGGGGGGGACCCACCCCCACATGCTTGCAAAGTTTGGTCCCTATCGGAGCATGTTTGGGTACGATGGTATGGGGAAGGCCCGGATTTTCCATGGCCTCTTAAGCACCAAGAGACTTCAAAAACCCGCACTGGGCGCTAATTACCAATCCAAACATGCTCTGATTGTGACCAAACTTTGCAAGCATGTGGGGGGGACCCACCCCCACATGCTTGCAAAGTTTGGTCCCTATCGGAGCATGTTTGGGTATGATGGTATGGGGAAGGCCCGGATTTTCCATGGCCTCTTAAGCACCAAGAGACTTGAAAAATCCGGACTGGGCACTAAATTACCAATCCAAACATGCTCCGATGGGGACCAAACTTTGCAAGCATGTGGGGGGACCCACCCCCACATGCTTGCAAAGTTTGGTCCCTATCGGAGCATGTTTGGGTACGATGGTATGGGGAAGGCCCGGATTTTCCATGGCCTCTTAAGCACCAAGATACTTCAAAAATCCGGACTGGGCGCTAATCCAAACATGCTCTGATTGTGACCAAACTTTGCAAGCATGTGGGGGTGGGTCCCCCCCATGCTTGCAAAGTTTGGTCCCCATCGGAGCATGTTTGGGTACGATGGTATGGGGAAGGCCCGGATTTTCCATGGCCTCTTAAGCACCAAGAGACTTGAAAAATCCGAACTGGGCGGCGCTAATTACCAATCCAAACATGCTCTGATTGTGACCAAACTTTGCAAGCATGTTTGGGTACGATGGCATGGGGAAGGCCCGGATTTTCCATGGCCTCTTAAGCACCAAGAGACTTGAAAAATCCGGACTGGGCACTAAATTACCAATCCAAACATGCTCCGATGGGGACCAAACTTTGCAAGCATGTGGGGGGACCCACCCCCACATGCTTGCAAAGTTTGGTCCCTATCGGAGCATGTTTGGGTACGATGGTATGGGGAAGGCCCGGATTTTCCATGGCCTCTTAAGCACCAAGATACTTCAAAAATCCGGACTGGGCGCTAATCCAAACATGCTCTGATTGTGACCAAACTTTGCAAGCATGTGGGGGTGGGTCCCCCCCATGCTTGCAAAGTTTGGTCCCCATCGGAGCATGTTTGGGTACGATGGTATGGGGAAGGCCCGGATTTTCCATGGCCTCTTAAGCACCAAGAGACTTGAAAAATCCGGACTGGGCGGCGCTAATTACCAATCCAAACATGCTCTGATTGTGACCAAACTTTGCAAGCATGTGGGGGGGACCCACCCCGACATGCTTGCAAATTTTGGTCCCCATCGGAGCATGTTTGGGTACGATGGTATGGGGAAGCCCGGATTTTCCATGGCCTCTTAAGCACCAAGAGACTTCAAGAACCCACACTAGGCACTAATTACCAATCCAAACATGCTCTGATTATGAACAAACTTTGCAATCATGTGGGGGGGAGCCACCCCCATATGTTTGCAAAGTTTGGTCCCCATCGGAGCATGTTTGGGTACGATGGTATGGGGAAGGCCCGGATTTTCCATGGCCTCTTAAGCACCAAGAGACTTCAAAAATCCGGACTGGGCGCTAATTACCAATCCAAACATACTCTCATTGTGACCAAACTTTGCAATCATGTGGGGGGGACCCACCCCCACATGCTTGCAAAGTTTGGTCCCCATCGGAGCATGTTTGGGTACGATGGTATGGGGAAGGCCCGGATTGTCCATGGCCTCTTAAGCACCAAGAGACTTCAAAAACCCGCACTGGGTAGTAATTACCAATCCAAACATGCTCTGATTGTGACCAAACTTTTCAAGCATGTGGGGGGGACCCACCCCCACATGCTTGCAAAGTTTGGTCCCTATCGGAGCATGTTTGGGTACGATGGTTGTTGGAATTAGGGTTGCAGGAATGCACACACAACTTCAAGAAGATGAGGAAGCTTGAGCACAACACAGTAGTGTATTATGAGTGCCAAAAATGAAAGATAACAAGCCCTAGAAGATAATTGGCGTATATACAATGCACGGGGGAAAAAACCTCCTAGTGAGGGAAAAAGTGCCCCGGCGGTCCTAAGTGTGTTCACACACATCACTACTATAATATGGTAACAAATCCCCCCTGGAGTGATGCGGTGAACAAGAGCTAGCACTCATGTATAGGGAAGTGTCTAGCTATGTGGACGAATCCACAAAAGGGAGTAAGCCCAAAGCTTTGCGAAAAGCTTCGAACTTCTCACGAGGCAGAGCCTTTGTGAAAAGGTCTGCAAGGTTATCCTGTGTTGGCACATAAGCCAAACTGATCTCTCCTGCAGAGAGTCTCTCCCTGACATAATGGTAGTGCACCTCAATGTGCTTCGTACGAGCATGGAACACTGGGTTCCGCGCAACTGCCAATGCGCTCTGACTGTCAGTGAAGATGGTGGTGGCAGATGGCTGCCCAACACCCAAATCAGCCATAAGGCGTCTGAGCCACACACACTCAACCGTAGCTGTGAAAGCTGCCCTGTACTCAGCTTCACAACTAGAAGTGGCCACAGTAGGCTGCTTCTTGCTCAACCATGATATGCATGAGCTTCCAAGCATGAAGCAAAAACCACTCGTGGACACGCGTGTGTCATAACAACCAGCCCAGTCAGAATCTGAAAAAGCATGTAAATCTGGCGGCAATGATCCCCCCTTGGGATAAAACAACCCAAGATGCCGAGTACCACTCAAATAGCGAAAGATACGCTTCACTGCCTGCCAATGCTTAATGCCTGGGCTATGCATAAATCTGCTCACCTGTGAGACTGCAAACTGAATGTCTGGCCTCGTAATGCATACATAAATGAGGCAACCAACAGCTGTCTGATAGAGTGTGACATCAAAGTGATCTCCAGCATCATGAAGACTCAACTTCAAACCTGTCTCCATTGGAGTAGCAATAGGCTTGCAGTCTTCAAGGCCAAATCTCCGCAACAATGTTTCAATATACTTTGTCTGACACAAAGCAATACCTCCATCACACTGCTTAAATTGTATCCCCAAATAATGATGCAAATGCCCCAAATCTGACATCTCAAAAGAGGCATTCAAATCAGCCTTAAAATCAGCAATATGACTCTCATTTGGTCCTGTGAGCAGCATGTCATCGACATAGAGAGCAATGATTAGATGTACACCATCCACACGTTTAACATACAAAGTGCTTTCTGTTGGACTATTCTGAAACCCATGTGCAGTCAAATATGCATGTATTTTTTCATACCAAGCTCGTGGAGCTTGCTTTAAACCATATAAAGCCTTTTTTAACCTGCACACTTTGTTTTCCTGCCCTCTTTGAACAAAACCACGAGGCTGCGATACATACACCTCCTCATGCAAATCTCCATTTAAGAACGCAGTCTTTATGTCCAGCTGATGTACATTCCAACCATTATGAGCTGCTAATGCACAGATGCTACGAACAGTGGTCATACGACATGTGGGAGCAAAAGTCTCATCAAAATCAATGCCCTTCTCTTGAGCATAACCTTTTGCAACAAGCCTAGCCTTATGGCGATCCACTGTGCCATCAGGCTTACGCTTCAATTTGTATACCCACTTAGTGCCAATGGCCTTCTTGCCAGGGGGCAAGTCACATAAAGACCATGTACCATTCTTCATAATAGCATCGTATTCTGCTTGCATAGCAGCCGTCCAATTTTCTGAACTTTGTGCCTCATCAAATGAAACAGGCTCACTTTCATCGCACATACTAGAAACAGCCAATGCATAACAATCTGATGCATAAGAGGCACCATGAGAGCCAGAACGAGTGCGACTAGACAAAGGGGCATCCAACTTGCTGTCACGCAAAGTCTGCACCAGCCATCTAGGCATATTCCTAGAGCCCTCAATCTCTTGTCTCTCATCCTCAAGTGCATCATGCACATCTGCATCAGATATAGGCTGATCTGTGCCATCATTTAAAACCTGCATAGGCTGAAAAACTGCCTCATGAGGTATTGCACTTGACTGTGCACCACTGAAAAGAGGCAACAATGTATCATAGACATCACGTGAGCTGATATCTGTCTCCTTAGTACATGAAACCAAGGGCTGAACTGCATCTTCCACAAATACAACATCACGGCTAACCAAAATGCGCTTTGTCTGTGGATGATACAAACGATAGCCTTTGCTCTCAGCACTATATCCAACAAAAATACATTTGACAGCTTTGTCATCCAATTTTCTGCGATGTTGCACAGGCACTAATGCATATGCCAGGCAACCAAAAACACGTAAATGGCCAACAGATGGCTTGCGGCCATGCCAAGCCTCATATGGAGTGACAACCTGTAATGCTTTGGTGGGACACCTGTTTAGTACATAAGTGGCACACATGACAGCCTCAAGCCAAAAACCATGTGGTAGACTTTGACTCTTAACCATACATCTTGCCATTTCCATGAGAGACCTGTTTTTTCTCTCAGCCACACCATTTTGCTGTGGTGTATACGGCACTGTACATTGGTGTTTTATCCCACGCTCAGCCAGAAATGCATTAAATTCTGAAGACATATACTCCCCCCCTCGATCAGAACGGAGGGTGCCCATCTTACTTTCTGACACATTTTCAGCCATAACCAAAAACTGTTTGAAGCACAAAAACACTTCGGACTTTGCCTTCAAAGGATATACCCATGCATGCCTGGTAAAATCATCAATGAAAGTCACGAAGTAAAGGTAGTTTCCAAATGATGGAGTTTGCATGGGTCCACAAACATCACTGTGAACAAGCTGCAATCTGCGTTCAGCTCTCACTGATCCATCTTTGGGAAAGGAAGCACGCTGCATTTTACCCAATATGCAGCCCTCACAAACATGCTTGACAGGTGCCTCAAGCTTAGGCAAAGAAGACACCATTTCAGATTTCTGCAGACGCAGCAAACTTGCAAAATTCAGATGACCAAAACGTGCATGCCACAGTTTTGCATTTGAAATAGCCTGCGTATCCATAATAGCACATGCTGAATCCTCTACACATTTGCCATCCATATTGAGCTTATACAGCCCTCGACATAGTGAACCAGATGCTACAATGATGTCACCACAAGAGAGATCATGAACAGTACATCTGTCATCCACAAATTTTACAACCAAACCTGTTTTGGCAAATGCGGAGACTGACAGCAGATTCTTTTTGATCCCTGGCACATACAATGCATCAAAAAGTGTAAAGGTGTTGCCATTTGCAACATTCAGCACAATCTGTCCAACTCCTTTAACGGGATAAGAGGAGTTATTGGCACAAGTGACAGTATTCCCTGTGGGAGCAGACTCAAGGAAAGTGAATAAACTGCGCTGCGAGGTGATATGCTTAGTGGCACCACTGTCAAAGTACCATACATCTGAATCTACTGCAGACATACATGTGTCATGCAAAGATGGGTCATAACTGCACTGCGCATTGAATGCCCATTCTGTATCTAGCACAACATTAGCAGATTCATTGTTAGAAGGAGAGGCATCTGCAACAGCCATACCAGCCTCTTTCTTCTTAGCCTCTTTCGCAGCCAGCTTAGGACACGCTTTGATGACATGATCATTTCCCTTACAGTACTTGCAAAATGTCTTCTGTTTGTCACCCTTCTTCTCATCTTTGTCTTCCTTCTTTGGTTGCGCAGCATTTGCAGATTTCTGCTTACTAGAAGAAAAGCCAGCTTTACCTTTCCCGCTTCTCTGACTAGCACCGAAAGCTTGATCTGCGACACGCATACTATTCCTGTTTTGCCTTGACTGGTCTTCTTGCAGCAAAACAGAAACTAACTCCTCAAATGATAAGGCATTGGGATTGCCTTTCATCATCAAGCGAAGAGTGGAAGCAAAACCCTGATAAGAATCTGGTAGACCATTCAAAACAGTCTGCACAAGTGAACTGTCTGACAGGATTTCATCTGCAGAAATGAGCTGCTCTTTGAAATCCTTGATCTTTGTCAAAAAGCTATCCATAGAATCACCTTCGTTCATATGCTCATTCTCCAACTGTTTTCGGAGGTAAGCAACACGAGCCTCATTTCTTGCCTGATACAATGTGGCAAGTACATCCCAAGCATCCTTAGAAGTCCTGCAGGAGCGAATATGTGGGATAATGGTACGTTTGACAGACAGCGCAATCAAGGCATGAGCCTGCGCATCTCTACCATCCCAACGAATCTGCTCTGCTGAAAGTGGTGGTTCTCGAACAGCTGCTACAGCACTTGTGCCTGCACCATCATCAACAGTACCTGTTTCTGATGTGTTTGCAGCATTCCCAGCCACAATAGGACGTGCATCAATACCCTGCACAATGTTCCATAACCCCTTTGCTACCAATACATGTCGCATCATATATGCCCACAATGGATAGTTGGTGCCATCCAACTTATCCTCAGTAGCCAACATGCGGAATACATCATTGTTGTCAGCCATGGCCAATGACTGTACTACTAGATGTAAATGCTGTCTGTAAGAGGTAAACCTGTATAAAATCGACCTGTGCTATGCAGCACAGCCCAAAACAGAGGAATGGGCACCTGTCCTGCAGATTTTAATCTTGACAGAAAATCTGCACAGTAGGACGATTTTGCCTGCGCAGTACTTGGAATGCAAAAACGGAGGGCGAAACGACTTCAGATCAAAATTCTGAAACGACACTGCCCTACGGGCTCTCCCACGGCATATACTAACCTGCAGACGCTCGTGAAACCTCGTTGCAATCGGAGGAGATGAAGCGGCAGGTGCCGGTGATGCTGCCCGGGAGAAGGAAGCCTGCTCTGATACCAATTGTTGGAATTAGGGTTGCAGGAATGCACACACAACTTCAAGAAGATGAGGAAGCTTGAGCACAACACAGTAGTGTATTATGAGTGCCAAAAATGAAAGATAACAAGCCCTAGAAGATAATTGGCGTATATACAATGCACGGGGGAAAAAACCTCCTAGTGAGGGAAAAAGTGCCCCGGCGGTCCTAAGTGTGTTCACACACATCACTACTATAATATGGTAACAATGGTATGGGGAAGGCCTGGATTTTCCATGGCCTCTTAAGCACCAAGAGACTTGAAAAATCCGGACTGAGCACTAATTACCAATCCAAACATGCTCCGATGGGGACCAAACTTTGCAAGCATGTGGGGGGGACCCACCCCCACATGCTTGCAAAGTTTGGTCCCTATCGGAGCATGTTTGGGTACGATGGTATGGGGAAGGCCCGGATTTTCCATGGCCTCTTAAGCACCAAGAGACTTCAAGAACCCACACTAGGCACTAATTACCAATCCAAACATGCTCTGATTATGACCAAACTTTGCAATCATGTGGGGGGGGCCCACCCCCACATGCTTGCAAAGTTTGGTCCCCATCGGAGCATGTTTGGGTACGATGGTATGGGGAAGGCCCGGATTTTCCATGGCCTCTTAAGCACCAAGAGACTTCAAAAACCCGCACTGGGCACTAATTACCAATCCAAACATGCTCTGATTGTGACCAAACTTTGCAATCATGTGGGGGAGACCCACCCCCACATGCTTGCAAAGTTTGGTCCCTATCGGAGCATGTTTGGGTATGATGATATGGGGAAGGCCCGGATTTTCCATGGCCTCTTAAGCACCAAGAGACTTCAAAAACCCGCACTGGGCGCTAATTACCAATCCAAACATGCTCTGATTGTGACCAAACTTTGCAACCATGTGGGGGGGACCCACCCCCACATGCTTGCAAAGTTTGGTCCCTATCGGAGCATGTTTGGGTACGATGGTATGGGGAAGGCCCGGATTTTCCATGGCCTCTAAAGCACCAAGAGACTTGAAAAATCCGGACTGGGCACTAATTACCAATCCAAACATGCTCCGATGGGGACCAAACTTTGCAAGCATGTGGGGGGGACCCACCCCCACATGCTTGCAAAGTTTGGTCCCTATCGGAGCATGTTTGGGTACGATGGCATGGGGAAGGCCCGGATTTTCCATGGCCTCTTAAGCACCAAGATACTTCAAAAATCCGGACTGGGTGCTAATTACCAATCCAAACATGCTCTGATTGTGACCAAACTTTGCAAGCATGTGGGGGTGGGTCCCCCCCATGCTTGCAAAGTTTGGTCCCCATCGGAGCATGTTTGGGTACGATGGTATGGGGAAGGCCCGGATTTTCCATGGCCTCTTAAGCACCAAGAGACTTGAAAAATCCGGACTGGGTGCTAATTACCAATCCAAACATGCTCTGATTGTGACCAAACTTTGCAAGCATGTGGGGGGGACCCACCCCCACATGCTTGCAAAGTTTGGTCCCCATCGGAGCATGTTTGGGTACGATGGTATGGGGAAGGCCCGGATTTTCCATGGCCTCTTAAGCACCAAGAGACTTCAAAAACCCGCATTGGGCACTAATTACCAATCCAAACATGCTCTGATTGTGACCAAACTTTGCAATCATGTGGGGGGGACCCACCCCCACATGCTTGCAAAGTTTGGTCCCTATCGGAGCATGTTTGGGTACGATGGTATGGGGAAGGCCCGGATTTTCCATGGCCTCTTAAGCACCAAGAGACTTCAAAAACCCGCACTGGGCGCTAATTACCAATCCAAACATGCTCTGATTGTGACCAAACTTTGCAAGCATGTGGGGGGGACCCACCCCCACATGCTTGCAAAGTTTGGTCCCTATCGGAGCATGTTTGGGTATGATGGTATGGGGAAGGCCCGGATTTTCCATGGCCTCTTAAGCACCAAGAGACTTGAAAAATCCGGACTGGGCACTAAATTACCAATCCAAACATGCTCCGATGGGGACCAAACTTTGCAAGCATGTGGGGGGACCCACCCCCACATGCTTGCAAAGTTTGGTCCCTATCGGAGCATGTTTGGGTACGATGGTATGGGGAAGGCCCGGATTTTCCATGGCCTCTTAAGCACCAAGATACTTCAAAAATCCGGACTGGGCGCTAATCCAAACATGCTCTGATTGTGACCAAACTTTGCAAGCATGTGGGGGTGGGTCCCCCCCATGCTTGCAAAGTTTGGTCCCCATCGGAGCATGTTTGGGTACGATGGTATGGGGAAGGCCCGGATTTTCCATGGCCTCTTAAGCACCAAGAGACTTGAAAAATCCGGACTGGGCGGCGCTAATTACCAATCCAAACATGCTCTGATTGTGACCAAACTTTGCAAGCATGTTTGGGTACGATGGCATGGGGAAGGCCCGGATTTTCCATGGCCTCTTAAGCACCAAGAGACTTGAAAAATCCGGACTGGGCACTAAATTACCAATCCAAACATGCTCCGATGGGGACCAAACTTTGCAAGCATGTGGGGGGACCCACCCCCACATGCTTGCAAAGTTTGGTCCCTATCGGAGCATGTTTGGGTACGATGGTATGGGGAAGGCCCGGATTTTCCATGGCCTCTTAAGCACCAAGATACTTCAAAAATCCGGACTGGGCGCTAATCCAAACATGCTCTGATTGTGACCAAACTTTGCAAGCATGTGGGGGTGGGTCCCCCCCATGCTTGCAAAGTTTGGTCCCCATCGGAGCATGTTTGGGTACGATGGTATGGGGAAGGCCCGGATTTTCCATGGCCTCTTAAGCACCAAGAGACTTGAAAAATCCGGACTGGGCGGCGCTAATTACCAATCCAAACATGCTCTGATTGTGACCAAACTTTGCAAGCATGTGGGGGGGACCCACCCCGACATGCTTGCAAATTTTGGTCCCCATCGGAGCATGTTTGGGTACGATGGTATGGGGAAGCCCGGATTTTCCATGGCCTCTTAAGCACCAAGAGACTTCAAGAACCCACACTAGGCACTAATTACCAATCCAAACATGCTCTGATTATGAACAAACTTTGCAATCATGTGGGGGGGAGCCACCCCCATATGTTTGCAAAGTTTGGTCCCCATCGGAGCATGTTTGGGTACGATGGTATGGGGAAGGCCCGGATTTTCCATGGCCTCTTAAGCACCAAGAGACTTCAAAAATCCGGACTGGGCGCTAATTACCAATCCAAACATACTCTCATTGTGACCAAACTTTGCAATCATGTGGGGGGGACCCACCCCCACATGCTTGCAAAGTTTGGTCCCCATCGGAGCATGTTTGGGTACGATGGTATGGGGAAGGCCCGGATTGTCCATGGCCTCTTAAGCACCAAGAGACTTCAAAAACCCGCACTGGGTAGTAATTACCAATCCAAACATGCTCTGATTGTGACCAAACTTTTCAAGCATGTGGGGGGGACCCACCCCCACATGCTTGCAAAGTTTGGTCCCTATCGGAGCATGTTTGGGTACGATGGTATGGGGAAGGCCTGGATTTTCCATGGCCTCTTAAGCACCAAGAGACTTGAAAAATCCGGACTGAGCACTAATTACCAATCCAAACATGCTCCGATGGGGACCAAACTTTGCAAGCATGTGGGGGGGACCCACCCCCACATGCTTGCAAAGTTTGGTCCCTATCGGAGCATGTTTGGGTACGATGGTATGGGGAAGGCCCGGATTTTCCATGGCCTCTTAAGCACCAAGAGACTTCAAGAACCCACACTAGGCACTAATTACCAATCCAAACATGCTCTGATTATGACCAAACTTTGCAATCATGTGGGGGGGGCCCACCCCCACATGCTTGCAAAGTTTGGTCCCCATCGGAGCATGTTTGGGTACGATGGTATGGGGAAGGCCCGGATTTTCCATGGCCTCTTAAGCACCAAGAGACTTCAAAAACCCGCACTGGGCACTAATTACCAATCCAAACATGCTCTGATTGTGACCAAACTTTGCAATCATGTGGGGGAGACCCACCCCCACATGCTTGCAAAGTTTGGTCCCTATCGGAGCATGTTTGGGTATGATGATATGGGGAAGGCCCGGATTTTCCATGGCCTCTTAAGCACCAAGAGACTTCAAAAACCCGCACTGGGCGCTAATTACCAATCCAAACATGCTCTGATTGTGACCAAACTTTGCAACCATGTGGGGGGGACCCACCCCCACATGCTTGCAAAGTTTGGTCCCTATCGAAGCATGTTTGGGTACGATGGTATGGGGAAGGCCCGGATTTTCCATGGCCTCTAAAGCACCAAGAGACTTGAAAAATCCGGACTGGGCACTAATTACCAATCCAAACATGCTCCGATGGGGACCAAACTTTGCAAGCATGTGGGGGGGACCCACCCCCACATGCTTGCAAAGTTTGGTCCCTATCGGAGCATGTTTGGGTACGATGGCATGGGGAAGGCCCGGATTTTCCATGGCCTCTTAAGCACCAAGATACTTCAAAAATCCGGACTGGGTGCTAATTACCAATCCAAACATGCTCTGATTGTGACCAAACTTTGCAAGCATGTGGGGGTGGGTCCCCCCCATGCTTGCAAAGTTTGGTCCCCATCGGAGCATGTTTGGGTACGATGGTATGGGGAAGGCCCGGATTTTCCATGGCCTCTTAAGCACCAAGAGACTTGAAAAATCCGGACTGGGTGCTAATTACCAATCCAACCATGCTCTGATTGTGACCAAACTTTGCAAGCATGTGGGGGGGACCCACCCCCACATGCTTGCAAAGTTTGGTCCCCATCGGAGCATGTTTGGGTACGATGGTATGGGGAAGGCCCGGATTTTCCATGGCCTCTTAAGCACCAAGAGACTTCAAAAACCCGCATTGGGCACTAATTACCAATCCAAACATGCTCTGATTGTGACCAAACTTTGCAATCATGTGGGGGGGACCCACCCCCACATGCTTGCAAAGTTTGGTCCCTATCGGAGCATGTTTGGGTACGATGGTATGGGGAAGGCCCGGATTTTCCATGGCCTCTTAAGCACCAAGAGACTTCAGAAACCCGCACTGGGCGCTAATTACCAATCCAAACATGCTCTGATTGTGACCAAACTTTGCAAGCATGTGGGGGGGACCCACCCCCACATGCTTGCAAAGTTTGGTCCCTATCGGAGCATGTTTGGGTATGATGGTATGGGGAAGGCCCGGATTTTCCATGGCCTCTTAAGCACCAAGAGACTTGAAAAATCCGGACTGGGCACTAAATTACCAATCCAAACATGCTCCGATGGGGACCAAACTTTGCAAGCATGTGGGGGGACCCACCCCCACATGCTTGCAAAGTTTGGTCCCTATCGGAGCATGTTTGGGTACGATGGTATGGGGAAGGCCCGGATTTTCCATGGCCTCTTAAGCACCAAGATACTTCAAAAATCCGGACTGGGCGCTAATCCAAACATGCTCTGATTGTGACCAAACTTTGCAAGCATGTGGGGGTGGGTCCCCCCCATGCTTGCAAAGTTTGGTCCCCATCGGAGCATGTTTGGGTACGATGGTATGGGGAAGGCCCGGATTTTCCATGGCCTCTTAAGCACCAAGAGACTTGAAAAATCCGGACTGGGCGGCGCTAATTACCAATCCAAACATGCTCTGATTGTGACCAAACTTTGCAAGCATGTTTGGGTACGATGGCATGGGGAAGGCCCGGATTTTCCATGGCCTCTTAAGCACCAAGAGACTTGAAAAATCCGGACTGGGCACTAAATTACCAATCCAAACATGCTCCGATGGGGACCAAACTTTGCAAGCATGTGGGGGGACCCACCCCCACATGCTTGCAAAGTTTGGTCCCTATCGGAGCATGTTTGGGTACGATGGTATGGGGAAGGCCCGGATTTTCCATGGCCTCTTAAGCACCAAGATACTTCAAAAATCCGGACTGGGCGCTAATCCAAACATGCTCTGATTGTGACCAAACTTTGCAAGCATGTGGGGGTGGGTCCCCCCCATGCTTGCAAAGTTTGGTCCCCATCGGAGCATGTTTGGGTACGATGGTATGGGGAAGGCCCGGATTTTCCATGGCCTCTTAAGCACCAAGAGACTTGAAAAATCCGGACTGGGCGGCGCTAATTACCAATCCAAACATGCTCTGATTGTGACCAAACTTTGCAAGCATGTGGGGGGGACCCACCCCGACATGCTTGCAAATTTTGGTCCCCATCGGAGCATGTTTGGGTACGATGGTATGGGGAAGCCCGGATTTTCCATGGCCTCTTAAGCACCAAGAGACTTCAAAAACCCGCACTGGGCACTAATTACCAATCCAAACATGCGCTGATTGTGACCAAACTTTGCAAGCATGTGGGGGGGACCCACCCCGACATGCTTGCAAATTTTGGTCCCCATCGGAGCATGTTTGGGTACGATGGTATGGGGAAGGCCCGGATTTTCCATGGCCTCTTAAGCACCAAGAGACTTCAAGAACCCACACTAGGCACTAATTACCAATCCAAACATGCTCTGATTATGACCAAACTTTGCAATCATGTGGGGGGGAGCCACCCCCACATGTTTGCAAAGTTTGGTCCCCATCGGAGCATGTTTGGGTACGATGGTATGGGGAAGGCCCGGATTTTCCATGGCCTCTTAAGCACCAAGAGACTTCAAAAATCCGGACTGGGCGCTAATTACCAATCCAAACATGCTCTGATTGTGACCAAACTTTGCAATCATGTGGGGGAGACCCACCCCCACATGCTTGCAAAGTTTTGTCCCTATCGGAGCATGTTTGGGTATGATGATATGGGGAAGGCCCGCATTTTCCATGGCCTCTAAAGCACCAAGAGACTTGAAAAATCCGGACTGGGCACTAATTACCAATCCAAACATGCTCCGATGGGGACCAAACTTTGCAAGCATGTGGGGGGGACCCACCCCCACATGCTTGCAAAGTTTGGTCCCTATCGGAGCATGTTTGGGTACGATGGCATGGGGAAGGCCCGGATTTTCCATGGCCTCTTAAGCACCAAGATACTTCAAAAATCCGGACTGCGCGCTAATTACCAATCCAAACATGCTGTGATTGTGACCAAGCTTTGCAAGCATGTGGGGGTGGGTCCCCCCCATGCTTGCAAAGTTTGGTCCCCATCGGAGCATGTTTGGGTACGATGGTATGGGGAAGGCCCGGATTTTCCATGGCCTCTTAAGCACCAAGAGACTTGAAAAATCCGGACTGGGCGGCGCTAATTACCAATCCAAACATGCTCTGATTGTGACCAAACTTTGCAAGCATGTGGGGGGGACCCACCCCGACATGCTTGCAAATTTTGGTCCCCATCGGAGCATGTTTGGGTACGATGGTATGGGGAAGGCCCGGATTTTCCATGGCCTCTTAAGCACCAAGAGACTTCAAGAACCCACACTAGGCACTAATTACCAATCCAAACATGCTCTGATTATGACCAAACTTTGCAATCATGTGGGGGGGAGCCACCCCCACATGTTTGCAAAGTTTGGTCCCCATCGGAGCATGTTTGGGTACGATGGTATGGGGAAGGCCCGGATTTTCCATGGCCTCTTAAGCACCAAGAGACTTCAAAAATCCGGACTGGGCGCTAATTACCAATCCAAACATACTCTCATTGTGACCAAACTTTGCAATCATGTGGGGGGGACCCACCCCCACATGCTTGCAAAGTTTGGTCCCCATCGGAGCATGTTTGGGTACGATGGTATGGGGAAGGCCCGGATTGTCCATGGCCTCTTAAGCACCAAGAGACTTCAAAAACCCGCACTGGGTAGTAATTATCAATCCAAACATGCTCTGATTGTTACCAAACTTTTCAAGCATGTGGGGGGGACCCACCCCCACATGCTTGCAAAGTTTGGTCCCTATCGGAGCATGTTTGGGTACGATGGTATGGGGAAGGCCCGGATTTTCCATGGCCTCTTAAGCACCAAGAGACTTCAAAAATCCGGACTGAGCAGTAATTACCAATCCAAACATGCTCCGATGGGGACCAAACTTTGCAAGCATGTGGGGGGGACCCACCCCCACATGCTTGCAAAGTTTAATCCCTATCGGAGCATGTTTGGGTACGATGGTATGGGGAAGGCCCGGATTTTCCATGGCCTCTTAAGCACCAAGAGACTTCAAGAACCCACACTAGGCACTAATTACCAATCCAAACATGCTCTAATTATGACCAAACTTTGCAATCATGTGGGGGGGACCCACCCCCACATGCTTGCAAAGTTTGGTCCCCATCGGAGCATGTTTGGGTACGATGGTATGGGGAAGCCCCGGATTTTCCATGGCCTCTTAAGCACCAAGAGACTTCAAAAACCCGCACTGGGCACTAATTACCAATCCAAACATGCTCTGATTGTGACCAAACTTTGCTATCATGTGGGGGAGACCCACCCCCACATGCTTGCAAGGTTTGGTCCCTATCGGAGCATGTTTGGGTACGATGATATGGGGAAGGCCCGGATTTTCCATGGCCTCTTAAGCACCAAGAGACTTCAAAAACCCGCACTGGGCGCTAATTACCAATCCAAACATGCTCTGATTGTGACCAAACTTTGCAACCATGTGGGGGGGACCCACCCCCACATGCTTGCAAAGTTTGGTCCCTATCGGAGCATGTTTGGGTACGATGGTATGGGGAAGGCCCGGATTTTCCATGGCCTCTTAAGCACCAAGATACTTCAAAAATCCGGACTGGGCGCTAATCCAAACATGCTCTGATTGTGACCAAACTTTGCAAGCATGTGGGGGTGGGTCCCCCCCATGCTTGCAAAGTTTGGTCCCCATCGGAGCATGTTTGGGTACGATGGTATGGGGAAGGCCCGGATTTTCCATGGCCTCTTAAGCACCAAGAGACTTGAAAAATCCGGACTGGGCGGCGCTAATTACCAATCCAAACATGCTCTGATTGTGACCAAACTTTGCAAACATGTGGGGGGGACCCACCCCGACATGCTTGCAAATTTTGGTCCCCATCGGAGCATGTTTGGGTACGATGGTATGGGGAAGCCCGGATTTTCCATGGCCTCTTAAGCACCAAGAGACTTCAAGAACCCACACTAGGCACTAATTACCAATCCAAACATGCTCTGATTATGAACAAACTTTGCAATCATGTGGGGGGGAGCCACCCCCATATGTTTGCAAAGTTTGGTCCCCATCGGAGCATGTTTGGGTACGATGGTATGGGGAAGGCCCGGATTTTCCATGGCCTCTTAAGCACCAAGAGACTTCAAAAATCCGGACTGGGCGCTAATTACCAATCCAAACATACTCTCATTGTGACCAAACTTTGCAATCATGTGGGGGGGACCCACCCCCACATGCTTGCAAAGTTTGGTCCCCATCGGAGCATGTTTGGGTACGATGGTATGGGGAAGGCCCGGATTGTCCATGGCCTCTTAAGCACCAAGAGACTTCAAAAACCCGCACTGGGTAGTAATTACCAATCCAAACATGCTCTGATTGTGACCAAACTTTTCAAGCATGTGGGGGGGACCCACCCCCACATGCTTGCAAAGTTTGGTCCCTATCGGAGCATGTTTGGGTACGATGGTATGGGGAAGGCCTGGATTTTCCATGGCCTCTTAAGCACCAAGAGACTTGAAAAATCCGGACTGAGCACTAATTACCAATCCAAACATGCTCCGATGGGGACCAAACTTTGCAACCATGTGGGGGGGACCCACCCCCACATGCTTGCAAAGTTTGGTCCCTATCGGAGCATGTTTGGGTACGATGGTATGGGGAAGGCCCGGATTTTCCATGGCCTCTTAAGCACCAAGAGACTTCAAGAACCCACACTAGGCACTAATTACCAATCCAAACATGCTCTGATTATGACCAAACTTTGCAATCATGTGGGGGGGGCCCACCCCCACATGCTTGCAAAGTTTGGTCCCCATCGGAGCATGTTTGGGTACGATGGTATGGGGAAGGCCCGGATTTTCCATGGCCTCTTAAGCACCAAGAGACTTCAAGAACCCGCACTGGGCACTAATTACCAATCCAAACATGCTCTGATTGTGACCAAACTTTGCAATCATGTGGGGGAGACCCACCCCCACATGCTTGCAAAGTTTGGTCCCTATCGGAGCATGTTTGGGTATGATGATATGGGGAAGGCCCGGATTTTCCATGGCCTCTTAAGCACCAAGAGACTTCAAAAACCCGCACTGGGCGCTCATTACCAATCCAAACATGCTCTGATTGTGACCAAACTTTGCAACCATGTGGGGGGGACCCACCCCCACATGCTTGCAAAGTTTGGTCCCTATCGGAGCATGTTTGGGTACGATGGTATGGGGAAGGCCCGGATTTTCCATGGCCTCTAAAGCACCAAGAGACTTGAAAAATCCGGACTGGGCACTAATTACCAATCCAAACATGCTCCGATGGGGACCAAACTTTGCAAGCATGTGGGGGGGACCCACCCCCACATGCTTGCAAAGTTTGGTCCCTATCGGAGCATGTTTGGGTACGATGGCATGGGGAAGGCCCGGATTTTCCATGGCCTCTTAAGCACCAAGATACTTCAAAAATCCGGACTGCGCGCTAATTACCAATCCAAACATGCTCTGATTGTGACCAAACTTTGCAAGCATGTGGGGGTGGGTCCCCCCCATGCTTGCAAAGTTTGGTCCCCATCGGAGCATGTTTGGGTACGATGGTATGGGGAAGGCCCGGATTTTCCATGGCCTCTTAAGCACCAAGAGACTTCAAAAATCCGGACTGGGTGCTAATTACCAATCCAAACATGCTCTGATTGTGACCAAACTTTGCAAGCATGTGGGGGGGACCCACCCCCACATGCTTGCAAAGTTTGGTCCCCATCGGAGCATGTTTGGGTACGATGGTATGGGGAAGGCCCGGATTTTCCATGGCCTCTTAAGCACCAAGAGACTTCAAAAACCCGCATTGGGCACTAATTACCAATCCAAACATGCTCTGATTATGACCAAACTTTGCAATCATGTGGGGGGGACCCACCCCCACATGCTTGCAAAGTTTGGTCCCCATCGGAGCATGTTTGGGTACGATGGTATGGGGAAGGCCCGGATTTTCCATGGCCTCTTAAGCACCAAGAGACTTCAAAAACCCGCACTGGGCGCTAATTACCAATCCAAACATGCTCTGATTGTGACCAAACTTTGCAAGCAAGTGGGGGGGACCCACCCCCACATGCTTGCAAAGTTTGGTCCCTATCGGAGCATGTTTGGGTATGATGGTATGGGGAAGGCCCGGATTTTCCATGGCCTCTTAAGCACCAAGAGACTTGAAAAATCCGAACTGGGCACTAATTACCAATCCAAACATGCTCCGATGGGGACCAAACTTTGCAAGCATGTGGGGGGACCCACCCCCACATGCTTGCAAAGTTTGGTCCCTATCGGAGCATGTTTGGGTACGATGGTATGGGGAAGGCCCGGATTTTCCATGGCCTCTTAAGCACCAAGATACTTCAAAAATCCCGACTGGGCGCTAATCCAAACATGCTCTGATTGTGACCAAACTTTGCAAGCATGTGGGGGTGGGTCCCCCCCCATGCTTGCAAAGTTTGGTCCCCATCGGAGCATGTTTGGGTACGATGGTATGGGGAAGGCCCGGATTTTCCATGGCCTCTTAAGCACCAAGAGACTTCAAAAACCCGCACTGGGCACTAATTACCAATCCAAACATGCGCTGATTGTGACCAAACTTTGCAAGCATGTGGGGGGGACCCACCCCGACATGCTTGCAAATTTTGGTCCCCATCGGAGCATGTTTGGGTACGATGGTATGGGGAAGGCCCGGATTTTCCATGGCCTCTTAAGCACCAAGAGACTTCAAGAACCCACACTAGGCACTAATTACCAATCCAAACATGCTCTGATTATGACCAAACTTTGCAATCATGTGGGGGGGAGCCACCCCCACATGTTTGCAAAGTTTGGTCCCCATCGGAGCATGTTTGGGTACGATGGTATGGGGAAGGCCCGGATTTTCCATGGCCTCTTAAGCACCAAGAGACTTCAAAAATCCGGACTGGGCGCTAATTACCAATCCAAACATGCTCTGATTGTGACCAAACTTTGCAATCATGTGGGGGAGACCCACCCCCACATGCTTGCAAAGTTTGGTCCCTATCGGAGCATGTTTGGGTATGATGATATGGGGAAGGCCCGCATTTTCCATGGCCTCTAAAGCACCAAGAGACTTGAAAAATCCGGACTGGGCACTAATTACCAATCCAAACATGCTCCGATGGGGACCAAACTTTGCAAGCATGTGGGGGGGACCCACCCCCACATGCTTGCAAAGTTTGGTCCCTATCGGAGCATGTTTGGGTACGATGGCATGGGGAAGGCCCGGATTTTCCATGGCCTCTTAAGCACCAAGATACTTCAAAAATCCGGACTGCGCGCTAATTACCAATCCAAACATGCTGTGATTGTGACCAAGCTTTGCAAGCATGTGGGGGTGGGTCCCCCCCATGCTTGCAAAGTTTGGTCCCCATCGGAGCATGTTTGGGTACGATGGTATGGGGAAGGCCCGGATTTTCCATGGCCTCTTAAGCACCAAGAGACTTGAAAAATCCGGACTGGGCGGCGCTAATTACCAATCCAAACATGCTCTGATTGTGACCAAACTTTGCAAGCATGTGGGGGGGACCCACCCCGACATGCTTGCAAATTTTGGTCCCCATCGGAGCATGTTTGGGTACGATGGTATGGGGAAGGCCCGGATTTTCCATGGCCTCTTAAGCACCAAGAGACTTCAAGAACCCACACTAGGCACTAATTACCAATCCAAACATGCTCTGATTATGACCAAACTTTGCAATCATGTGGGGGGGAGCCACCCCCACATGTTTGCAAAGTTTGGTCCCCATCGGAGCATGTTTGGGTACGATGGTATGGGGAAGGCCCGGATTTTCCATGGCCTCTTAAGCACCAAGAGACTTCAAAAATCCGGACTGGGCGCTAATTACCAATCCAAACATACTCTCATTGTGACCAAACATTGCAATCATGTGGGGGGGACCCACCCCCACATGCTTGCAAAGTTTGGTCCCCATCGGAGCATGTTTGGGTACGATGGTATGGGGAAGGCCCGGATTTTCCATGGCCTCTTAAGCACCAAGAGACTTCAAAAATCCGGACTGGGTGCTAATTACCAATCCAAACATGCTCTGATTGTGACCAAACTTTGCAAGCATGTGGGGGGGACCCACCCCCACATGCTTGCAAAGTTTGGTCCCCATCGGAGCATGTTTGGGTACGATGGTATGGGGAAGGCCCGGATTTTCCATGGCCTCTTAAGCACCAAGAGACTTCAAAAACCCGCATTGGGCACTAATTACCAATCCAAACATGCTCTGATTATGACCAAACTTTGCAATCATGTGGGGGGGACCCACCCCCACATGCTTGCAAAGTTTGGTCCCCATCGGAGCATGTTTGGGTACGATGGTATGGGGAAGGCCCGGATTTTCCATGGCCTCTTAAGCACCAAGAGACTTCAAAAACCCGCACTGGGCGCTAATTACCAATCCAAACATGCTCTGATTGTGACCAAACTTTGCAAGCAAGTGGGGGGGACCCACCCCCACATGCTTGCAAAGTTTGGTCCCTATCGGAGCATGTTTGGGTATGATGGTATGGGGAAGGCCCGGATTTTCCATGGCCTCTTAAGCACCAAGAGACTTGAAAAATCCGAACTGGGCACTAATTACCAATCCAAACATGCTCCGATGGGGACCAAACTTTGCAAGCATGTGGGGGGACCCACCCCCACATGCTTGCAAAGTTTGGTCCCTATCGGAGCATGTTTGGGTACGATGGTATGGGGAAGGCCCGGATTTTCCATGGCCTCTTAAGCACCAAGATACTTCAAAAATCCCGACTGGGCGCTAATCCAAACATGCTCTGATTGTGACCAAACTTTGCAAGCATGTGGGGGTGGGTCCCCCCCCATGCTTGCAAAGTTTGGTCCCCATCGGAGCATGTTTGGGTACGATGGTATGGGGAAGGCCCGGATTTTCCATGGCCTCTTAAGCACCAAGAGACTTCAAAAACCCGCACTGGGCACTAATTACCAATCCAAACATGCGCTGATTGTGACCAAACTTTGCAAGCATGTGGGGGGGACCCACCCCGACATGCTTGCAAATTTTGGTCCCCATCGGAGCATGTTTGGGTACGATGGTATGGGGAAGGCCCGGATTTTCCATGGCCTCTTAAGCACCAAGAGACTTCAAGAACCCACACTAGGCACTAATTACCAATCCAAACATGCTCTGATTATGACCAAACTTTGCAATCATGTGGGGGGGAGCCACCCCCACATGTTTGCAAAGTTTGGTCCCCATCGGAGCATGTTTGGGTACGATGGTATGGGGAAGGCCCGGATTTTCCATGGCCTCTTAAGCACCAAGAGACTTCAAAAATCCGGACTGGGCGCTAATTACCAATCCAAACATGCTCTGATTGTGACCAAACTTTGCAATCATGTGGGGGAGACCCACCCCCACATGCTTGCAAAGTTTGGTCCCTATCGGAGCATGTTTGGGTATGATGATATGGGGAAGGCCCGCATTTTCCATGGCCTCTAAAGCACCAAGAGACTTGAAAAATCCGGACTGGGCACTAATTACCAATCCAAACATGCTCCGATGGGGACCAAACTTTGCAAGCATGTGGGGGGGACCCACCCCCACATGCTTGCAAAGTTTGGTCCCTATCGGAGCATGTTTGGGTACGATGGCATGGGGAAGGCCCGGATTTTCCATGGCCTCTTAAGCACCAAGATACTTCAAAAATCCGGACTGCGCGCTAATTACCAATCCAAACATGCTGTGATTGTGACCAAGCTTTGCAAGCATGTGGGGGTGGGTCCCCCCCATGCTTGCAAAGTTTGGTCCCCATCGGAGCATGTTTGGGTACGATGGTATGGGGAAGGCCCGGATTTTCCATGGCCTCTTAAGCACCAAGAGACTTGAAAAATCCGGACTGGGCGGCGCTAATTACCAATCCAAACATGCTCTGATTGTGACCAAACTTTGCAAGCATGTGGGGGGGACCCACCCCGACATGCTTGCAAATTTTGGTCCCCATCGGAGCATGTTTGGGTACGATGGTATGGGGAAGGCCCGGATTTTCCATGGCCTCTTAAGCACCAAGAGACTTCAAGAACCCACACTAGGCACTAATTACCAATCCAAACATGCTCTGATTATGACCAAACTTTGCAATCATGTGGGGGGGAGCCACCCCCACATGTTTGCAAAGTTTGGTCCCCATCGGAGCATGTTTGGGTACGATGGTATGGGGAAGGCCCGGATTTTCCATGGCCTCTTAAGCACCAAGAGACTTCAAAAATCCGGACTGGGCGCTAATTACCAATCCAAACATACTCTCATTGTGACCAAACATTGCAATCATGTGGGGGGGACCCACCCCCACATGCTTGCAAAGTTTGGTCCCCATCGGAGCATGTTTGGGTACGATGGTATGGGGAAGGCCCGGATTGTCCATGGCCTCTTAAGCACCAAGAGACTTCAAAAACCCGCACTGGGTAGTAATTATCAATCCAAACATGCTCTGATTGTGACCAAACTTTTCAAGCATGTGGGGGGGACCCACCCCCACATGCTTGCAAAGTTTGGTCCCTATCGGAGCATGTTTGGGTACGATGGTATGGGGAAGGCCCGGATTTTCCATGGCCTCTTAAGCACCAAGAGACTTGAAAAATCCGGACTGAGCACTAATTACCAATCCAAACATGCTCCGATGGGGACCAAACTTTGCAAGCATGTGGGGGGGACCCACCCCCACATGCTTGCAAAGTTTGGTCCCTATCGGAGCATGTTTGGGTACGATGGTATGGGGAAGGCCCGGATTTTCCATGGCCTCTTAAGCACCAAGAGACTTCAAGAACCCACACTAGGCACTAATTACCAATCCAAACATGCTCTGATTATGACCAAACTTTGCAATCATGTGGGGGGGGCCCACCCCCACATGCTTGCAAAGTTTGGTCCCCATCGGAGCATGTTTGGGTACGATGGTATGGGGAAGGCCCGGATTTTCCATGGCCTCTTAAGCACCAAGAGACTTCAAGAACCCGCACTGGGCACTAATTACCAATCCAAACATGCTCTGATTGTGACCAAACTTTGCAATCATGTGGGGGAGACCCACCCCCACATGCTTGCAAAGTTTGGTCCCTATCGGAGCATGTTTGGGTATGATGATATGGGGAAGGCCCGGATTTTCCATGGCCTCTTAAGCACCAAGAGACTTCAAAAACCCGCACTGGGCGCTCATTACCAATCCAAACATGCTCTGATTGTGACCAAACTTTGCAACCATGTGGGGGGGACCCACCCCCACATGCTTGCAAAGTTTGGTCCCTATCGGAGCATGTTTGGGTACGATGGTATGGGGAAGGCCCGGATTTTCCATGGCCTCTAAAGCACCAAGAGACTTGAAAAATCCGGACTGGGCACTAATTACCAATCCAAACATGCTCCGATGGGGACCAAACTTTGCAAGCATGTGGGGGGGACCCACCCCCACATGCTTGCAAAGTTTGGTCCCTATCGGAGCATGTTTGGGTACGATGGCATGGGGAAGGCCCGGATTTTCCATGGCCTCTTAAGCACCAAGATACTTCAAAAATCCGGACTGCGCGCTAATTACCAATCCAAACATGCTCTGATTGTGACCAAACTTTGCAAGCATGTGGGGGTGGGTCCCCCCCATGCTTGCAAAGTTTGGTCCCCATCGGAGCATGTTTGGGTACGATGGTATGGGGAAGGCCCGGATTTTCCATGGCCTCTTAAGCACCAAGAGACTTCAAAAATCCGGACTGGGTGCTAATTACCAATCCAAACATGCTCTGATTGTGACCAAACTTTGCAAGCATGTGGGGGGGACCCACCCCCACATGCTTGCAAAGTTTGGTCCCCATCGGAGCATGTTTGGGTACGATGGTATGGGGAAGGCCCGGATTTTCCATGGCCTCTTAAGCACCAAGAGACTTCAAAAACCCGCATTGGGCACTAATTACCAATCCAAACATGCTCTGATTATGACCAAACTTTGCAATCATGTGGGGGGGACCCACCCCCACATGCTTGCAAAGTTTGGTCCCCATCGGAGCATGTTTGGGTACGATGGTATGGGGAAGGCCCGGATTTTCCATGGCCTCTTAAGCACCAAGAGACTTCAAAAACCCGCACTGGGCGCTAATTACCAATCCAAACATGCTCTGATTGTGACCAAACTTTGCAAGCAAGTGGGGGGGACCCACCCCCACATGCTTGCAAAGTTTGGTCCCTATCGGAGCATGTTTGGGTATGATGGTATGGGGAAGGCCCGGATTTTCCATGGCCTCTTAAGCACCAAGAGACTTGAAAAATCCGAACTGGGCACTAATTACCAATCCAAACATGCTCCGATGGGGACCAAACTTTGCAAGCATGTGGGGGGACCCACCCCCACATGCTTGCAAAGTTTGGTCCCTATCGGAGCATGTTTGGGTACGATGGTATGGGGAAGGCCCGGATTTTCCATGGCCTCTTAAGCACCAAGATACTTCAAAAATCCCGACTGGGCGCTAATCCAAACATGCTCTGATTGTGACCAAACTTTGCAAGCATGTGGGGGTGGGTCCCCCCCCATGCTTGCAAAGTTTGGTCCCCATCGGAGCATGTTTGGGTACGATGGTATGGGGAAGGCCCGGATTTTCCATGGCCTCTTAAGCACCAAGAGACTTCAAAAACCCGCACTGGGCACTAATTACCAATCCAAACATGCGCTGATTGTGACCAAACTTTGCAAGCATGTGGGGGGGACCCACCCCGACATGCTTGCAAATTTTGGTCCCCATCGGAGCATGTTTGGGTACGATGGTATGGGGAAGGCCCGGATTTTCCATGGCCTCTTAAGCACCAAGAGACTTCAAGAACCCACACTAGGCACTAATTACCAATCCAAACATGCTCTGATTATGACCAAACTTTGCAATCATGTGGGGGGGAGCCACCCCCACATGTTTGCAAAGTTTGGTCCCCATCGGAGCATGTTTGGGTACGATGGTATGGGGAAGGCCCGGATTTTCCATGGCCTCTTAAGCACCAAGAGACTTCAAAAATCCGGACTGGGCGCTAATTACCAATCCAAACATGCTCTGATTGTGACCAAACTTTGCAATCATGTGGGGGAGACCCACCCCCACATGCTTGCAAAGTTTGGTCCCTATCGGAGCATGTTTGGGTATGATGATATGGGGAAGGCCCGCATTTTCCATGGCCTCTAAAGCACCAAGAGACTTGAAAAATCCGGACTGGGCACTAATTACCAATCCAAACATGCTCCGATGGGGACCAAACTTTGCAAGCATGTGGGGGGGACCCACCCCCACATGCTTGCAAAGTTTGGTCCCTATCGGAGCATGTTTGGGTACGATGGCATGGGGAAGGCCCGGATTTTCCATGGCCTCTTAAGCACCAAGATACTTCAAAAATCCGGACTGCGCGCTAATTACCAATCCAAACATGCTGTGATTGTGACCAAGCTTTGCAAGCATGTGGGGGTGGGTCCCCCCCATGCTTGCAAAGTTTGGTCCCCATCGGAGCATGTTTGGGTACGATGGTATGGGGAAGGCCCGGATTTTCCATGGCCTCTTAAGCACCAAGAGACTTGAAAAATCCGGACTGGGCGGCGCTAATTACCAATCCAAACATGCTCTGATTGTGACCAAACTTTGCAAGCATGTGGGGGGGACCCACCCCGACATGCTTGCAAATTTTGGTCCCCATCGGAGCATGTTTGGGTACGATGGTATGGGGAAGGCCCGGATTTTCCATGGCCTCTTAAGCACCAAGAGACTTCAAGAACCCACACTAGGCACTAATTACCAATCCAAACATGCTCTGATTATGACCAAACTTTGCAATCATGTGGGGGGGAGCCACCCCCACATGTTTGCAAAGTTTGGTCCCCATCGGAGCATGTTTGGGTACGATGGTATGGGGAAGGCCCGGATTTTCCATGGCCTCTTAAGCACCAAGAGACTTCAAAAATCCGGACTGGGCGCTAATTACCAATCCAAACATACTCTCATTGTGACCAAACATTGCAATCATGTGGGGGGGACCCACCCCCACATGCTTGCAAAGTTTGGTCCCCATCGGAGCATGTTTGGGTACGATGGTATGGGGAAGGCCCGGATTGTCCATGGCCTCTTAAGCACCAAGAGACTTCAAAAACCCGCACTGGGTAGTAATTATCAATCCAAACATGCTCTGATTGTGACCAAACTTTTCAAGCATGTGGGGGGGACCCACCCCCACATGCTTGCAAAGTTTGGTCCCTATCGGAGCATGTTTGGGTACGATGGTATGGGGAAGGCCCGGATTTTCCATGGCCTCTTAAGCACCAAGAGACTTGAAAAATCCGGACTGAGCACTAATTACCAATCCAAACATGCTCCGATGGGGACCAAACTTTGCAAGCATGTGGGGGGGACCCACCCCCACATGCTTGCAAAGTTTGGTCCCTATCGGAGCATGTTTGGGTACGATGGTATGGGGAAGGCCCGGATTTTCCATGGCCTCTTAAGCACCAAGAGACTTCAAGAACCCACACTAGGCACTAATTACCAATCCAAACATGCTCTGATTATGACCAAACTTTGCAATCATGTGGGGGGGGCCCACCCCCACATGCTTGCAAAGTTTGGTCCCCATCGGAGCATGTTTGGGTACGATGGTATGGGGAAGGCCCGGATTTTCCATGGCCTCTTAAGCACCAAGAGACTTCAAAAACCCGCACTGGGCACTAATTACCAATCCAAACATGCTCTGATTGTGACCAAACTTTGCAATCATGTGGGGGAGACCCACCCCCACATGCTTGCAAAGTTTGGTCCCTATCGGAGCATGTTTGGGTATGATGATATGGGGAAGGCCCGGATTTTCCATGGCCTCTTAAGCACCAAGAGACTTCAAAAACCCGCACTGGGCGCTCATTACCAATCCAAACATGCTCTGATTGTGACCAAACTTTGCAACCATGTGGGGGGGACCCACCCCCACATGCTTGCAAAGTTTGGTCCCTATCGGAGCATGTTTGGGTACGATGGTATGGGGAAGGCCCGGATTTTCCATGGCCTCTAAAGCACCAAGAGACTTGAAAAATCCGGACTGGGCACTAATTACCAATCCAAACATGCTCCGATGGGGACCAAACTTTGCAAGCATGTGGGGGGGACCCACCCCCACATGCTTGCAAAGTTTGGTCCCTATCGGAGCATGTTTGGGTACGATGGCATGGGGAAGGCCCGGATTTTCCATGGCCTCTTAAGCACCAAGATACTTCAAAAATCCGGACTGCGCGCTAATTACCAATCCAAACATGCTCTGATTGTGACCAAACTTTGCAAGCATGTGGGGGTGGGTCCCCCCCATGCTTGCAAAGTTTGGTCCCCATCGGAGCATGTTTGGGTACGATGGTATGGGGAAGGCCCGGATTTTCCATGGCCTCTTAAGCACCAAGAGACTTCAAAAATCCGGACTGGGTGCTAATTACCAATCCAAACATGCTCTGATTGTGACCAAACTTTGCAAGCATGTGGGGGGGACCCACCCCCACATGCTTGCAAAGTTTGGTCCCCATCGGAGCATGTTTGGGTACGATGGTATGGGGAAGGCCCGGATTTTCCATGGCCTCTTAAGCACCAAGAGACTTCAAAAACCCGCATTGGGCACTAATTACCAATCCAAACATGCTCTGATTATGACCAAACTTTGCAATCATGTGGGGGGGACCCACCCCCACATGCTTGCAAAGTTTGGTCCCCATCGGAGCATGTTTGGGTACGATGGTATGGGGAAGGCCCGGATTTTCCATGGCCTCTTAAGCACCAAGAGACTTCAAAAACCCGCACTGGGCGCTAATTACCAATCCAAACATGCTCTGATTGTGACCAAACTTTGCAAGCATGTGGGGGGGACCCACCCCCACATGCTTGCAAAGTTTGGTCCCTATCGGAGCATGTTTGGGTATGATGGTATGGGGAAGGCCCGGATTTTCCATGGCCTCTTAAGCACCAAGAGACTTGAAAAATCCGAACTGGGCACTAATTACCAATCCAAACATGCTCCGATGGGGACCAAACTTTGCAAGCATGTGGGGGGACCCACCCCCACATGCTTGCAAAGTTTGGTCCCTATCGGAGCATGTTTGGGTACGATGGTATGGGGAAGGCCCGGATTTTCCATGGCCTCTTAAGCACCAAGATACTTCAAAAATCCCGACTGGGCGCTAATCCAAACATGCTCTGATTGTGACCAAACTTTGCAAGCATGTGGGGGTGGGTCCCCCCCCATGCTTGCAAAGTTTGGTCCCCATCGGAGCATGTTTGGGTACGATGGTATGGGGAAGGCCCGGATTTTCCATGGCCTCTTAAGCACCAAGAGACTTCAAAAACCCGCACTGGGCACTAATTACCAATCCAAACATGCGCTGATTGTGACCAAACTTTGCAAGCATGTGGGGGGGACCCACCCCGACATGCTTGCAAATTTTGGTCCCCATCGGAGCATGTTTGGGTACGATGGTATGGGGAAGGCCCGGATTTTCCATGGCCTCTTAAGCACCAAGAGACTTCAAGAACCCACACTAGGCACTAATTACCAATCCAAACATGCTCTGATTATGACCAAACTTTGCAATCATGTGGGGGGGAGCCACCCCCACATGTTTGCAAAGTTTGGTCCCCATCGGAGCATGTTTGGGTACGATGGTATGGGGAAGGCCCGGATTTTCCATGGCCTCTTAAGCACCAAGAGACTTCAAAAATCCGGACTGGGCGCTAATTACCAATCCAAACATGCTCTGATTGTGACCAAACTTTGCAATCATGTGGGGGAGACCCACCCCCACATGCTTGCAAAGTTTGGTCCCTATCGGATCATGTTTGGGTATGATGATATGGGGAAGGCCCGCATTTTCCATGGCCTCTAAAGCACCAAGAGACTTGAAAAATCCGGACTGGGCACTAATTACCAATCCAAACATGCTCCGATGGGGACCAAACTTTGCAAGCATGTGGGGGGGACCCACCCCCACATGCTTGCAAAGTTTGGTCCCTATCGGAGCATGTTTGGGTACGATGGCATGGGGAAGGCCCGGATTTTCCATGGCCTCTTAAGCACCAAGATACTTCAAAAATCCGGACTGCGCGCTAATTACCAATCCAAACATGCTGTGATTGTGACCAAGCTTTGCAAGCATGTGGGGGTGGGTCCCCCCCATGCTTGCAAAGTTTGGTCCCCATCGGAGCATGTTTGGGTACGATGGTATGGGGAAGGCCCGGATTTTCCATGGCCTCTTAAGCACCAAGAGACTTGAAAAATCCGGACTGGGCGGCGCTAATTACCAATCCAAACATGCTCTGATTGTGACCAAACTTTGCAAGCATGTGGGGGGGACCCACCCCGACATGCTTGCAAATTTTGGTCCCCATCGGAGCATGTTTGGGTACGATGGTATGGGGAAGGCCCGGATTTTCCATGGCCTCTTAAGCACCAAGAGACTTCAAGAACCCACACTAGGCACTAATTACCAATCCAAACATGCTCTGATTATGACCAAACTTTGCAATCATGTGGGGGGGAGCCACCCCCACATGTTTGCAAAGTTTGGTCCCCATCGGAGCATGTTTGGGTACGATGGTATGGGGAAGGCCCGGATTTTCCATGGCCTCTTAAGCACCAAGAGACTTCAAAAATCCGGACTGGGCGCTAATTACCAATCCAAACATACTCTCATTGTGACCAAACATTGCAATCATGTGGGGGGGACCCACCCCCACATGCTTGCAAAGTTTGGTCCCCATCGGAGCATGTTTGGGTACGATGGTATGGGGAAGGCCCGGATTGTCCATGGCCTCTTAAGCACCAAGAGACTTCAAAAACCCGCACTGGGTAGTAATTATCAATCCAAACATGCTCTGATTGTGACCAAACTTTTCAAGCATGTGGGGGGGACCCACCCCCACATGCTTGCAAAGTTTGGTCCCTATCGGAGCATGTTTGGGTACGATGGTATGGGGAAGGCCCGGATTTTCCATGGCCTCTTAAGCACCAAGAGACTTCAAAAATCCGGACTGAGCAGTAATTACCAATCCAAACATGCTCCGATGGGGACCAAACTTTGCAAGCATGTGGGGGGGACCCACCCCCACATGCTTGCAAAGTTTAATCCCTATCGGAGCATGTTTGGGTACGATGGTATGGGGAAGGCCCGGATTTTCCATGGCCTCTTAAGCACCAAGAGACTTCAAGAACCCACACTAGGCACTAATTACCAATCCAAACATGCTCTAATTATGACCAAACTTTGCAATCATGTGGGGGGGACCCACCCCCACATGCTTGCAAAGTTTGGTCCCCATCGGAGCATGTTTGGGTACGATGGTATGGGGAAGCCCCGGATTTTCCATGGCCTCTTAAGCACCAAGAGACTTCAAAAACCCGCACTGGGCACTAATTACCAATCCAAACATGCTCTGATTGTGACCAAACTTTGCAATCATGTGGGGGAGACCCACCCCCACATGCTTGCAAAGTTTGGTCCCTATCGGAGCATGTTTGGGTACGATGATATGGGGAAGGCCCGGATTTTCCATGGCCTCTTAAGCACCAAGAGACTTCAAAAACCCGCACTGGGCGCTAATTACCAATCCAAACATGCTCTGATTGTGACCAAACTTTGCAACCATGTGGGGGGGACCCACCCCCACATGCTTGCAAAGTTTGGTCCCTATCGGAGCATGTTTGGGTACGATGGTATGGGGAAGGCCCGGATTTTCCATGGCCTCTAAAGCACCAAGAGACTTGAAAAATCCGGACTGGGCACTAATTACCAATCCAAACATGCTCCGATGGGGACCAAACTTTGCAAGCATGTGGGGGGGACCCACCCCCACATGCTTGCAAAGTTTGGTCCCTATCGGAGCATGTTTGGGTACGATGGCATGGGGAAGGCCCGGATTTTCCATGGCCTCTTAAGCACCAAGATACTTCAAAAATCCGGACTGCGCGCTAATTACCAATCCAAACATGCTCTGATTGTGACCAAACTTTGCAAGCATGTGGGGGTGGGTCCCCCCCATGCTTGCAAAGTTTGGTCCCCATCGGAGCATGTTTGGGTACGATGGTATGGGGAAGGCCCGGATTTTCCATGGCCTCTTAAGCACCAAGAGACTTGAAAAATCCGGACTGGGTGCTAATTACCAATCCAAACATGCTCTGATTGTGACCAAACTTTGCAAGCATGTGGGGGGGACCCACCCCCACATGCTTGCAAAGTTTGGTCCCCATCGGAGCATGTTTGGGTACGATGGTATGGGGAAGGCCCGGATTTTCCATGGCCTCTTAAGCACCAAGAGACTTCAAAAACCCGCATTGGGCACTAATTACCAATCCAAACATGCTCTGATTGTGACCAAACTTTGCAATCATGTGGGGGGGACCCACCCCCACATGCTTGCAAAGTTTGGTCCCTATCGGAGCATGTTTGGGTACGATGGTATGGGGAAGGCCCGGATTTTCCATGGCCTCTTAAGCACCAAGAGACTTCAAAAACCCGCACTGGGCGCTAATTACCAATCCAAACATGCTCTGATTGTGACCAAACTTTGCAAGCATGTGGGGGGGACCCACCCCCACATGCTTGCAAAGTTTGGTCCCTATCGGAGCATGTTTGGGTATGATGGTATGGGGAAGGCCCGGATTTTCCATGGCCTCTTAAGCACCAAGAGACTTGAAAAATCCGGACTGGGCACTAATTACCAATCCAAACATGCTCCGATGGGGACCAAACTTTGCAAGCATGTGGGGGGACCCACCCCCACATGCTTGCAAAGTTTGGTCCCTATCGGAGCATGTTTGGGTACGATGGTATGGGGAAGGCCCGGATTTTCCATGGCCTCTTAAGCACCAAGATACTTCAAAAATCCGGACTGGGCGCTAATCCAAACATGCTCTGATTGTGACCAAACTTTGCAAGCATGTGGGGGTGGGTCCCCCCCCATGCTTGCAAAGTTTGGTCCCCATCGGAGCATGTTTGGGTACGATGGTATGGGGAAGGCCCGGATTTTCCATGGCCTCTTAAGCACCAAGAGACTTCAAGAACCCACACTAGGCACTAATTACCAATCCAAACATGCTCTAATTATGACCAAACTTTGCAATCATGTGGGGGGGACCCACCCCCACATGCTTGCAAAGTTTGGTCCCCATCGGAGCATGTTTGGGTACGATGGTATGGGGAAGGCCCGGATTTTCCATGGCCTCTTAAGCACCAAGAGACTTCAAAAACCCGCACTGGGCACTAATTACCAATCCAAACATGCTCTGATTGTGACCAAACTTTGCAATCATGTGAGGGAGACCCACCCCCACATGCTTGCAAAGTTTGGTCCCTATCGGAGCATGTTTGGGTACGATGATATGGGGAAGGCCCGGATTTTCCATGGCCTCTTAAGCACCAAGAGACTTCAAAAACCCGCACTGGGCGCTAATTACCAATCCAAACATGCTCTGATTGTGACCAAACTTTGCAACCATGTGGGGGGAACCCACCCCCACATGCTTGCAAAGTTTGGTCCCTATCGGAGCATGTTTGGGTACGATGGTATGGGGAAGGCCCGGATTTTCCATGGCCTCTAAAGCACCAAGAGACTTGAAAAATCCGGACTGGGCACTAATTACCAATCCAAACATGCTCCGATGGGGACCAAACTTTGCAAGCATGTGGGGGGGACCCACCCCCACATGCTTGCAAAGTTTGGTCCCTATCGGAGCATGTTTGGGTACGATGGCATGGGGAAGGCCCGGATTTTCCATGGCCTCTTAAGCACCAAGATACTTCAAAAATCCGGACTGCGCGCTAATTACCAATCCAAACATGCTCTGATTGTGACCAAACTTTGCAAGCATGTGGGGGTGGGTCCCCCCCATTCTTGCAAAGTTTGGTCCCCATCGGAGCATGTTTGGGTACGATGGTATGGGGAAGGCCCGGATTTTCCATGGCCTCTTAAGCACCAAGAGACTTGAAAAATCCGGACTGGGTGCTAATTACCAATCCAAACATGCTCTGATTGTGACCAAACTTTGCAAGCATGTGGGGGGGACCCACCCCCACATGCTTGCAAAGTTTGGTCCCCATCGGAGCATGTTTGGGTACGATGGTATGGGGAAGGCCCGGATTTTCCATGGCCTCTTAAGCACCAAGAGACTTCAAAAACCCGCATTGGGCACTAATTACCAATCCAAACATGCTCTGATTATGACCAAACTTTGCAATCATGTGGGGGGGACCCACCCCCACATGCTTGCAAAGTTTGGTCCCTATCGGAGCATGTTTGGGTACGATGGTATGGGGAAGGCCCGGATTTTCCATGGCCTCTTAAGCACCAAGAGACTTCAAAAACCCGCACTGGGCGCTAATTACCAATACAAACATGCTCTGATTGTGACCAAACTTTGCAAGCATGTGGGGGGGACCCACCCCCACATGCTTGCAAAGTTTGGTCCCTATCGGAGCATGTTTGGGTATGATGGTATGGGGAAGGCCCGGATTTTCCATGGCCTTTTAAGCACCAAGAGACTTGAAAAATCCGGACTGGGCACTAATTACCAATCCAAACATGCTCCGATGTGGACCAAACTTTGCAAGCATGTGGGGGGACCCACCCCCACATGCTTGCAAAGTTTGGTCCCTATCGGAGCATGTTTGGGTACGATGGTATGGGGAAGGCCCGGATTTTCCATGGCCTCTTAAGCACCAAGATACTTCAAAAATCCGGACTGGGCGCTAATCCAAACATGCTCTGATTGTGACCAAACTTTGCAAGCATGTGGGGGTGGGTCCCCCCCCATGCTTGCAAAGTTTGGTCCCCATCGGAGCATGTTTGGGTACGAATGGTATGGGGAAGGCCCGGATTTTCCATGGCCTCTTAAGCACCAAGAGACTTGAAAAATCCGGACTGGGCGGCGCTAATTACCAATCCAAACATGCTCTGATTGTGACCAAACTTTGCAAGCATGGGGGGAGGACCCACCCCGACATGCTTGCAAATTTTGGTCCCCATCGGAGCATGTTTGGGTACGATGGTATGGGGAAGGCCCGGATTTTCCATGGCCTCTTAAGCACCAAGAGACTTCAAGAACCCAAACTAGGCACTAATTACCAATCCAAACATGCTCTGATTATGACCAAACTTTGCAATCATGTGGGGGGGAGCCACCCCCACATGTTTGCAAAGTTTGGTCCCCATCGGAGCATGTTTGGGTACGATGGTATGGGGAAGGCCCGGATTTTCCATGGCCTCTTAAGCACCAAGAGACTTCAAAAATCCGGACTGGGCGCTAATTACCAATCCAAACATACTCTCATTGTGACCAAACTTTGCAATCATGTGGGGGGGACCCACCCCCACATGCTTGCAAAGTTTGGTCCCCATCGGAGCATGTTTGGGTACGATGGTATGGGGAAGGCCCGGATTGTCCATGGCCTCTTAAGCACCAAGAGACTTCAAAAACCCGCACTGGGTAGTAATTACCAATCCAAACATGCTCTGATTGTGACCAAACTTTTCAGGCATGTGGGGGGGACCCACCCCCACATGCTTGCAAAGTTTGGTCCCTATCGGAGCATGTTTGGGTACGATGGTATGGGGAAGGCCCGGATTTTCCATGGCCTCTTAAGCACCAAGAGACTTGAAAAATCCGGACTGAGCACTAATTACCAATCCAAACATGCTCCGATGGGGACCAAACTTTGCAAGCATGTGGGGGGGACCCACCCCCACATGCTTGCAAAGTTTGGTCCCTATCGGAGCATGTTTGGGTACGATGGTATGGGGAAGGCCCGGATTTTCCATGGCGTCTTAAGCACCAAGAGACTTCAAGAACCCACACTAGGCACTAATTACCAATCCAAACATGCTCTGATTATGACCAAACTTTGCAATCATGTGGGGGGGACCCACCCCCACATGCTTGCAAAGTTTGGTCCCCATCGGAGCATGTTTGGGTACGATGGTATGGGGAAGGCCCGGATTTTCCATGGCCTCTTAAGCACCAAGAGACTTCAAAAACCCGCACTGGGCACTAATTACCAATCCAAACATGCTCTGATTGTGACCAAACTTTGCAATCATGTGGGGGAGACCCACCCCCACATGCTTGCAAAGTTTGGTCCCTATCGGAGCATGTTTGGGTATGATGATATGGGGAAGGCCCGGATTTTCCATGGCCTCTTAAGCACCAAGAGACTTCAAAAACCCGCACTGGGCGCTAATTACCAATCCAAACATGCTCTGATTGTGACCAAACTTTGCAACCATGTGGGGGGGACCCACCCCCACATGCTTGCAAAAGTTTGGTCCCTATCGGAGCATGTTTGGGTACGATGGTATGGGGAAGGCCCGGATTTTCCATGGCCTCTAAAGCACCAAGAGACTTGAAAAATCCGGACTGGGCACTAATTACCAATCCAAACATGCTCCGATGGGGACCAAACTTTGCAAGCATGTGGGGGGGGACCCACCCCCACATGCTTGCAAAGTTTGGTCCCTATCAGAGCATGTTTGGGTACGATGGCATGGGGAAGGCCCGGATTTTCCATGGCCTCTTAAGCACCAAGATACTTCAAAAATCCGGACTGCGCGCTAATTACCAATCCAAACATGCTCTGATTGTGACCAAACTTTGCAAGCATGTGGGGGTGGGTCCCCCCCATGCTTGCAAAGTTTGGTCCCCATCGGAGCATGTTTGGGTACGATGGTATGGGGAAGGCCCGGATTTTCCATGGCCTCTTAAGCACCAAGATACTTCAAAAATCCGGACTGGGCACTAATTACCAATCCAAACATGCTCCGATGGGGACCAAACTTTGCAAGCATGTGGGGGGACCCACCCCCACATGCTTGCAAAGTTTGGTCCCTATCGGAGCATGTTTGGGTACGATGGTATGGGGAAGGCCCGGATTTTCCATGGCCTCTTAAGCACCAAGATACTTCAAAAATCCGGACTGGGCGCTAATCCAAACATGCTCTGATTGTGACCAAACTTTGCAAGCATGTGGGGGTGGGTCCCCCCCATGCTTGCAAAGTTTGGTCCCCATCGGAGCATGTTTGGGTACGATGGTATGGGGAAGGCCCGGATTTTCCATGGCATCTTAAGCACCAAGAGACTTGACAAATCCGGACTGGGCGGCGCTAATTACCAATCCAAACATGCTCTGATTGTGACCAAACTTTGCAAGCATGTGGGGGGGACCCACCCCGACATGCTTGCAAATTTTGGTCCCCATCGGAGCATGTTTGGGTACGATGGTATGGGGAAGGCCCGGATTTTCCATGGCCTCTTAAGCACCAAGAGACTTCAAGAACCCACACTAGGCACTAATTACCAATCCAAACATGCTCTGATTATGACCAAACTTTGCAATCATGTGGGGGGGAGCCACCCCCACATGTTTGCAAAGTTTGGTCCCCATCGGAGCATGTTTGGGTACGATGGTATGGGGAAGGCCCGGATTTTCCATGGCCTCTTAAGCACCAAGAGACTTCAAAAATCCGGACTGGGCGCTAATTACCAATCCAAACATACTCTCATTGTGACCAAACTTTGCAATCATGTGGGGGGGACCCACCCCCACATGCTTGCAAAGTTTGGTCCCCATCGGAGCATGTTTGGGTACGATGGTATGGGGAAGGCCCGGATTGTCCATGGCCTCTTAAGCACCAAGAGACTTCAAAAACCCGCACTGGGTAGTAATTATCAATCCAAACATGCTCTGATTGTGACCAAACTTTTCAAGCATGTGGGGGGGACCCACCCCCACATGCTTGCAAAGTTTGGTCCCTATCGGAGCATGTTTGGGTACGATGGTATGGGGAAGGCCCGGATTTTCCATGGCCTCTTAAGCACCAAGAGACTTCAAAAATCCGGACTGAGCAGTAATTACCAATCCAAACATGCTCCGATGGGGACCAAACTTTGCAAGCATGTGGGGGGGACCCACCCCCACATGCTTGCAAAGTTTAATCCCTATCGGAGCATGTTTGGGTACGATGGTATGGGGAAGGCCCGGATATTCCATGGCCTCTTAAGCACCAAGAGACTTCAAGAACCCACACTAGGCACTAATTACCAATCCAAACATGCTCTAATTATGACCAAACTTTGCAATCATGTGGGGGGGACCCACCCCCACATGCTTGCAAAGTTTGGTCCCCATCGGAGCATGTTTGGGTACGATGGTATGGGGAAGCCCCGGATTTTCCATGGCCTCTTAAGCACCAAGAGACTTCAAAAACCCGCACTGGGCACTAATTACCAATCCAAACATGCTCTGATTGTGACCAAACTTTGCAATCATGTGGGGGAGACCCACCCCCACATGCTTGCAAAGTTTGGTCCCTATCGGAGCATGTTTGGGTACGATGATATGGGGAAGGCCCGGATTTTCCATGGCCTCTTAAGCACCAAGAGACTTCAAAAACCCGCACTGGGCGCTAATTACCAATCCAAACATGCTCTGATTGTGACCAAACTTTGCAACCATGTGGGGGGGACCCACCCCCACATGCTTGCAAAGTTTGGTCCCTATCGGAGCATGTTTGGGTACGATGGTATGGGGAAGGCCCGGATTTTCCATGGCCTCTAAAGCACCAAGAGACTTGAAAAATCCGGACTGGGCACTAATTACCAATCCAAACATGCTCCGATGGGGACCAAACTTTGCAAGCATGTGGGGGGGACCCACCCCCACATGCTTGCAAAGTTTGGTCCCTATCGGAGCATGTTTGGGTACGATGGCATGGGGAAGGCCCGGATTTTCCATGGCCTCTTAAGCACCAAGATACTTCAAAAATCCGGACTGCGCGCTAATTACCAATCCAAACATGCTCTGATTGTGACCAAACTTTGCAAGCATGTGGGGGTGGGTCCCCCCCATGCTTGCAAAGTTTGGTCCCCATCGGAGCATGTTTGGGTACGATGGTATGGGGAAGGCCCGGATTTTCCATGGCCTCTTAAGCACCAAGAGACTTGAAAAATCCGGACTGGGTGCTAATTACCAATCCAAACATGCTCTGATTGTGACCAAACTTTGCAAGCATGTGGGGGGGACCCACCCCCACATGCTTGCAAAGTTTGGTCCCCATCGGAGCATGTTTGGGTACGATGGTATGTGGAAGGCCCGGATTTTCCATGGCCTCTTAAGCACCAAGAGACTTCAAAAACCCGCATTGGGCACTAATTACCAATCCAAACATGCTCTGATTGTGACCAAACTTTGCAATCATGTGGGGGGGACCCACCCCCACATGCTTGCAAAGTTTGGTCCCTATCGGAGCATGTTTGGGTACGATGGTATGGGGAAGGCCCGGATTTTCCATGGCCTCTTAAGCACCAAGAGACTTCAAAAACCCGCACTGGGCGCTAATTACCAATCCAAACATGCTCTGATTGTGACCAAACTTTGCAAGCATGTGGGGGGGACCCACCCCCACATGCTTGCAAAGTTTGGTCCCTATCGGAGCATGTTTGGGTATGATGGTATGGGGAAGGCCCGGATTTTCCATGGCCTCTTAAGCACCAAGAGACTTGAAAAATCCGGACTGGGCACTAATTACCAATCCAAACATGCTCCGATGGGGACCAAACTTTGCAAGCATGTGGGGGGACCCACCCCCACATGCTTGCAAAGTTTGGTCCCTATCGGAGCATGTTTGGGTACGATGGTATGGGGAAGGCCCGGATTTTCCATGGCCTCTTAAGCACCAAGATACTTCAAAAATCCGGACTGGGCGCTAATCCAAACATGCTCTGATTGTGACCAAACTTTGCAAGCATGTGGGGGTGGGTCCCCCCCCATGCTTGCAAAGTTTGGTCCCCATCGGAGCATGTTTGGGTACGATGGTATGGGGAAGGCCCGGATTTTCCATGGCCTCTTAAGCACCAAGAGACTTCAAGAACCCACACTAGGCACTAATTACCAATCCAAACATGCTCTAATTATGACCAAACTTTGCAATCATGTGGGGGGGACCCACCCCCACATGCTTGCAAAGTTTGGTCCCCATCGGAGCATGTTTGGGTACGATGGTATGGGGAAGGCCCGGATTTTCCATGGCCTCTTAAGCACCAAGAGACTTCAAAAACCCGCACTGGGCACTAATTACCAATCCAAACATGCTCTGATTGTGACCAAACTTTGCAATCATGTGAGGGAGACCCACCCCCACATGCTTGCAAAGTTTGGTCCCTATCGGAGCATGTTTGGGTACGATGATATGGGGAAGGCCCGGATTTTCCATGGCCTCTTAAGCACCAAGAGACTTCAAAAACCCGCACTGGGCGCTAATTACCAATCCAAACATGCTCTGATTGTGACCAAACTTTGCAACCATGTGGGGGGAACCCACCCCCACATGCTTGCAAAGTTTGGTCCCTATCGGAGCATGTTTGGGTACGATGGTATGGGGAAGGCCCGGATTTTCCATGGCCTCTAAAGCACCAAGAGACTTGAAAAATCCGGACTGGGCACTAATTACCAATCCAAACATGCTCCGATGGGGACCAAACTTTGCAAGCATGTGGGGGGGACCCACCCCCACATGCTTGCAAAGTTTGGTCCCTATCGGAGCATGTTTGGGTACGATGGCATGGGGAAGGCCCGGATTTTCCATGGCCTCTTAAGCACCAAGATACTTCAAAAATCCGGACTGCGCGCTAATTACCAATCCAAACATGCTCTGATTGTGACCAAACTTTGCAAGCATGTGGGGGTGGGTCCCCCCCATGCTTGCAAAGTTTGGTCCCCATCGGAGCATGTTTGGGTACGATGGTATGGGGAAGGCCCGGATTTTCCATGGCCTCTTAAGCACCAAGAGACTTGAAAAATCCGGACTGGGTGCTAATTACCAATCCAAACATGCTCTGATTGTGACCAAACTTTGCAAGCATGTGGGGGGGACCCACCCCCACATGCTTGCAAAGTTTGGTCCCCATCGGAGCATGTTTGGGTACGATGGTATGGGGAAGGCCCGGATTTTCCATGGCCTCTTAAGCACCAAGAGACTTCAAAAACCCGCATTGGGCACTAATTACCAATCCAAACATGCTCTGATTATGACCAAACTTTGCAATCATGTGGGGGGGACCCACCCCCACATGCTTGCAAAGTTTGGTCCCTATCGGAGCATGTTTGGGTACGATGGTATGGGGAAGGCCCGGATTTTCCATGGCCTCTTAAGCACCAAGAGACTTCAAAAACCCGCACTGGGCGCTAATTACCAATACAAACATGCTCTGATTGTGACCAAACTTTGCAAGCATGTGGGGGGGACCCACCCCCACATGCTTGCAAAGTTTGGTCCCTATCGGAGCATGTTTGGGTATGATGGTATGGGGAAGGCCCGGATTTTCCATGGCCTTTTAAGCACCAAGAGACTTGAAAAATCCGGACTGGGCACTAATTACCAATCCAAACATGCTCCGATGTGGACCAAACTTTGCAAGCATGTGGGGGGACCCACCCCCACATGCTTGCAAAGTTTGGTCCCTATCGGAGCATGTTTGGGTACGATGGTATGGGGAAGGCCCGGATTTTCCATGGCCTCTTAAGCACCAAGATACTTCAAAAATCCGGACTGGGCGCTAATCCAAACATGCTCTGATTGTGACCAAACTTTGCAAGCATGTGGGGGTGGGTCCCCCCCCATGCTTGCAAAGTTTGGTCCCCATCGGAGCATGTTTGGGTACGAATGGTATGGGGAAGGCCCGGATTTTCCATGGCCTCTTAAGCACCAAGAGACTTGAAAAATCCGGACTGGGCGGCGCTAATTACCAATCCAAACATGCTCTGATTGTGACCAAACTTTGCAAGCATGGGGGGAGGACCCACCCCGACATGCTTGCAAATTTTGGTCCCCATCGGAGCATGTTTGGGTACGATGGTATGGGGAAGGCCCGGATTTTCCATGGCCTCTTAAGCACCAAGAGACTTCAAGAACCCAAACTAGGCACTAATTACCAATCCAAACATGCTCTGATTATGACCAAACTTTGCAATCATGTGGGGGGGAGCCACCCCCACATGTTTGCAAAGTTTGGTCCCCATCGGAGCATGTTTGGGTACGATGGTATGGGGAAGGCCCGGATTTTCCATGGCCTCTTAAGCACCAAGAGACTTCAAAAATCCGGACTGGGCGCTAATTACCAATCCAAACATACTCTCATTGTGACCAAACTTTGCAATCATGTGGGGGGGACCCACCCCCACATGCTTGCAAAGTTTGGTCCCCATCGGAGCATGTTTGGGTACGATGGTATGGGGAAGGCCCGGATTGTCCATGGCCTCTTAAGCACCAAGAGACTTCAAAAACCCGCACTGGGTAGTAATTACCAATCCAAACATGCTCTGATTGTGACCAAACTTTTCAGGCATGTGGGGGGGACCCACCCCCACATGCTTGCAAAGTTTGGTCCCTATCGGAGCATGTTTGGGTACGATGGTATGGGGAAGGCCCGGATTTTCCATGGCCTCTTAAGCACCAAGAGACTTGAAAAATCCGGACTGAGCACTAATTACCAATCCAAACATGCTCCGATGGGGACCAAACTTTGCAAGCATGTGGGGGGGACCCACCCCCACATGCTTGCAAAGTTTGGTCCCTATCGGAGCATGTTTGGGTACGATGGTATGGGGAAGGCCCGGATTTTCCATGGCGTCTTAAGCACCAAGAGACTTCAAGAACCCACACTAGGCACTAATTACCAATCCAAACATGCTCTGATTATGACCAAACTTTGCAATCATGTGGGGGGGACCCACCCCCACATGCTTGCAAAGTTTGGTCCCCATCGGAGCATGTTTGGGTACGATGGTATGGGGAAGGCCCGGATTTTCCATGGCCTCTTAAGCACCAAGAGACTTCAAAAACCCGCACTGGGCACTAATTACCAATCCAAACATGCTGTGATTGTGACCAAACTTTGCAATCATGTGGGGGAGACCCACCCCCACATGCTTGCAAAGTTTGGTCCCTATCGGAGCATGTTTGGGTATGATGATATGGGGAAGGCCCGGATTTTCCATGGCCTCTTAAGCACCAAGAGACTTCAAAAACCCGCACTGGGCGCTAATTACCAATCCAAACATGCTCTGATTGTGACCAAACTTTGCAACCATGTGGGGGGGACCCACCCCCACATGCTTGCAAAAGTTTGGTCCCTATCGGAGCATGTTTGGGTACGATGGTATGGGGAAGGCCCGGATTTTCCATGGCCTCTAAAGCACCAAGAGACTTGAAAAATCCGGACTGGGCACTAATTACCAATCCAAACATGCTCCGATGGGGACCAAACTTTGCAAGCATGTGGGGGGGGACCCACCCCCACATGCTTGCAAAGTTTGGTCCCTATCAGAGCATGTTTGGGTACGATGGCATGGGGAAGGCCCGGATTTTCCATGGCCTCTTAAGCACCAAGATACTTCAAAAATCCGGACTGCGCGCTAATTACCAATCCAAACATGCTCTGATTGTGACCAAACTTTGCAAGCATGTGGGGGTGGGTCCCCCCCATGCTTGCAAAGTTTGGTCCCCATCGGAGCATGTTTGGGTACGATGGTATGGGGAAGGCCCGGATTTTCCATGGCCTCTTAAGCACCAAGATACTTCAAAAATCCGGACTGGGCACTAATTACCAATCCAAACATGCTCCGATGGGGACCAAACTTTGCAAGCATGTGGGGGGACCCACCCCCACATGCTTGCAAAGTTTGGTCCCTATCGGAGCATGTTTGGGTACGATGGTATGGGGAAGGCCCGGATTTTCCATGGCCTCTTAAGCACCAAGATACTTCAAAAATCCGGACTGGGCGCTAATCCAAACATGCTCTGATTGTGACCAAACTTTGCAAGCATGTGGGGGTGGGTCCCCCCCATGCTTGCAAAGTTTGGTCCCCATCGGAGCATGTTTGGGTACGATGGTATGGGGAAGGCCCGGATTTTCCATGGCATCTTAAGCACCAAGAGACTTGACAAATCCGGACTGGGCGGCGCTAATTACCAATCCAAACATGCTCTGATTGTGACCAAACTTTGCAAGCATGTGGGGGGGACCCACCCCGACATGCTTGCAAATTTTGGTCCCCATCGGAGCATGTTTGGGTACGATGGTATGGGGAAGGCCCGGATTTTCCATGGCCTCTTAAGCACCAAGAGACTTCAAGAACCCACACTAGGCACTAATTACCAATCCAAACATGCTCTGATTATGACCAAACTTTGCAATCATGTGGGGGGGAGCCACCCCCACATGTTTGCAAAGTTTGGTCCCCATCGGAGCATGTTTGGGTACGATGGTATGGGGAAGGCCCGGATTTTCCATGGCCTCTTAAGCACCAAGAGACTTCAAAAATCCGGACTGGGCGCTAATTACCAATCCAAACATACTCTCATTGTGACCAAACTTTGCAATCATGTGGGGGGGACCCACCCCCACATGCTTGCAAAGTTTGGTCCCCATCGGAGCATGTTTGGGTACGATGGTATGGGGAAGGCCCGGATTGTCCATGGCCTCTTAAGCACCAAGAGACTTCAAAAACCCGCACTGGGTAGTAATTATCAATCCAAACATGCTCTGATTGTGACCAAACTTTTCAAGCATGTGGGGGGGACCCACCCCCACATGCTTGCAAAGTTTGGTCCCTATCGGAGCATGTTTGGGTACGATGGTATGGGGAAGGCCCGGATTTTCCATGGCCTCTTAAGCACCAAGAGACTTCAAAAATCCGGACTGAGCAGTAATTACCAATCCAAACATGCTCCGATGGGGACCAAACTTTGCAAGCATGTGGGGGGGACCCACCCCCACATGCTTGCAAAGTTTAATCCCTATCGGAGCATGTTTGGGTACGATGGTATGGGGAAGGCCCGGATTTTCCATGGCCTCTTAAGCACCAAGAGACTTCAAGAACCCACACTAGGCACTAATTACCAATCCAAACATGCTCTAATTATGACCAAACTTTGCAATCATGTGGGGGGGACCCACCCCCACATGCTTGCAAAGTTTGGTCCCCATCGGAGCATGTTTGGGTACGATGGTATGGGGAAGCCCCGGATTTTCCATGGCCTCTTAAGCACCAAGAGACTTCAAAAACCCGCACTGGGCACTAATTACCAATCCAAACATGCTCTGATTGTGACCAAACTTTGCAATCATGTGGGGGAGACCCACCCCCACATGCTTGCAAAGTTTGGTCCCTATCGGAGCATGTTTGGGTATGATGATATGGGGAAGGCCCGGATTTTCCATGGCCTCTTAAGCACCAAGAGACTTCAAAAACCCGCACTGGGCGCTAATTACCAATCCAAACATGCTCTGATTGTGACCAAACTTTGCAACCATGTGGGGGGGACCCACCCCCACATGCTTGCAAAAGTTTGGTCCCTATCGGAGCATGTTTGGGTACGATGGTATGGGGAAGGCCCGGATTTTCCATGGCCTCTAAAGCACCAAGAGACTTGAAAAATCCGGACTGGGCACTAATTACCAATCCAAACATGCTCCGATGGGGACCAAACTTTGCAAGCATGTGGGGGGGGACCCACCCCCACATGCTTGCAAAGTTTGGTCCCTATCAGAGCATGTTTGGGTACGATGGCATGGGGAAGGCCCGGATTTTCCATGGCCTCTTAAGCACCAAGATACTTCAAAAATCCGGACTGCGCGCTAATTACCAATCCAAACATGCTCTGATTGTGACCAAACTTTGCAAGCATGTGGGGGTGGGTCCCCCCCATGCTTGCAAAGTTTGGTCCCCATCGGAGCATGTTTGGGTACGATGGTATGGGGAAGGCCCGGATTTTCCATGGCCTCTTAAGCACCAAGAGACTTCAAAAACCCGCACTGGGCACTAATTACCAATCCAAACATGCTCTGATTGTGACCAAACTTTGCAATCATGTGAGGGAGACCCACCCCCACATGCTTGCAAAGTTTGGTCCCTATCGGAGCATGTTTGGGTACGATGATATGGGGAAGGCCCGGATTTTCCATGGCCTCTTAAGCACCAAGAGACTTCAAAAACCCGCACTGGGCGCTAATTACCAATCCAAACATGCTCTGATTGTGACCAAACTTTGCAACCATGTGGGGGGAACCCACCCCCACATGCTTGCAAAGTTTGGTCCCTATCGGAGCATGTTTGGGTACGATGGTATGGGGAAGGCCCGGATTTTCCATGGCCTCTAAAGCACCAAGAGACTTGAAAAATCCGGACTGGGCACTAATTACCAATCCAAACATGCTCCGATGGGGACCAAACTTTGCAAGCATGTGGGGGGGACCCACCCCCACATGCTTGCAAAGTTTGGTCCCTATCGGAGCATGTTTGGGTACGATGGCATGGGGAAGGCCCGGATTTTCCATGGCCTCTTAAGCACCAAGATACTTCAAAAATCCGGACTGCGCGCTAATTACCAATCCAAACATGCTCTGATTGTGACCAAACTTTGCAAGCATGTGGGGGTGGGTCCCCCCCATGCTTGCAAAGTTTGGTCCCCATCGGAGCATGTTTGGGTACGATGGTATGGGGAAGGCCCGGATTTTCCATGGCCTCTTAAGCACCAAGAGACTTGAAAAATCCGGACTGGGTGCTAATTACCAATCCAAACATGCTCTGATTGTGACCAAACTTTGCAAGCATGTGGGGGGGACCCACCCCCACATGCTTGCAAAGTTTGGTCCCCATCGGAGCATGTTTGGGTACGATGGTATGGGGAAGGCCCGGATTTTCCATGGCCTCTTAAGCACCAAGAGACTTCAAAAACCCGCATTGGGCACTAATTACCAATCCAAACATGCTCTGATTATGACCAAACTTTGCAATCATGTGGGGGGGACCCACCCCCACATGCTTGCAAAGTTTGGTCCCTATCGGAGCATGTTTGGGTACGATGGTATGGGGAAGGCCCGGATTTTCCATGGCCTCTTAAGCACCAAGAGACTTCAAAAACCCGCACTGGGCGCTAATTACCAATACAAACATGCTCTGATTGTGACCAAACTTTGCAAGCATGTGGGGGGGACCCACCCCCACATGCTTGCAAAGTTTGGTCCCTATCGGAGCATGTTTGGGTATGATGGTATGGGGAAGGCCCGGATTTTCCATGGCCTTTTAAGCACCAAGAGACTTGAAAAATCCGGACTGGGCACTAATTACCAATCCAAACATGCTCCGATGTGGACCAAACTTTGCAAGCATGTGGGGGGACCCACCCCCACATGCTTGCAAAGTTTGGTCCCTATCGGAGCATGTTTGGGTACGATGGTATGGGGAAGGCCCGGATTTTCCATGGCCTCTTAAGCACCAAGATACTTCAAAAATCCGGACTGGGCGCTAATCCAAACATGCTCTGATTGTGACCAAACTTTGCAAGCATGTGGGGGTGGGTCCCCCCCCATGCTTGCAAAGTTTGGTCCCCATCGGAGCATGTTTGGGTACGAATGGTATGGGGAAGGCCCGGATTTTCCATGGCCTCTTAAGCACCAAGAGACTTGAAAAATCCGGACTGGGCGGCGCTAATTACCAATCCAAACATGCTCTGATTGTGACCAAACTTTGCAAGCATGGGGGGAGGACCCACCCCGACATGCTTGCAAATTTTGGTCCCCATCGGAGCATGTTTGGGTACGATGGTATGGGGAAGGCCCGGATTTTCCATGGCCTCTTAAGCACCAAGAGACTTCAAGAACCCAAACTAGGCACTAATTACCAATCCAAACATGCTCTGATTATGACCAAACTTTGCAATCATGTGGGGGGGAGCCACCCCCACATGTTTGCAAAGTTTGGTCCCCATCGGAGCATGTTTGGGTACGATGGTATGGGGAAGGCCCGGATTTTCCATGGCCTCTTAAGCACCAAGAGACTTCAAAAATCCGGACTGGGCGCTAATTACCAATCCAAACATACTCTCATTGTGACCAAACTTTGCAATCATGTGGGGGGGACCCACCCCCACATGCTTGCAAAGTTTGGTCCCCATCGGAGCATGTTTGGGTACGATGGTATGGGGAAGGCCCGGATTGTCCATGGCCTCTTAAGCACCAAGAGACTTCAAAAACCCGCACTGGGTAGTAATTACCAATCCAAACATGCTCTGATTGTGACCAAACTTTTCAGGCATGTGGGGGGGACCCACCCCCACATGCTTGCAAAGTTTGGTCCCTATCGGAGCATGTTTGGGTACGATGGTATGGGGAAGGCCCGGATTTTCCATGGCCTCTTAAGCACCAAGAGACTTGAAAAATCCGGACTGAGCACTAATTACCAATCCAAACATGCTCCGATGGGGACCAAACTTTGCAAGCATGTGGGGGGGACCCACCCCCACATGCTTGCAAAGTTTGGTCCCTATCGGAGCATGTTTGGGTACGATGGTATGGGGAAGGCCCGGATTTTCCATGGCGTCTTAAGCACCAAGAGACTTCAAGAACCCACACTAGGCACTAATTACCAATCCAAACATGCTCTGATTATGACCAAACTTTGCAATCATGTGGGGGGGACCCACCCCCACATGCTTGCAAAGTTTGGTCCCCATCGGAGCATGTTTGGGTACGATGGTATGGGGAAGGCCCGGATTTTCCATGGCCTCTTAAGCACCAAGAGACTTCAAAAACCCGCACTGGGCACTAATTACCAATCCAAACATGCTGTGATTGTGACCAAACTTTGCAATCATGTGGGGGAGACCCACCCCCACATGCTTGCAAAGTTTGGTCCCTATCGGAGCATGTTTGGGTATGATGATATGGGGAAGGCCCGGATTTTCCATGGCCTCTTAAGCACCAAGAGACTTCAAAAACCCGCACTGGGCGCTAATTACCAATCCAAACATGCTCTGATTGTGACCAAACTTTGCAACCATGTGGGGGGGACCCACCCCCACATGCTTGCAAAAGTTTGGTCCCTATCGGAGCATGTTTGGGTACGATGGTATGGGGAAGGCCCGGATTTTCCATGGCCTCTAAAGCACCAAGAGACTTGAAAAATCCGGACTGGGCACTAATTACCAATCCAAACATGCTCCGATGGGGACCAAACTTTGCAAGCATGTGGGGGGGGACCCACCCCCACATGCTTGCAAAGTTTGGTCCCTATCAGAGCATGTTTGGGTACGATGGCATGGGGAAGGCCCGGATTTTCCATGGCCTCTTAAGCACCAAGATACTTCAAAAATCCGGACTGCGCGCTAATTACCAATCCAAACATGCTCTGATTGTGACCAAACTTTGCAAGCATGTGGGGGTGGGTCCCCCCCATGCTTGCAAAGTTTGGTCCCCATCGGAGCATGTTTGGGTACGATGGTATGGGGAAGGCCCGGATTTTCCATGGCCTCTTAAGCACCAAGATACTTCAAAAATCCGGACTGGGCACTAATTACCAATCCAAACATGCTCCGATGGGGACCAAACTTTGCAAGCATGTGGGGGGACCCACCCCCACATGCTTGCAAAGTTTGGTCCCTATCGGAGCATGTTTGGGTACGATGGTATGGGGAAGGCCCGGATTTTCCATGGCCTCTTAAGCACCAAGATACTTCAAAAATCCGGACTGGGCGCTAATCCAAACATGCTCTGATTGTGACCAAACTTTGCAAGCATGTGGGGGTGGGTCCCCCCCATGCTTGCAAAGTTTGGTCCCCATCGGAGCATGTTTGGGTACGATGGTATGGGGAAGGCCCGGATTTTCCATGGCATCTTAAGCACCAAGAGACTTGACAAATCCGGACTGGGCGGCGCTAATTACCAATCCAAACATGCTCTGATTGTGACCAAACTTTGCAAGCATGTGGGGGGGACCCACCCCGACATGCTTGCAAATTTTGGTCCCCATCGGAGCATGTTTGGGTACGATGGTATGGGGAAGGCCCGGATTTTCCATGGCCTCTTAAGCACCAAGAGACTTCAAGAACCCACACTAGGCACTAATTACCAATCCAAACATGCTCTGATTATGACCAAACTTTGCAATCATGTGGGGGGGAGCCACCCCCACATGTTTGCAAAGTTTGGTCCCCATCGGAGCATGTTTGGGTACGATGGTATGGGGAAGGCCCGGATTTTCCATGGCCTCTTAAGCACCAAGAGACTTCAAAAATCCGGACTGGGCGCTAATTACCAATCCAAACATACTCTCATTGTGACCAAACTTTGCAATCATGTGGGGGGGACCCACCCCCACATGCTTGCAAAGTTTGGTCCCCATCGGAGCATGTTTGGGTACGATGGTATGGGGAAGGCCCGGATTGTCCATGGCCTCTTAAGCACCAAGAGACTTCAAAAACCCGCACTGGGTAGTAATTATCAATCCAAACATGCTCTGATTGTGACCAAACTTTTCAAGCATGTGGGGGGGACCCACCCCCACATGCTTGCAAAGTTTGGTCCCTATCGGAGCATGTTTGGGTACGATGGTATGGGGAAGGCCCGGATTTTCCATGGCCTCTTAAGCACCAAGAGACTTCAAAAATCCGGACTGAGCAGTAATTACCAATCCAAACATGCTCCGATGGGGACCAAACTTTGCAAGCATGTGGGGGGGACCCACCCCCACATGCTTGCAAAGTTTAATCCCTATCGGAGCATGTTTGGGTACGATGGTATGGGGAAGGCCCGGATTTTCCATGGCCTCTTAAGCACCAAGAGACTTCAAGAACCCACACTAGGCACTAATTACCAATCCAAACATGCTCTAATTATGACCAAACTTTGCAATCATGTGGGGGGGACCCACCCCCACATGCTTGCAAAGTTTGGTCCCCATCGGAGCATGTTTGGGTACGATGGTATGGGGAAGCCCCGGATTTTCCATGGCCTCTTAAGCACCAAGAGACTTCAAAAACCCGCACTGGGCACTAATTACCAATCCAAACATGCTCTGATTGTGACCAAACTTTGCAATCATGTGGGGGAGACCCACCCCCACATGCTTGCAAAGTTTGGTCCCTATCGGAGCATGTTTGGGTACGATGATATGGGGAAGGCCCGGATTTTCCATGGCCTCTTAAGCACCAAGAGACTTCAAAAACCCGCACTGGGCGCTAATTACCAATCCAAACATGCTCTGATTGTGACCAAACTTTGCAACCATGTGGGGGGGACCCACCCCCACATGCTTGCAAAGTTTGGTCCCTATCGGAGCATGTTTGGGTACGATGGTATGGGGAAGGCCCGGATTTTCCATGGCCTCTAAAGCACCAAGAGACTTGAAAAATCCGGACTGGGCACTAATTACCAATCCAAACATGCTCCGATGGGGACCAAACTTTGCAAGCATGTGGGGGGGACCCACCCCCACATGCTTGCAAAGTTTGGTCCCTATCGGAGCATGTTTGGGTACGATGGCATGGGGAAGGCCCGGATTTTCCATGGCCTCTTAAGCACCAAGATACTTCAAAAATCCGGACTGCGCGCTAATTACCAATCCAAACATGCTCTGATTGTGACCAAACTTTGCAAGCATGTGGGGGTGGGTCCCCCCCATGCTTGCAAAGTTTGGTCCCCATCGGAGCATGTTTGGGTACGATGGTATGGGGAAGGCCCGGATTTTCCATGGCCTCTTAAGCACCAAGAGACTTGAAAAATCCGGACTGGGTGCTAATTACCAATCCAAACATGCTCTGATTGTGACCAAACTTTGCAAGCATGTGGGGGGGACCCACCCCCACATGCTTGCAAAGTTTGGTCCCCATCGGAGCATGTTTGGGTACGATGGTATGGGGAAGGCCCGGATTTTCCATGGCCTCTTAAGCACCAAGAGACTTCAAAAACCCGCATTGGGCACTAATTACCAATCCAAACATGCTCTGATTGTGACCAAACTTTGCAATCATGTGGGGGGGACCCACCCCCACATGCTTGCAAAGTTTGGTCCCTATCGGAGCATGTTTGGGTACGATGGTATGGGGAAGGCCCGGATTTTCCATGGCCTCTTAAGCACCAAGAGACTTCAAAAACCCGCACTGGGCGCTAATTACCAATCCAAACATGCTCTGATTGTGACCAAACTTTGCAAGCATGTGGGGGGGACCCACCCCCACATGCTTGCAAAGTTTGGTCCCTATCGGAGCATGTTTGGGTATGATGGTATGGGGAAGGCCCGGATTTTCCATGGCCTCTTAAGCACCAAGAGACTTGAAAAATCCGGACTGGGCACTAATTACCAATCCAAACATGCTCCGATGGGGACCAAACTTTGCAAGCATGTGGGGGGACCCACCCCCACATGCTTGCAAAGTTTGGTCCCTATCGGAGCATGTTTGGGTACGATGGTATGGGGAAGGCCCGGATTTTCCATGGCCTCTTAAGCACCAAGATACTTCAAAAATCCGGACTGGGCGCTAATCCAAACATGCTCTGATTGTGACCAAACTTTGCAAGCATGTGGGGGTGGGTCCCCCCCCATGCTTGCAAAGTTTGGTCCCCATCGGAGCATGTTTGGGTACGATGGTATGGGGAAGGCCCGGATTTTCCATGGCCTCTTAAGCACCAAGAGACTTCAAGAACCCACACTAGGCACTAATTACCAATCCAAACATGCTCTAATTATGACCAAACTTTGCAATCATGTGGGGGGGACCCACCCCCACATGCTTGCAAAGTTTGGTCCCCATCGGAGCATGTTTGGGTACGATGGTATGGGGAAGGCCCGGATTTTCCATGGCCTCTTAAGCACCAAGAGACTTCAAAAACCCGCACTGGGCACTAATTACCAATCCAAACATGCTCTGATTGTGACCAAACTTTGCAATCATGTGAGGGAGACCCACCCCCACATGCTTGCAAAGTTTGGTCCCTATCGGAGCATGTTTGGGTACGATGATATGGGGAAGGCCCGGATTTTCCATGGCCTCTTAAGCACCAAGAGACTTCAAAAACCCGCACTGGGCGCTAATTACCAATCCAAACATGCTCTGATTGTGACCAAACTTTGCAACCATGTGGGGGGAACCCACCCCCACATGCTTACAAAGTTTGGTCCCTATCGGAGCATGTTTGGGTACGATGGTATGGGGAAGGCCCGGATTTTCCATGGCCTCTAAAGCACCAAGAGACTTGAAAAATCCGGACTGGGCACTAATTACCAATCCAAACATGCTCCGATGGGGACCAAACTTTGCAAGCATGTGGGGGGGACCCACCCCCACATGCTTGCAAAGTTTGGTCCCTATCGGAGCATGTTTGGGTACGATGGCATGGGGAAGGCCCGGATTTTCCATGGCCTCTTAAGCACCAAGATACTTCAAAAATCCGGACTGCGCGCTAATTACCAATCCAAACATGCTCTGATTGTGACCAAACTTTGCAAGCATGTGGGGGTGGGTCCCCCCCATGCTTGCAAAGTTTGGTCCCCATCGGAGCATGTTTGGGTACGATGGTATGGGGAAGGCCCGGATTTTCCATGGCCTCTTAAGCACCAAGAGACTTGAAAAATCCGGACTGGGTGCTAATTACCAATCCAAACATGCTCTGATTGTGACCAAACTTTGCAAGCATGTGGGGGGGACCCACCCCCACATGCTTGCAAAGTTTGGTCCCCATCGGAGCATGTTTGGGTACGATGGTATGGGGAAGGCCCGGATTTTCCATGGCCTCTTAAGCACCAAGAGACTTCAAAAACCCGCATTGGGCACTAATTACCAATCCAAACATGCTCTGATTATGACCAAACTTTGCAATCATGTGGGGGGGACCCACCCCCACATGCTTGCAAAGTTTGGTCCCTATCGGAGCATGTTTGGGTACGATGGTATGGGGAAGGCCCGGATTTTCCATGGCCTCTTAAGCACCAAGAGACTTCAAAAACCCGCACTGGGCGCTAATTACCAATACAAACATGCTCTGATTGTGACCAAACTTTGCAAGCATGTGGGGGGGACCCACCCCCACATGCTTGCAAAGTTTGGTCCCTATCGGAGCATGTTTGGGTATGATGGTATGGGGAAGGCCCGGATTTTCCATGGCCTTTTAAGCACCAAGAGACTTGAAAAATCCGGACTGGGCACTAATTACCAATCCAAACATGCTCCGATGTGGACCAAACTTTGCAAGCATGTGGGGGGACCCACCCCCACATGCTTGCAAAGTTTGGTCCCTATCGGAGCATGTTTGGGTACGATGGTATGGGGAAGGCCCGGATTTTCCATGGCCTCTTAAGCACCAAGATACTTCAAAAATCCGGACTGGGCGCTAATCCAAACATGCTCTGATTGTGACCAAACTTTGCAAGCATGTGGGGGTGGGTCCCCCCCCATGCTTGCAAAGTTTGGTCCCCATCGGAGCATGTTTGGGTACGAATGGTATGGGGAAGGCCCGGATTTTCCATGGCCTCTTAAGCACCAAGAGACTTGAAAAATCCGGACTGGGCGGCGCTAATTACCAATCCAAACATGCTCTGATTGTGACCAAACTTTGCAAGCATGGGGGGAGGACCCACCCCGACATGCTTGCAAATTTTGGTCCCCATCGGAGCATGTTTGGGTACGATGGTATGGGGAAGGCCCGGATTTTCCATGGCCTCTTAAGCACCAAGAGACTTCAAGAACCCAAACTAGGCACTAATTACCAATCCAAACATGCTCTGATTATGACCAAACTTTGCAATCATGTGGGGGGGAGCCACCCCCACATGTTTGCAAAGTTTGGTCCCCATCGGAGCATGTTTGGGTACGATGGTATGGGGAAGGCCCGGATTTTCCATGGCCTCTTAAGCACCAAGAGACTTCAAAAATCCGGACTGGGCGCTAATTACCAATCCAAACATACTCTCATTGTGACCAAACTTTGCAATCATGTGGGGGGGACCCACCCCCACATGCTTGCAAAGTTTGGTCCCCATCGGAGCATGTTTGGGTACGATGGTATGGGGAAGGCCCGGATTGTCCATGGCCTCTTAAGCACCAAGAGACTTCAAAAACCCGCACTGGGTAGTAATTACCAATCCAAACATGCTCTGATTGTGACCAAACTTTTCAGGCATGTGGGGGGGACCCACCCCCACATGCTTGCAAAGTTTGGTCCCTATCGGAGCATGTTTGGGTACGATGGTATGGGGAAGGCCCGGATTTTCCATGGCCTCTTAAGCACCAAGAGACTTGAAAAATCCGGACTGAGCACTAATTACCAATCCAAACATGCTCCGATGGGGACCAAACTTTGCAAGCATGTGGGGGGGACCCACCCCCACATGCTTGCAAAGTTTGGTCCCTATCGGAGCATGTTTGGGTACGATGGTATGGGGAAGGCCCGGATTTTCCATGGCGTCTTAAGCACCAAGAGACTTCAAGAACCCACACTAGGCACTAATTACCAATCCAAACATGCTCTGATTATGACCAAACTTTGCAATCATGTGGGGGGGACCCACCCCCACATGCTTGCAAAGTTTGGTCCCCATCGGAGCATGTTTGGGTACGATGGTATGGGGAAGGCCCGGATTTTCCATGGCCTCTTAAGCACCAAGAGACTTCAAAAACCCGCACTGGGCACTAATTACCAATCCAAACATGCTGTGATTGTGACCAAACTTTGCAATCATGTGGGGGAGACCCACCCCCACATGCTTGCAAAGTTTGGTCCCTATCGGAGCATGTTTGGGTATGATGATATGGGGAAGGCCCGGATTTTCCATGGCCTCTTAAGCACCAAGAGACTTCAAAAACCCGCACTGGGCGCTAATTACCAATCCAAACATGCTCTGATTGTGACCAAACTTTGCAACCATGTGGGGGGGACCCACCCCCACATGCTTGCAAAAGTTTGGTCCCTATCGGAGCATGTTTGGGTACGATGGTATGGGGAAGGCCCGGATTTTCCATGGCCTCTAAAGCACCAAGAGACTTGAAAAATCCGGACTGGGCACTAATTACCAATCCAAACATGCTCCGATGGGGACCAAACTTTGCAAGCATGTGGGGGGGGGACCCACCCCCACATGCTTGCAAAGTTTGGTCCCTATCAGAGCATGTTTGGGTACGATGGCATGGGGAAGGCCCGGATGTTCCATGGCCTCTTAAGCACCAAGATACTTCAAAAATCCGGACTGCGCGCTAATTACCAATCCAAACATGCTCTGATTGTGACCAAACTTTGCAAGCATGTGGGGGTGGGTCCCCCCCATGCTTGCAAAGTTTGGTCCCCATCGGAGCATGTTTGGGTACGATGGTATGGGGAAGGCCCGGATTTTCCATGGCCTCTTAAGCACCAAGATACTTCAAAAATCCGGACTGGGCACTAATTACCAATCCAAACATGCTCCGATGGGGACCAAACTTTGCAAGCATGTGGGGGGACCCACCCCCACATGCTTGCAAAGTTTGGTCCCTATCGGAGCATGTTTGGGTACGATGGTATGGGGAAGGCCCGGATTTTCCATGGCCTCTTAAGCACCAAGATACTTCAAAAATCCGGACTGGGCGCTAATCCAAACATGCTCTGATTGTGACCAAACTTTGCAAGCATGTGGGGGTGGGTCCCCCCCATGCTTGCAAAGTTTGGTCCCCATCGGAGCATGTTTGGGTACGATGGTATGGGGAAGGCCCGGATTTTCCATGGCCTCTTAAGCACCAAGAGACTTGACAAATCCGGACTGGGCGGCGCTAATTACCAATCCAAACATGCTCTGATTGTGACCAAACTTTGCAAGCATGTGGGGGGGACCCACCCCGACATGCTTGCAAATTTTGGTCCCCATCGGAGCATGTTTGGGTACGATGGTATGGGGAAGCCCGGATTTTCCATGGCCTCTTAAGCACCAAGAGACTTCAAGAACCCACACTAGGCACTAATTACCAATCCAAACATGCTCTGATTATGACCAAACTTTGCAATCATGTGGGGGGGAGCCACCCCCACATGTTTGCAAAGTTTGGTCCCCATCGGAGCATGTTTGGGTACGATGGTATGGGGAAGGCCCGGATTTTCCATGGCCTCTTAAGCACCAAGAGACTTCAAAAATCCGGACTGGGCGCTAATTACCAATCCAAACATACTCTCATTGTGACCAAACTTTGCAATCATGTGGGGGGGACCCACCCCCACATGCTTGCAAAGTTTGGTCCCCATCGGAGCATGTTTGGGTACGATGGTATGGGGAAGGCCCGGATTGTCCATGGCCTCTTAAGCACCAAGAGACTTCAAAAACCCGCACTGGGTAGTAATTACCAATCCAAACATGCTCTGATTGTGACCAAACTTTTCAAGCATGTGGGGGGGACCCACCCCCACATGCTTGCAAAGTTTGGTCCCTATCGGAGCATGTTTGGGTACGATGGTATGGGGAAGGCCTGGATTTTCCATGGCCTCTTAAGCACCAAGAGACTTGAAAAATCCGGACTGAGCACTAATTACCAATCCAAACATGCTCCGATGGGGACCAAACTTTGCAAGCATGTGGGGGGGACCCACCCCCACATGCTTGCAAAGTTTGGTCCCTATCGGAGCATGTTTGGGTACGATGGTATGGGGAAGGCCCGGATTTTCCATGGCCTCTTAAGCACCAAGAGACTTCAAGAACCCACACTAGGCACTAATTACCAATCCAAACATGCTCTGATTATGACCAAACTTTGCAATCATGTGGGGGGGACCCACCCCCACATGCTTGCAAAGTTTGGTCCCCATCGGAGCATGTTTGGGTACGATGGTATGGGGAAGGCCCGGATTTTCCATGGCCTCTTAAGCACCAAGAGACTTCAAAAACCCGCACTGGGCACTAATTACCAATCCAAACATGCTGTGATTGTGACCAAACTTTGCAATCATGTGGGGGAGACCCACCCCCACATGCTTGCAAAGTTTGGTCCCTATCGGAGCATGTTTGGGTATGATGATATGGGGAAGGCCCGGATTTTCCATGGCCTCTTAAGCACCAAGAGACTTCAAAAACCCGCACTGGGCGCTAATTACCAATCCAAACATGCTCTGATTGTGACCAAACTTTGTAACCATGTGGGGGGGACCCACCCCCACATGCTTGCAAAGTTTGGTCCCTATCGGAGCATGTTTGGGTACGATGGTATGGGGAAGGCCCGGATTTTCCATGGCCTCTAAAGCACCAAGAGACTTGAAAAATCCGGACTGGGCACTAATTACCAATCCAAACATGCTCCGATGGGGACCAAACTTTGCAAGCATGTGGGGGGGACCCACCCCCACATGCTTGCAAAGTTTGGTCCCTATCGGAGCATGTTTGGGTACGATGGCATGGGGAAGGCCCGGATTTTCCATGGCCTCTTAAGCACCAAGATACTTCAAAAATCCGGACTGCGCGCTAATTACCAATCCACACATGCTCTGATTGTGACCAAACTTTGCAAGCATGTGGGGGTGGGTCCCCCCCATGCTTGCAAAGTTTGGTCCCCATCGGAGCATGTTTGGGTACGATGGTATGGGGAAGGCCCGGATTTTCCATGGCCTCTTAAGCACCAAGAGACTTGAAAAATCCGGACTGGGTGCTAATTACCAATCCAAACATGCTCTGATTGTGACCAAACTTTGCAAGCATGTGGGGGGGACCCACCCCCACATGCTTGCAAAGTTTGGTCCCCATCGGAGCATGTTTGGGTACGATGGTATGGGGAAGGCCCGGATTTTCCATGGCCTCTTAAGCACCAAGAGACTTCAAAAACCCGCATTGGGCACTAATTACCAATCCAAACATGCTCTGATTATGACCAAACTTTGCAATCATGTGGGGGGGACCCACCCCCACATGCTTGCAAAGTTTGGTCCCTATCGGAGCATGTTTGGGTACGATGGTATGGGGAAGGCCCGGATTTTCCATGGCCTCTTAAGCACCAAGAGACTTCAAAAACCCGCACTGGGCGCTAATTACCAATCCAAACATGCTCTGATTGTGACCAAACTTTGCAAGCATGTGGGGGGGACCCACCCCCACATGCTTGCAAAGTTTGGTCCCTATCGGAGCATGTTTGGGTATGATGGTATGGGGAAGGCCCGGATTTTCCATGGCCTCTTAAGCACCAAGAGACTTGAAAAATCCGGACTGGGCACTAATTACCAATCCAAACATGCTCCGATGGGGACCAAACTTTGCAAGCATGTGGGGGGACCCACCCCCACATGCTTGCAAAGTTTGGTCCCTATCGGAGCATGTTTGGGTACGATGGTATGGGGAAGGCCCGGATTTTCCATGGCCTCTTAAGCACCAAGATACTTCAAAAATCCGGACTGGGCGCTAATCCAAACATGCTCTGATTGTGACCAAACTTTGCAAGCATGTGGGGGTGGGTCCCCCCCCCCATGCTTGCAAAGTTTGGTCCCCATCGGAGCATGTTTGGGTACGATGGTATGGGGAAGGCCCGGATTTTCCATGGCCTCTTAAGCACCAAGAGACTTGAAAAATCCAGACTGGGCGGCGCTAATTACCAGTCCAAACATGCTCTGATTGTGACCAAACTTTGCAAGCATGTGGGGGGGACCCACCCCGACATGCTTGCAAATTTTGGTCCCCATCGGAGCATGTTTGGGTACGATGGTATGGGGAAGGCCCGGATTTTCCATGGCCTCTTAAGCACCAAGAGACTTCAAGAACCCACACTAGGCACTAATTACCAATCCAAACATGCTCTGATTATGACCAAACTTTGCAATCATGTGGGGGGGAGCCACCCCCACATGTTTGCAAAGTTTGGTCCCCATCGGAGCATGTTTGGGTACGATGGTATGGGGAAGGCCCGGATTTTCCATGGCCTCTTAAGCACCAAGAGACTTCAAAAATCCGGACTGGGCGCTAATTACCAATCCAAACATACTCTCATTGTGACCAAACTTTGCAATCATGTGGGGGGGACCCACCCCCACATGCTTGCAAAGTTTGGTCCCTATCGGAGCATGTTTGGGTACGATGGTATGGGGAAGGCCCGGATTGTCCATGGCCTCTTAAGCACCAAGAGACTTCAAAAACCCGCACTGGGTAGTAATTACCAATCCAAACATGCTCTGATTGTGACCAAACTTTTCAAGCATGTGGGGGGGACCCACCCCCACATGCTTGCAAAGTTTGGTCCCTATCGGAGCATGTTTAGGTACGATGGTATGGGGAAGGCCCGGATTTTCCATGGCCTCTTAAGCACCAAGAGACTTGAAAAATCCGGACTGAGCACTAATTACCAATCCAAACATGCTCTGATGGGGACCAAACTTTGCAAGCATGTGGGGGGGACCCACCCCCACATGCTTGCAAAGTTTGGTCCCTATCGGAGCATGTTTGGGTACGATGGTATGGGGAAGGCCCGGATTTTCCATGGCCTCTTAAGCACCAAGAGACTTCAAGAACCCACACTAGGCACTAATTACCAATCCAAACATGCTTTGATTATGACCAAACTTTGCAATCATGTGGGGGGGACCCACCCCCACATGCTTGCAAAGTTTGGTCCCCATCGGAGCATGTTTGGGTACGATGGTATGGGGAAGGCCCGGATTTTCCATGGCCTCTTAAGCACCAAGAGACTTCAAAAACCCGCACTGGGCACTAATTACCAATCCAAACATGCTGTGATTGTGACCAAACTTTGCAATCATGTGGGGGAGACCCACCCCCACATGCTTGCAAAGTTTGGTCCCTATCGGAGCATGTTTGGGTATGATGATATGGGGAAGGCCCGGATTTTCCATGGCCTCTTAAGCACCAAGAGACTTCAAAAACCCGCACTGGGCGCTAATTACCAATCCAAACATGCTCTGATTGTGACCAAACTTTGCAACCATGTGGGGGGGACCCACCCCCACATGCTTGCAAAGTTTGGTCCCTATCGGAGCATGTTTGGGTACGATGGTATGGGGAAGGCCCGGATTTTCCATGGCCTCTAAAGCACCAAGAGACTTGAAAAATCCGGACTGGGCACTAATTACCAATCCAAACATGCTCCGATGGGGACCAAACTTTGCAAGCATGTGGGGGGGACCCACCCCCACATGCTTGCAAAGTTTGGTCCCTATCGGAGCATGTTTGGGTACGATGGCATGGGGAAGGCCCGGATTTTCCATGGCCTCTTAAGCACCAAGATACTTCAAAAATCCGGACTGCGCGCTAATTACCAATCCAAACATGCTCTGATTGTGACCAAACTTTGCAAGCATGTGGGGGTGGGTCCCCCCCATGCTTGCAAAGTTTGGTCCCCATCGGAGCATGTTTGGGTACGATGGTATGGGGAAGGCCCGGATTTTCCATGGCCTCTTAAGCACCAAGAGACTTGAAAAATCCGGACTGGGTGCTAATTACCAATCCAAACATGCTCTGATTGTGACCAAACTTTGCAAGCATGTGGGGGGGACCCACCCCCACATGCTTGCAAAGTTTGGTCCCCATCGGAGCATGTTTGGGTACGATGGTATGGGGAAGGCCCGGATTTTCCATGGCCTCTTAAGCACCAAGAGACTTCAAAAACCCGCATTGGGCACTAATTACCAATCCAAACATGCTCTGATTGTGACCAAACTTTGCAATCATGTGGGGGGGACCCACCCCCACATGCTTGCAAAGTTTGGTCCCTATCGGAGCATGTTTGGGTACGATGGTATGGGGAAGGCCCGGATTTTCCATGGCCTCTTAAGCACCAAGAGACTTCAAAAACCCGCACTGGGCGCTAATTACCAATCCAAACATGCTCTGATTGTGACCAAACTTTGCAAGCATGTGGGGGGGACCCACCCCCACATGCTTGCAAAGTTTGGTCCCTATCGGAGCATGTTTGGGTATGATGGTATGGGGAAGGCCCGGATTTTCCATGGCCTCTTAAGCACCAAGAGACTTGAAAAATCCGGACTGGGCACTAATTACCAATCCAAACATGCTCCGATGGGGACCAAACTTTGCAAGCATGTGGGGGGACCCACCCCCACATGCTTGCAAAGTTTGGTCCCTATCGGAGCATGTTTGGGTACGATGGTATGGGGAAGGCCCGGATTTTCCATGGCCTCTTAAGCACCAAGATACTTCAAAAATCCGGACTGGGCGCTAATCCAAACATGCTCTGATTGTGACCAAACTTTGCAAGCATGTGGGGGTGGGTCCCCCCCCATGCTTGCAAAGTTTGGTCCCCATCGGAGCATGTTTGGGTACGATGGTATGGGGAAGGCCCGGATTTTCCATGGCCTCTTAAGCACCAAGAGACTTCAAAAATCCGGACTGGGCGCTAATTACCAATCCAAACATACTCTCATTGTGACCAAACTTTGCAATCATGTGGGGGGACCCACCCCCACATGCTTGCAAAGTTTGGTTCCTATCGGAGCATGTTTGGGTACGATGGTATGGGGAAGGCCCGGATTTTCCATGGCCTCTTAAGCACCAAGAGACTTCAAGAACCCACACTAGGCACTAATTACCAATCCAAACATGCTCTGATTATGACCAAACTTTGCAATCATGTGGGGGGGACCCACCCCCACATGCTTGCAAAGTTTGGTCCCCATCGGAGCATGTTTGGGTACGATGGTATGGGGAAGGCCCGGATTTTCCATGGCCTCTTAAGCACCAAGAGACTTCAAAAACCCGCACTGGGCACTAATTACCAATCCAAACATGCTGTGATTGTGACCAAACTTTGCAATCATGTGGGGGAGACCCACCCCCACATGCTTGCAAAGTTTGGTCCCTATCGGAGCATGTTTGGGTATGATGATATGGGGAAGGCCCGGATTTTCCATGGCCTCTTAAGCACCAAGAGACTTCAAAAACCCGCACTGGGCGCTAATTACCAATCCAAACATGCTCTGATTGTGACCAAACTTTGTAACCATGTGGGGGGGACCCACCCCCACATGCTTGCAAAGTTTGGTCCCTATCGGAGCATGTTTGGGTACGATGGTATGGGGAAGGCCCGGATTTTCCATGGCCTCTAAAGCACCAAGAGACTTGAAAAATCCGGACTGGGCACTAATTACCAATCCAAACATGCTCCGATGGGGACCAAACTTTGCAAGCATGTGGGGGGGACCCACCCCCACATGCTTGCAAAGTTTGGTCCCTATCGGAGCATGTTTGGGTACGATGGCATGGGGAAGGCCCGGATTTTCCATGGCCTCTTAAGCACCAAGATACTTCAAAAATCCGGACTGCGCGCTAATTACCAATCCAAACATGCTCTGATTGTGACCAAACTTTGCAAGCATGTGGGGGTGGGTCCCCCCCATGCTTGCAAAGTTTGGTCCCCATCGGAGCATGTTTGGGTACGATGGTATGGGGAAGGCCCGGATTTTCCATGGCCTCTTAAGCACCAAGAGACTTGAAAAATCCGGACTGGGTGCTAATTACCAATCCAAACATGCTCTGATTGTGACCAAACTTTGCAAGCATGTGGGGGGGACCCACCCCCACATGCTTGCAAAGTTTGGTCCCCATCGGAGCATGTTTGGGTACGATGGTATGGGGAAGGCCCGGATTTTCCATGGCCTCTTAAGCACCAAGAGACTTCAAAAACCCGCATTGGGCACTAATTACCAATCCAAACATGCTCTGATTATGACCAAACTTTGCAATCATGTGGGGGGGACCCACCCCCACATGCTTGCAAAGTTTGGTCCCTATCGGAGCATGTTTGGGTACGATGGTATGGGGAAGGCCCGGATTTTCCATGGCCTCTTAAGCACCAAGAGACTTCAAAAACCCGCACTGGGCGCTAATTACCAATCCAAACATGCTCTGATTGTGACCAAACTTTGCAAGCATGTGGGGGGGACCCACCCCCACATGCTTGCAAAGTTTGGTCCCTATCGGAGCATGTTTGGGTATGATGGTATGGGGAAGGCCCGGATTTTCCATGGCCTCTTAAGCACCAAGAGACTTGAAAAATCCGGACTGGGCACTAATTACCAATCCAAACATGCTCCGATGGGGACCAAACTTTGCAAGCATGTGGGGGGACCCACCCCCACATGCTTGCAAAGTTTGGTCCCTATCGGAGCATGTTTGGGTACGATGGTATGGGGAAGGCCCGGATTTTCCATGGCCTCTTAAGCACCAAGATACTTCAAAAATCCGGACTGGGCGCTAATCCAAACATGCTCTGATTGTGACCAAACTTTGCAAGCATGTGGGGGTGGGTCCCCCCCCCATGCTTGCAAAGTTTGGTCCCCATCGGAGCATGTTTGGGTACGATGGTATGGGGAAGGCCCGGATTTTCCATGGCCTCTTAAGCACCAAGAGACTTGAAAAATCCAGACTGGGCGGCGCTAATTACCAGTCCAAACATGCTCTGATTGTGACCAAACTTTGCAAGCATGTGGGGGGGACCCACCCCGACATGCTTGCAAATTTTGGTCCCCATCGGAGCATGTTTGGGTACGATGGTATGGGGAAGGCCCGGATTTTCCATGGCCTCTTAAGCACCAAGAGACTTCAAGAACCCACATGCACTAATTACCAATCCAAACATGCTCTGATTATGACCAAACTTTGCAATCATGTGGGGGGGAGCCACCCCCACATGTTTGCAAAGTTTGGTCCCCATCGGAGCATGTTTGGGTACGATGGTATGGGGAAGGCCCGGATTTTCCATGGCCTCTTAAGCACCAAGAGACTTCAAAAATCCGGACTGGGCGCTAATTACCAATCCAAACATACTCTCATTGTGACCAAACTTTGCAATCATGTGGGGGGGACCCACCCCCACATGCTTGCAAAGTTTGGTCCCTATCGGAGCATGTTTGGGTACGATGGTATGGGGAAGGCCCGGATTGTCCATGGCCTCTTAAGCACCAAGAGACTTCAAAAACCCGCACTGGGTAGTAATTACCAATCCAAACATGCTCTGATTGTGACCAAACTTTTCAAGCATGTGGGGGGGACCCACCCCCACATGCTTGCAAAGTTTGGTCCCTATCGGAGCATGTTTGGGTACGATGGTATGGGGAAGGCCCGGATTTTCCATGGCCTCTTAAGCACCAAGAGACTTGAAAAATCCGGACTGAGCACTAATTACCAATCCAAACATGCTCTGATGGGGACCAAACTTTGCAAGCATGTGGGGGGGACCCACCCCCACATGCTTGCAAAGTTTGGTCCCTATCGGAGCATGTTTGGGTACGATGGTATGGGGAAGGCCCGGATTTTCCATGGCCTCTTAAGCACCAAGAGACTTCAAGAACCCACACTAGGCACTAATTACCAATCCAAACATGCTTTGATTATGACCAAACTTTGCAATCATGTGGGGGGGACCCACCCCCACATGCTTGCAAAGTTTGGTCCCCATCGGAGCATGTTTGGGTACGATGGTATGGGGAAGGCCCGGATTTTCCATGGCCTCTTAAGCACCAAGAGACTTCAAAAACCCGCACTGGGCACTAATTACCAATCCAAACATGCTGTGATTGTGACCAAACTTTGCAATCATGTGGGGGAGACCCACCCCCACATGCTTGCAAAGTTTGGTCCCTATCGGAGCATGTTTGGGTATGATGATATGGGGAAGGCCCGGATTTTCCATGGCCTCTTAAGCACCAAGAGACTTCAAAAACCCGCACTGGGCGCTAATTACCAATCCAAACATGCTCTGATTGTGACCAAACTTTGCAACCATGTGGGGGGGACCCACCCCCACATGCTTGCAAAGTTTGGTCCCTATCGGAGCATGTTTGGGTACGATGGTATGGGGAAGGCCCGGATTTTCCATGGCCTCTAAAGCACCAAGAGACTTGAAAAATCCGGACTGGGCACTAATTACCAATCCAAACATGCTCCGATGGGGACCAAACTTTGCAAGCATGTGGGGGGGACCCACCCCCACATGCTTGCAAAGTTTGGTCCCTATCGAAGCATGTTTGGGTACGATGGCATGGGGAAGGCCCGGATTTTCCATGGCCTCTTAAGCACCAAGATACTTCAAAAATCCGGACTGCGCGCTAATTACCAATCCAAACATGCTCTGATTGTGACCAAACTTTGCAAGCATGTGGGGGTGGGTCCCCCCCATGCTTGCAAAGTTTGGTCCCCATCGGAGCATGTTTGGGTACGATGGTATGGGGAAGGCCCGGATTTTCCATGGCCTCTTAAGCACCAAGAGACTTGAAAAATCCGGACTGGGTGCTAATTACCAATCCAAACATGCTCTGATTGTGACCAAACTTTGCAAGCATGTGGGGGGGACCCACCCCCACATGCTTGCAAAGTTTGGTCCCCATCGGAGCATGTTTGGGTACGATGGTATGGGGAAGGCCCGGATTTTCCATGGCCTCTTAAGCACCAAGAGACTTCAAAAACCCGCATTGGGCACTAATTACCAATCCAAACATGCTCTGATTGTGACCAAACTTTGCAATCATGTGGGGGGGACCCACCCCCACATGCTTGCAAAGTTTGGTCCCTATCGGAGCATGTTTGGGTACGATGGTATGGGGAAGGCCCGGATTTTCCATGGCCTCTTAAGCACCAAGAGACTTCAAAAACCCGCACTGGGCGCTAATTACCAATCCAAACATGCTCTGATTGTGACCAAACTTTGCAAGCATGTGGGGGGGACCCACCCCCACATGCTTGCAAAGTTTGGTCCCTATCGGAGCATGTTTGGGTATGATGGTATGGGGAAGGCCCGGATTTTCCATGGCCTCTTAAGCACCAAGAGACTTGAAAAATCCGGACTGGGCACTAATTACCAATCCAAACATGCTCCGATGGGGACCAAACTTTGCAAGCATGTGGGGGGACCCACCCCCACATGCTTGCAAAGTTTGGTCCCTATCGGAGCATGTTTGGGTACGATGGTATGGGGAAGGCCCGGATTTTCCATGGCCTCTTAAGCACCAAGATACTTCAAAAATCCGGACTGGGCGCTAATCCAAACATGCTCTGATTGTGACCAAACTTTGCAAGCATGTGGGGGTGGGTCCCCCCCCATGCTTGCAAAGTTTGGTCCCCATCGGAGCATGTTTGGGTACGATGGTATGGGGAAGGCCCGGATTTTCCATGGCCTCTTAAGCACCAAGAGACTTCAAAAATCCGGACTGGGCGCTAATTACCAATCCAAACATACTCTCATTGTGACCAAACTTTGCAATCATGTGGGGGGGACCCACCCCCACATGCTTGCAAAGTTTGGTCCCTATCGGAGCATGTTTGGGTACGATGGTATGGGGAAGGCCCGGATTGTCCATGGCCTCTTAAGCACCAAGAGACTTCAAAAACCCGCACTGGGTAGTAATTACCAATCCAAACATGCTCTGATTGTGACCAAACTTTTCAAGCATGTGGGGGGGACCCACCCCCACATGCTTGCAAAGTTTGGTCCCTATCGGAGCATGTTTGGGTACGATGGTATGGGGAAGGCCCGGATTTTCCATGGCCTCTTAAGCACCAAGAGACTTGAAAAATCCGGACTGAGCACTAATTACCAATCCAAACATGCTCTGATGGGGACCAAACTTTGCAAGCATGTGGGGGGGACCCACCCCCACATGCTTGCAAAGTTTGGTCCCTATCGGAGCATGTTTGGGTACGATGGTATGGGGAAGGCCCGGATTTTCCATGGCCTCTTAAGCACCAAGAGACTTCAAGAACCCACACTAGGCACTAATTACCAATCCAAACATGCTCTGATTATGACCAAACTTTGCAATCATGTGGGGGGGACCCACCCCCACATGCTTGCAAAGTTTGGTCCCCATCGGAGCATGTTTGGGTACGATGGTATGGGGAAGGCCCGGATTTTCCATGGCCTCTTAAGCACCAAGAGACTTCAAAAACCCGCACTGGGCACTAATTACCAATCCAAACATGCTGTGATTGTGACCAAACTTTGCAATCATGTGGGGGAGACCCACCCCCACATGCTTGCAAAGTTTGGTCCCTATCGGAGCATGTTTGGGTATGATGATATGGGGAAGGCCCGGATTTTCCATGGCCTCTTAAGCACCAAGAGACTTCAAAAACCCGCACTGGGCGCTAATTACCAATCCAAACATGCTCTGATTGTGACCAAACTTTGCAACCATGTGGGGGGGACCCACCCCCACATGCTTGCAAAGTTTGGTCCCTATCGGAGCATGTTTGGGTACGATGGTATGGGGAAGGCCCGGATTTTCCATGGCCTCTAAAGCACCAAGAGACTTGAAAAATCCGGACTGGGCACTAATTACCAATCCAAACATGCTCCGATGGGGACCAAACTTTGCAAGCATGTGGGGGGGACCCACCCCCACATGCTTGCAAAGTTTGGTCCCTATCGAAGCATGTTTGGGTACGATGGCATGGGGAAGGCCCGGATTTTCCATGGCCTCTTAAGCACCAAGATACTTCAAAAATCCGGACTGCGCGCTAATTACCAATCCAAACATGCTCTGATTGTGACCAAACTTTGCAAGCATGTGGGGGTGGGTCCCCCCCATGCTTGCAAAGTTTGGTCCCCATCGGAGCATGTTTGGGTACGATGGTATGGGGAAGGCCCGGATTTTCCATGGCCTCTTAAGCACCAAGAGACTTGAAAAATCCGGACTGGGTGCTAATTACCAATCCAAACATGCTCTGATTGTGACCAAACTTTGCAAGCATGTGGGGGGGACCCACCCCCACATGCTTGCAAAGTTTGGTCCCCATCGGAGCATGTTTGGGTACGATGGTATGGGGAAGGCCCGGATTTTCCATGGCCTCTTAAGCACCAAGAGACTTCAAAAACCCGCATTGGGCACTAATTACCAATCCAAACATGCTCTGATTGTGACCAAACTTTGCAATCATGTGGGGGGGACCCACCCCCACATGCTTGCAAAGTTTGGTCCCTATCGGAGCATGTTTGGGTACGATGGTATGGGGAAGGCCCGGATTTTCCATGGCCTCTTAAGCACCAAGAGACTTCAAAAACCCGCACTGGGCGCTAATTACCAATCCAAACATGCTCTGATTGTGACCAAACTTTGCAAGCATGTGGGGGGGACCCACCCCCACATGCTTGCAAAGTTTGGTCCCTATCGGAGCATGTTTGGGTATGATGGTATGGGGAAGGCCCGGATTTTCCATGGCCTCTTAAGCACCAAGAGACTTGAAAAATCCGGACTGGGCACTAATTACCAATCCAAACATGCTCCGATGGGGACCAAACTTTGCAAGCATGTGGGGGGACCCACCCCCACATGCTTGCAAAGTTTGGTCCCTATCGGAGCATGTTTGGGTACGATGGTATGGGGAAGGCCCGGATTTTCCATGGCCTCTTAAGCACCAAGATACTTCAAAAATCCGGACTGGGCGCTAATCCAAACATGCTCTGATTGTGACCAAACTTTGCAAGCATGTGGGGGTGGGTCCCCCCCCATGCTTGCAAAGTTTGGTCCCCATCGGAGCATGTTTGGGTACGATGGTATGGGGAAGGCCCGGATTTTCCATGGCCTCTTAAGCACCAAGAGACTTCAAAAATCCGGACTGGGCGCTAATTACCAATCCAAACATACTCTCATTGTGACCAAACTTTGCAATCATGTGGGGGGGACCCACCCCCACATGCTTGCAAAGTTTGGTCCCTATCGGAGCATGTTTGGGTACGATGGTATGGGGAAGGCCCGGATTGTCCATGGCCTCTTAAGCACCAAGAGACTTCAAAAACCCGCACTGGGTAGTAATTACCAATCCAAACATGCTCTGATTGTGACCAAACTTTTCAAGCATATGGGGGGGACCCACCCCCACATGCTTGCAAAGTTTGGTCCCTATCGGAGCATGTTTGGGTACGATGGTATGGGGAAGGCCCGGATTTTCCATGGCCTCTTAAGCACCAAGAGACTTGAAAAATCCGGACTGAGCACTATTTACCAATCCAAACATGCTCCGATGGGGACCAAACTTTGCAAGCATGTGGGGGGGACCCACCCCCACATGCTTGCAAAGTTTGGTCCCTATCGGAGCATGTTTGGGTACGATGGTATGGGGAAGGCCCGGATTTTCCATGGCCTCTTAAGCACCAAGAGACTTCAAGAACCCACACTAGGCACTAATTACCAATCCAAACATGCTCTGATTATGACCAAACTTTGCAATCATGTGGGGGGGACCCACCCCCACATGCTTGCAAAGTTTGGTCCCCATCGGAGCATGTTTGGGTACGATGGTATGGGGAAGGCCCGGATTTTCCATGGCCTCTTAAGCACCAAGAGACTTCAAAAACCCGCACTGGGCACTAATTACCAATCCAAACATGCTGTGATTGTGACCAAACTTTGCAATCATGTGGGGGAGACCCACCCCCACATGCTTGCAAAGTTTGGTCCCTATCGGAGCATGTTTGGGTATGATGATATGGGGAAGGCCCGGATTTTCCATGGCCTCTTAAGCACCAAGAGACTTCAAAAACCCGCACTGGGCGCTAATTACCAATCCAAACATGCTCTGATTGTGACCAAACTTTGCAACCATGTGGGGGGGACCCACCCCCACATGCTTGCAAAGTTTGGTCCCTATCGGAGCATGTTTGGGTACGATGGTATGGGGAAGGCCCGGATTTTCCATGGCCTCTAAAGCACCAAGAGACTTGAAAAATCCGGACTGGGCACTAATTACCAATCCAAACATGCTCCGATGGGGACCAAACTTTGCAAGCATGTGGGGGGGACCCACCCCCACATGCTTGCAAAGTTTGGTCCCTATCGGAGCATGTTTGGGTACGATGGCATGGGAAGGCCCGGATTTTCCATGGCCTCTTAAGCACCAAGATACTTCAAAAATCCGGACTGCGCGCTAATTACCAATCCAAACATGCTCTGATTGTGACCAAACTTTGCAAGCATGTGGGGGTGGGTCCCCCCCATGCTTGCAAAGTTTGGTCCCCATCGGAGCATGTTTGGGTACGATGGTATGGGGAAGGCCCGGATTTTCCATGGCCTCTTAAGCACCAAGAGACTTGAAAAATCCGGACTGGGTGCTAATTACCAATCCAAACATGCTCTGATTGTGACCAAACTTTGCAAGCATGTGGGGGGGACCCACCCCCACATGCTTGCAAAGTTTGGTCCCCATCGGAGCATGTTTGGGTACGATGGTATGGGGAAGGCCCGGATTTTCCATGGCCTCTTAAGCACCAAGAGACTTCAAGAACCCACACTAGGCACTAATTACCAATCCAAACATGCTCTGATTATGACCAAACTTTGCAATCATGTGGGGGGGACCCACCCCCACATGCTTGCAAAGTTTGGTCCCCATCGGAGCATGTTTGGGTACGATGGTATGGGGAAGGCCCGGATTTTCCATGGCCTCTTAAGCACCAAGAGACTTCAAAAACCCGCACTCGGCACTAATTACCAATCCAAACATGCTGTGATTGTGACCAAACTTTGCAATCATGTGGGGGAGACCCACCCCCACATGCTTGCAAAGTTTGGTCCCTATCGGAGCATGTTTGGGTATGATGATATGGGGAAGGCCCGGATTTTCCATGGCCTCTTAAGCACCAAGAGACTTCAAAAACCCGCACTGGGCGCTAATTACCAATCCAAACATGCTCTGATTGTGACCAAACTTTGCAACCATGTGGGGGGGACCCACCCCCACATGCTTGCAAAGTTTGGTCCCTATCGGAGCATGTTTGGGTACGATGGTATGGGGAAGGCCCGGATTTTCCATGGCCTCTAAAGCACCAAGAGACTTGAAAAATCCGGACTGGGCACTAATTACCAATCCAAACATGCTCCGATGGGGACCAAACTTTGCAAGCATGTGGGGGGGACCCACCCCCACATGCTTGCAAAGTTTGGTCCCTATCGGAGCATGTTTGGGTACGATGGCATGGGGAAGGCCCGGATTTTCCATGGCCTCTTAAGCACCAAGATACCTCAAAAATCCGGACTGCGCGCTAATTACCAATCCAAACATGCTCTGATTGTGACCAAACTTTGCAAGCATGTGGGGGTGGGTCCCCCCCATGCTTGCAAAGTTTGGTCCCCATCGGAGCATGTTTGGGTACGATGGTATGGGGAAGGCCCGGATTTTCCATGGCCTCTTAAGCACCAAGAGACTTGAAAAATCCGGACTGGGTGCTAATTACCAATCCAAACATGCTCTGATTGTGACCAAACTTTGCAAGCATGTGGGGGGGACCCACCCCCACATGCTTGCAAAGTTTGGTCCCCATCGGAGCATGTTTGGGTACGATGGTATGGGGAAGGCCCGGATTTTCCATGGCCTCTTAAGCACCAAGAGACTTCAAAAACCCGCATTGCGCACTAATTACCAATCCAAACATGCTCTGATTATGACCAAACTTTGCAATCATGTGGGGGGGACCCACCCCCACATGCTTGCAAAGTTTGGTCCCTATCGGAGCATGTTTGGGTACGATGGTATGGGGAAGGCCCGGATTTTCCATGGCCTCTTAAGCACCAAGAGACTTCAAAAACCCGCACTGGGCGCTAATTACCAATCCAAACATGCTCTGATTGTGACCAAACTTTGCAAGCATGTGGGGGGGACCCACCCCCACATGCTTGCAAAGTTTGGTCCCTATCGGAGCATGTTTGGGTATGATGGTATGGGGAAGGCCCGGATTTTCCATGGCCTCTTAAGCACCAAGAGACTTGAAAAATCCGGACTGGGCACTAATTACCAATCCAAACATGCTCCGATGGGGACCAAACTTTGCAAGCATGTGGGGGGACCCACTCCCACATGCTTGCAAAGTTTGGTCCCTATCGGAGCATGTTTGGGTACGATGGTATGGGGAAGGCCCGGATTTTCCATGGCCTCTTAAGCACCAAGATACTTCAAAAATCCGGACTGGGCGCTAATCCAAACATGCTCTGATTGTGACCAAACTTTGCAAGCATGTGGGGGTGGGTCCCCCCCCATGCTTGCAAAGTTTGGTCCCCATCGGAGCATGTTTGGGTACGATGGTATGGGGAAGGCCCGGATTTTCCATGGCCTCTTAAGCACCAAGAGACTTGAAAAATCCGGACTGGGCGGCGCTAATTACCAGTCCAAACATGCTCTGATTGTGACCAAACTTTGCAAGCATGTGGGGGGGACCCACCCCGACATGCTTGCAAATTTTGGTCCCCATCGGAGCATGTTTGGGTACGATGGTATGGGGAAGGCCCGGATTTTCCATGGCCTCTTAAGCACCAAGAGACTTCAAGAACCCACACTAGGCACTAATTACCAATCCAAACATGCTCTGATTATGACCAAACTTTGCAATCATGTGGGGGGGAGCCACCCCCACATGTTTGCAAAGTTTGGTCCCCATCGGAGCATGTTTGGGTATGATGGTATGGGGAAGGCCCGGATTTTCCATGGCCTCTTAAGCACCAAGAGACTTCAAAAATCCGGACTGGGCGCTAATTACCAATCCAAACATACTCTCATTGTGACCAAACTTTGCAATCATGTGGGGGGGACCCACCCCCACATGCTTGCAAAGTTTGGTCCCTATCGGAGCATGTTTGGGTACGATGGTGTGGGGAAGGCCCGGATTGTCCATGGCCTCTTAAGCACCAAGAGACTTCAAAAACCCGCACTGGGTAGTAATTACCAATCCAAACATGCTCTGATTGTGACCAAACTTTTCAAGCATGTGGGGGGGACCCACCGCCACATGCTTGCAAAGTTTGGTCCCTATCGGAGCATGTTTGGGTACGATGGTTTGGGGAAGGCCCGGATTTTCCATGGCCTCTTAAGCACCAAGAGACTTGAAAAATCCGGACTGAGCACTAATTACCAATCCAAACATGCTCCGATGGGGACCAAACTTTGCAAGCATGTGGGGGGGACCCACCCCCACATGCTTGCAAAGTTTGGTCCCTATCGGAGCATGTTTGGGTACGATGGTATGGGGAAGGCCCGGATTTTCCATGGGCTCTTAAGCACCAAGAGACTTCAAGAACCCACACTAGGCACTAATTACCAATCCAAACATGCTTTGATTATGACCAAACTTTGCAATCATGTGGGGGGGACCCACCCCCACATGCTTGCAAAGTTTGGTCCCCATCGGAGCATGTTTGGGTACGATGGTATGGGGAAGGCTCGGATTTTCCATGGCCTCTTAAGCACCAAGAGACTTCAAAAACCCGCACTGGGCACTAATTACCAATTCAAACATGCTCTGATTGTGACCAAACTTTGCAATCATGTGGGGGAGACCCACCCCCACATGCTTGCAAAGTTTGGTCCCTATCGGAGCATGTTTGGGTACGATGGTATGGGGAAGGCCCGGATTGTCCATGGCCTCTTAAGCACCAAGAGACTTCAAAAACCCGCACTGGGTAGTAATTACCAATCCAAACATGCTCTGATTGTGACCAAACTTTTCAAGCATGTGGGGGGGACCCACCCCCACATGCTTGCAAAGTTTGGTCCCTATCGGAGCATGTTTGGGTACGATGGTATGGGGAAGGCCCGGATTTTCCATGGCCTCTTAAGCACCAAGAGACTTGAAAAATCCGGACTGAGCACTAATTACCAATCCAAACATGCTCTGATGGGGACCAAACTTTGCAAGCATGTGGGGGGGACCCACCCCCACATGCTTGCAAAGTTTGGTCCCTATCGGAGCATGTTTGGGTACGATGGTATGGGGAAGGCCCGGATTTTCCATGGCCTCTTAAGCACCAAGAGACTTCAAGAACCCACACTAGGCACTAATTACCAATCCAAACATGCTTTGATTATGACCAAACTTTGCAATCATGTGGGGGGGACCCACCCCCACATGCTTGCAAAGTTTGGTCCCCATCGGAGCATGTTTGGGTACGATGGTATGGGGAAGGCCCGGATTTTCCATGGCCTCTTAAGCACCAAGAGACTTCAAAAACCCGCACTGGGCACTAATTACCAATCCAAACATGCTGTGATTGTGACCAAACTTTGCAATCATGTGGGGGAGACCCACCCCCACATGCTTGCAAAGTTTGGTCCCTATCGGAGCATGTTTGGGTATGATGATATGGGGAAGGCCCGGATTTTCCATGGCCTCTTAAGCACCAAGAGACTTCAAAAACCCGCACTGGGCGCTAATTACCAATCCAAACATGCTCTGATTGTGACCAAACTTTGCAACCATGTGGGGGGGACCCACCCCCACATGCTTGCAAAGTTTGGTCCCTATCGGAGCATGTTTGGGTACGATGGTATGGGGAAGGCCCGGATTTTCCATGGCCTCTAAAGCACCAAGAGACTTGAAAAATCCGGACTGGGCACTAATTACCAATCCAAACATGCTCCGATGGGGACCAAACTTTGCAAGCATGTGGGGGGGACCCACCCCCACATGCTTGCAAAGTTTGGTCCCTATCGAAGCATGTTTGGGTACGATGGCATGGGGAAGGCCCGGATTTTCCATGGCCTCTTAAGCACCAAGATACTTCAAAAATCCGGACTGCGCGCTAATTACCAATCCAAACATGCTCTGATTGTGACCAAACTTTGCAAGCATGTGGGGGTGGGTCCCCCCCATGCTTGCAAAGTTTGGTCCCCATCGGAGCATGTTTGGGTACGATGGTATGGGGAAGGCCCGGATTTTCCATGGCCTCTTAAGCACCAAGAGACTTGAAAAATCCGGACTGGATGCTAATTACCAATCCAAACATGCTCTGATTGTGACCAAACTTTGCAAGCATGTGGGGGGGACCCACCCCCACATGCTTGCAAAGTTTGGTCCCCATCGGAGCATGTTTGGGTACGATGGTATGGGGAAGGCCCGGATTTTCCATGGCCTCTTAAGCACCAAGAGACTTCAAAAACCCGCATTGGGCACTAATTACCAATCCAAACATGCTCTGATTGTGACCAAACTTTGCAATCATGTGGGGGGGACCCACCCCCACATGCTTGCAAAGTTTGGTCCCTATCGGAGCATGTTTGGGTACGATGGTATGGGGAAGGCCCGGATTTTCCATGGCCTCTTAAGCACCAAGAGACTTCAAAAACCCGCACTGGGCGCTAATTACCAATCCAAACATGCTCTGATTGTGACCAAACTTTGCAAGCATGTGGGGGGGACCCACCCCCACATGCTTGCAAAGTTTGGTCCCTATCGGAGCATGTTTGGGTATGATGGTATGGGGAAGGCCCGGATTTTCCATGGCCTCTTAAGCACCAAGAGACTTGAAAAATCCGGACTGGGCACTAATTACCAATCCAAACATGCTCCGATGGGGACCAAACTTTGCAAGCATGTGGGGGGACCCACCCCCACATGCTTGCAAAGTTTGGTCCCTATCGGAGCATGTTTGGGTACGATGGTATGGGGAAGGCCCGGATTTTCCATGGCCTCTTAAGCACCAAGATACTTCAAAAATCCGGACTGGGCGCTAATCCAAACATGCTCTGATTGTGACCAAACTTTGCAAGCATGTGGGGGTGGGTCCCCCCCCATGCTTGCAAAGTTTGGTCCCCATCGGAGCATGTTTGGGTACGATGGTATGGGGAAGGCCCGGATTTTCCATGGCCTCTTAAGCACCAAGAGACTTCAAAAATCCGGACTGGGCGCTAATTACCAATCCAAACATACTCTCATTGTGACCAAACTTTGCAATCATGTGGGGGGGACCCACCCCCACATGCTTGCAAAGTTTGGTCCCTATCGGAGCATGTTTGGGTACGATGGTATGGGGAAGGCCCGGATTGTCCATGGCCTCTTAAGCACCAAGAGACTTCAAAAACCCGCACTGGGTAGTAATTACCAATCCAAACATGCTCTGATTGTGACCAAACTTTTCAAGCATGTGGGGGGGACCCACCCCCACATGCTTGCAAAGTTTGGTCCCTATCGGAGCATGTTTGGGTACGATGGTATGGGGAAGGCCCGGATTTTCCATGGCCTCTTAAGCACCAAGAGACTTGAAAAATCCGGACTGAGCACTAATTACCAATCCAAACATGCTCTGATGGGGACCAAACTTTGCAAGCATGTGGGGGGGACCCACCCCCACATGCTTGCAAAGTTTGGTCCCTATCGGAGCATGTTTGGGTACGATGGTATGGGGAAGGCCCGGATTTTCCATGGCCTCTTAAGCACCAAGAGACTTCAAGAACCCACACTAGGCACTAATTACCAATCCAAACATGCTCTGATTATGACCAAACTTTGCAATCATGTGGGGGGGACCCAAGCCCACATGCTTGCAAAGTTTGGTCCCCATCGGAGCATGTTTGGGTACGATGGTATGGGGAAGGCCCGGATTTTCCATGGCCTCTTAAGCACCAAGAGACTTCAAAAACCCGCACTGGGCACTAATTACCAATCCAAACATGCTGTGATTGTGACCAAACTTTGCAATCATGTGGGGGAGACCCACCCCCACATGCTTGCAAAGTTTGGTCCCTATCGGAGCATGTTTGGGTATGATGATATGGGGAAGGCCCGGATTTTCCATGGCCTCTTAAGCACCAAGAGACTTCAAAAACCCGCACTGGGCGCTAATTACCAATCCAAACATGCTCTGATTGTGACCAAACTTTGCAACCATGTGGGGGGGACCCACCCCCACATGCTTGCAAAGTTTGGTCCCTATCGGAGCATGTTTGGGTACGATGGTATGGGGAAGGCCCGGATTTTCCATGGCCTCTAAAGCACCAAGAGACTTGAAAAATCCGGACTGGGCACTAATTACCAATCCAAACATGCTCCGATGGGGACCAAACTTTGCAAGCATGTGGGGGGGACCCACCCCCACATGCTTGCAAAGTTTGGTCCCTATCGAAGCATGTTTGGGTACGATGGCATGGGGAAGGCCCGGATTTTCCATGGCCTCTTAAGCACCAAGATACTTCAAAAATCCGGACTGCGCGCTAATTACCAATCCAAACATGCTCTGATTGTGACCAAACTTTGCAAGCATGTGGGGGTGGGTCCCCCCCATGCTTGCAAAGTTTGGTCCCCATCGGAGCATGTTTGGGTACGATGGTATGGGGAAGGCCCGGATTTTCCATGGCCTCTTAAGCACCAAGAGACTTGAAAAATCCGGACTGGGTGCTAATTACCAATCCAAACATGCTCTGATTGTGACCAAACTTTGCAAGCATGTGGGGGGGACCCACCCCCACATGCTTGCAAAGTTTGGTCCCCATCGGAGCATGTTTGGGTACGATGGTATGGGGAAGGCCCGGATTTTCCATGGCCTCTTAAGCACCAAGAGACTTCAAAAACCCGCATTGGGCACTAATTACCAATCCAAACATGCTCTGATTGTGACCAAACTTTGCAATCATGTGGGGGGGACCCACCCCCACATGCTTGCAAAGTTTGGTCCCTATCGGAGCATGTTTGGGTACGATGGTATGGGGAAGGCCCGGATTTTCCATGGCCTCTTAAGCACCAAGAGACTTCAAAAACCCACACTGGGCGCTAATTACCAATCCAAACATGCTCTGATTGTGACCAAACTTTGCAAGCATGTGGGGGGGACCCACCCCCACATGCTTGCAAAGTTTGGTCCCTATCGGAGCATGTTTGGGTATGATGGTATGGGGAAGGCCCGGATTTTCCATGGCCTCTTAAGCACCAAGAGACTTGAAAAATCCGGACTGGGCACTAATTACCAATCCAAACATGCTCCGATGGGGACCAAACTTTGCAAGCATGTGGGGGGACCCACCCCCACATGCTTGCAAAGTTTGGTCCCTATCGGAGCATGTTTGGGTACGATGGTATGGGGAAGGCCCGGATTTTCCATGGCCTCTTAAGCACCAAGATACTTCAAAAATCCGGACTGGGCGCTAATCCAAACATGCTCTGATTGTGACCAAACTTTGCAAGCATGTGGGGGTGGGTCCCCCCCCATGCTTGCAAAGTTTGGTCCCCATCGGAGCATGTTTGGGTACGATGGTATGGGGAAGGCCCGGATTTTCCATGGCCTCTTAAGCACCAAGAGACTTCAAAAATCCGGACTGGGCGCTAATTACCAATCCAAACATACTCTCATTGTGACCAAACTTTGCAATCATGTGGGGGGGACCCACCCCCACATGCTTGCAAAGTTTGGTCCCTATCGGAGCATGTTTGGGTACGATGGTATGGGGAAGGCCCGGATTGTCCATGGCCTCTTAAGCACCAAGAGACTTCAAAAACCCGCACTGGGTAGTAATTACCAATCCAAACATGCTCTGATTGTGACCAAACTTTTCAAGCATGTGGGGGGGACCCACCCCCACATGCTTGCAAAGTTTGGTCCCTATCGGAGCATGTTTGGGTACGATGGTATGGGGAAGGCCCGGATTTTCCATGGCCTCTTAAGCACCAAGAGACTTGAAAAATCCGGACTGAATACTATTTACCAATCCAAACATGCTCCGATGGGGACCAAACTTTGCAAGCATGTGGGGGGGACCCACCCCCACATGCTTGCAAAGTTTGGTCCCTATCGGAGCATGTTTGGGTACGATGGTATGGGGAAGGCCCGGATTTTCCATGGCCTCTTAAGCACCAAGAGACTTCAAGAACCCACACTAGGCACTAATTACCAATCCAAACATGCTCTGATTATGACCAAACTTTGCAATCATGTGGGGGGGACCCACCCCCACATGCTTGCAAAGTTTGGTCCCCATCGGAGCATGTTTGGGTACGATGGTATGGGGAAGGCCCGGATTTTCCATGGCCTCTTAAGCACCAAGAGACTTCAAAAACCCGCACTGGGCACTAATTACCAATCCAAACATGCTGTGATTGTGACCAAACTTTGCAATCATGTGGGGGAGACCCACCCCCACATGCTTGCAAAGTTTGGTCCCTATCGGAGCATGTTTGGGTATGATGATATGGGGAAGGCCCGGATTTTCCATGGCCTCTTAAGCACCAAGAGACTTCAAAAACCCGCACTGGGCGCTAATTACCAATCCAAACATGCTCTGATTGTGACCAAACTTTGCAACCATGTGGGGGGGACCCACCCCCACATGCTTGCAAAGTTTGGTCCCTATCGGAGCATGTTTGGGTACGATGGTATGGGGAAGGCCCGGATTTTCCATGGCCTCTAAAGCACCAAGAGACTTGAAAAATCCGGACTGGGCACTAATTACCAATCCAAACATGCTCCGATGGGGACCAAACTTTGCAAGCATGTGGGGGGGACCCACCCCCACATGCTTGCAAAGTTTGGTCCCTATCGGAGCATGTTTGGGTACGATGGCATGGGGAAGGCCCGGATTTTCCATGGCCTCTTAAGCACCAAGATACTTCAAAAATCCGGACTGCGCGCTAATTACCAATCCAAACATGCTCTGATTGTGACCAAACTTTGCAAGCATGTGGGGGTGGGTCCCCCCCCATGCTTGCAAAGTTTGGTCCCCATCGGAGCATGTTTGGGTACGATGGTATGGGGAAGGCCCGGATTTTCCATGGCCTCTTAAGCACCAAGAGACTTCAAAAATCCGGACTGGGCGCTAATTACCAATCCAAACATACTCTCATTGTGACCAAACTTTGCAATCATGTGGGGGGGACCCACCCCCACATGCTTGCAAAGTTTGGTCCCTATCGGAGCATGTTTGGGTACGATGGTATGGGGAAGGCCCGGATTGTCCATGGCCTCTTAAGCACCAAGAGACTTCAAAAACCCGCACTGGGTAGTAATTACCAATCCAAACATGCTCTGATTGTGACCAAACTTTTCAAGCATGTGGGGGGGACCCACCCCCACATGCTTGCAAAGTTTGGTCCCTATCGGAGCATGTTTGGGTACGATGGTATGGGGAAGGCCCGGATTTTCCATGGCCTCTTAAGCACCAAGAGACTTGAAAAATCCGGACTGAGCACTATTTACCAATCCAAACATGCTCCGATGGGGACCAAACTTTGCAAGCATGTGGGGGGGACCCACCCCCACATGCTTGCAAAGTTTGGTCCCTATCGGAGCATGTTTGGGTACGATGGTATGGGGAAGGCCCGGATTTTCCATGGCCTCTTAAGCACCAAGAGACTTCAAGAACCCACACTAGGCACTAATTACCAATCCAAACATGCTCTGATTATGACCAAACTTTGCAATCATGTGGGGGGGACCCACCCCCACATGCTTGCAAAGTTTGGTCCCCATCGGAGCATGTTTGGGTACGATGGTATGGGGAAGGCCCGGATTTTCCATGGCCTCTTAAGCACCAAGAGACTTCAAAAACCCGCACTGGGCACTAATTACCAATCCAAACATGCTGTGATTGTGACCAAACTTTGCAATCATGTGGGGGAGACCCACCCCCACATGCTTGCAAAGTTTGGTCCCTATCGGAGCATGTTTGGGTATGATGATATGGGGAAGGCCCGGATTTTCCATGGCCTCTTAAGCACCAAGAGACTTCAAAAACCCGCACTGGGCGCTAATTACCAATCCAAACATGCTCTGATTGTGACCAAACTTTGCAACCATGTGGGGGGGACCCACCCCCACATGCTTGCAAAGTTTGGTCCCTATCGGAGCATGTTTGGGTACGATGGTATGGGGAAGGCCCGGATTTTCCATGGCCTCTAAAGCACCAAGAGACTTGAAAAATCCGGACTGGGCACTAATTACCAATCCAAACATGCTCCGATGGGGACCAAACTTTGCAAGCATGTGGGGGGGACCCACCCCCACATGCTTGCAAAGTTTGGTCCCTATCGGAGCATGTTTGGGTACGATGGCATGGGAAGGCCCGGATTTTCCATGGCCTCTTAAGCACCAAGATACTTCAAAAATCCGGACTGCGCGCTAATTACCAATCCAAACATGCTCTGATTGTGACCAAACTTTGCAAGCATGTGGGGGTGGGTCCCCCCCATGCTTGCAAAGTTTGGTCCCCATCGGAGCATGTTTGGGTACGATGGTATGGGGAAGGCCCGGATTTTCCATGGCCTCTTAAGCACCAAGAGACTTGAAAAATCCGGACTGGGTGCTAATTACCAATCCAAACATGCTCTGATTGTGACCAAACTTTGCAAGCATGTGGGGGGGACCCACCCCCACATGCTTGCAAAGTTTGGTCCCCATCGGAGCATGTTTGGGTACGATGGTATGGGGAAGGCCCGGATTTTCCATGGCCTCTTAAGCACCAAGAGACTTCAAGAACCCACACTAGGCACTAATTACCAATCCAAACATGCTCTGATTATGACCAAACTTTGCAATCATGTGGGGGGGACCCACCCCCACATGCTTGCAAAGTTTGGTCCCCATCGGAGCATGTTTGGGTACGATGGTATGGGGAAGGCCCGGATTTTCCATGGCCTCTTAAGCACCAAGAGACTTCAAAAACCCGCACTCGGCACTAATTACCAATCCAAACATGCTGTGATTGTGACCAAACTTTGCAATCATGTGGGGGAGACCCACCCCCACATGCTTGCAAAGTTTGGTCCCTATCGGAGCATGTTTGGGTATGATGATATGGGGAAGGCCCGGATTTTCCATGGCCTCTTAAGCACCAAGAGACTTCAAAAACCCGCACTGGGCGCTAATTACCAATCCAAACATGCTCTGATTGTGACCAAACTTTGCAACCATGTGGGGGGGACCCACCCCCACATGCTTGCAAAGTTTGGTCCCTATCGGAGCATGTTTGGGTACGATGGTATGGGGAAGGCCCGGATTTTCCATGGCCTCTAAAGCACCAAGAGACTTGAAAAATCCGGACTGGGCACTAATTACCAATCCAAACATGCTCCGATGGGGACCAAACTTTGCAAGCATGTGGGGGGGACCCACCCCCACATGCTTGCAAAGTTTGGTCCCTATCGGAGCATGTTTGGGTACGATGGCATGGGGAAGGCCCGGATTTTCCATGGCCTCTTAAGCACCAAGATACCTCAAAAATCCGGACTGCGCGCTAATTACCAATCCAAACATGCTCTGATTGTGACCAAACTTTGCAAGCATGTGGGGGTGGGTCCCCCCCATGCTTGCAAAGTTTGGTCCCCATCGGAGCATGTTTGGGTACGATGGTATGGGGAAGGCCCGGATTTTCCATGGCCTCTTAAGCACCAAGAGACTTGAAAAATCCGGACTGGGTGCTAATTACCAATCCAAACATGCTCTGATTGTGACCAAACTTTGCAAGCATGTGGGGGGGACCCACCCCCACATGCTTGCAAAGTTTGGTCCCCATCGGAGCATGTTTGGGTACGATGGTATGGGGAAGGCCCGGATTTTCCATGGCCTCTTAAGCACCAAGAGACTTCAAAAACCCGCATTGCGCACTAATTACCAATCCAAACATGCTCTGATTATGACCAAACTTTGCAATCATGTGGGGGGGACCCACCCCCACATGCTTGCAAAGTTTGGTCCCTATCGGAGCATGTTTGGGTACGATGGTATGGGGAAGGCCCGGATTTTCCATGGCCTCTTAAGCACCAAGAGACTTCAAAAACCCGCACTGGGCGCTAATTACCAATCCAAACATGCTCTGATTGTGACCAAACTTTGCAAGCATGTGGGGGGGACCCACCCCCACATGCTTGCAAAGTTTGGTCCCTATCGGAGCATGTTTGGGTATGATGGTATGGGGAAGGCCCGGATTTTCCATGGCCTCTTAAGCACCAAGAGACTTGAAAAATCCGGACTGGGCACTAATTACCAATCCAAACATGCTCCGATGGGGACCAAACTTTGCAAGCATGTGGGGGGACCCACTCCCACATGCTTGCAAAGTTTGGTCCCTATCGGAGCATGTTTGGGTACGATGGTATGGGGAAGGCCCGGATTTTCCATGGCCTCTTAAGCACCAAGATACTTCAAAAATCCGGACTGGGCGCTAATCCAAACATGCTCTGATTGTGACCAAACTTTGCAAGCATGTGGGGGTGGGTCCCCCCCCATGCTTGCAAAGTTTGGTCCCCATCGGAGCATGTTTGGGTACGATGGTATGGGGAAGGCCCGGATTTTCCATGGCCTCTTAAGCACCAAGAGACTTGAAAAATCCGGACTGGGCGGCGCTAATTACCAGTCCAAACATGCTCTGATTGTGACCAAACTTTGCAAGCATGTGGGGGGGACCCACCCCGACATGCTTGCAAATTTTTGTCCCCATCGGAGCATGTTTGGGTACGATGGTATGGGGAAGGCCCGGATTTTCCATGGCCTCTTAAGCACCAAGAGACTTCAAGAACCCACACTAGGCACTAATTACCAATCCAAACATGCTCTGATTATGACCAAACTTTGCAATCATGTGGGGGGGAGCCACCCCCACATGTTTGCAAAGTTTGGTCCCCATCGGAGCATGTTTGGGTATGATGGTATGGGGAAGGCCCGGATTTTCCATGGCCTCTTAAGCACCAAGAGACTTCAAAAATCCGGACTGGGCGCTAATTACCAATCCAAACATACTCTCATTGTGACCAAACTTTGCAATCATGTGGGGGGGACCCACCCCCACATGCTTGCAAAGTTTGGTCCCTATCGGAGCATGTTTGGGTACGATGGTGTGGGGAAGGCCCGGATTGTCCATGGCCTCTTAAGCACCAAGAGACTTCAAAAACCCGCACTGGGTAGTAATTACCAATCCAAACATGCTCTGATTGTGACCAAACTTTTCAAGCATGTGGGGGGGACCCACCGCCACATGCTTGCAAAGTTTGGTCCCTATCGGAGCATGTTTGGGTACGATGGTTTGGGGAAGGCCCGGATTTTCCATGGCCTCTTAAGCACCAAGAGACTTGAAAAATCCGGACTGAGCACTAATTACCAATCCAAACATGCTCCGATGGGGACCAAACTTTGCAAGCATGTGGGGGGGACCCACCCCCACATGCTTGCAAAGTTTGGTCCCTATCGGAGCATGTTTGGGTACGATGGTATGGGGAAGGCCCGGATTTTCCATGGGCTCTTAAGCACCAAGAGACTTCAAGAACCCACACTAGGCACTAATTACCAATCCAAACATGCTTTGATTATGACCAAACTTTGCAATCATGTGGGGGGGACCCACCCCCACATGCTTGCAAAGTTTGGTCCCCATCGGAGCATGTTTGGGTACGATGGTATGGGGAAGGCTCGGATTTTCCATGGCCTCTTAAGCACCAAGAGACTTCAAAAACCCGCACTGGGCACTAATTACCAATTCAAACATGCTCTGATTGTGACCAAACTTTGCAATCATGTGGGGGAGACCCACCCCCACATGCTTGCAAAGTTTGGTCCCTATCGGAGCATGTTTGGGTATGATGATATGGGGAAGGCCCGGATTTTCCATGGCCTCTTAAGCACCAAGAGACTTCAAAAACCCGCACTGGGCGCTAATTACCAATCCAAACATACTCTCATTGTGACCAAACTTTGCAATCATGTGGGGGGGACCCACCCCCACATGCTTGCAAAGTTTGGTCCCTATCGGAGCATGTTTGGGTACGATGGTATGGGGAAGGCCCGGATTGTCCATGGCCTCTTAAGCACCAAGAGACTTCAAAAACCCGCACTGGGTAGTAATTACCAATCCAAACATGCTCTGATTGTGACCAAACTTTTCAAGCATGTGGGGGGGACCCACCCCCACATGCTTGCAAAGTTTGGTCCCTATCGGAGCATGTTTGGGTACGATGGTATGGGGAAGGCCCGGATTTTCCATGGCCTCTTAAGCACCAAGAGACTTGAAAAATCCGGACTGAGCACTAATTACCAATCCAAACATGCTCTGATGGGGACCAAACTTTGCAAGCATGTGGGGGGGACCCACCCCCACATGCTTGCAAAGTTTGGTCCCTATCGGAGCATGTTTGGGTACGATGGTATGGGGAAGGCCCGGATTTTCCATGGCCTCTTAAGCACCAAGAGACTTCAAGAACCCACACTAGGCACTAATTACCAATCCAAACATGCTTTGATTATGACCAAACTTTGCAATCATGTGGGGGGGACCCACCCCCACATGCTTGCAAAGTTTGGTCCCCATCGGAGCATGTTTGGGTACGATGGTATGGGGAAGGCCCGGATTTTCCATGGCCTCTTAAGCACCAAGAGACTTCAAAAACCCGCACTGGGTAGTAATTACCAATCCAAACATGCTCTGATTGTGACCAAACTTTTCAAGCATGTGGGGGAGACCCACCCCCACATGCTTGCAAAGTTTGGTCCCTATCGGAGCATGTTTGGGTATGATGATATGGGGAAGGCCCGGATTTTCCATGGCCTCTTAAGCACCAAGAGACTTCAAAAACCCGCACTGGGCGCTAATTACCAATCCAAACATGCTCTGATTGTGACCAAACTTTGCAACCATGTGGGGGGGACCCACCCCCACATGCTTGCAAAGTTTGGTCCCTATCGGAGCATGTTTGGGTACGATGGTATGGGGAAGGCCCGGATTTTCCATGGCCTCTAAAGCACCAAGAGACTTGAAAAATCCGGACTGGGCACTAATTACCAATCCAAACATGCTCCGATGGGGACCAAACTTTGCAAGCATGTGGGGGGGACCCACCCCCACATGCTTGCAAAGTTTGGTCCCTATCGAAGCATGTTTGGGTACGATGGCATGGGGAAGGCCCGGATTTTCCATGGCCTCTTAAGCACCAAGATACTTCAAAAATCCGGACATGCTCTGATTGTGACCAAACTTTGCAAGCATGTGGGGGTGGGTCCAAACATGCTCTGATTGTGACCAAACTTTGCAAGCATGTGGGGGTGGGTCCCCCCCATGCTTGCAAAGTTTGGTCCCCATCGGAGCATGTTTGGGTACGATGGTATGGGGAAGGCCCGGATTTTCCATGGCCTCTTAAGCACCAAGAGACTTGAAAAATCCGGACTGGGTGCTAATTACCAATCCAAACATGCTCTGATTGTGACCAAACTTTGCAAGCATGTGGGGGGGACCCACCCCCACATGCTTGCAAAGTTTGGTCCCCATCGGAGCATGTTTGGGTACGATGGTATGGGGAAGGCCCGGATTTTCCATGGCCTCTTAAGCACCAAGAGACTTCAAAAACCCGCATTGGGCACTAATTACCAATCCAAACATGCTCTGATTGTGACCAAACTTTGCAATCATGTGGGGGGGACCCACCCCCACATGCTTGCAAAGTTTGGTCCCTATCGGAGCATGTTTGGGTACGATGGTATGGGGAAGGCCCGGATTTTCCATGGCCTCTTAAGCACCAAGAGACTTCAAAAACCCGCACTGGGCGCTAATTACCAATCCAAACATGCTCTGATTGTGACCAAACTTTGCAAGCATGTGGGGGGGACCCACCCCCACATGCTTGCAAAGTTTGGTCCCTATCGGAGCATGTTTGGGTATGATGGTATGGGGAAGGCCCGGATTTTCCATGGCCTCTTAAGCACCAAGAGACTTGAAAAATCCGGACTGGGCACTAATTACCAATCCAAACATGCTCCGATGGGGACCAAACTTTGCAAGCATGTGGGGGGACCCACCCCCACATGCTTGCAAAGTTTGGTCCCTATCGGAGCATGTTTGGGTACGATGGTATGGGGAAGGCCCGGATTTTCCATGGCCTCTTAAGCACCAAGATACTTCAAAAATCCGGACTGGGCGCTAATCCAAACATGCTCTGATTGTGACCAAACTTTGCAAGCATGTGGGGGTGGGTCCCCCCCCATGCTTGCAAAGTTTGGTCCCCATCGGAGCATGTTTGGGTACGATGGTATGGGGAAGGCCCGGATTTTCCATGGCCTCTTAAGCACCAAGAGACTTCAAAAATCCGGACTGGGCGCTAATTACCAATCCAAACATACTCTCATTGTGACCAAACTTTGCAATCATGTGGGGGGGACCCACCCCCACATGCTTGCAAAGTTTGGTCCCTATCGGAGCATGTTTGGGTACGATGGTATGGGGAAGGCCCGGATTGTCCATGGCCTCTTAAGCACCAAGAGACTTCAAAAACCCGCACTGGGTAGTAATTACCAATCCAAACATGCTCTGATTGTGACCAAACTTTTCAAGGATGTGGGGGGGACCCACCCCCACATGCTTGCAAAGTTTGGTCCCTATCGGAGCATGTTTGGGTACGATGGTATGGGGAAGGCCCGGATTTTCCATGGCCTCTTAAGCACCAAGAGACTTGAAAAATCCGGACTGAATACTATTTACCAATCCAAACATGCTCCGATGGGGACCAAACTTTGCAAGCATGTGGGGGGGACCCACCCCCACATGCTTGCAAAGTTTGGTCCCTATCGGAGCATGTTTGGGTACGATGGTATGGGGAAGGCCCGGATTTTCCATGGCCTCTTAAGCACCAAGAGACTTCAAGAACCCACACTAGGCACTAATTACCAATCCAAACATGCTCTGATTATGACCAAACTTTGCAATCATGTGGGGGGGACCCACCCCCACATGCTTGCAAAGTTTGGTCCCCATCGGAGCATGTTTGGGTACGATGGTATGGGGAAGGCCCGGATTTTCCATGGCCTCTTAAGCACCAAGAGACTTCAAAAACCCGCACTGGGCACTAATTACCAATCCAAACATGCTGTGATTGTGACCAAACTTTGCAATCATGTGGGGGAGACCCACCCCCACATGCTTGCAAAGTTTGGTCCCTATCGGAGCATGTTTGGGTATGATGATATGGGGAAGGCCCGGATTTTCCATGGCCTCTTAAGCACCAAGAGACTTCAAAAACCCGCACTGGGCGCTAATTACCAATCCAAACATGCTCTGATTGTGACCAAACTTTGCAACCATGTGGGGGGGACCCACCCCCACATGCTTGCAAAGTTTGGTCCCTATCGGAGCATGTTTGGGTACGATGGTATGGGGAAGGCCCGGATTTTCCATGGCCTCTAAAGCACCAAGAGACTTGAAAAATCCGGACTGGGCACTAATTACCAATCCAAACATGCTCCGATGGGGACCAAACTTTGCAAGCATGTGGGGGGGACCCACCCCCACATGCTTGCAAAGTTTGGTCCCTATCGGAGCATGTTTGGGTACGATGGCATGGGGAAGGCCCGGATTTTCCATGGCCTCTTAAGCACCAAGATACTTCAAAAATCCGGACTGCGCGCTAATTACCAATCCAAACATGCTCTGATTGTGACCAAACTTTGCAAGCATGTGGGGGTGGGTCCCCCCCATGCTTGCAAAGTTTGGTCCCCATCGGAGCATGTTTGGGTACGATGGTATGGGGAAGGCCCGGATTTTCCATGGCCTCTTAAGCACCAAGAGACTTGAAAAATCCGGACTGGGTGCTAATTACCAATCCAAACATGCTCTGATTGTGACCAAACTTTGCAAGCATGTGGGGGGGACCCACCCCCACATGCTTGCAAAGTTTGGTCCCCATCGGAGCATGTTTGGGTACGATGGTATGGGGAAGGCCCGGATTTTCCATGGCCTCTTAAGCACCAAGAGACTTCAAAAACCCGCATTGGGCACTAATTACCAATCCAAACATGCTCTGATTATGACCAAACTTTGCAATCATGTGGGGGGGACCCACCCCCACATGCTTGCAAAGTTTGGTCCCTATCGGAGCATGTTTGGGTACGATGGTATGGGGAAGGCCCGGATTTTCCATGGCCTCTTAAGCACCAAGAGACTTCAAAAACCCGCACTGGGCGCTAATTACCAATCCAAACATGCTCTGATTGTGACCAAACTTTGCAAGCATGTGGGGGGGACCCACCCCCACATGCTTGCAAAGTTTGGTCCCTATCGGAGCATGTTTGGGTATGATGGTATGGGGAAGGCCCGGATTTTCCATGGCCTCTTAAGCACCAAGAGACTTGAAAAATCCGGACTGGGCACTAATTACCAATCCAAACATGCTCCGATGGGGACCAAACTTTGCAAGCATGTGGGGGGACCCACTCCCACATGCTTGCAAAGTTTGGTCCCTATCGGAGCATGTTTGGGTACGATGGTATGGGGAAGGCCCGGATTTTCCATGGCCTCTTAAGCACCAAGATACTTCAAAAATCCGGACTGGGCGCTAATCCAAACATGCTCTGATTGTGACCAAACTTTGCAAGCATGTGGGGGTGGGTCCCCCCCCATGCTTGCAAAGTTTGGTCCCCATCGGAGCATGTTTGGGTACGATGGTATGGGGAAGGCCCGGATTTTCCATGGCCTCTTAAGCACCAAGAGACTTGAAAAATCCGGACTGGGCGGCGCTAATTACCAGTCCAAACATGCTCTGATTGTGACCAAACTTTGCAAACATGTGGGGGGGACCCACCCCGACATGCTTGCAAATTTTGGTCCCCATCGGAGCATGTTTGGGTACGATGGTATGGGGAAGGCCCGGATTTTCCATGGCCTCTTAAGCACCAAGAGACTTCAAGAACCCACACTAGGCACTAATTACCAATCCAAACATGCTCTGATTATGACCAAACTTTGCAATCATGTGGGGGGGAGCCACCCCACATGTTTGCAAAGTTTGGTCCCCATCGGAGCATGTTTGGGTATGATGGTATGGGGAAGGCCCGGATTTTCCATGGCCTCTTAAGCACCAAGAGACTTCAAAAATCCGGACTGGGCGCTAATTACCAATCCAAACATACTCTCATTGTGACCAAACTTTGCAATCATGTGGGGGGGACCCACCCCCACATGCTTGCAAAGTTTGGTCCCTATCGGAGCATGTTTGGGTACGATGGTGTGGGGAAGGCCCGGATTGTCCATGGCCTCTTAAGCACCAAGAGACTTCAAAAACCCGCACTGGGTAGTAATTACCAATCCAAACATGCTCTGATTGTGACCAAACTTTTCAAGCATGTGGGGGGGACCCACCGCCACATGCTTGCAAAGTTTGGTCCCTATCGGAGCATGTTTGGGTACGATGGTTTGGGGAAGGCCCGGATTTTCCATGGCCTCTTAAGCACCAAGAGACTTGAAAAATCCGGACTGAGCACTAATTACCAATCCAAACATGCTCCGATGGGGACCAAACTTTGCAAGCATGTGGGGGGGACCCACCCCCACATGCTTGCAAAGTTTGGTCCCTATCGGAGCATGTTTGGGTACGATGGTATGGGGAAGGCCCGGATTTTCCATGGCCTCTTAAGCACCAAGAGACTTCAAGAACCCACACTAGGCACTAATTACCAATCCAAACATGCTTTGATTATGACCAAACTTTGCAATCATGTGGGGGGGACCCACCCCCACATGCTTGCAAAGTTTGGTCCCCATCGGAGCATGTTTGGGTACGATGGTATGGGGAAGGCTCGGATTTTCCATGGCCTCTTAAGCACCAAGAGACTTCAAAAACCCGCACTGGGCACTAATTACCAATCCAAACATGCTCTGATTGTGACCAAACTTTGCAATCATGTGGGGGAGACCCACCCCCACATGCTTGCAAAGTTTGGTCCCTATCGGAGCATGTTTGGGTATGATGATATGGGGAAGGCCCGGATTTTCCATGGCCTCTTAAGCACCAAGAGACTAAAAAAACCCGCACTGGGCACTAATTACCAATCCAAACATGCTCTGATTGTGACCAAACTTTGCAACCATGTGGGGGGGACCCACCCCCACATGCTTGCAAAGTTTGGTCCCTATCGGAGCATGTTTGGGTACGATGGTATGGGGAAGGCCCGGATTTTCCATGGCCTCTAAAGCACCAAGAGACTTGAAAAATCCGGACTGGGCACTAATTACCAATCCAAACATGCTCCGATGGGGACCAAACTTTGCAAGCATGTGGGGGGGACCCACCCCCACATGCTTGCAAAGTTTGGTCCCTATCGGAGCATGTTTGGGTACGATGGCATGGGGAAGGCCCGGATTTTCCATGGCCTCTTAAGCACCAAGATACTTCAAAAATCCGGACTGCGCGCTAATTACCAATCCAAACATGCTCTGATTGTGACCAAACTTTGCAAGCATGTGGGGGTGGGTCCCCCCCATGCTTGCAAAGTTTGGTCCCCATCGGAGCATGTTTGGGTACGATGGTATGGGGAAGGCCCGGATTTTCCATGGCCTCTTAAGCACCAAGAGACTTGAAAAATCCGGACTGGGTGCTAATTACCAATCCAAACATGCTCTGATTGTGACCAAACTTTGCAAGCATGTGGGGGGGACCCACCCCCACATGCTTGCAAAGTTTGGTCCCCATCGGAGCATGTTTGGGTACGATGGTATGGGGAAGGCCCGGATTTTCCATGGCCTCTTAAGCACCAAGAGACTTCAAAAACCCGCATTGGGCACTAATTACCAATCCAAACATGCTCTGATTGTGACCAAACTTTGCAAGCATGTGGGGGGGACCCACCCCCACATGCTTGCAAAGTTTGGTCCCTATCGGAGCATGTTTGGGTATGATGGTATGGGGAAGGCCCGGATTTTCCATGGCCTCTTAAGCACCAAGAGACTTGAAAAATCCGGACTGGGCACTAATTACCAATCCAAACATGCTCCGATGGGGACCAAACTTTGCAAGCATGTGGGGGGACCCACTCCCACATGCTTGCAAAGTTTGGTCCCTATCGGAGCATGTTTGGGTACGATGGTATGGGGAAGGCCCGGATTTTCCATGGCCTCTTAAGCACCAAGATACTTCAAAAATCCGGACTGGGCGCTAATCCAAACATGCTCTGATTGTGACCAAACTTTGCAAGCATGTGGGGGTGGGTCCCCCCCCATGCTTGCAAAGTTTGGTCCCCATCGGAGCATGTTTGGGTACGATGGTATGGGGAAGGCCCGGATTTTCCATGGCCTCTTAAGCACCAAGAGACTTGAAAAATCCGGACTGGGCGGCGCTAATTACCAGTCCAAACATGCTCTGATTGTGACCAAACTTTGCAAGCATGTGGGGGGGACCCACCCCGACATGCTTGCAAATTTTGGTCCCCATCGGAGCATGTTTGGGTACGATGGTATGGGGAAGGCCCGGATTTTCCATGGCCTCTTAAGCACCAAGAGACTTCAAGAACCCACACTAGGCACTAATTACCAATCCAAACATGCTCTGATTATGACCAAACTTTGCAATCATGTGGGGGGGAGCCACCCCCACATGTTTGCAAAGTTTGGTCCCCATCGGAGCATGTTTGGGTATGATGGTATGGGGAAGGCCCGGATTTTCCATGGCCTCTTAAGCACCAAGAGACTTCAAAAATCCGGACTGGGCGCTAATTACCAATCCAAACATACTCTCATTGTGACCAAACTTTGCAATCATGTGGGGGGGACCCACCCCCACATGCTTGCAAAGTTTGGTCCCTATCGGAGCATGTTTGGGTACGATGGTGTGGGGAAGGCCCGGATTGTCCATGGCCTCTTAAGCACCAAGAGACTTCAAAAACCCGCACTGGGTAGTAATTACCAATCCAAACATGCTCTGATTGTGACCAAACTTTTCAAGCATGTGGGGGGGACCCACCGCCACATGCTTGCAAAGTTTGGTCCCTATCGGAGCATGTTTGGGTACGATGGTTTGGGGAAGGCCCGGATTTTCCATGGCCTCTTAAGCACCAAGAGACTTGAAAAATCCGGACTGAGCACTAATTACCAATCCAAACATGCTCCGATGGGGACCAAACTTTGCAAGCATGTGGGGGGGACCCACCCCCACATGCTTGCAAAGTTTGGTCCCTATCGGAGCATGTTTGGGTACGATGGTATGGGGAAGGCCCGGATTTTCCATGGGCTCTTAAGCACCAAGAGACTTCAAGAACCCACACTAGGCACTAATTACCAATCCAAACATGCTTTGATTATGACCAAACTTTGCAATCATGTGGGGGGGACCCACCCCCACATGCTTGCAAAGTTTGGTCCCCATCGGAGCATGTTTGGGTACGATGGTATGGGGAAGGCTCGGATTTTCCATGGCCTCTTAAGCACCAAGAGACTTCAAAAACCCGCACTGGGCACTAATTACCAATTCAAACATGCTCTGATTGTGACCAAACTTTGCAATCATGTGGGGGAGACCCACCCCCACATGCTTGCAAAGTTTGGTCCCTATCGGAGCATGTTTGGGTATGATGATATGGGGAAGGCCCGGATTTTCCATGGCCTCTTAAGCACCAAGAGACTTCAAAAACCCGCACTGGGCGCTAATTACCAATCCAAACATACTCTCATTGTGACCAAACTTTGCAATCATGTGGGGGGGACCCACCCCCACATGCTTGCAAAGTTTGGTCCCTATCGGAGCATGTTTGGGTACGATGGTATGGGGAAGGCCCGGATTGTCCATGGCCTCTTAAGCACCAAGAGACTTCAAAAACCCGCACTGGGTAGTAATTACCAATCCAAACATGCTCTGATTGTGACCAAACTTTTCAAGCATGTGGGGGGGACCCACCCCCACATGCTTGCAAAGTTTGGTCCCTATCGGAGCATGTTTGGGTACGATGGTATGGGGAAGGCCCGGATTTTCCATGGCCTCTTAAGCACCAAGAGACTTGAAAAATCCGGACTGAGCACTAATTACCAATCCAAACATGCTCTGATGGGGACCAAACTTTGCAAGCATGTGGGGGGGACCCACCCCCACATGCTTGCAAAGTTTGGTCCCTATCGGAGCATGTTTGGGTACGATGGTATGGGGAAGGCCCGGATTTTCCATGGCCTCTTAAGCACCAAGAGACTTCAAGAACCCACACTAGGCACTAATTACCAATCCAAACATGCTTTGATTATGACCAAACTTTGCAATCATGTGGGGGGGACCCACCCCCACATGCTTGCAAAGTTTGGTCCCCATCGGAGCATGTTTGGGTACGATGGTATGGGGAAGGCCCGGATTTTCCATGGCCTCTTAAGCACCAAGAGACTTCAAAAACCCGCACTGGGCACTAATTACCAATCCAAACATGCTGTGATTGTGACCAAACTTTGCAATCATGTGGGGGAGACCCACCCCCACATGCTTGCAAAGTTTGGTCCCTATCGGAGCATGTTTGGGTATGATGATATGGGGAAGGCCCGGATTTTCCATGGCCTCTTAAGCACCAAGAGACTTCAAAAACCCGCACTGGGCGCTAATTACCAATCCAAACATGCTCTGATTGTGACCAAACTTTGCAACCATGTGGGGGGGACCCACCCCCACATGCTTGCAAAGTTTGGTCCCTATCGGAGCATGTTTGGGTACGATGGTATGGGGAAGGCCCGGATTTTCCATGGCCTCTAAAGCACCAAGAGACTTGAAAAATCCGGACTGGGCACTAATTACCAATCCAAACATGCTCCGATGGGGACCAAACTTTGCAAGCATGTGGGGGGGACCCACCCCCACATGCTTGCAAAGTTTGGTCCCTATCGAAGCATGTTTGGGTACGATGGCATGGGGAAGGCCCGGATTTTCCATGGCCTCTTAAGCACCAAGATACTTCAAAAATCCGGACTGCGCGCTAATTACCAATCCAAACATGCTCTGATTGTGACCAAACTTTGCAAGCATGTGGGGGTGGGTCCCCCCCATGCTTGCAAAGTTTGGTCCCCATCGGAGCATGTTTGGGTACGATGGTATGGGGAAGGCCCGGATTTTCCATGGCCTCTTAAGCACCAAGAGACTTGAAAAATCCGGACTGGGTGCTAATTACCAATCCAAACATGCTCTGATTGTGACCAAACTTTGCAAGCATGTGGGGGGGACCCACCCCCACATGCTTGCAAAGTTTGGTCCCCATCGGAGCATGTTTGGGTACGATGGTATGGGGAAGGCCCGGATTTTCCATGGCCTCTTAAGCACCAAGAGACTTCAAAAACCCGCATTGGGCACTAATTACCAATCCAAACATGCTCTGATTGTGACCAAACTTTGCAATCATGTGGGGGGGACCCACCCCCACATGCTTGCAAAGTTTGGTCCCTATCGGAGCATGTTTGGGTACGATGGTATGGGGAAGGCCCGGATTTTCCATGGCCTCTTAAGCACCAAGAGACTTCAAAAACCCGCACTGGGCGCTAATTACCAATCCAAACATGCTCTGATTGTGACCAAACTTTGCAAGCATGTGGGGGGGACCCACCCCCACATGCTTGCAAAGTTTGGTCCCTATCGGAGCATGTTTGGGTATGATGGTATGGGGAAGGCCCGGATTTTCCATGGCCTCTTAAGCACCAAGAGACTTGAAAAATCCGGACTGGGCACTAATTACCAATCCAAACATGCTCCGATGGGGACCAAACTTTGCAAGCATGTGGGGGGACCCACCCCCACATGCTTGCAAAGTTTGGTCCCTATCGGAGCATGTTTGGGTACGATGGTATGGGGAAGGCCCGGATTTTCCATGGCCTCTTAAGCACCAAGATACTTCAAAAATCCGGACTGGGCGCTAATCCAAACATGCTCTGATTGTGACCAAACTTTGCAAGCATGTGGGGGTGGGTCCCCCCCCATGCTTGCAAAGTTTGGTCCCCATCGGAGCATGTTTGGGTACGATGGTATGGGGAAGGCCCGGATTTTCCATGGCCTCTTAAGCACCAAGAGACTTCAAAAATCCGGACTGGGCGCTAATTACCAATCCAAACATACTCTCATTGTGACCAAACTTTGCAATCATGTGGGGGGGACCCACCCCCACATGCTTGCAAAGTTTGGTCCCTATCGGAGCATGTTTGGGTACGATGGTATGGGGAAGGCCCGGATTGTCCATGGCCTCTTAAGCACCAAGAGACTTCAAAAACCCGCACTGGGTAGTAATTACCAATCCAAACATGCTCTGATTGTGACCAAACTTTTCAAGCATGTGGGGGGGACCCACCCCCACATGCTTGCAAAGTTTGGTCCCTATCGGAGCATGTTTGGGTACGATGGTATGGGGAAGGCCCGGATTTTCCATGGCCTCTTAAGCACCAAGAGACTTGAAAAATCCGGACTGAATACTATTTACCAATCCAAACATGCTCCGATGGGGACCAAACTTTGCAAGCATGTGGGGGGGACCCACCCCCACATGCTTGCAAAGTTTGGTCCCTATCGGAGCATGTTTGGGTACGATGGTATGGGGAAGGCCCGGATTTTCCATGGCCTCTTAAGCACCAAGAGACTTCAAGAACCCACACTAGGCACTAATTACCAATCCAAACATGCTCTGATTATGACCAAACTTTGCAATCATGTGGGGGGGACCCACCCCCACATGCTTGCAAAGTTTGGTCCCCATCGGAGCATGTTTGGGTACGATGGTATGGGGAAGGCCCGGATTTTCCATGGCCTCTTAAGCACCAAGAGACTTCAAAAACCCGCACTGGGCACTAACTACCAATCCAAACATGCTGTGATTGTGACCAAACTTTGCAATCATGTGGGGGAGACCCACCCCCACATGCTTGCAAAGTTTGGTCCCTATCGGAGCATGTTTGGGTATGATGATATGGGGAAGGCCCGGATTTTCCATGGCCTCTTAAGCACCAAGAGACTTCAAAAACCCGCACTGGGCGCTAATTACCAATCCAAACATGCTCTGATTGTGACCAAACTTTGCAACCATGTGGGGGGGACCCACCCCCACATGCTTGCAAAGTTTGGTCCCTATCGGAGCATGTTTGGGTACGATGGTATGGGGAAGGCCCGGATTTTCCATGGCCTCTAAAGCACCAAGAGACTTGAAAAATCCGGACTGGGCACTAATTACCAATCCAAACATGCTCCGATGGGGACCAAACTTTGCAAGCATGTGGGGGGGACCCACCCCCACATGCTTGCAAAGTTTGGTCCCTATCGGAGCATGTTTGGGTACGATGGCATGGGGAAGGCCCGGATTTTCCATGGCCTCTTAAGCACCAAGATACTTCAAAAATCCGGACTGCGCGCTAATTACCAATCCAAACATGCTCTGATTGTGACCAAACTTTGCAAGCATGTGGGGGTGGGTCCCCCCCATGCTTGCAAAGTTTGGTCCCCATCGGAGCATGTTTGGGTACGATGGTATGGGGAAGGCCCGGATTTTCCATGGCCTCTTAAGCACCAAGAGACTTGAAAAATCCGGACTGGGTGCTAATTACCAATCCAAACATGCTCTGATTGTGACCAAACTTTGCAAGCATGTGGGGGGGACCCACCCCCACATGCTTGCAAAGTTTGGTCCCCATCGGAGCATGTTTGGGTACGATGGTATGGGGAAGGCCCGGATTTTCCATGGCCTCTTAAGCACCAAGAGACTTCAAAAACCCGCATTGGGCACTAATTACCAATCCAAACATGCTCTGATTATGACCAAACTTTGCAATCATGTGGGGGGGACCCACCCCCACATGCTTGCAAAGTTTGGTCCCTATCGGAGCATGTTTGGGTACGATGGTATGGGGAAGGCCCGGATTTTCCATGGCCTCTTAAGCACCAAGAGACTTCAAAAACCCGCACTGGGCGCTAATTACCAATCCAAACATGCTCTGATTGTGACCAAACTTTGCAAGCATGTGGGGGGGACCCACCCCCACATGCTTGCAAAGTTTGGTCCCTATCGGAGCATGTTTGGGTATGATGGTATGGGGAAGGCCCGGATTTTCCATGGCCTCTTAAGCACCAAGAGACTTGAAAAATCCGGACTGGGCACTAATTACCAATCCAAACATGCTCCGATGGGGACCAAACTTTGCAAGCATGTGGGGGGACCCACTCCCACATGCTTGCAAAGTTTGGTCCCTATCGGAGCATGTTTGGGTACGATGGTATGGGGAAGGCCCGGATTTTCCATGGCCTCTTAAGCACCAAGATACTTCAAAAATCCGGACTGGGCGCTAATCCAAACATGCTCTGATTGTGACCAAACTTTGCAAGCATGTGGGGGTGGGTCCCCCCCCATGCTTGCAAAGTTTGGTCCCCATCGGAGCATGTTTGGGTACGATGGTATGGGGAAGGCCCGGATTTTCCATGGCCTCTTAAGCACCAAGAGACTTGAAAAATCCGGACTGGGCGGCGCTAATTACCAGTCCAAACATGCTCTGATTGTGACCAAACTTTGCAAACATGTGGGGGGGACCCACCCCGACATGCTTGCAAATTTTGGTCCCCATCGGAGCATGTTTGGGTACGATGGTATGGGGAAGGCCCGGATTTTCCATGGCCTCTTAAGCACCAAGAGACTTCAAGAACCCACACTAGGCACTAATTACCAATCCAAACATGCTCTGATTATGACCAAACTTTGCAATCATGTGGGGGGGAGCCACCCCACATGTTTGCAAAGTTTGGTCCCCATCGGAGCATGTTTGGGTATGATGGTATGGGGAAGGCCCGGATTTTCCATGGCCTCTTAAGCACCAAGAGACTTCAAAAATCCGGACTGGGCGCTAATTACCAATCCAAACATACTCTCATTGTGACCAAACTTTGCAATCATGTGGGGGGGACCCACCCCCACATGCTTGCAAAGTTTGGTCCCTATCGGAGCATGTTTGGGTACGATGGTGTGGGGAAGGCCCGGATTGTCCATGGCCTCTTAAGCACCAAGAGACTTCAAAAACCCGCACTGGGTAGTAATTACCAATCCAAACATGCTCTGATTGTGACCAAACTTTTCAAGCATGTGGGGGGGACCCACCGCCACATGCTTGCAAAGTTTGGTCCCTATCGGAGCATGTTTGGGTACGATGGTTTGGGGAAGGCCCGGATTTTCCATGGCCTCTTAAGCACCAAGAGACTTGAAAAATCCGGACTGAGCACTAATTACCAATCCAAACATGCTCCGATGGGGACCAAACTTTGCAAGCATGTGGGGGGGACCCACCCCCACATGCTTGCAAAGTTTGGTCCCTATCGGAGCATGTTTGGGTACGATGGTATGGGGAAGGCCCGGATTTTCCATGGCCTCTTAAGCACCAAGAGACTTCAAGAACCCACACTAGGCACTAATTACCAATCCAAACATGCTTTGATTATGACCAAACTTTGCAATCATGTGGGGGGGACCCACCCCCACATGCTTGCAAAGTTTGGTCCCCATCGGAGCATGTTTGGGTACGATGGTATGGGGAAGGCTCGGATTTTCCATGGCCTCTTAAGCACCAAGAGACTTCAAAAACCCGCACTGGGCACTAATTACCAATCCAAACATGCTCTGATTGTGACCAAACTTTGCAATCATGTGGGGGAGACCCACCCCCACATGCTTGCAAAGTTTGGTCCCTATCGGAGCATGTTTGGGTATGATGATATGGGGAAGGCCCGGATTTTCCATGGCCTCTTAAGCACCAAGAGACTAAAAAAACCCGCACTGGGCACTAATTACCAATCCAAACATGCTCTGATTGTGACCAAACTTTGCAACCATGTGGGGGGGACCCACCCCCACATGCTTGCAAAGTTTGGTCCCTATCGGAGCATGTTTGGGTACGATGGTATGGGGAAGGCCCGGATTTTCCATGGCCTCTAAAGCACCAAGAGACTTGAAAAATCCGGACTGGGCACTAATTACCAATCCAAACATGCTCCGATGGGGACCAAACTTTGCAAGCATGTGGGGGGGACCCACCCCCACATGCTTGCAAAGTTTGGTCCCTATCGGAGCATGTTTGGGTACGATGGCATGGGGAAGGCCCGGATTTTCCATGGCCTCTTAAGCACCAAGATACTTCAAAAATCCGGACTGCGCGCTAATTACCAATCCAAACATGCTCTGATTGTGACCAAACTTTGCAAGCATGTGGGGGTGGGTCCCCCCCATGCTTGCAAAGTTTGGTCCCCATCGGAGCATGTTTGGGTACGATGGTATGGGGAAGGCCCGGATTTTCCATGGCCTCTTAAGCACCAAGAGACTTGAAAAATCCGGACTGGGTGCTAATTACCAATCCAAACATGCTCTGATTGTGACCAAACTTTGCAAGCATGTGGGGGGGACCCACCCCCACATGCTTGCAAAGTTTGGTCCCCATCGGAGCATGTTTGGGTACGATGGTATGGGGAAGGCCCGGATTTTCCATGGCCTCTTAAGCACCAAGAGACTTCAAAAACCCGCATTGGGCACTAATTACCAATCCAAACATGCTCTGATTGTGACCAAACTTTGCAATCATGTGGGGGGGACCCACCCCCACATGCTTGCAAAGTTTGGTCCCTATCGGAGCATGTTTGGGTACGATGGTATGGGGAAGGCCCGGATTTTCCATGGCCTCTTAAGCACCAAGAGACTTCAAAAACCCGCACTGGGCGCTAATTACCAATCCAAACATGCTCTGATTGTGACCAAACTTTGCAAGCATGTGGGGGGGACCCACCCCCACATGCTTGCAAAGTTTGGTCCCTATCGGAGCATGTTTGGGTATGATGGTATGGGGAAGGCCCGGATTTTCCATGGCCTCTTAAGCACCAAGAGACTTGAAAAATCCGGACTGGGCACTAATTACCAATCCAAACATGCTCCGATGGGGACCAAACTTTGCAAGCATGTGGGGGGACCCACCCCCACATGCTTGCAAAGTTTGGTCCCTATCGGAGCATGTTTGGGTACGATGGTATGGGGAAGGCCCGGATTTTCCATGGCCTCTTAAGCACCAAGAGACTTGAAAAATCCGGACTGGGTGCTAATTACCAATCCAAACATGCTCTGATTGTGACCAAACTTTGCAAGCATGTGGGGGGGACCCACCCCCACATGCTTGCAAAGTTTGGTCCCCATCGGAGCATGTTTGGGTACGATGGTATGGGGAAGGCCCGGATTTTCCATGGCCTCTTAAGCACCAAGAGACTTCAAAAATCCGGACTGGGCGCTAATTACCAATCCAAACATACTCTCATTGTGACCAAACTTTGCAATCATGTGGGGGGGACCCACCCCCACATGCTTGCAAAGTTTGGTCCCTATCGGAGCATGTTTGGGTACGATGGTATGGGGAAGGCCCGGATTGTCCATGGCCTCTTAAGCACCAAGAGACTTCAAAAACCCGCACTGGGTAGTAATTACCAATCCAAACATGCTCTGATTGTGACCAAACTTTTCAAGCATGTGGGGGGGACCCACCCCCACATGCTTGCAAAGTTTGGTCCCTATCGGAGCATGTTTGGGTACGATGGTATGGGGAAGGCCCGGATTTTCCATGGCCTCTTAAGCACCAAGAGACTTGAAAAATCCGGACTGAGCACTATTTACCAATCCAAACATGCTCCGATGGGGACCAAACTTTGCAAGCATGTGGGGGGGACCCACCCCCACATGCTTGCAAAGTTTGGTCCCTATCGGAGCATGTTTGGGTACGATGGTATGGGGAAGGCCCGGATTTTCCATGGCCTCTTAAGCACCAAGAGACTTCAAGAACCCACACTAGGCACTAATTACCAATCCAAACATGCTCTGATTATGACCAAACTTTGCAATCATGTGGGGGGGACCCACCCCCACATGCTTGCAAAGTTTGGTCCCCATCGGAGCATGTTTGGGTACGATGGTATGGGGAAGGCCCGGATTTTCCATGGCCTCTTAAGCACCAAGAGACTTCAAAAACCCGCACTGGGCACTAATTACCAATCCAAACATGCTGTGATTGTGACCAAACTTTGCAATCATGTGGGGGAGACCCACCCCCACATGCTTGCAAAGTTTGGTCCCTATCGGAGCATGTTTGGGTATGATGATATGGGGAAGGCCCGGATTTTCCATGGCCTCTTAAGCACCAAGAGACTTCAAAAACCCGCACTGGGCGCTAATTACCAATCCAAACATGCTCTGATTGTGACCAAACTTTGCAACCATGTGGGGGGGACCCACCCCCACATGCTTGCAAAGTTTGGTCCCTATCGGAGCATGTTTGGGTACGATGGTATGGGGAAGGCCCGGATTTTCCATGGCCTCTAAAGCACCAAGAGACTTGAAAAATCCGGACTGGGCACTAATTACCAATCCAAACATGCTCCGATGGGGACCAAACTTTGCAAGCATGTGGGGGGGACCCACCCCCACATGCTTGCAAAGTTTGGTCCCTATCGGAGCATGTTTGGGTACGATGGTATGGGGAAGGCCCGGATTTTCCATGGCCTCTTAAGCACCAAGAGACTTCAAGAACCCACACTAGGCACTAATTACCAATCCAAACATGCTCTGATTATGACCAAACTTTGCAATCATGTGGGGGGGAGCCACCCCCACATGCTTGCAAAGTTTGGTCCCCATCGGAGCATGTTTGGGTATGATGGTATGGGGAAGGCCCGGATTTTCCATGGCCTCTTAAGCACCAAGAGACTTCAAAAATCCGGACTGGGCGCTAATTACCAATCCAAACATACTCTCATTGTGACCAAACTTTGCAATCATGTGGGGGGGACCCACCCCCACATGCTTGCAAAGTTTGGTCCCTATCGGAGCATGTTTGGGTACGATGGTGTGGGGAAGGCCCGGATTGTCCATGGCCTCTTAAGCACCAAGAGACTTCAAAAACCCGCACTGGGTAGTAATTACCAATCCAAACATGCTCTGATTGTGACCAAACTTTTCAAGCATGTGGGGGGGACCCACCGCCACATGCTTGCAAAGTTTGGTCCCTATCGGAGCATGTTTGGGTACGATGGTTTGGGGAAGGCCCGGATTTTCCATGGCCTCTTAAGCACCAAGAGACTTGAAAAATCCGGACTGAGCACTAATTACCAATCCAAACATGCTCCGATGGGGACCAAACTTTGCAAGCATGTGGGGGGGACCCACCCCCACATGCTTGCAAAGTTTGGTCCCTATCGGAGCATGTTTGGGTACGATGGTATGGGGAAGGCCCGGATTTTCCATGGCCTCTTAAGCACCAAGAGACTTCAAGAACCCACACTAGGCACTAATTACCAATCCAAACATGCTTTGATTATGACCAAACTTTGCAATCATGTGGGGGGGACCCACCCCCACATGCTTGCAAAGTTTGGTCCCCATCGGAGCATGTTTGGGTACGATGGTATGGGGAAGGCTCGGATTTTCCATGGCCTCTTAAGCACCAAGAGACTTCAAAAACCCGCACTGGGCACTAATTACCAATCCAAACATGCTCTGATTGTGACCAAACTTTGCAATCATGTGGGGGAGACCCACCCCCACATGCTTGCAAAGTTTGGTCCCTATCGGAGCATGTTTGGGTATGATGATATGGGGAAGGCCCGGATTTTCCATGGCCTCTTAAGCACCAAGAGACTTCAAAAACCCGCACTGGGCACTAATTACCAATCCAAACATGCTCTGATTGTGACCAAACTTTGCAACCATGTGGGGGGGACCCACCCCCACATGCTTGCAAAGTTTGGTCCCTATCGGAGCATGTTTGGGTACGATGGTATGGGGAAGGCCCGGATTTTCCATGGCCTCTAAAGCACCAAGAGACTTGAAAAATCCGGACTGGGCACTAATTACCAATCCAAACATGCTCCGATGGGGACCAAACTTTGCAAGCATGTGGGGGAATTACCAATCCAAACATGCTCCGATGGGGACCAAACTTTGCAAGCATGTGGGGGGACCCACCCCCACATGCTTGCAAAGTTTGGTCCCTATCGGAGCATGTTTGGGTACGATGGTATGGGGAAGGCCCGGATTTTCCATGGCGTCTTAAGCACCAAGATACTTCAAAAAACCGGACTGGGCGCTAATCCAAACATGCTCTGATTGTGACCAAACTTTGCAAGCATGTGGGGGTGGGTCCCCCCCCATGCTTGCAAAGTTTGGTCCCCATCGGAGCATGTTTGGGTACGATGGTATGGGGAAGGCCCGGATTTTCCATGGCCTCTTAAGCACCAAGAGACTTCAAAAATCCGGACTGGGCGCTAATTACCAATCCAAACATACTCTCATTGTGACCAAACTTTGCAATCATGTGGGGGGGACCCACCCCCACATGCTTGCAAAGTTTGGTCCCTATCGGAGCATGTTTGGGTACGATGGTATGGGGAAGGCCCGGATTGTCCATGGCCTCTTAAGCACCAAGAGACTTCAAAAACCCGCACTGGGTAGTAATTACCAATCCAAACATGCTCTGATTGTGACCAAACTTTTCAAGCATGTGGGGGGGACCCACCCCCACATGCTTGCAAAGTTTGGTCCCTATCGGAGCATGTTTGGGTACGATGGTATGGGGAAGGCCCGGATTTTCCATGGCCTCTTAAGCACCAAGAGACTTGAAAAATCCGGACTGAGCACTATTTACCAATCCAAACATGCTCCGATGGGGACCAAACTTTGCAAGCATGTGGGGGGGACCCACCCCCACATGCTTGCAAAGTTTGGTCCCTATCGGAGCATGTTTGGGTACGATGGTATGGGGAAGGCCCGGATTTTCCATGGCCTCTTAAGCACCAAGAGACTTCAAGAACCCACACTAGGCACTAATTACCAATCCAAACATGCTCTGATTATGACCAAACTTTGCAATCATGTGGGGGGGACCCACCCCCACATGCTTGCAAAGTTTGGTCCCCATCGGAGCATGTTTGGGTACGATGGTATGGGGAAGGCCCGGATTTTCCATGGCCTCTTAAGCACCAAGAGACTTCAAAAACCCGCACTGGGCACTAATTACCAATCCAAACATGCTCTGATTGTGACCAAACTTTGCAATCATGTGGGGGAGACCCACCCCCACATGCTTGCAAAGTTTGGTCCCTATCGGAGCATGTTTGGGTATGATGATATGGGGAAGGCCCGGATTTTCCATGGCCTCTTAAGCACCAAGAGACTTCAAAAACCCGCACTGGGCGCTAATTACCAATCCAAACATGCTCTGATTGTGACCAAACTTTGCAACCATGTGGGGGGGACCCACCCCCACATGCTTGCAAAGTTTGGTCCCTATCGGAGCATGTTTGGGTACGATGGTATGGGGAAGGCCCGGATTTTCCATGGCCTCTAAAGCACCAAGAGACTTGAAAAATCCGGACTGGGCACTAATTACCAATCCAAACATGCTCCGATGGGGACCAAACTTTGCAAGCATGTGGGGGGGACCCACCCCCACATGCTTGCAAAGTTTGGTCCCTATCGGAGCATGTTTGGGTACGATGGCATGGGGAAGGCCCGGATTTTCCATGGCCTCTTAAGCACCAAGAGACTTGAAAAATCCGGACTGAGCACTAATTACCAATCCAAACATGCTCCGATGGGGACCAAACTTTGCAAGCATGTGGGGGTGGGTCCCCCCCATGCTTGCAAAGTTTGGTCCCCATCGGGTACGATGGTATGGGGAAGGCCCGGATTTTCCATGGCCTCTTAAGCACCAAGAGACTTGAAAAATCCGGACTGGGTGCTAATTACCAATCCAAACATGCTCTGATTGTGACCAAACTTTGCAAGCATGTGGGGGGGACCCACCCCCACATGCTTGCAAAGTTTGGTCCCCATCGGAGCATGTTTGGGTACGATGGTATGGGGAAGGCCCGGATTTTCCATGGCCTCTTAAGCACCAAGAGACTTCAAAAACCCGCATTGGGCACTACTTACCAATCCAAACATGCTCTGATTGTGACCAAACTTTGCAATCATGTGGGGGGGACCCACCCCCACATGCTTGCAAAGTTTGGTCCCTATCGGAGCATGTTTGGGTACGATGGTATGGGGAAGGCCCGGATTTTCCATGGCCTCTTAAGCACCAAGAGACTTCAAAAACCCGCACTGGGCGCTAATTACCAATCCAAACATGCTCTGATTGTGACCAAACTTTGCAAGCATGTGGGGGGGACCCACCCCCACATGCTTGCAAAGTTTGGTCCCTATCGGAGCATGTTTGGGTATGATGGTATGGGGAAGGCCCGGATTTTCCATGGCCTCTTAAACACCAAGAGACTTGAAAAATCCGGACTGGGCACTAATTACCAATCCAAACATGATCCGATGGGGACCAAACTTTGCAAGCATGTGGGGGGACCCACCCTCACATGCTTGCAAAGTTTGGTCCCTATCGGAGCATGTTTGGGTACGATGGTATGGGGAAGGCCCGGATTTTCCATGGCCTCTTAAGCACCAAGATACTTCAAAAATCCGGACTGGGCGCTAATCCAAACATGCTCTGATTGTGACCAAACTTTGCAAGCATGGGGGGGTGGGTCCCCCCCCATGCTTGCAAAGTTTGGTCCCCATCGGAGCATGTTTGGGTACGATGGTATGGGGAAGGCCCGGATTTTCCATGGCCTCTTAAGCACCAAGAGACTTGAAAAATCCGGACTGGGCGGCGCTAATTACCAATCCAAACATGCTCTGATTGTGACCAAACTTTGCAAGCATGTGGGGGGGACCCACCCCGACATGCTTGCAAATTTTGGTCCCCATCGGAGCATGTTTGGGTACGATGGTATGGGGAAGGCCCGGATTTTCCATGGCCTCTTAAGCACCAAGAGACTTCAAGAACCCACACTAGGCACTAATTACCAATCCAAACATGCTCTGATTATGACCAAACTTTGCAATCATGTGGGGGGGAGCCACCCCCACATGTTTGCAAAGTTTGGTCCCCATCGGAGCATGTTTGGGTACGATGGTATGGGGAAGGCCCGGATTTTCCATGGCCTCTTAAGCACCAAGAGACTTCAAAAATCCGGACTGGGCGCTAATTACCAATCCAAACATACTCTCATTGTGACCAAACTTTGCAATCATGTGGGGGGGACCCACCCCCACATGCTTGCAAAGTTTGGTCCCCATCGGCGGAGCATGTTTGGGTACGATGGTATGGGGAAGGCCCGGATTGTCCATGGCCTCTTAAGCACCAAGAGACTTCAAAAACCCGCACTGGGTAGTAATTACCAATCCAAACATGCTCTGATTGTGACCAAACTTTTCAAGCATGTGGGGGGGACCCACCCCCACATGCTTGCAAAGTTTGGTCCCTATCGGAGCATGTTTGGGTACGATGGTATGGGGAAGGCCCGGATTTTCCATGGCCTCTTAAGCACCAAGAGACTTGAAAAATCCGGACTGAGCACTAATTACCAATCTAAACATGCTCCGATGGGGACCAAACTTTGCAAGCATGTGGGGGGGACCCACCCCCACATGCTTGCAAAGTTTGGTCCCTATCGGAGCATGTTTGGGTACGATGGTATGGGGAAGGCCCGGATTTTCCATGGCCTCTTAAGCACCAAGAGACTTCAAGAACCCACACTAGGCACTAATTACCAATCCAAACATGCTCTGATTATGACCAAACTTTGCAATCATGTGGAGGGGACCCACCCCCACATGCTTGCAAAGTTTTGTCCCCATCGGAGCATGTTTGGGTACGATGGTATGGGGAAGGCCCGGATTTTCCATGGCCTCTTAAGCACCAAGAGACTTCAAAAACCCGCACTGGGCACTAATTACCAATCCAAACATGCTCTGATTGTGACCAAACTTTGCAATCATGTGGGGGAGACCCACCCCCACATGCTTGCAAAGTTTGGTCCCTATCGGAGCATGTTTGGGTACGATGATATGGGGAAGGCCCGGATTTTCCATGGCCTCTTAAGCACCAAGAGACTTCAAAAACCCGCACTGGGCGCTAATTACCAATCCAAACATGCTCTGATTGTGACCAAACTTTGCAAGCATGTGGGGGGGACCCACCCCCACATGCTTGCAAAGTTTGGTCCCTATCGGAGCATGTTTGGGTATGATGGTATGGGGAAGGCCCGGATTTTCCATGGCCTCTTAAACACCAAGAGACTTGAAAAATCCGGACTGGGCACTAATTACCAATCCAAACATGATCCGATGGGGACCAAACTTTGCAAGCATGTGGGGGGACCCACCCTCACATGCTTGCAAAGTTTGGTCCCTATCGGAGCATGTTTGGGTACGATGGTATGGGGAAGGCCCGGATTTTCCATGGCCTCTTAAGCACCAAGATACTTCAAAAATCCGGACTGGGCGCTAATCCAAACATGCTCTGATTGTGACCAAACTTTGCAAGCATGGGGGGGTGGGTCCCCCCCCATGCTTGCAAAGTTTGGTCCCCATCGGAGCATGTTTGGGTACGATGGTATGGGGAAGGCCCGGATTTTCCATGGCCTCTTAAGCACCAAGAGACTTGAAAAATCCGGACTGGGCGGCGCTAATTACCAATCCAAACATGCTCTGATTGTGACCAAACTTTGCAAGCATGTGGGGGGGACCCACCCCGACATGCTTGCAAATTTTGGTCCCCATCGGAGCATGTTTGGGTACGATGGTATGGGGAAGGCCCGGATTTTCCATGGCCTCTTAAGCACCAAGAGACTTCAAGAACCCACACTAGGCACTAATTACCAATCCAAACATGCTCTGATTATGACCAAACTTTGCAATCATGTGGGGGGGAGCCACCCCCACATGTTTGCAAAGTTTGGTCCCCATCGGAGCATGTTTGGGTACGATGGTATGGGGAAGGCCCGGATTTTCCATGGCCTCTTAAGCACCAAGAGACTTCAAAAATCCGGACTGGGCGCTAATTACCAATCCAAACATAATCTCATTGTGACCAAACTTTGCAATCATGTGGGGGGGACCCACCCCCACATGCTTGCAAAGTTTGGTCCCCATCGGCGGAGCATGTTTGGGTACGATGGTATGGGGAAGGCCCGGATTGTCCATGGCCTCTTAAGCACCAAGAGACTTCAAAAACCCGCACTGGGTAGTAATTACCAATCCAAACATGCTCTGATTGTGACCAAACTTTTCAAGCATGTGGGGGGGACCCACCCCCACATGCTTGCAAAGTTTGGTCCCTATCGGAGCATGTTTGGGTACGATGGTATGGGGAAGGCCCGGATTTTCCATGGCCTCTTAAGCACCAAGAGACTTGAAAAATCCGGACTGAGCACTAATTACCAATCTAAACATGCTCCGATGGGGACCAAACTTTGCAAGCATGTGGGGGGGACCCACCCCCACATGCTTGCAAAGTTTGGTCCCTATCGGAGCATGTTTGGGTACGATGGTATGGGGAAGGCCCGGATTTTCCATGGCCTCTTAAGCACCAAGAGACTTCAAGAACCCACACTAGGCACTAATTACCAATCCAAACATGCTCTGATTATGACCAAACTTTGCAATCATGTGGAGGGGACCCACCCCCACATGCTTGCAAAGTTTGGTCCCCATCGGAGCATGTTTGGGTACGATGGTATGGGGAAGGCCCGGATTTTCCATGGCCTCTTAAGCACCAAGAGACTTCAAAAACCCGCACTGGGCACTAATTACCAATCCAAACATGCTCTGATTGTGACCAAACTTTGCAATCATGTGGGGGAGACCCACCCCCACATGCTTGCAAAGTTTGGTCCCTATCGGAGCATGTTTGGGTACGATGATATGGGGAAGGCCCGGATTTTCCATGGCCTCTTAAGCACCAAGAGACTTCAAAAACCCGCACTGGGCGCTAATTACCAATCCAAACATGGTCTGATTGTGACCAAACTTTGCAACCATGTGGGGGGGACCCACCCCCACATGCTTGCAAAGTTTGGTCCCTATCGGAGCATGTTTGGGTACGATGGTATGGGGAAGGCCCGGATTGTCCATGGCCTCTTAAGCACCAAGAGACTTCAAAAACCCGCACTGGGTAGTAATTACCAATCCAAACATGCTCTGATTGTGACCAAACTTTTCAAGCATGTGGGGGGGACCCACCCCCACATGCTTGCAAAGTTTGGTCCCTATCGGAGCATGTTTGGGTACGATGGTATGGGGAAGGCCCGGATTTTCCATGGCCTCTTAAGCACCAAGAGACTTGAAAAATCCGGACTGAGCACTAATTACCAATCTAAACATGCTCCGATGGGGACCAAACTTTGCAAGCATGTGGGGGGGACCCACCCCCACATGCTTGCAAAGTTTGGTCCCTATCGGAGCATGTTTGGGTACGATGGTATGGGGAAGGCCCGGATTTTCCATGGCCTCTTAAGCACCAAGAGACTTCAAGAACCCACACTAGGCACTAATTACCAATCCAAACATGCTCTGATTATGACCAAACTTTGCAATCATGTGGGGGGGAGCCACCCCCACATGCTTGCAAAGTTTGGTCCCCATCGGAGCATGTTTGGGTATGATGGTATGGGGAAGGCCCGGATTTTCCATGGCCTCTTAAGCACCAAGAGACTTCAAAAATCCGGACTGGGCGCTAATTACCAATCCAAACATACTCTCATTGTGACCAAACTTTGCAATCATGTGGGGGGGACCCACCCCCACATGCTTGCAAAGTTTGGTCCCTATCGGAGCATGTTTGGGTACGATGGTGTGGGGAAGGCCCGGATTGTCCATGGCCTCTTAAGCACCAAGAGACTTCAAAAACCCGCACTGGGTAGTAATTACCAATCCAAACATGCTCTGATTGTGACCAAACTTTTCAAGCATGTGGGGGGGACCCACCGCCACATGCTTGCAAAGTTTGGTCCCTATCGGAGCATGTTTGGGTACGATGGTTTGGGGAAGGCCCGGATTTTCCATGGCCTCTTAAGCACCAAGAGACTTGAAAAATCCGGACTGAGCACTAATTACCAATCCAAACATGCTCCGATGGGGACCAAACTTTGCAAGCATGTGGGGGGGACCCACCCCCACATGCTTGCAAAGTTTGGTCCCTATCGGAGCATGTTTGGGTACGATGGTATGGGGAAGGCCCGGATTTTCCATGGCCTCTTAAGCACCAAGAGACTTCAAGAACCCACACTAGGCACTAATTACCAATCCAAACATGCTTTGATTATGACCAAACTTTGCAATCATGTGGGGGGGACCCACCCCCACATGCTTGCAAAGTTTGGTCCCCATCGGAGCATGTTTGGGTACGATGGTATGGGGAAGGCTCGGATTTTCCATGGCCTCTTAAGCACCAAGAGACTTCAAAAACCCGCACTGGGCACTAATTACCAATCCAAACATGCTCTGATTGTGACCAAACTTTGCAATCATGTGGGGGAGACCCACCCCCACATGCTTGCAAAGTTTGGTCCCTATCGGAGCATGTTTGGGTATGATGATATGGGGAAGGCCCGGATTTTCCATGGCCTCTTAAGCACCAAGAGACTTCAAAAACCCGCACTGGGCACTAATTACCAATCCAAACATGCTCTGATTGTGACCAAACTTTGCAACCATGTGGGGGGGACCCACCCCCACATGCTTGCAAAGTTTGGTCCCTATCGGAGCATGTTTGGGTACGATGGTATGGGGAAGGCCCGGATTTTCCATGGCCTCTAAAGCACCAAGAGACTTGAAAAATCCGGACTGGGCACTAATTACCAATCCAAACATGCTCCGATGGGGACCAAACTTTGCAAGCATGTGGGGGAATTACCAATCCAAACATGCTCCGATGGGGACCAAACTTTGCAAGCATGTGGGGGGACCCACCCCCACATGCTTGCAAAGTTTGGTCCCTATCGGAGCATGTTTGGGTACGATGGTATGGGGAAGGCCCGGATTTTCCATGGCCTCTTAAGCACCAAGATACTTCAAAAAACCGGACTGGGCGCTAATCCAAACATGCTCTGATTGTGACCAAACTTTGCAAGCATGTGGGGGTGGGTCCCCCCCCATGCTTGCAAAGTTTGGTCCCCATCGGAGCATGTTTGGGTACGATGGTATGGGGAAGGCCCGGATTTTCCATGGCCTCTTAAGCACCAAGAGACTTCAAAAATCCGGACTGGGCGCTAATTACCAATCCAAACATACTCTCATTGTGACCAAACTTTGCAATCATGTGGGGGGGACCCACCCCCACATGCTTGCAAAGTTTGGTCCCTATCGGAGCATGTTTGGGTACGATGGTATGGGGAAGGCCCGGATTGTCCATGGCCTCTTAAGCACCAAGAGACTTCAAAAACCCGCACTGGGTAGTAATTACCAATCCAAACATGCTCTGATTGTGACCAAACTTTTCAAGCATGTGGGGGGGACCCACCCCCACATGCTTGCAAAGTTTGGTCCCTATCGGAGCATGTTTGGGTACGATGGTATGGGGAAGGCCCGGATTTTCCATGGCCTCTTAAGCACCAAGAGACTTGAAAAATCCGGACTGAGCACTATTTACCAATCCAAACATGCTCCGATGGGGACCAAACTTTGCAAGCATGTGGGGGGGACCCACCCCCACATGCTTGCAAAGTTTGGTCCCTATCGGAGCATGTTTGGGTACGATGGTATGGGGAAGGCCCGGATTTTCCATGGCCTCTTAAGCACCAAGAGACTTCAAGAACCCACACTAGGCACTAATTACCAATCCAAACATGCTCTGATTATGACCAAACTTTGCAATCATGTGGGGGGGACCCACCCCCACATGCTTGCAAAGTTTGGTCCCCATCGGAGCATGTTTGGGTACGATGGTATGGGGAAGGCCCGGATTTTCCATGGCCTCTTAAGCACCAAGAGACTTCAAAAACCCGCACTGGGCACTAATTACCAATCCAAACATGCTCTGATTGTGACCAAACTTTGCAATCATGTGGGGGAGACCCACCCCCACATGCTTGCAAAGTTTGGTCCCTATCGGAGCATGTTTGGGTATGATGATATGGGGAAGGCCCGGATTTTCCATGGCCTCTTAAGCACCAAGAGACTTCAAAAACCCGCACTGGGCGCTAATTACCAATCCAAACATGCTCTGATTGTGACCAAACTTTGCAACCATGTGGGGGGGACCCACCCCCACATGCTTGCAAAGTTTGGTCCCTATCGGAGCATGTTTGGGTACGATGGTATGGGGAAGGCCCGGATTTTCCATGGCCTCTAAAGCACCAAGAGACTTGAAAAATCCGGACTGGGCACTAATTACCAATCCAAACATGCTCCGATGGGGACCAAACTTTGCAAGCATGTGGGGGGGACCCACCCCCACATGCTTGCAAAGTTTGGTCCCTATCGGAGCATGTTTGGGTACGATGGCATGGGGAAGGCCCGGATTTTCCATGGCCTCTTAAGCACCAAGAGACTTGAAAAATCCGGACTGAGCACTAATTGCCAATCCAAACATGCTCCGATGGGGACCAAACTTTGCAAGCATGTGGGGGTGGGTCCCCCCCATGCTTGCAAAGTTTGGTCCCCATCGGGTACGATGGTATGGGGAAGGCCCGGATTTTCCATGGCCTCTTAAGCACCAAGAGACTTGAAAAATCCGGACTGGGTGCTAATTACCAATCCAAACATGCTCTGATTGTGACCAAACTTTGCAAGCATGTGGGGGGGACCCACCCCCACATGCTTGCAAAGTTTGGTCCCCATCGGAGCATGTTTGGGTACGATGGTATGGGGAAGGCCCGGATTTTCCATGGCCTCTTAAGCACCAAGAGACTTCAAAAACCCGCATTGGGCACTAATTACCAATCCAAACATGCTCTGATTGTGACCAAACTTTGCAATCATGTGGGGGGGACCCACCCCCACATGCTTGCAAAGTTTGGTCCCTATCGGAGCATGTTTGGGTACGATGGTATGGGGAAGGCCCGGATTTTCCATGGCCTCTTAAGCACCAAGAGACTTCAAAAACCCGCACTGGGCGCTAATTACCAATCCAAACATGCTCTGATTGTGACCAAACTTTGCAAGCATGTGGGGGGGACCCACCCCCACATGCTTGCAAAGTTTGGTCCCTATCGGAGCATGTTTGGGTATGATGGTATGGGGAAGGCCCGGATTTTCCATGGCCTCTTAAACACCAAGAGACTTGAAAAATCCGGACTGGGCACTAATTACCAATCCAAACATGATCCGATGGGGACCAAACTTTGCAAGCATGTGGGGGGACCCACCCTCACATGCTTGCAAAGTTTGGTCCCTATCGGAGCATGTTTGGGTACGATGGTATGGGGAAGGCCCGGATTTTCCATGGCCTCTTAAGCACCAAGATACTTCAAAAATCCGGACTGGGCGCTAATCCAAACATGCTCTGATTGTGACCAAACTTTGCAAGCATGGGGGGGTGGGTCCCCCCCCATGCTTGCAAAGTTTGGTCCCCATCGGAGCATGTTTGGGTACGATGGTATGGGGAAGGCCCGGATTTTCCATGGCCTCTTAAGCACCAAGAGACTTGAAAAATCCGGACTGGGCGGCGCTAATTACCAATCCAAACATGCTCTGATTGTGACCAAACTTTGCAAGCATGTGGGGGGGACCCACCCCGACATGCTTGCAAATTTTGGTCCCCATCGGAGCATGTTTGGGTACGATGGTATGGGGAAGGCCCGGATTTTCCATGGCCTCTTAAGCACCAAGAGACTTCAAGAACCCACACTAGGCACTAATTACCAATCCAAACATGCTCTGATTATGACCAAACTTTGCAATCATGTGGGGGGGAGCCACCCCCACATGTTTGCAAAGTTTGGTCCCCATCGGAGCATGTTTGGGTACGATGGTATGGGGAAGGCCCGGATTTTCCATGGCCTCTTAAGCACCAAGAGACTTCAAAAATCCGGACTGGGCGCTAATTACCAATCCAAACATACTCTCATTGTGACCAAACTTTGCAATCATGTGGGGGGGACCCACCCCCACATGCTTGCAAAGTTTGGTCCCCATCGGCGGAGCATGTTTGGGTACGATGGTATGGGGAAGGCCCGGATTGTCCATGGCCTCTTAAGCACCAAGAGACTTCAAAAACCCGCACTGGGTAGTAATTACCAATCCAAACATGCTCTGATTGTGACCAAACTTTTCAAGCATGTGGGGGGGACCCACCCCCACATGCTTGCAAAGTTTGGTCCCTATCGGAGCATGTTTGGGTACGATGGTATGGGGAAGGCCCGGATTTTCCATGGCCTCTTAAGCACCAAGAGACTTGAAAAATCCGGACTGAGCACTAATTACCAATCTAAACATGCTCCGATGGGGACCAAACTTTGCAAGCATGTGGGGGGGACCCACCCCCACATGCTTGCAAAGTTTGGTCCCTATCGGAGCATGTTTGGGTACGATGGTATGGGGAAGGCCCGGATTTTCCATGGCCTCTTAAGCACCAAGAGACTTCAAGAACCCACACTAGGCACTAATTACCAATCCAAACATGCTCTGATTATGACCAAACTTTGCAATCATGTGGAGGGGACCCACCCCCACATGCTTGCAAAGTTTGGTCCCCATCGGAGCATGTTTGGGTACGATGGTATGGGGAAGGCCCGGATTTTCCATGGCCTCTTAAGCACCAAGAGACTTCAAAAACCCGCACTGGGCACTAATTACCAATCCAAACATGCTCTGATTGTGACCAAACTTTGCAATCATGTGGGGGAGACCCACCCCCACATGCTTGCAAAGTTTGGTCCCTATCGGAGCATGTTTGGGTACGATGATATGGGGAAGGCCCGGATTTTCCATGGCCTCTTAAGCACCAAGAGACTTCAAAAACCCGCACTGGGCGCTAATTACCAATCCAAACATGCTCTGATTGTGACCAAACTTTGCAACCATGTGGGGGGGACCCACCCCCACATGCTTGCAAAGTTTGGTCCCTATCGGAGCATGTTTGGGTACGATGGTATGGGGAAGGCCCGGATTTTCCATGGCCTCTAAAGCACCAAGAGACTTGAAAAATCCGGACTGGGCACTAATTACCAATCCAAACATGCTCCGATGGGGACCAAACTTTGCAAGCATGTGGGGGGGACCCACCCCCACATGCTTGCAAAGTTTGGTCCCTATCGGAGCATGTTTGGGTACGATGGCATGGGTAAGGCCCGGATTTTCCATGGCCTCTTAAGCACCAAGATACTTCAAAAATCCGGACTGCGCGCTAATTACCAATCCAAACATGCTCTGATTGTGACCAAACTTTGCAAGCATGTGGGGGTGGGTCCCCCCCATGCTTGCAAAGTTTGGTCCCCATCGGAGCATGTTTGGGTACGATGGTATGGGGAAGGCCCGGATTTTCCATGGCCTCTTAAGCACCAAGAGACTTGAAAAATCCGGACTGGGTGCTAATTACCAATCCAAACATGCTCCGATGGGGACCAAACTTTGCAAGCATGTGGGGGGACCCACCCCCACATGCTTGCAAAGTTTGGTCCATATCGGAGCATGTTTGGGTACGATGGTATGGGGAAGGCCCGGATTTTCCATGGCCTCTTAAGCACCAAGATACTTCAAAAATCCGGACTGGGCGCTAATCCAAACATGCTCTGATTGTGACCAAACTTTGCAAGCATGTGGGGGTGGGTCCCCCCCCATGCTTGCAAAGTTTGGTCCCCATCGCAGCATGTTTGGGTACGATGGTATGGGGAAGGCCCGGATTTTCCATGGCCTCTTAAGCACCAAGAGACTTGAAAAATCCGGACTGGGCGGCGCTAATTACCAATCCAAACATGCTCTGATTGTGACCAAACTTTGCAAGCATGTGGGGGGGACCCACCCCGACATGCTTGCAAATTTTGGTCCCCATCGGAGCATGTTTGGGTACGATGGTATGGGGAAGGTCCGGATTTTCCATGGCCTCTTAAGCACCAAGAGACTTCAAGAACCCACACTAGGCACTAATTACCAATCCAAACATGCTCTGATTATGACCAAACTTTGCAATCATGTGGGGGGGAGCCACCCCCACATGTTTGCAAAGTTTGGTCCCCATCGGAGCATGTTTGGGTACGATGGTATGGGGAAGGCCCGGATTTTCCATGGCCTCTTAAGCACCAAGAGACTTCAAAAATCCGGACTGGGCGCTAATTACCAATCCAAACATACTCTCATTGTGACCAAACTTTGCAATCATGTGGGGGGGACCCACCCCCACATGCTTGCAAAGTTTGGTCCCCATCGGAGCATGTTTGGGTACGATGGTATGGGGAAGGCCCGGATTGTCCATGGCCTCTTAAGCACCAAGAGACTTCAAAAACCCGCACTGGGTAGTAATTACCAATCCAAACATGCTCTGATTGTGACCAAACTTTTCAAGCATGTGGGGGGGACCCACCCCCACATGCTTGCAAAGTTTTGTCCCTATCGGAGCATGTTTGGGTACGAAGGTATGGGGAAGGCCTGTATTTTCCATGGCCTCTTAAGCACCAAGAGACTTGAAAAATCCGGACTGAGCACTAATTACCAATCCAAACATGCTCCGATGGGGACCAAACTTTGCAAGCATGTGGGGGGGACCCACCCCCACATGCTTGCAAAGTTTAATCCCTATCGGAGCATGTTTGGGTACGATGGTATGGGGAAGGCCCGGATTTTCCATGGCCTCTTAAGCACCAAGAGACTTCAAGAACCCACACTAGGCACTAATTACCAATCCAAACATGCTCTGATTATGACCAAACTTTGCAATCATGTGGGGGGGACCCACCCCCACATGCTTGCAAAGTTTGGTCCCCATCGGAGCATGTTTGGGTACGATGGTATGGGGAAGGCCCGGATTTTCCATGGCCTCTTAAGAACCAAGAGACTGCAAAAACCCGCACTGGGCACTAATTACCAATCCAAACATGCTCTGATTGTGACCAAACTTTGCAATCATGTGGGGGAGACCCACCCCCACATGCTTGCAAAGTTTGGTCCCTATCGGAGCATGTTTGGGTACGATGATATGGGGAAGGCCCGGATTTTCCATGGCCTCTTAAGCACCAAGAGACTTCAAAAACCCGCACTGGGCGCTAATTACCAATCCAAACATGCTCTGATTGTGACCAAACTTTGAAACCATGTGGGGGGGACCCACCCCCACATGCTTGCAAAGTTTGGTCCCTATCGGAGCATGTTTGGGTACGATGGTATGGGGAAGGCCCGGATTTTCCATGGCCTCTAAAGCACCAAGAGACTTGAAAAATCCGGACTGGGCACTAATTACCAATCCAAACATGCTCCGATGGGGACCAAACTTTGCAAGCATGTGGGGGGGACCCACCCCCACATGCTTGCAAAGTTTGGTCCCTATCGGAGCATGTTTGGGTACGATGGCATGGGGAAGGCCCGGATTTTCCATGGCCTCTTAAGCACCAAGATACTTCAAAAATCCGGACTGCGCGCTAATTACCAATCCAAACATGCTCTGATTGTGACCAAACTTTGCAAGCATGTGGGGGTGGGTCCCCCCCATGCTTGCAAAGTTTGGTCCCCATCGGAGCATGTTTGGGTACGATGGTATGGGGAAGGCCCGGATTTTCCATGGCCTCTTAAGCACCAAGAGACTTGAAAAATCCGGACTGGGCGGCGCTAATTACCAATCCAAACATGCTCTGATTGTGACCAAACTTTGCAAGCATGTGGGGGGGACCCACCCCGACATGCTTGCAAATTTTGGTCCCCATCGGAGCATGTTTGGGTATGATGGTATGGGGAAGGCCCGGATTTTCCATGGCCTCTTAAGCACCAAGAGACTTCAAGAACCCACACTAGGCACTAATTACCAATCCAAACATGCTCTGATTATGACCAAACTTTGCAATCATGTGGGGGGGAGCCACCCCCACATGTTTGCAAAGTTTGGTCCCCATCGGAGCATGTTTGGGTACGATGGTATGGGGAAGGCCCGGATTTTCCATGGCCTCTTAAGCACCAAGAGACTTCAAAAATCCGGACTGGGCGCTAATTACCAATCCAAACATACTCTCATTGTGACCAAACTTTGCAATCATGTGGGGGGGACCCACGCCCACATGCTTGCAAAGTTTGGTCCCCATCGGAGCATGTTTGGGTACGATGGTATGGGGAAGGCCCGGATTGTCCATGGCCTCTTAAGCACCAAGAGACTTCAAAAACCCGCACTGGGTAGTAATTACCAATCCAAACATGCTCTGATTGTGACCAAACTTTTCAAGCATGTGGAGGGGACCCACCCCCACATGCTTGCAAAGTTTGGTCCCCATCGGAGCATGTTTGGGTACGATGGTATGGGGAAGGCCCGGATTTTCCATGGCCTCTTAAGCACCAAGAGACTTGAAAAATCCGGACTGAGCACTAATTACCAATCCAAACATGCTCCGATGGGGACCAAACTTTGCAAGCATGTGGGGGGGACCCACCCCCACATGCTTGCAAAGTTTGGTCCCTATCGGAGCATGTTTGGGTACGATGGTATGGGGAAGGCCCGGATTTTCCATGGCCTCTTAAGCACCAAGAGACTTCAAGAACCCACACTAGGCACTAATTACCAATCCAAACATGCTCTGATTATGACCAAACTTTGCAATCATGTGGGGGGACCCACCCCCACATGCTTGCAAAGTTTGGTCCCCATCAGAGCATGTTTGGGTACGATGGTATGGGGAAGGCCCGGATTTTCTATGGCCTCTTAAGCACCAAGAGACTTCAAAAACCCACACTGGGCACTAATTACCAATCCAAACATGCTCTGATTGTGACCAAACTTTGCAATCATGTGGGGGAGACCCACCCCCACATGCTTGCAAAGTTTGGTCCCTATCGGAGCATGTTTGGGTATGATGATATGGGGAAGGCCCGGATTTTCCATGGCCTCTTAAGCACCAAGAGACTTCAAAAACCCGCACTGGGCGCTAATTACCAATCCAAACATGCTCTGATTGTGACCAAACTTTGCAACCATGTGGGGGGGACCCACCCCCACATGCTTGCAAAGTTTGGTCCCTATCGGAGCATGTTTGGGTACGATGGTATGGGGAAGGCCCGGATTTTCCATGGCCTCTTAAGCACCAAGAGACTTCAAAAATCCGGACTGGGCGCTAATTACCAATCCAAACATACTCTCATTGTGACCAAACTTTGCAATCATGTGGGGGGGACCCACGCCCACATGCTTGCAAAGTTTGGTCCCCATCGGAGCATGTTTGGGTACGATGGCATGGGGAAGGCCCGGATTTTCCATGGCCTCTTAAGCACCAAGATACTTCAAAAATCCGGACTGCGTGCTAATTACCAATCCAAACATGCTCTGATTGTGACCAAACTTTGCAAGCATGTGGGGGTGGGTCGCCCCCATGCTTGCAAAGTTTGGTCCCCATCGGAGCATGTTTGGGTACGATGGTATGGGGAAGGCCCGGATTTTCCATGGCCTCTTAAGCACCAAGAGACTTGAAAAATCCGGACTGGGTGCTAATTACCAATCCAAACATGCTCTGATTGTGACCAAACTTTGCAAGCATGTGGGGGGGACCCACCCCCACATGCTTGCAAAGTTTGGTCCCCATCGGAGCATGTTTGGGTACGATGGTATGGGGAAGGCCCGGATTTTCCATGGCCTCTTAAGCACCAAGAGACTTCAAAAACCCGCATTGGGCACTAATTACCAATCCAAACATGCTCTGATTGTGACCAAACTTTGCAATCATGTGGGGGGGACCCACCCCCACATGCTTGCAAAGTTTGGTCCCTATCGGAGCATGTTTGGGTACGATGGTATGGGGAAGGCCCGGATTTTCTATGGCCTCTTAAGCACCAAGAGACTTCAAAAACCCGCACTGGGTGCTAATGACCAATCCAAACATGCTCTGATTGTGACCAAACTTTGCAAGCATGTGGGGGGGACCCACCCCCACATGCTTGCAAAGTTTGGTCCCTATCGGAGCATGTTTGGGTATGATGGTATGGGGAAGGCCCGGATTTTCCATGGCCTCTTAAGCACCAAGAGACTTGAAAAATCCGGACTGGGCACTAATTACCAATCCAAACATGCTCCGATGGGGACCAAACTTTGCAAGCATGTGGGGGGACCCACCCCCACATGCTTGCAAAGTTTGGTCCCTATCGGAGCATGTTTGGGTACGATGGTATGGGGAAGGCCCGGATTTTCCATGGCCTCTTAAGCACCAAGATACTTCAAAAATCCGGACTGGGCGCTAATCCAAACATGCTCTGATTGTGACCAAACTTTGCAAGCATGTGGGGGTGGGTCCCCCCCATGCTTGCAAAGTTTGGTCCCCATCGGAGCATGTTTGGGTACGATGGTATGGGGAAGGCCCGGATTTTCCATGGCCTCTAAAGCACCAAGAGACTTGAAAAATCCGGACTGGGCACTAATTACCAATCCAAACATGCTCCGATGGGGACCAAACTTTGCAAGCATGTGGGGGGGACCCACCCCCACATGCTTGCAAAGTTTGGTCCCTATCGGAGCATGTTTGGGTACGATGGCATGGGGAAGGCCCGGATTTTCCATGGCCTCTTAAGCACCAAGATACTTCAAAAATCCGGACTGCGCGCTAATTACCAATCCAAACATGCTCTGATTGTGACCAAACTTTGCAAGCATGTGGGGGTGGGTCCCCCCCATGCTTGCAAAGTTTGGTCCCCATCGGAGCATGTTTGGGTATGATGGTATGGGGAAGGCCCAGATTTTCCATGGCCTCTTAAGCACCAAGAGACTTGAAAAATCCGGATTGGGTGCTAATTACCAATCCAAACATGCTCTGATTGTGATTAAACTTTGCAAGCATGTGGGGGGGACCCACCCCCACATGCTTGCAAAGTTTGGTCCCCATCGGAGCATGTTTGGGTACGATGGTATGGGGAAGGCCCGGATTTTCCATGGCCTCTTAAGCACCAAGAGACTTCAAAAACCCGCATTGGGCACTAATTACCAATCCAAACATGCTCTGATTGTGACCAAACTTTGCAATCATGTGGGGGGGACCCACCCCCACATGCTTGCAAAGTTTGGTCCCTATCGGAGCATGTTTGGGTACGATGGTATGGGGAAGGCCCGGATTTTCCATGGCCTCTTAAGCACCAAGAGACTTCAAAAACCCGCACTGGGCGCTAATTACCAATCCAAACATGCTCTGATTGTGACCAAACTTTGCAAGCATGTGGGGGGGACCCACCCCCACATGCTTGCAAAGTTTGGTCCCTATCGGAGCATGTTTGGGTATGATGGTATGGGGAAGGCCCGGATTTTCCATGGCCTCTTAAGCACCAAGAGACTTGAAAAATCCGGACTGGGCACTAATTACCAATCCAAACATGCTCCGATGGGGACCAAACTTTGCAAGCATGTGGGGGGACCCACCCCCACATGCTTGCAAAGTTTGGTCCCTATCGGAGCATGTTTGGGTACGATGGTATGGGGAAGGCCCAGATTTTCCATGGCCTCTTAAGCACCAAGATACTTCAAAAATCCGGACTGGGCGCTAATCCAAACATGCTCTGATTGTGACCAAACTTTGCAAGAATGTGGGGGTGGGTCCCCCCCATGCTTGCAAAGTTTGGTCCCCATCGGAGCATGTTTGGGTACGATGGTATGGGGAAGGCCCGGATTTTCCATGGCCTCTTAAGCACCAAGAGACTTGAAAAATCCGGACTGGGCGGCGCTAATTACCAATCCAAACATGCTCTGATTGTGACCAAACTTTGCAAGCATGTGGGGGGGACCCACCCCGACATGCTTGCAAATTTTGGTCCCCATCGGAGCATGTTTGGGTATGATGGTATGGGGAAGGCCCGGATTTTCGATGGCCTCTTAAGCACCAAGAGACTTCAAGAACCCACACTAGGCACTAATTACCAATCCAAACATGCTCTGATTATGACCAAACTTTGCAATCATGTGGGGGGGAGCCACCCCCACATGTTTGCAAAGTTTGGTCCCCATCGGAGCATGTTTGGGTACGATGGTATGGGGAAGGCCCGGATTTTCCATGGCCTCTTAAGCACCAAGAGACTTCAAAAATCCGGACTGGGCGCTAATTACCAATCCAAACATACTCTCATTGTGACCAAACTTTGCAATCATGTGGGGGGGACCCACGCCCACATGCTTGCAAAGTTTGGTCCCCATCGGAGCATGTTTGGGTACGATGGTATGGGGAAGGCCCGGATTGTCCATGGCCTCTTAAGCACCAAGAGACTTCAAAAACCCGCACTGGGTAGTAATTACCAATCCAAACATGCTCTGATTGTGACCAAACTTTTCAAGCATGTGGGGGGGACCCACCCCCACATGCTTGCAAAGTTTGGTCCCTATCGGAGCATGTTTGGGTACGATGGTATGGGGAAGGCCCGGATTTTCCATGGCCTCTTAAGCACCAAGAGACTTGAAAAATCCGGACTGAGCACTAATTACCAATCCAAACATGCTCCGATGGGGACCAAACTTTGCAAGCATGTGGGGGGGACCCACCCCCACATGCTTGCAAAGTTTGGTCCCTATCGGAGCATGTTTGGGTACGATGGTATGGGGAAGGCCCGGATTTTCCATGGCCTCTTAAGCACCAAGAGACTTCAAGAACCCACACTAGGCACTAATTACCAATCCAAACATGCTCTGATTATGACCAAACTTTGCAATCATGTGGGGGGACCCACCCCCACATGCTTGCAAAGTTTGGTCCCCATCAGAGCATGTTTGGGTACGATGGTATGGGGAAGGCCCGGATTTTCCATGGCCTCTTAAGCACCAAGAGACTTCAAAAACCCACACTGGGTACTAATTACCAATCCAAACATGCTCTGATTGTGACCAAACTTTGCAATCATGTGGGGGAGACCCACCCCCACATGCTTGCAAAGTTTGGTCCCTATCGGAGCATGTTTGGGTATGATGATATGGGGAAGGCCCGGATTTTCCATGGCCTCTTAAGCACCAAGAGACTTCAAAAACCCGCACTGGGCGCTAATTACCAATCCAAACATGCTCTGATTGTGACCAAACTTTGCAACCATGTGGGGGGGACCCACCCCCACATGCTTGCAAAGTTTGGTCCCTATCGGAGCATGTTTGGGTACGATGGTATGGGGAAGGCCCGGATTTTCCATGGCCTCTAAAGCACCAAGAGACTTGAAAAATCCGGACTGGGCACTAATTACCAATCCAAACATGCTCCGATGGGGACCAAACTTTGCAAGCATGTGGGGGGGACCCACCCCCACATGCTTGCAAAGTTTGGTCCCTATCGGAGCATGTTTGGGTACGATGGCATGGGGAAGGCCCGGATTTTCCATGGCCTCTTAAGCACCAAGATACTTCAAAAATCCGGACTGCGCGCTAATTACCAATCCAAACATGCTCTGATTGTGACCAAACTTTGCAAGCATGTGGGGGTGGGTCCCCCCCATGCTTGCAAAGTTTGGTCCCCATCGGAGCATGTTTGGGTATGATGGTATGGGGAAGGCCCAGATTTTCCATGGCCTCTTAAGCACCAAGAGACTTGAAAAATCCGGATTGGGTGCTAATTACCAATCCAAACATGCTCTGATTGTGATTAAACTTTGCAAGCATGTGGGGGGGACCCACCCCCACATGCTTGCAAAGTTTGGTCCCCATCGGAGCATGTTTGGGTACGATGGTATGGGGAAGGCCCGGATTTTCCATGGCCTCTTAAGCACCAAGAGACTTCAAAAACCCGCATTGGGCACTAATTACCAATCCAAACATGCTCTGATTGTGACCAAACTTTGCAATCATGTGGGGGGGACCCACCCCCACATGCTTGCAAAGTTTGGTCCCTATCGGAGCATGTTTGGGTACGATGGTATGGGGAAGGCCCGGATTTTCCATGGCCTCTTAAGCACCAAGAGACTTCAAAAACCCGCACTGGGCGCTAATTACCAATCCAAACATGCTCTGATTGTGACCAAACTTTGCAAGCATGTGGGGGGGACCCACCCCCACATGCTTGCAAAGTTTGGTCCCTATCGGAGCATGTTTGGGTATGATGGTATGGGGAAGGCCCGGATTTTCCATGGCCTCTTAAGCACCAAGAGACTTGAAAAATCCGGACTGGGCACTAATTACCAATCCAAACATGCTCCGATGGGGACCAAACTTTGCAAGCATGTGGGGGGACCCACCCCCACATGCTTGCAAAGTTTGGTCCCTATCGGAGCATGTTTGGGTACGATGGTATGGGGAAGGCCCAGATTTTCCATGGCCTCTTAAGCACCAAGATACTTCAAAAATCCGGACTGGGCGCTAATCCAAACATGCTCTGATTGTGACCAAACTTTGCAAGAATGTGGGGGTGGGTCCCCCCCATGCTTGCAAAGTTTGGTCCCCATCGGAGCATGTTTGGGTACGATGGTATGGGGAAGGCCCGGATTTTCCATGGCCTCTTAAGCACCAAGAGACTTGAAAAATCCGGACTGGGCGGCGCTAATTACCAATCCAAACATGCTCTGATTGTGACCAAACTTTGCAAGCATGTGGGGGGGACCCACCCCGACATGCTTGCAAATTTTGGTCCCCATCGGAGCATGTTTGGGTATGATGGTATGGGGAAGGCCCGGATTTTCCATGGCCTCTTAAGCACCAAGAGACTTCAAGAACCCACACTAGGCACTAATTACCAATCCAAACATGCTCTGATTATGACCAAACTTTGCAATCATGTGGGGGGGAGCCACCCCCACATGTTTGCAAAGTTTGGTCCCCATCGGAGCATGTTTGGGTACGATGGTATGGGGAAGGCCCGGATTTTCCATGGCCTCTTAAGCACCAAGAGACTTCAAAAATCCGGACTGGGCGCTAATTACCAATCCAAACATACTCTCATTGTGACCAAACTTTGCAATCATGTGGGGGGGACCCACGCCCACATGCTTGCAAAGTTTGGTCCCCATCGGAGCATGTTTGGGTACGATGGTATGGGGAAGGCCCGGATTGTCCATGGCCTCTTAAGCACCAAGAGACTTCAAAAACCCGCACTGGGTAGTAATTACCAATCCAAACATGCTCTGATTGTGACCAAACTTTTCAAGCATGTGGGGGGGACCCACCCCCACATGCTTGCAAAGTTTGGTCCCTATCGGAGCATGTTTGGGTACGATGGTATGGGGAAGGCCCGGATTTTCCATGGCCTCTTAAGCACCAAGAGACTTGAAAAATCCGGACTGAGCACTAATTACCAATCCAAACATGCTCCGATGGGGACCAAACTTTGCAAGCATGTGGGGGGGACCCACCCCCACATGCTTGCAAAGTTTGGTCCCTATCGGAGCATGTTTGGGTACGATGGTATGGGGAAGGCCCGGATTTTCCATGGCCTCTTAAGCACCAAGAGACTTCAAGAACCCACACTAGGCACTAATTACCAATCCAAACATGCTCTGATTATGACCAAACTTTGCAATCATGTGGGGGGACCCACCCCCACATGCTTGCAAAGTTTGGTCCCCATCAGAGCATGTTTGGGTACGATGGTATGGGGAAGGCCCGGATTTTCCATGGCCTCTTAAGCACCAAGAGACTTCAAAAACCCACACTGGGTACTAATTACCAATCCAAACATGCTCTGATTGTGACCAAACTTTGCAATCATGTGGGGGAGACCCACCCCCACATGCTTGCAAAGTTTGGTCCCTATCGGAGCATGTTTGGGTATGATGATATGGGGAAGGCCCGGATTTTCCATGGCCTCTTAAGCACCAAGAGACTTCAAAAACCCGCACTGGGCGCTAATTACCAATCCAAACATGCTCTGATTGTGACCAAACTTTGCAACCATGTGGGGGGGACCCACCCCCACATGCTTGCAAAGTTTGGTCCCTATCGGAGCATGTTTGGGTACGATGGTATGGGGAAGGCCCGGATTTTCCATGGCCTCTAAAGCACCAAGAGACTTGAAAAATCCGGACTGGGCACTAATTACCAATCCAAACATGCTCCGATGGGGACCAAACTTTGCAAGCATGTGGGGGGGACCCACCCCCACATGCTTGCAAAGTTTGGTCCCTATCGGAGCATGTTTGGGTACGATGGCATGGGGAAGGCCCGGATTTTCCATGGCCTCTTAAGCACCAAGATACTTCAAAAATCCGGACTGCGCGCTAATTACCAATCCAAACATGCTCTGATTGTGACCAAACTTTGCAAGCATGTGGGGGTGGGTCGCCCCCATGCTTGCAAAGTTTGGTCCCCATCGGAGCATGTTTGGGTACGATGGTATGGGGAAGGCCCGGATTTTCCATGGCCTCTTAAGCACCAAGAGACTTGAAAAATCCGGACTGGGTGCTAATTACCAATCCAAACATGCTCTGATTGTGACCAAACTTTGCAAGCATGTGGGGGGGACCCACCCCCACATGCTTGCAAAGTTTGGTCCCCATCGGAGCATGTTTGGGTATGATGGTATGGGGAAGGCCCGGATTTTCCATGGCCTCTTAAGCACCAAGAGACTTCAAAAACCCGCATTGGGCACTAATTACCAATCCAAACATGCTCTGATTGTGACCAAACTTTGCAATCATGTGGGGGGGACCCACCCCCACATGCTTGCAAAGTTTGGTCCCTATCGGAGCATGTTTGGGTACGATGGTATGGGGAAGGCCCGGATTTTCTATGGCCTCTTAAGCACCAAGAGACTTCAAAAACCCGCACTGGGTGCTAATGACCAATCCAAACATGCTCTGATTGTGACCAAACTTTGCAAGCATGTGGGGGGGACCCACCCCCACATGCTTGCAAAGTTTGGTCCCTATCGGAGCATGTTTGGGTATGATGGTATGGGGAAGGCCCGGATTTTCCATGGCCTCTTAAGCACCAAGAGACTTGAAAAATCCGGACTGGGCACTAATTACCAATCCAAACATGCTCCGATAGGGACCAAACTTTGCAAGCATGTGGGGGGACCCACCCCCACATGCTTGCAAAGTTTGGTCCCTATCGGAGCATGTTTGGGTACGATGGTATGGGGAAGGCCCGGATTTTCCATGGCCTCTTAAGCACCAAGATACTTCAAAAATCCGGACTGGGCGCTAATCCAAACATGCTCTGATTGTGACCAAACTTTGCAAGCATGTGGGGGTGGGTCCCTCCCCATGCTTGCAAAGTTTGGTCCCCATCGGAGCATGTTTGGGTACGATGGTATGGGGAAGGCCCGGATTTTCCATGGCCTCTTAAGCACCAAGAGACTTGAAAAATCCGGACTGGGCGGCGCTAATTACCAATCCAAACATGCTCTGATTGTGACCAAACTTTGCAAGCATGTGGGGGGGACCCACCCCGACATGCTTGCAAATTTTGGTCCCCATCGGAGCATGTTTGGGTACGATGGTATGGGGAAGGCCCGGATTTTCCATGGCCTCTTAAGCACCAAGAGACTTCAAGAACCCACACTAGGCACTAATTACCAATCCAAACATGCTCTGATTATGACCAAACTTTGCAATCATGTGGGGGGGAGCCACCCCCACATGTTTGCAAAGTTTGGTCCCCATCGGAGCATGTTTGGGTACGATGGTATGGGGAAGGCCCGGATTTTCCATGGCCTCTTAAGCACCAAGAGACTTCAAAAATCCGGACTGGGCGCTAATTACCAATCCAAACATACTCTCATTGTGACCAAACTTTGCAATCATGTGGGGGGGACCCACCCCCACATGCTTGCAAAGTTTGGTCCCCATCGGAGCATGTTTGGGTACGATGGTATGGGGAAGGCCCGGATTGTCCATGGCCTCTTAAGCACCAAGAGACTTCAAAAACCCGCACTGGGTAGTAATTACCAATCCAAACATGCTCTGATTGTGACCAAACTTTTCAAGCATGTGGGGGGGACCCACCCCCACATGCTTGCAAAGTTTGGTCCCTATCGGAGCATGTTTGGGTACGATGGTATGGGGAAGGCCCGGATTTTCCATGGCCTCTTAAGCACCAAGAGACTTGAAAAATCCGGACTGAGCACTAATTACCAATCCAAACATGCTCCGATGGGGACCAAACTTTGCAAGCATGTGGGGGGGACCCACCCCCACATGCTTGCAAAGTTTGGTCCCTATCGGAGCATGTTTGGGTACGATGGTATGGGGAAGGCCCGGATTTTCCATGGCCTCTTAAGCACCAAGATACTTAAAAAATCCGGACTGGGCGCTAATTACCAATCCAAACATGCTCTGATTGTGACCAAACTTTGCAAGCATGTGGGGGTGGGTCTCCCCCCATGCTTGCAAAGTTTGGTCCCCATCGGAGCATGTTTGGGTACGATGGTATGGGGAAGGCCCGGATTTTCCATGGCCTCTTAAGCACCAAGAGACTTGAAAAATCCGGACTGGGCGGCGCTAATTACCAATCCAAACATGCTCTGATTGTGACCAAACTTTGCAAGCATGTGGGGGGGACCCACCCCGACATGCTTGCAAATTTTGGTCCCCATCGGAGCATGTTTGGGTACGATGGTATGGGGAAGGCCCGGATTTTCCATGGCCTCTTAAGCACCAAGAGACTTCAAAAACCCGCACTGGGCACTAATTACCAATCCAAACATGCTCTGATTGTGACCAAACTTTGCAATCATGTGGGGGAGACCCACCCCCACATGCTTGCAAAGTTTGGTCCCTATCGGAGCATGTTTGGGTACGATGATATGGGGAAGGCCCGGATTTTCCATGGCCTCTTAAGCACCAAGAGACTTCAAAAACCCGCACTGGGCGCTAATTACCAATCCAAACATGCTCTGATTGTGACCAAACTTTGCAAGCATGTGGGGGGGACCCACCCCCACATGCTTGCAAAGTTTGGTCCCTATCGGAGCATGTTTGGGTATGATGGTATGGGGAAGGCCCGGATTTTCCATGGCCTCTTAAGCACCAAGAGACTTGAAAAATCCGGACTGGGCACTAATTACCAATCCAAACATGCTCCGATGGGGACCAAACTTTGCAAGCATGTGGGGGGACCCACCCCCACATGCTTGCAAAGTTTGGTCCCTATCGGAGCATGTTTGGGTACGATGGTATGGGGAAGGCCCGGATTTTCCATGGCCTCTTAAGCACCAAGATACTTCAAAAATCCGGACTGGGCGCTAATCCAAACATGCTCTGATTGTGAACAAACTTTGCAAGCATGTGGGGGTGGGTCCCCCCCCATGCTTGCAAAGTTTGGTCCCCATCGGAGCATGTTTGGGTACGATGGTATGGGGAAGGCCCGGATTTTCCATGGCCTCTTAAGCACCAAGAGACTTCAAAAACCCGCACTGGGCACTAATTACCAATCCAAACATGCTCTGATTGTGACCAAACTTTGCAAGCATGTGGGGGGGACCCACCCCGACATGCTTGCAAATTTTGGTCCCCATCGGAGCATGTTTGGGTACGATGGTATGGGGAAGGCCCGGATTTTCCATGGCCTCTTAAGCACCAAGAGACTTCAAGAACCCACACTAGGCACTAATTACCAATCCAAACATGCTCTGATTATGACCAAACTTTGCAATCATGTGGGGGGGAGCCACCCCCACATGTTTGCAAAGTTTGGTCCCCATCGGAGCATGTTTGGGTACGATGGTATGGGGAAGGCCCGGATTTTCCATGGCCTCTTAAGCACCAAGAGACTTCAAAAACCCGCACTGGGCGCTAATTACCAATCCAAACATGCTCTGATTGTGACCAAACTTTGCAAGCATGTGGGGGGGACCCACCCCCACATGCTTGCGAAGTTTGGTCCCTATCGGAGCATGTTTGGGTATGATGGTATGGGGAAGGCCCGGATTTTCCATGGCCTCTTAAGCACCAAGAGACTTGAAAAATCCGGACTGGGCACTAATTACCAATCCAAACATGCTCCGATGGGGACCAAACTTTGCAAGCATGTGGGGGGACCCACCCCCACATGCTTGCAAAGTTTGGTCCCTATCGGAGCATGTTTGGGTACGATGGTATGGGGAAGGCCCGGATTTTCCATGGCCTCTTAAGCACCAAGATACTTCAAAAATCCGGACTGGGCGCTAATCCAAACATGCTCTGATTGTGACCAAACTTTGCAAGCATGTGGGGGTGGGTCCCCCCCCATGCTTGCAAAGTTTGGTCCCCATCGGAGCATGTTTGGGTACGATGGTATGGGGAAGGCCCGGATTTTCCATGGCCTCTTAAGCACCAAGAGACTTGAAAAATCCGGACTGAGCGGCGCTAATTACCAATCCAAACATGCTCTGATTGTGACCAAACTTTGCAAGCATGTGGGGGGGACCCACCCCGACATGCTTGCAAATTTTGGTCCCCATCGGAGCATGTTTGGGTACGATGGTATGGGGAAGGCCCGGATTTTCCATGGCCTCTTAAGCACCAAGAGACTTCAAGAACCCACACTAGGCACTAATTACCAATCGAAACATGCTCTGATTATGACCAAACTTTGCAATCATGTGGGGGGGAGCCACCCCCACATGTTTGCAAAGTTTGGTCCCCATCGGAGCATGTTTGGCTACGATGGTATGGGGAAGGCCCGGATTTTCCATGGCCTCTTAAGCACCAAGAGACTTCAAAAATCCGGACTGGGCGCTAATTACCAATCCAAACATACTCTCATTGTGACCAAACTTTGCAATCATGTGGGGGGGACCCACCCCCACATGCTTGCAAAGTTTGGTCCCCATCGGAGCATGTTTGGGTACGATGGTATGGGGAAGGCCCGGATTGTCCATGGCCTCTTAAGCACCAAGAGACTTCAAAAACCCGCACTGGGTAGTAATTACCAATCCAAACATGCTCTGATTGTGACCAAACTTTTCAAGCATGTGGGGGGGACCCACCCCCACATGCTTGCAAAGTTTGGTCCCTATCGGAGCATGTTTGGGTACGATGGTATGGGGAAGGCCCGGATTTTCCATGGCCTCTAAAGCACCAAGAGACTTGAAAAATCCGGACTGAGCACTAATTACCAATCCAAACATGCTCCGATGGGGACCAAACTTTGCAAGTATGTGGGGGGGACCCACCCCCACATGCTTGCAAAGTTTGGTCCCTATCGGAGCATGTTTGGGTACGATGGTATGGGGAAGGCCCGGATTCTCAATGGCCTCTTAAGCACCAAGATACTTCAAAAATCCGGACTGGGCGCTAATTACCAATCCAAACATGCTCTGATTGTGACCAAACTTTGCAAGCATGTGGGGGTGGGTCTCCCCCCATGCTTGCAAAGTTTGGTCCCCATCGGAGCATGTTTGGGTACGATGGTATGGGGAAGGCCCGGATTTTCCATGGCCTCTAAAGCACCAAGAGACTTGAAAAATCCGGACTGAGCACTAATTACCAATCCAAACATGCTCCGATGGGGACCAAACTTTGCAAGTATGTGGGGGGGACCCACCCCCACATGCTTGCAAAGTTTGGTCCCTATCGGAGCATGTTTGGGTACGATGGTATGGGGAAGGCCCGGATTCTCAATGGCCTCTTAAGCACCAAGATACTTCAAAAATCCGGACTGGGCGCTAATTACCAATCCAAACATGCTCTGATTGTGACCAAACTTTGCAAGCATGTGGGGGTGGGTCCCTCCCCATGCTTGCAAAGTTTGGTCCCCATCGGAGCATGTTTGGGTACGATGGTATGGGGAAGGCCCGGATTTTCCATGGCCTCTTAAGCACCAAGAGACTTGAAAAATCCGGACTGGGCGGCGCTAATTACCAATCCAAACATGCTCTGATTGTGACCAAACTTTGCAAGCATGTGGGGGGGACCCACCCCGACATGCTTGCAAATTTTGGTCCCCATCGGAGCATGTTTGGGTACGATGGTATGGGGAAGGCCCGGATTTTCCATGGCCTCTTAAGCACCAAGAGACTTCAAGAACCCACACTAGGCACTAATTACCAATCCAAACATGCTCTGATTATGACCAAACTTTGCAATCATGTGGGGGGGAGCCACCCCCACATGTTTGCAAAGTTTGGTCCCCATCGGAGCATGTTTGGGTACGATGGTATGGGGAAGGCCCGGATTTTCCATGGCCTCTTAAGCACCAAGAGACTTCAAAAATCCGGACTGGGCGCTAATTACCAATCCAAACATACTCTCATTGTGACCAAACTTTGCAATCATGTGGGGGGGACCCACCCCCACATGCTTGCAAAGTTTGGTCCCCATCGGAGCATGTTTGGGTACGATGGTATGGGGAAGGCCCGGATTGTCCATGGCCTCTTAAGCACCAAGAGACTTCAAAAACCCGCACTGGGTAGTAATTACCAATCCAAACATGCTCTGATTGTGACCAAACTTTTCAAGCATGTGGGGGGGACCCACCCCCACATGCTTGCAAAGTTTGGTCCCTATCGGAGCATGTTTGGGTACGATGGTATGGGGAAGGCCCGGATTTTCCATGGCCTCTTAAGCACCAAGAGACTTGAAAAATCCGGACTGAGCACTAATTACCAATCCAAACATGCTCCGATGGGGACCAAACTTTGCAAGCATGTGGGGGGGACCCACCCCCACATGCTTGCAAAGTTTGGTCCCTATCGGAGCATGTTTGGGTACGATGGTATGGGGAAGGCCCGGATTTTCCATGGCCTCTTAAGCACCAAGATACTTAAAAAATCCGGACTGGGCGCTAATTACCAATCCAAACATGCTCTGATTGTGACCAAACTTTGCAAGCATGTGGGGGTGGGTCTCCCCCCATGCTTGCAAAGTTTGGTCCCCATCGGAGCATGTTTGGGTACGATGGTATGGGGAAGGCCCGGATTTTCCATGGCCTCTTAAGCACCAAGAGACTTGAAAAATCCGGACTGGGCGGCGCTAATTACCAATCCAAACATGCTCTGATTGTGACCAAACTTTGCAAGCATGTGGGGGGGACCCACCCCGACATGCTTGCAAATTTTGGTCCCCATCGGAGCATGTTTGGGTACGATGGTATGGGGAAGGCCCGGATTTTCCATGGCCTCTTAAGCACCAAGAGACTTCAAAAACCCGCACTGGGCACTAATTACCAATCCAAACATGCTCTGATTGTGACCAAACTTTGCAATCATGTGGGGGAGACCCACCCCCACATGCTTGCAAAGTTTGGTCCCTATCGGAGCATGTTTGGGTACGATGATATGGGGAAGGCCCGGATTTTCCATGGCCTCTTAAGCACCAAGAGACTTCAAAAACCCGCACTGGGCGCTAATTACCAATCCAAACATGCTCTGATTGTGACCAAACTTTGCAAGCATGTGGGGGGGACCCACCCCCACATGCTTGCAAAGTTTGGTCCCTATCGGAGCATGTTTGGGTATGATGGTATGGGGAAGGCCCGGATTTTCCATGGCCTCTTAAGCACCAAGAGACTTGAAAAATCCGGACTGGGCACTAATTACCAATCCAAACATGCTCCGATGGGGACCAAACTTTGCAAGCATGTGGGGGGACCCACCCCCACATGCTTGCAAAGTTTGGTCCCTATCGGAGCATGTTTGGGTACGATGGTATGGGGAAGGCCCGGATTTTCCATGGCCTCTTAAGCACCAAGATACTTCAAAAATCCGGACTGGGCGCTAATCCAAACATGCTCTGATTGTGAACAAACTTTGCAAGCATGTGGGGGTGGGTCCCCCCCCATGCTTGCAAAGTTTGGTCCCCATCGGAGCATGTTTGGGTACGATGGTATGGGGAAGGCCCGGATTTTCCATGGCCTCTTAAGCACCAAGAGACTTCAAAAACCCGCACTGGGCACTAATTACCAATCCAAACATGCTCTGATTGTGACCAAACTTTGCAAGCATGTGGGGGGGACCCACCCCGACATGCTTGCAAATTTTGGTCCCCATCGGAGCATGTTTGGGTACGATGGTATGGGGAAGGCCCGGATTTTCCATGGCCTCTTAAGCACCAAGAGACTTCAAGAACCCACACTAGGCACTAATTACCAATCCAAACATGCTCTGATTATGACCAAACTTTGCAATCATGTGGGGGGGAGCCACCCCCACATGTTTGCAAAGTTTGGTCCCCATCGGAGCATGTTTGGGTACGATGGTATGGGGAAGGCCCGGATTTTCCATGGCCTCTTAAGCACCAAGAGACTTCAAAAACCCGCACTGGGCGCTAATTACCAATCCAAACATGCTCTGATTGTGACCAAACTTTGCAAGCATGTGGGGGGGACCCACCCCCACATGCTTGCGAAGTTTGGTCCCTATCGGAGCATGTTTGGGTATGATGGTATGGGGAAGGCCCGGATTTTCCATGGCCTCTTAAGCACCAAGAGACTTGAAAAATCCGGACTGGGCACTAATTACCAATCCAAACATGCTCCGATGGGGACCAAACTTTGCAAGCATGTGGGGGGACCCACCCCCACATGCTTGCAAAGTTTGGTCCCTATCGGAGCATGTTTGGGTACGATGGTATGGGGAAGGCCCGGATTTTCCATGGCCTCTTAAGCACCAAGATACTTCAAAAATCCGGACTGGGCGCTAATCCAAACATGCTCTGATTGTGACCAAACTTTGCAAGCATGTGGGGGTGGGTCCCCCCCCATGCTTGCAAAGTTTGGTCCCCATCGGAGCATGTTTGGGTACGATGGTATGGGGAAGGCCCGGATTTTCCATGGCCTCTTAAGCACCAAGAGACTTGAAAAATCCGGACTGAGCGGCGCTAATTACCAATCCAAACATGCTCTGATTGTGACCAAACTTTGCAAGCATGTGGGGGGGACCCACCCCGACATGCTTGCAAATTTTGGTCCCCATCGGAGCATGTTTGGGTACGATGGTATGGGGAAGGCCCGGATTTTCCATGGCCTCTTAAGCACCAAGAGACTTCAAGAACCCACACTAGGCACTAATTACCAATCGAAACATGCTCTGATTATGACCACACTTTGCAATCATGTGGGGGGGAGCCACCCCCACATGTTTGCAAAGTTTGGTCCCCATCGGAGCATGTTTGGCTACGATGGTATGGGGAAGGCCCGGATTTTCCATGGCCTCTTAAGCACCAAGAGACTTCAAAAATCCGGACTGGGCGCTAATTACCAATCCAAACATACTCTCATTGTGACCAAACTTTGCAATCATGTGGGGGGGACCCACCCCCACATGCTTGCAAAGTTTGGTCCCCATCGGAGCATGTTTGGGTACGATGGTATGGGGAAGGCCCGGATTGTCCATGGCCTCTTAAGCACCAAGAGACTTCAAAAACCCGCACTGGGTAGTAATTACCAATCCAAACATGCTCTGATTGTGACCAAACTTTTCAAGCATGTGGGGGGGACCCACCCCCACATGCTTGCAAAGTTTGGTCCCTATCGGAGCATGTTTGGGTACGATGGTATGGGGAAGGCCCGGATTTTCCATGGCCTCTAAAGCACCAAGAGACTTGAAAAATCCGGACTGAGCACTAATTACCAATCCAAACATGCTCCGATGGGGACCAAACTTTGCAAGTATGTGGGGGGGACCCACCCCCACATGCTTGCAAAGTTTGGTCCCTATCGGAGCATGTTTGGGTACGATGGTATGGGGAAGGCCCGGATTCTCAATGGCCTCTTAAGCACCAAGATACTTCAAAAATCCGGACTGGGCGCTAATTACCAATCCAAACATGCTCTGATTGTGACCAAACTTTGCAAGCATGTGGGGGTGGGTCTCCCCCCATGCTTGCAAAGTTTGGTCCCCATCGGAGCATGTTTGGGTACGATGGTATGGGGAAGGCCCGGATTTTCCATGGCCTCTTAAGCACCAAGAGACTTCAAAAACCCGCATTGGGCGGCGCTAATAACAATCCAAACATGCTCTGATTGTGACCAAACTTTGCAAGCATGTCGGGGGGACCCACCCCCACATGCTTGCAAATTTTGGTCCCCATGGGTACGATGGTATGGGGAAGGCCCGGATTTTCCATGGCCTCTTAAGCACCAAGAGACTTCAAGAACCCACACTAGGCACTAATTACCAATCCAAACATGCTCTGATTATGACCAAACTTTGCAATCATGTGGGGGGGACCCACCCCCACATGCTTGCAAAGTTTGGTCCCCATCGGAGCATGTTTGGGTACGATGGTATGGGGAAGGCCCGGATTTTCCATGGCCTCTTAAGCACCAAGAGACTTCAAAAACCCGCACTGGGCACTAATTACCAATCCAAACATGCTCTGATTGTGACCAAACTTTGCAATCATGTGGGGGAGACCCAGCCCCACATGCTTGCAAAGTTTGGTCCCTATCGGAGCATGTTTGGGTACGATGGTATGGGGAAGGCCCGGATTTTCCATGGCCTCTTAAGCACCAAGAGACTTCAAAAACCCGCACTGGGCGCTAATTACCAATCCAAACATGCTCTGATTGTGACCAAACTTTGCAACCATGTGGGGGGGACCCACCCCCACATGCTTGCAAAGTTTGGTCCCTATCGGAGCATGTTTGGGTACGATGGTATGGGGAAGGCTCGGATTTTCCATGGCCTCTAAAGCACCAAGAGACTTGAAAAATCCGGACTGGGCACTAATTACCAATCCAAACATGCTCCGATGGGGACCAAACTTTGCAAGCATGTGGGGGGGACCCACCCCCACATGCTTGCAAAGTTTGGTCCCTATCGGAGCATGTTTGGGTACGATGGCATGGGGAAGGCCCGGATTTTCCATGGCCTCTTAAGCACCAAGATACTTCAAAAATCCGGACTGCGCGCTAATTACCAATCCAAACATGCTCTGATTGTGACCAAACTTTGCAAGCATGTGGGGGTGGGTCCCCCCCATGCTTGCAAAGTTTGGTCCCCATCGGAGCATGTTTGGGTACGATGGTATGGGGAAGGCCCGGATTTTCCATGGCCTCTTAAGCACCAAGAGACTTGAAAAATCCGGACTGGGTGCTAATTACCAATCCAAACATGCTCTGATTGTGACCAAACTTTGCAAGCATGTGGGGGGGACCCACCCCCACATGTTTGCAAAGTTTGGTCCCCATCGGAGCATGTTTGGGTACGATGGTATGGGGAAGGCCCGGATTTTCCATGGCCTCTTAAGCACCAAGAGACTTCAAAAACCCGCATTGGGCACTAATTACCAATCCAAACATGCTCTGATTGTGACCAAACTTTGCAATCATGTGGGGGGGACCCACCCCCACATGCTTGCAAAGTTTGGTCCCTATCGGAGCATGTTTGGGTACGATGGTATGGGGAAGGCCCGGATTTTCCATGGCCTTTTAAGCACCAAGAGACTTCAAAAACCCGCACTGGGCGCTAATTACCAATCCAAACATGCTCTGATTTGTGACCAAACTTTGCAAGCATGTGGGGGGGACCCGCCCCCACATGCTTGCAAAGTTTGGTCCCTATCGGAGCATGTTTGGGTATGATGGTATGGGGAAGGCCCGGATTTTCCATGGCCTCTTAAGCACCAAGAGACTTGAAAAATCCGGACTGGGCACTAATTACCAATCCAAACATGCTCCGATGGGGACCAAACTTTGCAAGCATGTGGGGGGACCCACCCCCACATGCTTGCAAAGTTTGGTCCCTATCGGAGCATGTTTGGGTACGATGGTATGGGGAAGGCCCGGATTTTCCATGGCCTCTTAAGCACCAAGATACTTCAAAAATCCGGACTGGGCGCTAATCCAAACATGCTCTGATTGTGACCAAACTTTGCAAGCATGTGGGGGTGGGTCCCCCCCATGCTTGCAAAGTTTGGTCCCCATCGGAGCATGTTTGGGTACGATGGTATGGGGAAGGCCCGGATTTTCCATGGCCTCTTAAGCACCAAGAGACTTGAAAAATCCGGACTGGGCGGCGCTAATTACCAATCCAAACATGCTCTGATTGTGACCAAACTTTGCAAGCATGTGGGGGGGACCCACCCCGACATGCTTGCAAATTTTGGTCCCCATCGGAGCATGTTTGGGTACGATGGTATGGGGAAGGCCCGGATTTTCCATGGCCTCTTAAGCACCAAGAGACTTCAAGAACCCACACTAGGCACTAATTACCAATCCAAACATGCTCTGATTGTAAGATTCCTCCCCAACCCCCTTTTTGATGTCTAGTATCTTCCCCTGTAATCAATCCCTCTTCAGAAATATAAAGACCTTGTTTCTAACTATTTTAACCTAGAGAGAGAAAATATTCTAGAGAGAGAATATTCAGATTTTGAATATTTTTAGATAGAAAAATATCTCTTATAATTCAGATGAGTTCCCCTGAAACAAAAATTTAAAAAGAATTTCCCAATGTGCAATTGGAATTAATTGGAAATAGGTATAAAGAACCTTAGCCTAAGGGTCTAGATTTTCAAAAATCTTTAGACTATGGTCCAATTAAGGTTCCTATGGGCCAATAGCATCAATCCATGTGTAGGGAGGAGATAAATCCAAATTGTAAAAAGAAAATACCCAAAAATGAGTAAATGCTCACATGAGGTGAAGAGTTGAAAATGTACAAGGTTTATTAGTAAAAAACTATGAGCAATATTAAAATGATTCCATTATGACACATATGTAAGGAAGGGGAGTTCTTTAAAGGAGGTGCATATTTCCCTTAAATGATTTTATTATGACACATATGTAAGGAAGGGGAGTCCCTTAAATGCTCACATAAGATGAAGAGTTGAAAATGTACAAGGTTTATTAGTAAAAAACTATGAGCAATATTAAAATGATTCCATTATGACACATATGTAAGGAAGGGGAGTTCTTTAAAGGAGGTGCATATTTCCCTTAAATGATTTTATTATGACACATATGTAAGGAAGGGGAGTCCCTTAAATGCTCACATAAGATGAAGAATTGAAAATGTACAAGGTTTATTAGTAAAAAAACTATGAGCAATATTAAAATGATTCCATTATGACACATATGTAAGGAAGGGGAGTTCTTTAGAGGAGGTGCATATTTCCCTTAAATGATTTTATTATGACACATATGTAAGGAAGGGGAGTCCCTTAAATGCTCACATAAGATGAAGAGTTGAAAATGTACAAGGTTTATTAGTAAAAAAACTATGAACAATATTAAAATGATTCCATTATGACACATATGTAAGGAAGGGGAGTTCTTTAAAGGAGGTGCATATTTCACATGCTTGAATGAGTTTTAAACTCATAAAAATTGAGATATTTCATCTCTCCTCTCTCCTAATCCAAGTCTAGTTCCAAAAAGTTAGCTTAACTGACGTAAAAATGGTCAAAAAGTGACCAAACTGACTTAGAAAATTCTAGAATCGGTTTGTTTGGTTAGGAGCTCAAATTTTCCTATAAATAGAAGCCTCCCCTTGTTGAAAAAAATATAGAGTCTTATGCCTTGTTACTCTACTCCACCTAAGCCAAACTAGATAGAGTCTTATGCCTTGTTACTCTACTCCACCTAAGCCAAATTAGATAGTGTCTTATGCTTTGTTACTCTACTCCATCTAAGCCAAAATATATAGTGTCTTATGCTATGTTACTCCACCTAAGCCAAGAACTGTGAATTCTTTAATAATTCACTAGTTTTTGACACTTCTCTCTTTCTTCAATCCCCATTGGTGGCTCCATCAACATACTAAACCAATTGATTGGTTGGGGGCCTCTACCGTGAATAAAGAATCAAGCAAATCATAAGGTAAGTATATTGAATTTTGATCTTTTCTATGATTTCTCAATGATTCTCTCTTCTCAACCCCTCTCAAGCTTGAGAAGTTTAATTGGTATGGTTTTTTTTAAATGCTATAGAAGTTAATTGGTGAATAGTAGTGAAGAGTTACATAATTTAATAAATGCTATAGAAGTTAATTTCCACTTATATTTAAATTCTAATGGTTTTTATAATTTCTCTCTCTCACTCAAGAAATGGTCATACTCATGACCCATTCTCAATCCAAATGAAGCTTTTCATAAAGCTTTTCCTTAATCCAAGATTAAGCTATGCTTGAGGCCAAATTAATGGCTTTTTGCTATGCTTTTAGTTTATGCACATTAATGATTCAATCCATTATGGATTGATGACCCAATTAGAGACCATTCTAATTGTTTTCTTAATGATCCAATTAGAGACCATTATGGATTGATGATCCAATTAGAGATCATTCTAATTATTTCTTTAATAATGAGCTTTATCCCTTAGAAAAAAATTGAGATTTATCAGTCATAGTAGCGGAGCTATGGCAAAAGTTTTATAGAAATTACGCATAAAATAAATTCATTCAAAGCATAAAAAGAGGACTTCCTACCATATTCTAGGAACTATCATCCTAGATTAATTAAAAGAATTTTATTATGCATGGAGATGTGGATGTTTGCATGTAGATGTAGATGTATAGATGTAGATGTGGATGTGGAGGTGGATGGATGCATGTAGATGTAGATGTATAGATGTAGATGTGAATGGAGATGTGGATGTATGCATGTAGATGTAGATGTATAGATGTGGATGTGGATGTATACATGTAGATGTAGATGTAGATGTATAGATACGGATGTGGATGTGGAGGTGGATGTATACATGTAGATGTAGATGTATAGATGTAGATGTGGATGTGGAGGTAGATGGATGCATGTAGATGTAGATGTATAGATGTAGATGGGAATGGAGATATGGATGTATGCATGTAGATGTAGATGTATAGATGTAGATGTGGATGTGGAGGTGGATGGATGCATGTAGATGTAGATGTATAGATGTAGATGTGAATGGAGATGTGGATGTATGCATGTAGATGTAGATGTATGGAGGTGAATGTGAATGTGGATGTGGATGTATGCATAGAGATGTAGATGTATGCATGTAGATGTGAATGTACGCATATAGATGTGGATGTATGGATATGAATATACGATATGCGATGTGAGGGAATCTAAAGTGATGAGATAGAAATGATGTGATGGGATGAGTATACATATAAATGGAATATGGAATAAGTAATGTAGATTGATGAAGGATAATGTGGAAAAATGAAAGTTAAAATAGAAATTGTATTGTAAACTGTTTGTAAATGCTGTTTGTAAATGATTGTTTTATGTCAAGAATGCTGGGGGGAGCATTTTGACCGTCTTGTGATTAAGGTCGTGATGAGAAAGTTGCAACTGCTGACGGGGAGTCAATGAAGGATGTCTCGCGTAGCAAGGTCGGCCGAGGTCTTGACCAGCCTCGGTGCGATTAAAATGGTGAGCTTCCGGTACGGTGGATGAGGGGCCAAGGAAGCGGCCTATGCGTGAAGCGCTAGGTTACCTGCGAAGGATCCTAGAGGGTGCTGACCATACGGTGCTCGGGCTCTGGGTTGCCTAGGATACCCACGCGTGCGTCGAGGAAGATATTGGAACAGAGTTGGAGTTGTTTTCTGAAATCGAGCATGGATCTGGTTGATTGACCTTGCTGGTCTTCAATGGATGAGTCCATGGCTCCTTATATGGATCTGTTGGTTGATCTTGCTGATCTTCAACGAGAGTCCATCTTGTTAAGTGATTATATTACCAAGTATTATGGGCTAGGAACTATCAAAACGGCTCCTGAGCGTTCTAGTTGCCAATGATGCCATAGATACTCTGATGAAGGAATGATGGGAAATTAAGAATCAATTGGATAAATTGGAAGATGGTGATCAATGATACTAGGGTTTTATTAAAGGATTGTTTTAAACTGGTTGAATCTGGTTGAAAAAGGCAATTTCATATTGGGTGTGTGAGTGGTGTGACTAGTTTTATTTTGCATGAACATCCGGCTAGGGGGCCTTGGAACTCTTTTCCTTGGTACCCGGGACAAAACCTAACCAAATTTTTAATTGGATCCCATCACTACAGTGGTTGGGCGGTTGGCTAACCCATGGGATTGGATGGGGTTAGGCTGGACTGATGGATCCGTAAATCGAGACTCAAACTTTTGTTTTTACGATAGAAAAAAAAATAAATCCCGGACAGAAACTGTTCTATGGATAGGAATCAATGGCTGTGCCTCTTGAATGGGGAAAAAAGCGTTGATCCCAATGATCCAAGCGCAAGTTTCTTCCTTGAACTGACTAAGTATCTTATAGATGTAATCGGATCATCTCGATCAGAAATGATCTTGACTACGTTAGAGTAAAAAGTTATCCTGGTGGAATCGCCCGTGCTTTCCGATAGAGGAAGTTTTTCCGGGTTCGGTTTTGGAACAACCGACGGATTAGTCTCTTATCCGGATATCCGTGGGCGAGGCCCCGAGTGTGGGACCCCTGTCCCGCGCGAGAAGCGCTACTTCCGCTGCCAGTACCCTGAATCCGTTGCTCGGTGGGAACAGGGATCTTACAGTTGGTATCAGAGCATTTGGTTAATAAAGATCAACTGAGAAGACAAATATATCAAAAATTTATCAAGAAACACAAAAAGGTTATAATTGTGTGATATAATTCATACAGTTTGATATTCAAAGTGAAACTCGTAATTTGGTAATTGGGTCTTCAGATGGAAGTACCGCAATTATATAGAAACCCTGACTTGCTTGAGGCCTAGACATGATAGTATTTACCTTATAATTCCAAGGGCCGTGACTACCCGTATATACCGAGAGTATACTGCAGCTCTTTACTGACAGTATATACGAGTAAATCTAAGACTTGAAATTATAAGCGTTAATGCTATCTAGAGGATGATTTCGAATGTGATTGATATGATTTTTAATTCTGTTTAAGAATGAATGAATTGATTTGGATTCTGGTTGAAAATGCTGATTGAAAAATGTTGATTTTTAAAAATTAGTTGAAATATAATGAAACCACAATGAGGGGGAATGGGACGAGTCCCTGTGATGATATTCATAACTAGAATGATGATAATGAATTCAGCAAATCACTATGAGGTTAGTGGGTTGTGCTGTTAGATTGCTACTGTTAATACTTGACCGGTAGATCAAGTTAAGGGATGTCAAATTGAGAACTTGCTTGACTGAAATGTCCGTGGAGGAATGTTCCGAAGGAAACTTTTCGGTCTAATGGACCATTATCATGTTAAAGATATGAATGACATGATCTGAATGAATTGTTATTTAATGATGAGTTCTATATAAGGGATATTTATCCCAGTGTTCTGTTGGGTTGACCAAAATATAAGGAATCCCAGAATAAAATTGGATCTTAAGAAAAAGAGCTGTCCTCTACCTTGCGAGATGAGGACATCTCGCACTTTTTAAGTGGGGTAGAATGTAAGATTCCTCCCCAACCTTCGAGGTATACTGGAGTAAGAATCTTCCTTTCTGATCTTAGAATTATTCCCTCTCTAAAATAAAAGAAAGTTTCTGTTAAAAAAAGGAAGACCCTTTCCTAGAATACTTCTCAGGAGTCACGCCTATTTTAAGGATTCAAAACAATGAGTTCAGAAGTGAAAATCGGTGTTTTGGATACCAAGGTTTTGGTTTTCATTCGAGTACGGCCCAAAAGAAGTTCTCTATCTCTTGGGGAGTATAAGAAGTTATCCCCCAGATATTGTGATCCTTATATCTAAATTCAATGAAAGTAGGTGACTTAGCCTACAAGTTCTTTTATCTCCTCATCTCAAAATTCTTAATGCCTTCTATAGAAAAATGTGTCAAACACAACTCATGGAAAGACGGTAAAACTTCAGTGGCAAGTTACCGTTGGCTTCTAGGTTACGCTAGCTCCTTCCTTTATATAAGTCGTAACTTTTACTTGTCGCTCACAGTAATCTTACTCCCATCAATCTCCTTTCTTTCTTAATCTCCTTCATGGCTTGGCAACAGGAATTAGTTTTATCCCTGATGATTTCTCACCTTCAAGACGCAAGAGAGTCTGTGAAGAAAGACTTTATAGAACAGTATGAGCGCTCACTTTTTCCTCACCTAGGAACTTCTGTAGCGCAGACCAAATGGCGGACCTATCAAAACATAACTAGGGTAACACCCTGGGGTCAGCAACACTTTCGTAACAATGTCCGCTTGGCCATGGTTATTGAAGCTTTAGGTTTGGGTCCCCGATACTACTGTGTCATGAGATCAAGGCATCTTGGGTTTTCTGAGCGGGTCTTCTTACTGGCATGTTTTCTTCCTCATGAGAAGATATGCCTTTACCCCGTTTTTGGCTTGCCCTCAGAGGTCCTTTTGTTAGATCACCTCATACCACTGAGATAGGTGCGGCAATAACCAGCAGAATCATTCCCATAGATGAGTTACCCTATACTTGTGCAGCTTGTGAGGACTGCTTTTGTGACCATATGATGGACGGGCTTATGGAAGTGTAAAGAGTTTCTCTATCTTTACTGTATAAGTTCCGAGAATGAATAAAGTTTAAATCTTGTTCTTATTTTGAATCTTGCTCTCTTTAAGACTTTTCTTGGTGGTTAATCGTGATTAAAATTTTTCTCTAAGTCTCATATTCGTGCATCTTGCGAAATTATTCCACGTTGCGAGATGAGGACATCTCGCGTTTTTTAAGTGGGGTAGAATGTAAGATTCCTCCCCAACCCCCTTTTTGATGTCTAGTATCTTTCCCTGTAATCAATCCCTCTTCAGAAATATAAAGACCTTGTTTCTAACTATTTTAACCTAGAGAGAGAAAATATTCTAGAGAGAGAATATTCAGATTTTGAATATTTTTAGATAGAAAAATATCTCTTATAATTTAGATGAGTTCCCCTGAAACAAAAATTTAAAAAGAATTTCCCAGTGTGCAATTGGAATTAATTGGAAATAGGTATAAAGAACCTTAGCCTAAGGGTCTAGATTTTCAGAAATCTTTAGACTATGGTCCAATTAAGGTTCCTATGGGCCAATAGCATCAATCCATGTGTAGGGAGGAGATAAATCCAAATTGTAAAAAGAAAATACCCAAAAATGAGTAAATGCTCACATGAGGTGAAGAGTTGAAAATGTACAAGGTTTATTAGTAAAAAACTATGAGCAATATTAAAATGATTCCATTATGACACATATGTAAGGAAGGGGAGTTCTTTAAAGGAGGTGCATATTTCCCTTAAATGATTTTATTATGACACATATGTAAGGAAGGGGAGTCCCTTAAATGCTCACATAAGATGAAGAGTTGAAAATGTACAAGGTTTATTAGTAAAAAACTATGAGCAATATTAAAATGATTCCATTATGACACATATGTAAGGAAGGGGAGTTCTTTAAAGGAGGTGCATATTTCCCTTAAATGATTTTATTATGACACATATGTAAGGAAGGGGAGTCCCTTAAATGCTCACATAAGATGAAGAGTTGAAAATGTACAAGGTTTATTAGTAAAAAAACTATGAGCAATATTAAAATGATTCCATTATGACACATATGTAAGGAAGGGGAGTTCTTTAGAGGAGGTGCATATTTCCCTTAAATGATTTTATTATGACACATATGTAAGGAAGGGGAGTCCCTTAAATGCTCACATAAGATGAAGAGTTGAAAATGTACAAGGTTTATTAGTAAAAAAACTATGAACAATATTAAAATGATTCCATTATGACACATATGTAAGGAAGGGGAGTTCTTTAAAGGAGGTGCATATTTCACATGCTTGAATGAGTTTTAAACTCATAAAAATTGAGATATTTCATCTCTCCTCTCTCCTAATCCAAGTCTAGTTCCAAAAAGTTAGCTTAATTGACGTAAAAATGGTCAAAAAGTGACCAAACTGACTTAGAAAATTCTAGAATCGGTTTGTTTGGTTAGGAGCTCAAATTTTCCTATAAATAGAAGCCTCCCCTTGTTGAAAAAAATATAGAGTCTTATGCCTTGTTACTCTACTCCACCTAAGCCAAATTAGATAGAGTCTTATGCCTTGTTACTCTACTCCACCTAAGCCAAATTAGATAGTGTCTTATGCTTTGTTACTCTACTCCATCTAAGCCAAAATATATAGTGTCTTATGCTATGTTACTCCACCTAAGCCAAGAACTGTGAATTCTTTAATAATTCACTAGTTTTTGACATTTCTCTCTTTCTTCAATCCCCATTGGTGGCTCCATCAACATACTAAACCAATTGATTGGTTGGGGGCCTCTACCGTGAATAAAGAATCAAGCAAATCATAAGGTAAGTATATTGAATTTTGATCTTTTCTATGATTTCTCAATGATTCTCTCTTCTCAACCCCTCTCAAGCTTGAGAAGTTTAATTGGTATGGTTTTTTTTAAATGCTATAGAAGTTAATTGGTGAATAGTAGTGAAGAGTTACATAATTTAATAAATGCTATAGAAGTTAATTTCCACTTATATTTAAATTCTAATGGTTTTTATAATTTCTCTCTCTCACTCAAGAAATGGTCATACTCATGACCCATTCTCAATCCAAATGAAGCTTTTCATAAAGCTTTTCCTTAATCCAAGATTAAGCTATGCTTGAGGCCAAATTAATGGCTTTTTGCTATGCTTTTAGTTTATGCACATTAATGATTCAATCCATTATGGATTGATGACCCAATTAGAGACCATTCTAATTGTTTTCTTAATGATCCAATTAGAGACCATTATGGATTGATGATCCAATTAGAGATCATTCTAATTATTTCTTTAATAATGAGCTTTATCCCTTAGAAAAAAATTGAGATTTATCAGTCATAGTAGCGGAGCTATGGCAAAAGTTTTATAGAAATTACGCATAAAATAAATTCATTCAAAGCATAAAAAGAGGACTTCCTACCATATTCTAGGAACTATCATCCTAGATTAATTAAAAGAATTTTATTATGCATGGAGATGTGGATGTTTGCATGTAGATGTAGATGTATAGATGTAGATGTGGATGTGGAGGTGGATGGATGCATGTAGATGTAGATGTATAGATGTAGATGTGAATGGAGATGTGGATGTATGCATGTAGATGTAGATGTATAGATGTGGATGTGGATGTATACATGTAGATGTAGATGTATAGATACGGATGTGGATGTGGAGGTGGATGTATACATGTAGATGTAGATGTATAGATGTAGATGTGGATGTGGAGGTAGATGGATGCATGTAGATGTAGATGTATAGATGTAGATGGGAATGGAGATATGGATGTATGCATGTAGATGTAGATGTATAGATGTAGATGTGGATGTGGAGGTGGATGGATGCATGTAGATGTAGATGTATAGATGTAGATGTCAATGGAGATGTGGATGTATGCATGTAGATGTAGATGTATGGAGGTGAATGTGAATGTGGATGTGGATGTATGCATAGAGATGTAGATGTATGCATGTAGATGTGAATGTACGCATATAGATGTGGATGTATGGATATGAATATACGATATGCGATGTGAGGGAATCTAAAGTGATGAGATAGAAATGATGTGATGGGATGAGTATACATATAAATGGAATATGGAATAAGTAATGTAGATTGATGAAGGATAATGTGGAAAAATGAAAGTTAAAATAGAAATTGTATTGTAAACTGTTTGTAAATGCTGTTTGTAAATGATTGTTTTATGTCAAGAATGCTGGGGGGAGCATTTTGACCGTCTTGTGATTAAGGTCGTGATGAGAAAGTTGCAACTGCTGACGGGGAGTCAATGAAGGACGTCTCGCGTAGCAAGGTCGGCCGAGGTCTTGACCAGCCTCGGTGCGATTAAAATGGTGAGCTTCCGGTACGGTGGATGAGGGGCCAAGGAAGCGGCCTATGCGTGAAGCGCTAGGTTACCTGCGAAGGATCCTAGAGGGTGCTGACCATACGGTGCTCGGGCTCTGGGTTGCCTAGGATACCCACGCGTGCGTCGAGGAAGATATTGGAACAGAGTTGGAGTTGTTTTCTGAAATCGAGCATGGATCTGGTTGATTGACCTTGCTGGTCTTCAATGGATGAGTCCATGGCTCCTTATATGGATCTGTTGGTTGATCTTGCTGATCTTCAACGAGAGTCCATCTTGTTAAGTGATTATATTGCCAAGTATTATGGGCTAGGAACTATCGAAACGGCTCCTGAGCGTTCTAGTTGCCAATGATGCCATAGATACTCTGATGAAGGAATGATGGGAAATTAAGAATCAATTGGATAAATTGGAAGATGGTGATCAATGATACTAGGGTTTTATTAAAGGATTGTTTTAAACTGGTTGAATCTGGTTGAAAAAGGCAATTTCATATTGGGTGTGTGAGTGGTGTGACTAGTTTTATTTTGCATGAACATCCGGCTAGGGGGCCTTGGAACTCTTTTCCTTGGTACCCGGGACAAAACCTAACCAAATTTTTAATTGGATCCCATCACTACAGTGGTTGGGCGGTTGGCTAACCCATGGGATTGGATGGGGTTAGGCTGGACTGATGGATCCGTAAATCGAGACTCAAACTTTTGTTTTTACGATAGAAAAAAAAAATCCCGGACAGAAACTATTCTATGGATAGGAATCAACGGCTGTGCCTCTTGAATGGGAAAAAAAGCGTTGATCCCAATGATCCAAGCGCAAGTTTCTTCCTTGAACTGACTAAGTATCTTATAGATGTAATCGGATCATCTCGATCAGAAATGATCTTGACTACGTTAGAGTAAAAAGTTATCCTGGTGGAATCGCCCGTGCTTTCCGGTAGAGGAAGTTTTTCCGAGTTCGGTTTTGGAACAACCGACGGATTAGTCTCTTATCCGGATATCCGTGGGCGAGGCCCCGAGTGTGGGACCCCTGTCCCGCGCGAGAAGCGCTACTTCCGCTGCCAGTACCCTGAATCCGTTGCTCGGTGGGAACAGGGATCTTACACTGATTATGACCAAACTTTGCAATCATGTGGGGGGGAGCCACCCCCACATGCTTGCAAAGTTTGGTCCCCATCGGAGCATGTTTGGGTACGATGGTATGGGGAAGGCCCGGATTTTCCATGGCCTCTTAAGCACCAAGAGACTTCAAAAATCCGGACTGGGCGCTAATTACCAATCCAAACATACTCTCATTGTGACCAAACTTTGCAATCATGTGGGGGGGAGCCACCCCCACATGCTTGCAAAGTTTGGTCCCCATCGGAGCATGTTTGGGTACGATGGTATGGGGAAGGCCCAGATTGTCCATGGCCTCTTAAGCACCAAGAGACTTCAAAAACCCGCACTGGGTAGTAATTATGAATCCAAACATGCTCTGATTGTGACCAAACTTTTCAAGCATGTGGGGGGGACCCACCCCCACATGCTTGCAAAGTTTGGTCCCTATCGGAGCATGTTTGGGTACGATGGTATGGGGAAGGCCCGGATTTTCCATGGCCTCTTAAGCACCAAGAGACTTGAAAAATCCGGACTGAGCACTAATTACCAATCCAAACATGCTCCGATGGGGACCAAACTTTGCAAGCATGTGGGGGGGACCCACCCCCACATGCTTGCAAAGTTTGGTCCCTATCGGAGCATGTTTGGGTACGATGGTATGGGGAAGGCCCGGATTTTCCATGGCCTCTTAAGCACCAAGAGACTTGAAAAATCCGGACTGAGCACTAATTACCAATCCAAACATGCTCCGATGGGGACCAAACTTTGCAAGCATGTGGGGGTGGGTCTCCCCCCATGCTTGCAAAGTTTGGTCCCCATCGGAGCATGTTTGGGTACGATGGTATGGGGAAGGCCCGGATTTTCCATGGCCTCTTAAGCACCAAGAGACTTGAAAAATCCGGACTGGGCGGCGCTAATAACAATCCAAACATGCTCTGATTGTCACCAAACTTTGCAAGCATGTGGGGGGGACCCACCCCCACATGCTTGCATATTTTGGTCCCCATGGGTACGATGGTATGGGGAAAGCCCGGATTTTCCATGGCCTCTTAAGCACCAAGAGACTTCAAGAACCCACACTAGGCACTAATTACCAATCCAAACATGCTCTGATTATGACCAAACTTTGCAATCATGTGGGGGGGACCCACCCCCACATGCTTGCAAATTTTGGTCCCCATCGGAGCATGTTTGGGTACGATGGTATGGGGAAGGCCCGGATTTTCCATGGCCTCTTAAGCACCAAGAGACTTCAAGAACCCACACTAGGCACTAATTACCAATCCAAACATGCTCTGATTATGACCAAACTTTGCAATCATGTGGGGAGGACCCACTCCCACATGCTTGCAAAGTTTGGTCCCCATCGGAGCATGTTTGGGTACGATGGTATGGGGAAGGCCCGGATTTTCCATGGCCTCTTAAGCACCAAGAGACTTCAAAAACTTGCACTGGGCGCTAATTACCAATCCAAACATGCTCTGATTGTGACCAAACTTTGCAATCATGTGGGAAGGACCCACCCCCACATGCTTGCAAAGTTTGGTCCCCATCGGAGCATGTTTGGGTACGATGGTATGGGGAAGGCCCGGATTTTCCATGGCCTCTTAAGCACCAAGAGACTTCAAAAACCCGCACTGGGTAGTAATTACCAATCCAAAAATGCTCTGATTGTGACCAAACTTTTCAAGCATGTGGGGGGGACCCACCCCCACATGCTTGCAGAGTTTGGTCCCTATCGGAGCATGTTTGGGTACGATGGTATGGGGAAGGCCCGGATTTTCCATGGCCTCTTAAGCACCAAGAGACTTGAAAAATCCGGACTGAGCACTAATTACCAATCCAAACATGCTCCGATGGGGACCAAACTTTGCAAGCATGTGGGGGGGACCCACCCCCACATGCTTGCAAGGTTTGGTCCCTATCGGAGCATGTTTGGGTACGATGGTATGGGGAAGGCCCGGATTTTCAATGGCCTCTTAAGCACCAAGATACTTCAAAAATCCGGACTGGGCGCTAATTACCAATCCAAACATGCTCTGATTGTGACCAAACTTTGCAAGCATGTGGGGGTGGGTCTCCCCCCATGCTTGCAAAGTTTGGTCCCCATCGGAGCATGTTTGGGTACGATGGTATGGGGAAGGCCCGGATTTTCCATGGCCTCTTAAGCACCAAGAGACTTCAAAAACCCGCATTGGGCACTAATTACCAATCCAGACATGCTCTGATTGTGACCAAACTTTGCAATCATGTGGGGGGGACCCACCCCGACATGCTTGCAAAGTTTGGTCCCTATCGGAGCATGTTTAGGTACGATGGTATGGGGAAGGCCCGGATTTTCCATGGCCTCTTAAGCACCAAGAGACTTCAAAAACCCGCACTGGGCGCTAATTACCAATCCAAACATGCTCTGATTGTGACCAAACTTTGCAAGCATGTGGGGGGGACCCACCCCCACATGCTTGCAAAGTTTGGTCCCTATCGGAGCATGTTTGGGTATGATGGTATGGGGAAGGCCCGGATTTTCCATGGCCTCTTAAGCACCAAGAGACTTGAAAAATCCGGACTGGGCACTAATTACCAATCCAAACATGCTCCGATGGGGACCAAACTTTGCAAGCATGTGGGGGGACCCACCCCCACATGCTTGCAAAGTTTGGTCCCTATCGGAGCATGTTTGGGTACGATGGTATGGGGAAGGCCCGGATTTTCCATGGCCTCTTAAGCACCAAGATACTTCAAAAATCCGGACTGGGCGCTAATCCAAACATGCTCTGATTGTGACCAAACTTTGCAAGCATGTGGGGGTGGGTCCCCCCCCATTCTTGCAAAGTTTGGTCCCCATCGGAGCATGTTTGGGTACGATGGTATGGGGAAGGCCCGGATTTTCCATGGCCTCTTAAGCACCAAGAGACTTGAAAAATCCGGACTGGGCGGCGCTAATTACCAATCCAAACATGCTCTGATTGTGACCAAACTTTGCAAGCATGTGGGGGGGACCCACCCCCACATGCTTGCAAAGTTTGGTCCCCATCGGAGCATGTTTGGGTACGATGGTATGGGGAAGGCCCGGATTTTCCATGGCCTCTTAAGCACCAAGAGACTTCAAAAACCCGCATTGGGCACTAATTACCAATCCAGACATGCTCTGATTGTGACCAAACTTTGCAATCATGTGGGGGGGACCCACCCCGACATGCTTGCAAAGTTTGGTCCCTATCGGAGCATGTTTGGGTACGATGGTATGGGGAAGGCCCGGATTTTCCATGGCCTCTTAAGCACCAAGAGACTTCAGAAACCCGCACTGGGCGCTAATTACCAATCCAAACATGCTCTGATTGTGACCAAACTTTGCAAGCATGTGGGGGGGACCCACCCCCACATGCTTGCAAAGTTTGGTCCCTATCGGAGCATGTTTGGGTATGATGGTATGGGGAAGGCCCGGATTTTCCATGGCCTCTTAAGCACCAAGAGACTTGAAAAATCCGGACTGGGCACTAATTACCAATCCAAACATGCTCCGATGGGGACCAAACTTTGCAAGCATGTGGGGGGACCCACCCCCACATGCTTGCAAAGTTTGGTCCCTATCGGAGCATGTTTGGGTACGATGGTATGGGGAAGGACCGGATTTTCCATGGCCTCTTAAGCACCAAGATACTTCAAAAATCCGGACTGGGCGCTAATCCAAACATGCTCTGATTGTGACCAAACTTTGCAAGCATGTGGGGGTGGGTCCCCCCCCATGCTTGCAAAGTTTGGTCCCCATCGGAGCATGTTTGGGTACGATGGTATGGGGAAGGCCCGGATTTTCCATGGCCTCTTAAGCACCAAGAGACTTGAAAAATCCGGACTGGGCGGCGCTAATTACCAATCCAAACATGCTCTGATTGTGACCAAACTTTGCAAGCATGTGGGGGGGACCCACCCCCACATGCTTGCAAATTTTGGTCCCCATCGGAGCATGTTTGGGTACGATGGTATGGGGAAGGCCCGGATTTTCCATGGCCTCTTAAGCACCAAGAGACTTCAAGAACCCACACTAGGCACTAATTACCAATCCAAACATGCTCTGATTATGACCAAACTTTTCAATCATGTGGGGGGGAGCCACCCCCACATGCTTGCAAAGTTTGGTCCCCATCGGAGCATGTTTGTGTACGATGGTATGGGGAAGGCCCGGATTTTCCATGGCCTCTTAAGCACCAAGAGACTTCAAAAATCCGGACTGGGCGCTAATTACCAATCCAAACATACTCTCATTGTGACCAAACTTTGGAATCATGTGGGGGGGACCCACCCCCACATGCTTGCAAAGTTTGGTCCCCATCGGAGCATGTTTGGGTACGATGGTATGGGGAAGGTCCGGATTTTCCATGGCCTCTTAAGCACCAAGAGACTTCAAAAACCCGCACTGGGTAGTAATTACCAATCCAAACATGCTCTGATTGTGACCAAACTTTTCAAGCATGTGGGGGGGACCCACCCCCACATGCTTGCAAAGTTTGGTCCCTATCGGAGCATGTTTGGGTACGATGGTATGGGGAAGGCCCGGATTTTCCATGGCCTCTTAAGCACCAAGAGACTTGAAAAATCCGGACTGAGCACTAATTACCAATCCAAACATGCTCCGATGGGGACCAAACTTTGCAAGCATGTGGGGGGGACCCACCCCCACATGCTTGCAAAGTTTAATCCCTATCGGAGCATGTTTGGGTACGATGGTATGGGGAAGGCCCGGATTTTCCATGGCCTCTTAAGCACCAAGAGACTTCAAGAACCCACACTAGGCACTAATTACCAATCCAAACATGCTCTGATTATGACCAAACTTTGCAATCATGTGGGGGGGACCCACCCCCACATGCTTGCAAAGTTTGGTCCCCATCGGAGCATGTTTGGGTACGATGGTATGGGGAAGGCCCGGATTTTCCATGGCCTCTTAAGCACCAAGAGACTTCAAAAACCCGCATTGGGCACTAATTACCAATCCAGACATGCTCTGATTGTGACCAAACTTTGCAATCATGTGGGGGGGACCCACCCCGACATGCTTGCAAAGTTTGGTCCCTATCGGAGCATGTTTGGGTACGATGGTATGGGGAAGGCCCGGATTTTCCATGGCCTCTTAAGCACCAAGAGACTTCAAAAACCCGCACTGGGCGCTAATTACCAATCCAAACATGCTCTGATTGTGACCAAACTTTGCAAGCATGTGGGGGGGACCCACCCCCACATGCTTGCAAAGTTTGGTCCCTATCGGAGCATGTTTGGGTATGATGGTATGGGGAAGGCCCGGATTTTCCATGGCCTCTTAAGCACCAAGAGACTTGAAAAATCCGGACTGGGCACTAATTACCAATCCAAACATGCTCCGATGGGGACCAAACTTTGCAAGCATGTGGGGGGACCCACCCCCACATGCTTGCAAAGTTTGGTCCCTATCGGAGCATGTTTGGGTACGATGGTATGGGGAAGGCCCGGATTTTCCATGGCCTCTTAAGCACCAAGATACTTCAAAAATCCGGACTGGGCGCTAATCCAAACATGCTCTGATTGTGACCAAACTTTGCAAGCATGTGGGGGTGGGTCCCCCCCCATTCTTGCAAAGTTTGGTCCCCATTGGAGCATGTTTGGGTACGATGGTATGGGGAAGGCCCGGATTTTCCATGGCCTCTTAAGCACCAAGAGACTTCAAAAATCCGGACTGGGCGGCGCTAATTACCAATCCAAACATGCTCTGATTGTGACCAAACTTTGCAAGCATGTGGGGGGGACCCACCCCCACATGCTTGCAAATTTTGGTCCCCATCGGAGCATGTTTGGGTACGATGGTATGGGGAAGGCCCGGATTTTCCATGGCCTCTTAAGCACCAAGAGACTTCAAGAACCCACACTAGGCACTAATTACCAATCCAAACATGCTCTGATTATGACCAAACTTTTCAATCATGTGGGGGGGAGCCACCCCCACATGCTTGCAAAGTTTGGTCCCCATCGGAGCATGTTTGTGTACGATGGTATGGGGAAGGCCCGGATTTTCCATGGCCTCTTAAGCACCAAGAGACTTCAAAAATCCGGACTGGGCGCTAATTACCAATCCAAACATACTCTCATTGTGACCAAACTTTGGAATCATGTGGGGGGGACCCACACCCACATTCTTGCAAAGTTTGGTCCCCATCGGAGCATGTTTGGGTACGATGGTATGGGAAGGCCCGGATTGTCCATGGCCTCTTAAGCACCAAGAGACTTCAAAAACCCGCACTGGGTAGTAATTACCAATCCAAACATGCTCTGATTGTGACCAAACTTTTCAAGCATGTGGGGGGGACCCACCCCCACATGCTTGCAAAGTTTGGTCCCTATCGGAGCATGTTTGGGTACGATGGTATGGGGAAGGCCCGGATTTTCCATGGCCTCTTAAGCACCAAGAGACTTGAAAAATCCGGACTGAGCACTAATTACCAATCCAAACATGCTCCGATGGGGACCAAACTTTGCAAGCATGTGGGGGGGACCCACCCCCACATGCTTGCAAAGTTTGGTCCCTATCGGAGCATGTTTGGGTACGATGGTATGGGGAAGGCCCGGATTTTCCATGGCCTCTTAAGCACCAAGATACTTAAAAAATCCGGACTGGGCACTAATTACCAATCCAAACATGCTCTGATTGTGACCAAACTTTGCAAGCATGTGGGGGTGGGTCTCCCCCCATGCTTGCAAAGTTTGGTCCCCATCGGAGCATGTTTGGGTACGGTGGTATGGGGAAGGCCCGGATTTTCCATGGCCTCTTAAGCACCAAGAGACTTGAAAAATCCGGACTGGGCGGCGCTAATAACAATCCAAACATGCTCTGATTGTGACCAAAATTTGCAAGCATGTGGGGGGGACCCACCCCCACATGCTTGCAAAGTTTGGTCCCCATCGGAGCATGTTTGGGTACGATGGTATGGGGAAGGCCCGGATTGTCCATGGCCTCTTAAGCACCAAGAGACTTCAAAAACCCGCACTGGGTAGTAATTATCAATCCAAACATGCTCTGATTGTGACCAAACTTTTCAAGCATGTGGGGGGGGACCCACCCCCACATGCTTGCAAAGTTTGGTCCCTATCGGAGCATGTTTGGGTACGATGGTATGGGGAAGGCCCGGATTTTCCATGGCCTCTTAAGCACCAAGAGACATGAAAAATCCGGACTGAGCACTAATTACCAATCCAAACATGCTCCGATGGGGACCAAACTTTGCAAGCATGTGGGGGGGACCCACCCCCACATGCTTGCAAAGTTTAATCCCTATCGGAGCATGTTTGGGTACGATGGTATGGGGAAGGCCCGGATTTTCCATGGCCTCTTAAGCACCAAGAGACTTCAAGAACCCACACTATGCACTAATTACCAATCCAAACATGCTCTGATTATGACCAAACTTTGCAATCATGTGGGGGGGACCCACTCCCACATGCTTGCAAAGTTTGTTCCCCATCGGAGCATGTTTGGGTACGATGGTATGGGGAAGGCCCGGATTTTCCATGGCCTCTTAAGCACCAAGAGACTTTAAAAACTTGCACTGGGCGCTAATTACCAATCCAAACATGCTCTGATTGTGACCAAACTTTGCAATCATGTGGGAAGGACCCACCCCCACATGCTTGCAAAGTTTGGTCCCCATCGGAGCATGTTTGGGTACGATGGTATGGGGAAGGCCCGGATTTTCCATGGCCTCTTAAGCACCAAGAGACTTCAAATACCCGCACTGGGTAGTAATTACCAATCCAAAAATGCTCTGATTGTGACCAAACTTTTCAAGCATGTGGGGGGGACCCACCCCCACATGCTTGCAGAGTTTGGTCCCTATCGGAGCATGTTTGGGTACGATGGTATGGGGAAGGCCCAGATTTTCCATGGCCTCTTAAGCACCAAGAGACTTGAAAAATCCGGACTGAGCACTAATTACCAATCCAAACATGCTCCGATGGGGACCAAACTTTGCAAGCATGTGGGGGGGACCCACCCCCACATGCTTGCAAAGTTTGGTCCCTATCGGAGCATGTTTGGGTACGATGGTATGTGGAAGGCCCGGATTCTCAATGGCCTCTTAAGCACCAAGATACTTCAAAAATCCGGACTGGGCGCTAATTACCAATCCAAACATGCTCTGATTGTGACCAAACTTTGCAAGCATGTGGGGGTGGGTCTCCCCCCATGCTTGCAAAGTTTGGTCCCCATCGGAGCATGTTTGGGTACGATGGTATGGGGAAGGCCCGGATTTTCCATGGCCTCTTAAGCACCAAGAGACTTCAAAAACCCGCATTGGGCACTAATTACCAATCCAGACATGCTCTGATTGTGACCAAACTTTGCAATCATGTGGGGGGGACCCACCCCGACATGCTTGCAAAGTTTGGTCCCTATCGGAGCATGTTTGGGTACGATGGTATGGGGAAGGCCCGGATTTTCCATGGCCTCTTAAGCACCAAGAGACTTCAAAAACCCGCACTGGGCGCTAATTACCAATCCAAACATGCTCTGATTGTGACCAAACTTTGCAAGCATGTGGGGGGGACCCACCCCCACATGCTTGCAAAGTTTGGTCCCTATCGGAGCATGTTTGGGTATGATGGTATGGGGAAGGCCCGGATTTTCCATGGCCTCTTAAGCACCAAGAGACTTGAAAAATCCGGACTGGGCACTAATTACCAATCCAAACATGCTCCGATGGGGACCAAACTTTGCAAGCATGTGGGGGGACCCACCCCCACATGCTTGCAAAGTTTGGTCCCTATCGGAGCATGTTTGGGTACGATGGTATGGGGAAGGCCCGGATTTTCCATGGCCTCTTAAGCACCAAGATACTTCAAAAATCCGGACTGGGCGCTAATCCAAACATGCTCTGATTGTGACCAAACTTTGCAAGCATGTGGGGGTGGGTCCCCCCCCATTCTTGCAAAGTTTGGTCCCCATCGGAGCATGTTTGGGTACGATGGTATGGGGAAGGCCCGGATTTTCCATGGCCTCTTAAGCACCAAGAGACTTGAAAAATCCGGACTGGGCGGCGCTAATTACCAATCCAAACATGCTCTGATTGTGACCAAACTTTGCAAGCATGTGGGGGGGACCCACCCCCACATGCTTGCAAATTTTGGTCCCCATCGGAGCATGTTTGGGTACGATGGTATGGGGAAGGCCCGGATTTTCCATGGCCTCTTAAGCACCAAGAGACTTCAAGAACCCACACTAGGCACTAATTACCAATCCAAACATGCTCTGATTATGACCAAACTTTTCAATCATGTGGGGGGGAGCCACCCCCACATGCTTGCAAAGTTTGGTCCCCATCGGAGCATGTTTGTGTACGATGGTATGGGGAAGGCCCGGATTTTCCATGGCCTCTTAAGCACCAAGAGACTTCAAAAATCCGGACTGGGCGCTAATTACCAATCCAAACATACTCTCATTGTGACCAAACTTTGGAATCATGTGGGGGGGACCCACCCCCACATGCTTGCAAAGTTTGGTCCCCATCGGAGCATGTTTGGGTACGATGGTATGGGGAAGGTCCGGATTTTCCATGGCCTCTTAAGCACCAAGAGACTTCAAAAACCCGCACTGGGTAGTAATTACCAATCCAAACATGCTCTGATTGTGACCAAACTTTTCAAGCATGTGGGGGGGACCCACCCCCACATGCTTGCAAAGTTTGGTCCCCATCGGAGCATGTTTGGGTACGATGGTATGGGGAAGGCCCGGATTTTCCATGGCCTCTTAAGCACCAAGAGACTTGAAAAATCCGGACTGAGCACTAATTACCAATCCAAACATGCTCCGATGGGGACCAAACTTTGCAAGCATGTGGGGGGGACCCACCCCCACATGCTTGCAAAGTTTAATCCCTATCGGAGCATGTTTGGGTACGATGGTATGGGGAAGGCCCGGATTTTCCATGGCCTCTTAAGCACCAAGAGACTTCAAGAACCCACACTAGGCACTAATTACCAATCCAAACATGCTCTGATTATGACCAAACTTTGCAATCATGTGGGGGGGACCCACCCCCACATGCTTGCAAAGTTTGGTCCCCATCGGAGCATGTTTGGGTACGATGGTATGGGGAAGGCCCGGATTTTCCATGGCCTCTTAAGCACCAAGAGACTTCAAAAACCCGCATTGGGCACTAATTACCAATCCAGACATGCTCTGATTGTGACCAAACTTTGCAATCATGTGGGGGGGACCCACCCCGACATGCTTGCAAAGTTTGGTCCCTATCGGAGCATGTTTGGGTACGATGGTATGGGGAAGGCCCGGATTTTCCATGGCCTCTTAAGCACCAAGAGACTTCAAAAACCCGCACTGGGCGCTAATTACCAATCCAAACATGCTCTGATTGTGACCAAACTTTGCAAGCATGTGGGGGGGACCCACCCCCACATGCTTGCAAAGTTTGGTCCCTATCGGAGCATGTTTGGGTATGATGGTATGGGGAAGGCCCGGATTTTCCATGGCCTCTTAAGCACCAAGAGACTTGAAAAATCCGGACTGGGCACTAATTACCAATCCAAACATGCTCCGATGGGGACCAAACTTTGCAAGCATGTGGGGGGACCCACCCCCACATGCTTGCAAAGTTTGGTCCCTATCGGAGCATGTTTGGGTACGATGGTATGGGGAAGGCCCGGATTTTCCATGGCCTCTTAAGCACCAAGATACTTCAAAAATCCGGACTGGGCGCTAATCCAAACATGCTCTGATTGTGACCAAACTTTGCAAGCATGTGGGGGTGGGTCCCCCCCCATTCTTGCAAAGTTTGGTCCCCATCGGAGCATGTTTGGGTACGATGGTATGGGGAAGGCCCGGATTTTCCATGGCCTCTTAAGCACCAAGAGACTTGAAAAATCCGGACTGGGCGGCGCTAATTACCAATCCAAACATGCTCTGATTGTGACCAAACTTTGCAAGCATGTGGGGGGGACCCACCCCCACATGCTTGCAAATTTTGGTCCCCATCGGAGCATGTTTGGGTACGATGGTATGGGGAAGGCCCGGATTTTCCATGGCCTCTTAAGCACCAAGAGACTTCAAGAACCCACACTAGGCACTAATTACCAATCCAAACATGCTCTGATTATGACCAAACTTTTCAATCATGTGGGGGGGAGCCACCCCCACATGCTTGCAAAGTTTGGTCCCCATCGGAGCATGTTTGTGTACGATGGTATGGGGAAGGCCCGGATTTTCCATGGCCTCTTAAGCACCAAGAGACTTCAAAAATCCGGACTGGGCGCTAATTACCAATCCAAACATACTCTCATTGTGACCAAACTTTGGAATCATGTGGGGGGGACCCACCCCCACATGCTTGCAAAGTTTGGTCCCCATCGGAGCATGTTTGGGTACGATGGTATGGGGAAGGCCCGGATTGTCCATGGCCTCTTAAGCACCAAGAGACTTCAAAAACCCGCACTGGGTAGTAATTACCAATCCAAACATGCTCTGACTGTGACCAAACTTTTCAAGCATGTGGGGGGGACCCACCCCCACATGCTTGCAAAGTTTGGTCCCTATCGGAGCATGTTTGGGTACGATGGTATGGGGAAGGCCCGGATTTTCCATGGCCTCTTAAGCACCAAGAGACTTGAAAAATCCGGACTGAGCACTAATTACCAATCCAAACATGCTCCGATGGGGACCAAACTTTGCAAGCATGTGGGGGGGACCCACCCCCACATGCTTGCAAAGTTTGGTCCCTATCGGAGCATGTTTAGGTACGATGGTATGGGGAAGGCCCGGATTTTCCATGGCCTCTTAAGCACCAAGATACTTAAAAAATCCGGACTGGGCGCTAATTACCAATCCAAACATGCTCTGATTGTGACCAAACTTTGCAAGCATGTGGGGGTGGGTCTCCCCCCATGCTTGCAAAGTTTGGTCCCCATCGGAGCATGTTTGGGTACGGTGGTATGGGGAAGGCCCGGATTTTCCATGGCCTCTTAAGCACCAAGAGACTTGAAAAATCCGGACTGGGCGGCGCTAATAACAATCCAAACATGCTCTGATTGTGACCAAAATTTGCAAGCATGTGGGGGGGACCCACCCCCACATGCTTGCAAAGTTTGGTCCCCATCGGAGCATGTTTGGGTACGATGGTATGGGGAAGGCCCGGATTGTCCATGGCCTCTTAAGCACCAAGAGACTTCAAAAACCCGCACTGGGTAGTAATTATCAATCCAAACATGCTCTGATTGTGACCAAACTTTTCAAGCATGTGGGGGGGGACCCACCCCCACATGCTTGCAAAGTTTGGTCCCTATCGGAGCATGTTTGGGTACGATGGTATGGGGAAGGCCCGGATTTTCCATGGCCTCTTAAGCACCAAGAGACATGAAAAATCCGGACTGAGCACTAATTACCAATCCAAACATGCTCCGATGGGGACCAAACTTTGCAAGCATGTGGGGGGGACCCACCCCCACATGCTTGCAAAGTTTAATCCCTATCGGAGCATGTTTGGGTACGATGGTATGGGGAAGGCCCGGATTTTCCATGGCCTCTTAAGCACCAAGAGACTTCAAGAACCCACACTATGCACTAATTACCAATCCAAACATGCTCTGATTATGACCAAACTTTGCAATCATGTGGGGGGGACCCACTCCCACATGCTTGCAAAGTTTGTTCCCCATCGGAGCATGTTTGGGTACGATGGTATGGGGAAGGCCCGGATTTTCCATGGCCTCTTAAGCACCAAGAGACTTTAAAAACTTGCACTGGGCGCTAATTACCAATCCAAACATGCTCTGATTGTGACCAAACTTTGCAATCATGTGGGAAGGACCCACCCCCACATGCTTGCAAAGTTTGGTCCCCATCGGAGCATGTTTGGGTACGATGGTATGGGGAAGGCCCGGATTTTCCATGGCCTCTTAAGCACCAAGAGACTTCAAATACCCGCACTGGGTAGTAATTACCAATCCAAAAATGCTCTGATTGTGACCAAACTTTTCAAGCATGTGGGGGGGACCCACCCCCACATGCTTGCAGAGTTTGGTCCCTATCGGAGCATGTTTGGGTACGATGGTATGGGGAAGGCCCAGATTTTCCATGGCCTCTTAAGCACCAAGAGACTTGAAAAATCCGGACTGAGCACTAATTACCAATCCAAACATGCTCCGATGGGGACCAAACTTTGCAAGCATGTGGGGGGGACCCACCCCCACATGCTTGCAAAGTTTGGTCCCTATCGGAGCATGTTTGGGTACGATGGTATGTGGAAGGCCCGGATTCTCAATGGCCTCTTAAGCACCAAGATACTTCAAAAATCCGGACTGGGCGCTAATTACCAATCCAAACATGCTCTGATTGTGACCAAACTTTGCAAGCATGTGGGGGTGGGTCTCCCCCCATGCTTGCAAAGTTTGGTCCCCATCGGAGCATGTTTGGGTACGATGGTATGGGGAAGGCCCGGATTTTCCATGGCCTCTTAAGCACCAAGAGACTTCAAAAACCCGCATTGGGCACTAATTACCAATCCAGACATGCTCTGATTGTGACCAAACTTTGCAATCATGTGGGGGGGACCCACCCCGACATGCTTGCAAAGTTTGGTCCCTATCGGAGCATGTTTGGGTACGATGGTATGGGGAAGGCCCGGATTTTCCATGGCCTCTTAAGCACCAAGAGACTTCAAAAACCCGCACTGGGCGCTAATTACTAATCCAAACATGCTCTGATTGTGACCAAACTTTGCAAGCATGTGGGGGGGACCCACCCCCACATGCTTGCAAAGTTTGGTCCCTATCGGAGCATGTTTGGGTATGATGGTATGGGGAAGGCCCGGATTTTCCATGGCCTCTTAAGCACCAAGAGACTTGAAAAATCCGGACTGGGCACTAATTACCAATCCAAACATGCTCCGATGGGGACCAAACTTTGCAAGCATGTGGGGGGACCCACCCCCACATGCTTGCAAAGTTTGGTCCCTATCGGAGCATGTTTGGGTACGATGGTATGGGGAAGGCCCGGATTTTCCATGGCCTCTTAAGCACCAAGATACTTCAAAAATCCGGACTGGGCGCTAATCCAAACATGCTCTGATTGTGACCAAACTTTGCAAGCATGTGGGGGTGGGTCCCCCCCCATTCTTGCAAAGTTTGGTCCCCATCGGAGCATGTTTGGGTACGATGGTATGGGGAAGGCCCGGATTTTCCATGGCCTCTTAAGCACCAAGAGACTTGAAAAATCCGGACTGGGCGGCGCTAATTACCAATCCAAACATGCTCTGATTGTGACCAAACTTTGCAAGCATGTGGGGGGGACCCACCCCCACATGCTTGCAAATTTTGGTCCCCATCGGAGCATGTTTGGGTACGATGGTATGGGGAAGGCCCGGATTTTCCATGGCCTCTTAAGCACCAAGAGACTTCAAGAACCCACACTAGGCACTAATTACCAATCCAAACATGCTCTGATTATGACCAAACTTTTCAATCATGTGGGGGGGAGCCACCCCCACATGCTTGCAAAGTTTGGTCCCCATCGGAGCATGTTTGTGTACGATGGTATGGGGAAGGCCCGGATTTTCCATGGCCTCTTAAGCACCAAGAGACTTCAAAAATCCGGACTGGGCGCTAATTACCAATCCAAACATACTCTCATTGTGACCAAACTTTGGAATCATGTGGGGGGGACCCACCCCCACATGCTTGCAAAGTTTGGTCCCCATCGGAGCATGTTTGGGTACGATGGTATGGGGAAGGTCCGGATTTTCCATGGCCTCTTAAGCACCAAGAGACTTCAAAAACCCGCACTGGGTAGTAATTACCAATCCAAACATGCTCTGATTGTGACCAAACTTTTCAAGCATGTGGGGGGGACCCACCCCCACATGCTTGCAAAGTTTGGTCCCCATCGGAGCATGTTTGGGTACGATGGTATGGGGAAGGCCCGGATTTTCCATGGCCTCTTAAGCACCAAGAGACTTGAAAAATCCGGACTGAGCACTAATTACCAATCCAAACATGCTCCGATGGGGACCAAACTTTGCAAGCATGTGGGGGGGACCCACCCCCACATGCTTGCAAAGTTTAATCCCTATCGGAGCATGTTTGGGTACGATGGTATGGGGAAGGCCCGGATTTTCCATGGCCTCTTAAGCACCAAGAGACTTCAAGAACCCACACTAGGCACTAATTACCAATCCAAACATGCTCTGATTATGACCAAACTTTGCAATCATGTGGGGGGGACCCACCCCCACATGCTTGCAAAGTTTGGTCCCCATCGGAGCATGTTTGGGTACGATGGTATGGGGAAGGCCCGGATTTTCCATGGCCTCTTAAGCACCAAGAGACTTCAAAAACCCGCATTGGGCACTAATTACCAATCCAGACATGCTCTGATTGTGACCAAACTTTGCAATCATGTGGGGGGGACCCACCCCGACATGCTTGCAAAGTTTGGTCCCTATCGGAGCATGTTTGGGTACGATGGTATGGGGAAGGCCCGGATTTTCCATGGCCTCTTAAGCACCAAGAGACTTCAAAAACCCGCACTGGGCGCTAATTACCAATCCAAACATGCTCTGATTGTGACCAAACTTTGCAAGCATGTGGGGGGGACCCACCCCCACATGCTTGCAAAGTTTGGTCCCTATCGGAGCATGTTTGGGTATGATGGTATGGGGAAGGCCCGGATTTTCCATGGCCTCTTAAGCACCAAGAGACTTGAAAAATCCGGACTGGGCACTAATTACCAATCCAAACATGCTCCGATGGGGACCAAACTTTGCAAGCATGTGGGGGGACCCACCCCCACATGCTTGCAAAGTTTGGTCCCTATCGGAGCATGTTTGGGTACGATGGTATGGGGAAGGCCCGGATTTTCCATGGCCTCTTAAGCACCAAGATACTTCAAAAATCCGGACTGGGCGCTAATCCAAACATGCTCTGATTGTGACCAAACTTTGCAAGCATGTGGGGGTGGGTCCCCCCCCATTCTTGCAAAGTTTGGTCCCCATCGGAGCATGTTTGGGTACGATGGTATGGGGAAGGCCCGGATTTTCCATGGCCTCTTAAGCACCAAGAGACTTGAAAAATCCGGACTGGGCGGCGCTAATTACCAATCCAAACATGCTCTGATTGTGACCAAACTTTGCAAGCATGTGGGGGGGACCCACCCCCACATGCTTGCAAATTTTGGTCCCCATCGGAGCATGTTTGGGTACGATGGTATGGGGAAGGCCCGGATTTTCCATGGCCTCTTAAGCACCAAGAGACTTCAAGAACCCACACTAGGCACTAATTACCAATCCAAACATGCTCTGATTATGACCAAACTTTTCAATCATGTGGGGGGGAGCCACCCCCACATGCTTGCAAAGTTTGGTCCCCATCGGAGCATGTTTGTGTACGATGGTATGGGGAAGGCCCGGATTTTCCATGGCCTCTTAAGCACCAAGAGACTTCAAAAATCCGGACTGGGCGCTAATTACCAATCCAAACATACTCTCATTGTGACCAAACTTTGGAATCATGTGGGGGGGACCCACCCCCACATGCTTGCAAAGTTTGGTCCCCATCGGAGCATGTTTGGGTACGATGGTATGGGGAAGGTCCGGATTTTCCATGGCCTCTTAAGCACCAAGAGACTTCAAAAACCCGCACTGGGTAGTAATTACCAATCCAAACATGCTCTGATTGTGACCAAACTTTTCAAGCATGTGGGGGGGACCCACCCCCACATGCTTGCAAAGTTTGGTCCCCATCGGAGCATGTTTGGGTACGATGGTATGGGGAAGGCCCGGATTTTCCATGGCCTCTTAAGCACCAAGAGACTTGAAAAATCCGGACTGAGCACTAATTACCAATCCAAACATGCTCCGATGGGGACCAAACTTTGCAAGCATGTGGGGGGACCCACCCCCACATGCTTGCAAAGTTTAATCCCTATCGGAGCATGTTTGGGTACGATGGTATGGGGAAGGCCCGGATTTTCCATGGCCTCTTAAGCACCAAGAGACTTCAAGAACCCACACTAGGCACTAATTACCAATCCAAACATGCTCTGATTATGACCAAACTTTGCAATCATGTGGGGGGGACCCACCCCCACATGCTTGCAAAGTTTGGTCCCCATCGGAGCATGTTTGGGTACGATGGTATGGGGAAGGCCCGGATTTTCCATGGCCTCTTAAGCACCAAGAGACTTCAAAAACCCGCATTGGGCACTAATTACCAATCCAGACATGCTCTGATTGTGACCAAACTTTGCAATCATGTGGGGGGGACCCACCCCGACATGCTTGCAAAGTTTGGTCCCTATCGGAGCATGTTTGGGTACGATGGTATGGGGAAGGCCCGGATTTTCCATGGCCTCTTAAGCACCAAGAGACTTCAAAAACCCGCACTGGGCGCTAATTACCAATCCAAACATGCTCTGATTGTGACCAAACTTTGCAAGCATGTGGGGGGGACCCACCCCCACATGCTTGCAAAGTTTGGTCCCTATCGGAGCATGTTTGGGTATGATGGTATGGGGAAGGCCCGGATTTTCCATGGCCTCTTAAGCACCAAGAGACTTGAAAAATCCGGACTGGGCACTAATTACCAATCCAAACATGCTCCGATGGGGACCAAACTTTGCAAGCATGTGGGGGGACCCACCCCCACATGCTTGCAAAGTTTGGTCCCTATCGGAGCATGTTTGGGTACGATGGTATGGGGAAGGCCCGGATTTTCCATGGCCTCTTAAGCACCAAGATACTTCAAAAATCCGGACTGGGCGCTAATCCAAACATGCTCTGATTGTGACCAAACTTTGCAAGCATGTGGGGGTGGGTCCCCCCCCATTCTTGCAAAGTTTGGTCCCCATCGGAGCATGTTTGGGTACGATGGTATGGGAAAGGCCCGGATTTTCCATGGCCTCTTAAGCACCAAGAGACTTGAAAAATCCGGACTGGGCGGCGCTAATTACCAATCCAAACATGCTCTGATTGTGACCAAACTTTGCAAGCATGTGGGGGGGACCCACCCCCACATGCTTGCAAATTTTGGTCCCCATCGGAGCATGTTTGGGTACGATGGTATGGGGAAGGCCCGGATTTTCCATGGCCTCTTAAGCACCAAGAGACTTCAAGAACCCACACTAGGCACTAATTACCAATCCAAACATGCTCTGATTATGACCAAACTTTTCAATCATGTGGGGGGGAGCCACCCCCACATGCTTGCAAAGTTTGGTCCCCATCGGAGCATGTTTGTGTACGATGGTATGGGGAAGGCCCGGATTTTCCATGGCCTCTTAAGCACCAAGAGACTTCAAAAATCCGGACTGGGCGCTAATTACCAATCCAAACATACTCTCATTGTGACCAAACTTTGGAATCATGTGGGGGGGACCCACCCCCACATGCTTGCAAAGTTTGGTCCCCATCGGAGCATGTTTGGGTACGATGGTATGGGGAAGGCCCGGATTGTCCATGGCCTCTTAAGCACCAAGAGACTTCAAAAACCCGCACTGGGTAGTAATTACCAATCCAAACATGCTCTGACTGTGACCAAACTTTTCAAGCATGTGGGGGGGACCCACCCCCACATGCTTGCAAAGTTTGGTCCCTATCGGAGCATGTTTGGGTACGATGGTATGGGGAAGGCCCGGATTTTCCATGGCCTCTTAAGCACCAAGAGACTTGAAAAATCCGGACTGAGCACTAATTACCAATCCAAACATGCTCCGATGGGGACCAAACTTTGCAAGCATGTGGGGGGGACCCACCCCCACATGCTTGCAAAGTTTGGTCCCTATCGGAGCATGTTTAGGTACGATGGTATGGGGAAGGCCCGGATTTTCCATGGCCTCTTAAGCACCAAGATACTTAAAAAATCCGGACTGGGCGCTAATTACCAATCCAAACATGCTCTGATTGTGACCAAACTTTGCAAGCATGTGGGGGTGGGTCTCCCCCCATGCTTGCAAAGTTTGGTCCCCATCGGAGCATGTTTGGGTACGGTGGTATGGGGAAGGCCCGGATTTTCCATGGCCTCTTAAGCACCAAGAGACTTGAAAAATCCGGACTGGGCGGCGCTAATAACAATCCAAACATGCTCTGATTGTGACCAAAATTTGCAAGCATGTGGGGGTGACCCACCCCCACATGCTTGCAAAGTTTGGTCCCCATCGGAGCATGTTTGGGTACGATGGTATGGGGAAGGCCCGGATTGTCCATGGCCTCTTAAGCACCAAGAGACTTCAAAAACCCGCACTGGGTAGTAATTATCAATCCAAACATGCTCTGATTGTGACCAAACTTTTCAAGCATGTGGGGGGGGACCCACCCCCACATGCTTGCAAAGTTTGGTCCCTATCGGAGCATGTTTGGGTACGATGGTATGGGGAAGGCCCGGATTTTCCATGGCCTCTTAAGCACCAAGAGACATGAAAAATCCGGACTGAGCACTAATTACCAATCCAAACATGCTCCGATGGGGACCAAACTTTGCAAGCATGTGGGGGGGACCCACCCCCACATGCTTGCAAAGTTTAATCCCTATCGGAGCATGTTTGGGTACGATGGTATGGGGAAGGCCCGGATTTTCCATGGCCTCTTAAGCACCAAGAGACTTCAAGAACCCACACTATGCACTAATTACCAATCCAAACATGCTCTGATTATGACCAAACTTTGCAATCATGTGGGGGGGACCCACTCCCACATGCTTGCAAAGTTTGGTCCCCATCGGAGCATGTTTGGGTACGATGGTATGGGGAAGGCCCGGATTTTCCATGGCCTCTTAAGCACCAAGAGACTTCAAAAACTTGCACTGGGCGCTAATTACCAATCCAAACATGCTCTGATTGTGACCAAACTTTGCAATCATGTGGGAAGGACCCACCCCCACATGCTTGCAAAGTTTGGTCCCCATCGGAGCATGTTTGGGTACGATGGTATGGGGAAGGCCCGGATTTTCCATGGCCTCTTAAGCACCAAGAGACTTCAAATACCCGCACTGGGTAGTAATTACCAATCCAAAAATGCTCTGATTGTGACCAAACTTTTCAAGCATGTGGGGGGGACCCACCCCCACATGCTTGCAGAGTTTGGTCCCTATCGGAGCATGTTTGGGTACGATGGTATGGGGAAGGCCCAGATTTTCCATGGCCTCTTAAGCACCAAGAGACTTGAAAAATCCGGACTGAGCACTAATTACCAATCCAAACATGCTCCGATGGGGACCAAACTTTGCAAGCATGTGGGGGGGACCCACCCCCACATGCTTGCAAAGTTTGGTCCCTATCGGAGCATGTTTGGGTACGATGGTATGTGGAAGGCCCGGATTCTCAATGGCCTCTTAAGCACCAAGATACTTCAAAAATCCGGACTGGGCGCTAATTACCAATCCAAACATGCTCTGATTGTGACCAAACTTTGCAAGCATGTGGGGGTGGGTCTCCCCCCATGCTTGCAAAGTTTGGTCCCCATCGGAGCATGTTTGGGTACGATGGTATGGGGAAGGCCCGGATTTTCCATGGCCTCTTAAGCACCAAGAGACTTCAAAAACCCGCATTGGGCACTAATTACCAATCCAGACATGCTCTGATTGTGACCAAACTTTGCAATCATGTGGGGGGGACCCACCCCGACATGCTTGCAAAGTTTGGTCCCTATCGGAGCATGTTTGGGTACGATGGTATGGGGAAGGCCCGGATTTTCCATGGCCTCTTAAGCACCAAGAGACTTCAAAAACCCGCACTGGGCGCTAATTACCAATCCAAACATGCTCTGATTGTGACCAAACTTTGCAAGCATGTGGGGGGGACCCACCCCCACATGCTTGCAAAGTTTGGTCCCTATCGGAGCATGTTTGGGTACGATGGTATGGGGAAGGCCCGGATTTTCCATGGCCTCTTAAGCACCAAGATACTTCAAAAATCCGGACTGGGCGCTAATCCAAACATGCTCTGATTGTGACCAAACTTTGCAAGCATGTGGGGGTGGGTCCCCCCCCATTCTTGCAAAGTTTGGTCCCCATCGGAGCATGTTTGGGTACGATGGTATGGGGAAGGCCCGGATTTTCCATGGCCTCTTAAGCACCAAGAGACTTGAAAAATCCGGACTGGGCGGCGCTAATTACCAATCCAAACATGCTCTGATTGTGACCAAACTTTGCAAGCATGTGGGGGGGACCCACCCCCACATGCTTGCAAATTTTGGTCCCCATCGGAGCATGTTTGGGTACGATGGTATGGGGAAGGCCCGGATTTTCCATGGCCTCTTAAGCACCAAGAGACTTCAAGAACCCACACTAGGCACTAATTACCAATCCAAACATGCTCTGATTATGACCAAACTTTTCAATCATGTGGGGGGGAGCCACCCCCACATGCTTGCAAAGTTTGGTCCCCATCGGAGCATGTTTGTGTACGATGGTATGGGGAAGGCCCGGATTTTCCATGGCCTCTTAAGCACCAAGAGACTTCAAAAATCCGGACTGGGCGCTAATTACCAATCCAAACATACTCTCATTGTGACCAAACTTTGGAATCATGTGGGGGGGACCCACCCCCACATGCTTGCAAAGTTTGGTCCCCATCGGAGCATGTTTGGGTACGATGGTATGGGGAAGGCCCGGATTGTCCATGGCCTCTTAAGCACCAAGAGACTTCAAAAACCCGCACTGGGTAGTAATTACCAATCCAAACATGCTCTGACTGTGACCAAACTTTTCAAGCATGTGGGGGGGACCCACCCCCACATGCTTGCAAAGTTTGGTCCCTATCGGAGCATGTTTGGGTACGATGGTATGGGGAAGGCCCGGATTTTCCATGGCCTCTTAAGCACCAAGAGACTTGAAAAATCCGGACTGAGCACTAATTACCAATCCAAACATGCTCCGATGGGGACCAAACTTTGCAAGCATGTGGGGGGGACCCACCCCCACATGCTTGCAAAGTTTGGTCCCTATCGGAGCATGTTTAGGTACGATGGTATGGGGAAGGCCCGGATTTTCCATGGCCTCTTAAGCACCAAGATACTTAAAAAATCCGGACTGGGCGCTAATTACCAATCCAAACATGCTCTGATTGTGACCAAACTTTGCAAGCATGTGGGGGTGGGTCTCCCCCCATGCTTGCAAAGTTTGGTCCCCATCGGAGCATGTTTGGGTACGGTGGTATGGGGAAGGCCCGGATTTTCCATGGCCTCTTAAGCACCAAGAGACTTGAAAAATCCGGACTGGGCGGCGCTAATAACAATCCAAACATGCTCTGATTGTGACCAAAATTTGCAAGCATGTGGGGGGGACCCACCCCCACATGCTTGCAAAGTTTGGTCCCCATCGGAGCATGTTTGGGTACGATGGTATGGGGAAGGCCCGGATTGTCCATGGCCTCTTAAGCACCAAGAGACTTCAAAAACCCGCACTGGGTAGTAATTATCAATCCAAACATGCTCTGATTGTGACCAAACTTTTCAAGCATGTGGGGGGGGACCCACCCCCACATGCTTGCAAAGTTTGGTCCCTATCGGAGCATGTTTGGGTACGATGGTATGGGGAAGGCCCGGATTTTCCATGGCCTCTTAAGCACCAAGAGACATGAAAAATCCGGACTGAGCACTAATTACCAATCCAAACATGCTCCGATGGGGACCAAACTTTGCAAGCATGTGGGGGGGACCCACCCCCACATGCTTGCAAAGTTTAATCCCTATCGGAGCATGTTTGGGTACGATGGTATGGGGAAGGCCCGGATTTTCCATGGCCTCTTAAGCACCAAGAGACTTCAAGAACCCACACTATGCACTAATTACCAATCCAAACATGCTCTGATTATGACCAAACTTTGCAATCATGTGGGGGGGACCCACTCCCACATGCTTGCAAAGTTTGGTCCCCATCGGAGCATGTTTGGGTACGATGGTATGGGGAAGGCCCGGATTTTCCATGGCCTCTTAAGCACCAAGAGACTTCAAAAACTTGCACTGGGCGCTAATTACCAATCCAAACATGCTCTGATTGTGACCAAACTTTGCAATCATGTGGGAAGGACCCACCCCCACATGCTTGCAAAGTTTGGTCCCCATCGGAGCATGTTTGGGTACGATGGTATGGGGAAGGCCCGGATTTTCCATGGCCTCTTAAGCACCAAGAGACTTCAAATACCCGCACTGGGTAGTAATTACCAATCCAAAAATGCTCTGATTGTGACCAAACTTTTCAAGCATGTGGGGGGGACCCACCCCCACATGCTTGCAGAGTTTGGTCCCTATCGGAGCATGTTTGGGTACGATGGTATGGGGAAGGCCCAGATTTTCCATGGCCTCTTAAGCACCAAGAGACTTGAAAAATCCGGACTGAGCACTAATTACCAATCCAAACATGCTCCGATGGGGACCAAACTTTGCAAGCATGTGGGGGGGACCCACCCCCACATGCTTGCAAAGTTTGGTCCCTATCGGAGCATGTTTGGGTACGATGGTATGTGGAAGGCCCGGATTCTCAATGGCCTCTTAAGCACCAAGATACTTCAAAAATCCGGACTGGGCGCTAATTACCAATCCAAACATGCTCTGATTGTGACCAAACTTTGCAAGCATGTGGGGGTGGGTCTCCCCCCATGCTTGCAAAGTTTGGTCCCCATCGGAGCATGTTTGGGTACGATGGTATGGGGAAGGCCCGGATTTTCCATGGCCTCTTAAGCACCAAGAGACTTCAAAAACCCGCATTGGGCACTAATTACCAATCCAGACATGCTCTGATTGTGACCAAACTTTGCAATCATGTGGGGGGGACCCACCCCGACATGCTTGCAAAGTTTGGTCCCTATCGGAGCATGTTTGGGTACGATGGTATGGGGAAGGCCCGGATTTTCCATGGCCTCTTAAGCACCAAGAGACTTCAAAAACCCGCACTGGGCGCTAATTACCAATCCAAACATGCTCTGATTGTGACCAAACTTTGCAAGCATGTGGGGGGGACCCACCCCCACATGCTTGCAAAGTTTGGTCCCTATCGGAGCATGTTTGGGTACGATGGTATGGGGAAGGCCCGGATTTTCCATGGCCTCTTAAGCACCAAGATACTTCAAAAATCCGGACTGGGCGCTAATCCAAACATGCTCTGATTGTGACCAAACTTTGCAAGCATGTGGGGGTGGGTCCCCCCCCATTCTTGCAAAGTTTGGTCCCCATCGGAGCATGTTTGGGTACGATGGTATGGGGAAGGCCCGGATTTTCCATGGCCTCTTAAGCACCAAGAGACTTGAAAAATCCGGACTGGGCGGCGCTAATTACCAATCCAAACATGCTCTGATTGTGACCAAACTTTGCAAGCATGTGGGGGGGACCCACCCCCACATGCTTGCAAATTTTGGTCCCCATCGGAGCATGTTTGGGTACGATGGTATGGGGAAGGCCCGGATTTTCCATGGCCTCTTAAGCACCAAGAGACTTCAAGAACCCACACTAGGCACTAATTACCAATCCAAACATGCTCTGATTATGACCAAACTTTTCAATCATGTGGGGGGGAGCCACCCCCACATGCTTGCAAAGTTTGGTCCCCATCGGAGCATGTTTGTGTACGATGGTATGGGGAAGGCCCGGATTTTCCATGGCCTCTTAAGCACCAAGAGACTTCAAAAATCCGGACTGGGCGCTAATTACCAATCCAAACATACTCTCATTGTGACCAAACTTTGGAATCATGTGGGGGGGACCCACCCCCACATGCTTGCAAAGTTTGGTCCCCATCGGAGCATGTTTGGGTACGATGGTATGGGGAAGGTCCGGATTTTCCATGGCCTCTTAAGCACCAAGAGACTTCAAAAACCCGCACTGGGTAGTAATTACCAATCCAAACATGCTCTGATTGTGACCAAACTTTTCAAGCATGTGGGGGGGACCCACCCCCACATGCTTGCAAAGTTTGGTCCCCATCGGAGCATGTTTGGGTACGATGGTATGGGGAAGGCCCGGATTTTCCATGGCCTCTTAAGCACCAAGAGACTTGAAAAATCCGGACTGAGCACTAATTACCAATCCAAACATGCTCCGATGGGGACCAAACTTTGCAAGCATGTGGGGGGGACCCACCCCCACATGCTTGCAAAGTTTAATCCCTATCGGAGCATGTTTGGGTACGATGGTATGGGGAAGGCCCGGATTTTCCATGGCCTCTTAAGCACCAAGAGACTTCAAGAACCCACACTAGGCACTAATTACCAATCCAAACATGCTCTGATTATGACCAAACTTTGCAATCATGTGGGGGGGACCCACCCCCACATGCTTGCAAAGTTTGGTCCCCATCGGAGCATGTTTGGGTACGATGGTATGGGGAAGGCCCGGATTTTCCATGGCCTCTTAAGCACCAAGAGACTTCAAAAACCCGCATTGGGCACTAATTACCAATCCAGACATGCTCTGATTGTGACCAAACTTTGCAATCATGTGGGGGGGACCCACCCCGACATGCTTGCAAAGTTTGGTCCCTATCGGAGCATGTTTGGGTACGATGGTATGGGGAAGGCCCGGATTTTCCATGGCCTCTTAAGCACCAAGAGACTTCAAAAACCCGCACTGGGCGCTAATTACCAATCCAAACATGCTCTGATTGTGACCAAACTTTGCAAGCATGTGGGGGGGACCCACCCCCACATGCTTGCAAAGTTTGGTCCCTATCGGAGCATGTTTGGGTATGATGGTATGGGGAAGGCCCGGATTTTCCATGGCCTCTTAAGCACCAAGAGACTTGAAAAATCCGGACTGGGCACTAATTACCAATCCAAACATGCTCCGATGGGGACCAAACTTTGCAAGCATGTGGGGGGACCCACCCCCACATGCTTGCAAAGTTTGGTCCCTATCGGAGCATGTTTGGGTACGATGGTATGGGGAAGGCCCGGATTTTCCATGGCCTCTTAAGCACCAAGATACTTCAAAAATCCGGACTGGGCGCTAATCCAAACATGCTCTGATTGTGACCAAACTTTGCAAGCATGTGGGGGTGGGTCCCCCCCCATTCTTGCAAAGTTTGGTCCCCATCGGAGCATGTTTGGGTACGATGGTATGGGGAAGGCCCGGATTTTCCATGGCCTCTTAAGCACCAAGAGACTTGAAAAATCCGGACTGGGCGGCGCTAATTACCAATCCAAACATGCTCTGATTGTGACCAAACTTTGCAAGCATGTGGGGGGGACCCACCCCCACATGCTTGCAAATTCTGGTCCCCATCGGAGCATGTTTGGGTACGATGGTATGGGGAAGGCCCGGATTTTCCATGGCCTCTTAAGCACCAAGAGACTTCAAGAACCCACACTAGGCACTAATTACCAATCCAAACATGCTCTGATTATGACCAAACTTTTCAATCATGTGGGGGGGAGCCACCCCCACATGCTTGCAAAGTTTGGTCCCCATCGGAGCATGTTTGTGTACGATGGTATGGGGAAGGCCCGGATTTTCCATGGCCTCTTAAGCACCAAGAGACTTCAAAAATCCGGACTGGGCGCTAATTACCAATCCAAACATACTCTCATTGTGACCAAACTTTGGAATCATGTGGGGGGGACCCACCCCCACATGCTTGCAAAGTTTGGTCCCCATCGGAGCATGTTTGGGTACGATGGTATGGGGAAGGCCCGGATTGTCCATGGCCTCTTAAGCACCAAGAGACTTCAAAAACCCGCACTGGGTAGTAATTACCAATCCAAACATGCTCTGACTGTGACCAAACTTTTCAAGCATGTGGGGGGGACCCACCCCCACATGCTTGCAAAGTTTGGTCCCTATCGGAGCATGTTTGGGTACGATGGTATGGGGAAGGCCCGGATTTTCCATGGCCTCTTAAGCACCAAGAGACTTGAAAAATCCGGACTGAGCACTAATTACCAATCCAAACATGCTCCGATGGGGACCAAACTTTGCAAGCATGTGGGGGGGACCCACCCCCACATGCTTGCAAAGTTTGGTCCCTATCGGAGCATGTTTAGGTACGATGGTATGGGGAAGGCCCGGATTTTCCATGGCCTCTTAAGCACCAAGATACTTAAAAAATCCGGACTGGGCGCTAATTACCAATCCAAACATGCTCTGATTGTGACCAAACTTTGCAAGCATGTGGGGGTGGGTCTCCCCCCATGCTTGCAAAGTTTGGTCCCCATCGGAGCATGTTTGGGTACGGTGGTATGGGGAAGGCCCGGATTTTCCATGGCCTCTTAAGCACCAAGAGACTTGAAAAATCCGGACTGGGCGGCGCTAATAACAATCCAAACATGCTCTGATTGTGACCAAAATTTGCAAGCATGTGGGGGGGACCCACCCCCACATGCTTGCAAAGTTTGGTCCCCATCGGAGCATGTTTGGGTACGATGGTATGGGGAAGGCCCGGATTGTCCATGGCCTCTTAAGCACCAAGAGACTTCAAAAACCCGCACTGGGTAGTAATTATCAATCCAAACATGCTCTGATTGTGACCAAACTTTTCAAGCATGTGGGGGGGGACCCACCCCCACATGCTTGCAAAGTTTGGTCCCTATCGGAGCATGTTTGGGTACGATGGTATGGGGAAGGCCCGGATTTTCCATGGCCTCTTAAGCACCAAGAGACATGAAAAATCCGGACTGAGCACTAATTACCAATCCAAACATGCTCCGATGGGGACCAAACTTTGCAAGCATGTGGGGGGGACCCACCCCCACATGCTTGCAAAGTTTAATCCCTATCGGAGCATGTTTGGGTACGATGGTATGGGGAAGGCCCGGATTTTCCATGGCCTCTTAAGCACCAAGAGACTTCAAGAACCCACACTATGCACTAATTACCAATCCAAACATGCTCTGATTATGACCAAACTTTGCAATCATGTGGGGGGGACCCACTCCCACATGCTTGCAAAGTTTGGTCCCCATCGGAGCATGTTTGGGTACGATGGTATGGGGAAGGCCCGGATTTTCCATGGCCTCTTAAGCACCAAGAGACTTCAAAAACTTGCACTGGGCGCTAATTACCAATCCAAACATGCTCTGATTGTGACCAAACTTTGCAATCATGTGGGAAGGACCCACCCCCACATGCTTGCAAAGTTTGGTCCCCATCGGAGCATGTTTGGGTACGATGGTATGGGGAAGGCCCGGATTTTCCATGGCCTCTTAAGCACCAAGAGACTTCAAATACCCGCACTGGGTAGTAATTACCAATCCAAAAATGCTCTGATTGTGACCAAACTTTTCAAGCATGTGGGGGGGACCCACCCCCACATGCTTGCAGAGTTTGGTCCCTATCGGAGCATGTTTGGGTACGATGGTATGGGGAAGGCCCAGATTTTCCATGGCCTCTTAAGCACCAAGAGACTTGAAAAATCCGGACTGAGCACTAATTACCAATCCAAACATGCTCCGATGGGGACCAAACTTTGCAAGCATGTGGGGGGGACCCACCCCCACATGCTTGCAAAGTTTGGTCCCTATCGGAGCATGTTTGGGTACGATGGTATGGGGAAGGCCCGGATTCTCAATGGCCTCTTAAGCACCAAGATACTTCAAAAATCCGGACTGGGCGCTAATTACCAATCCAAACATGCTCTGATTGTGACCAAACTTTGCAAGCATGTGGGGGTGGGTCTCCCCCCATGCTTGCAAAGTTTGGTCCCCATCGGAGCATGTTTGGGTACGATGGTATGGGGAAGGCCCGGATTTTCCATGGCCTCTTAAGCACCAAGAGACTTCAAAAACCCGCATTGGGCACTAATTACCAATCCAGACATGCTCTGATTGTGACCAAACTTTGCAATCATGTGGGGGGGACCCACCCCGACATGCTTGCAAAGTTTGGTCCCTATCGGAGCATGTTTGGGTACGATGGTATGGGGAAGGCCCGGATTTTCCATGGCCTCTTAAGCACCAAGAGACTTCAAAAACCCGCACTGGGCGCTAATTACCAATCCAAACATGCTCTGATTGTGACCAAACTTTGCAAGCATGTGGGGGGGACCCACCCCCACATGCTTGCAAAGTTTGGTCCCTATCGGAGCATGTTTGGGTATGATGGTATGGGGAAGGCCCGGATTTTCCATGGCCTCTTAAGCACCAAGAGACTTGAAAAATCCGGACTGGGCACTAATTACCAATCCAAACATGCTCCGATGGGGACCAAACTTTGCAAGCATGTGGGGGGACCCACCCCCACATGCTTGCAAAGTTTGGTCCCTATCAGAGCATGTTTGGGTACGATGGTATGGGGAAGGCCCGGATTTTCCATGGCCTCTTAAGCACCAAGATACTTCAAAAATCCGGACTGGGCGCTAATCCAAACATGCTCTGATTGTGACCAAACTTTGCAAGCATGTGGGGGTGGGTCCCCCCCCATTCTTGCAAAGTTTGGTCCCCATCGGAGCATGTTTGGGTACGATGGTATGGGGAAGGCCCGGATTTTCCATGGCCTCTTAAGCACCAAGAGACTTGAAAAATCCGGACTGGGCGGCGCTAATTACCAATCCAAACATGCTCTGATTGTGACCAAACTTTGCAAGCATGTGGGGGGGACCCACCCCCACATGCTTGCAAATTTTGGTCCCCATCGGAGCATGTTTGGGTACGATGGTATGGGGAAGGCCCGGATTTTCCATGGCCTCTTAAGCACCAAGAGACTTCAAGAACCCACACTAGGCACTAATTACCAATCCAAACATGCTCTGATTATGACCAAACTTTTCAATCATGTGGGGGGGAGCCACCCCCACATGCTTGCAAAGTTTGGTCCCCATCGGAGCATGTTTGTGTACGATGGTATGGGGAAGGCCCGGATTTTCCATGGCCTCTTAAGCACCAAGAGACTTCAAAAATCCGGACTGGGCGCTAATTACCAATCCAAACATACTCTCATTGTGACCAAACTTTGGAATCATGTGGGGGGGACCCACCCCCACATGCTTGCAAAGTTTGGTCCCCATCGGAGCATGTTTGGGTACGATGGTATGGGGAAGGTCCGGATTTTCCATGGCCTCTTAAGCACCAAGAGACTTCAAAAACCCGCACTGGGTAGTAATTACCAATCCAAACATGCTCTGATTGTGACCAAACTTTTCAAGCATGTGGGGGGGACCCACCCCCACATGCTTGCAAAGTTTGGTCCCTATCGGAGCATGTTTGGGTACGATGGTATGGGGAAGGCCCGGATTTTCCATGGCCTCTTAAGCACCAAGAGACTTGAAAAATCCGGACTGAGCACTAATTACCAATCCAAACATGCTCCGATGGGGACCAAACTTTGCAAGCATGTGGGGGGGACCCACCCCCACATGCTTGCAAAGTTTAATCCCTATCGGAGCATGTTTGGGTACGATGGTATGGGGAAGGCCCGGATTTTCCATGGCCTCTTAAGCACCAAGAGACTTCAAGAACCCACACTAGGCACTAATTACCAATCCAAACATGCTCTGATTATGACCAAACTTTGCAATCATGTGGGGGGGACCCACCCCCACATGCTTGCAAAGTTTGGTCCCCATCGGAGCATGTTTGGGTACGATGGTATGGGGAAGGCCCGGATTTTCCATGGCCTCTTAAGCACCAAGAGACTTCAAAAACCCGCATTGGGCACTAATTACCAATCCAGACATGCTCTGATTGTGACCAAACTTTGCAATCATGTGGGGGGGACCCACCCCGACATGCTTGCAAAGTTTGGTCCCTATCGGAGCATGTTTGGGTACGATGGTATGGGGAAGGCCCGGATTTTCCATGGCCTCTTAAGCACCAAGAGACTTCAAAAACCCGCACTGGGCGCTAATTACCAATCCAAACATGCTCTGATTGTGACCAAACTTTGCAAGCATGTGGGGGGGACCCACCCCCACATGCTTGCAAAGTTTGGTCCCTATCGGAGCATGTTTGGGTATGATGGTATGGGGAAGGCCCGGATTTTCCATGGCCTCTTAAGCACCAAGAGACTTGAAAAATCCGGACTGGGCACTAATTACCAATCCAAACATGCTCCGATGGGGACCAAACTTTGCAAGCATGTGGGGGGACCCACCCCCACATGCTTGCAAAGTTTGGTCCCTATCGGAGCATGTTTGGGTACGATGGTATGGGGAAGGCCCGGATTTTCCATGGCCTCTTAAGCACCAAGATACTTCAAAAATCCGGACTGGGCGCTAATCCAAACATGCTCTGATTGTGACCAAACTTTGCAAGCATGTGGGGGTGGGTCCCCCCCCATTCTTGCAAAGTTTGGTCCCCATCGGAGCATGTTTGGGTACGATGGTATGGGGAAGGCCCGGATTTTCCATGGCCTCTTAAGCACCAAGAGACTTGAAAAATCCGGACTGGGCGGCGCTAATTACCAATCCAAACATGCTCTGATTGTGACCAAACTTTGCAAGCATGTTGGGGGGACCCACCTTCACATGCTTGCAAATTTTGGTCCCCATCGGAGCATGTTTGGGTACGATGGTATGGGGAAGGCCCGGATTTTCCATGGCCTCTTAAGCACCAAGAGACTTCAAGAACCCACACTAGGCACTAATTACCAATCCAAACATGCTCTGATTATGACCAAACTTTTCAATCATGTGGGGGGGAGCCACCCCCACATGCTTGCAAAGTTTGGTCCCCATCGGAGCATGTTTGTGTACGATGGTATGGGGAAGGCCCGGATTTTCCATGGCCTCTTAAGCACCAAGAGACTTCAAAAATCCGGACTGGGCGCTAATTACCAATCCAAACATACTCTCATTGTGACCAAACTTTGGAATCATGTGGGGGGGACCCACCCCCACATGCTTGCAAAGTTTGGTCCCCATCGGAGCATGTTTGGGTACGATGGTATGGGGAAGGCCCGGATTGTCCATGGCCTCTTAAGCACCAAGAGACTTCAAAAACCCGCACTGGGTAGTAATTACCAATCCAAACATGCTCTGATTGTGACCAAACTTTACAAGCATGTGGGGGGGACCCACCCCCACATGCTTGCAAAGTTTGGTCCCTATCGGAGCATGTTTGGGTACGATGGTATGGGGAAGGCCCGGATTTTCCATGGCCTCTTAAGCACCAAGAGACTTGAAAAATCCGGACTGAGCACTAATTACCAATCCAAACATGCTCCGATGGGGACCAAACTTTGCAAGCATGTGGGGGGGACCCACCCCCACATGCTTGCAAAGTTTGGTCCCTATCGGAGCATGTTTGGGTACGATGGTATGGGGAAGGCCCGGATTTTCCATGGCCTCTTAAGCACCAAGATACTTAAAAAATCCGGACTGGGCGCTAATTACCAATCCAAACATGCTCTGATTGTGACCAAACTTTGCAAGCATGTGGGGGTGGGTCTCCCCCCATGCTTGCAAAGTTTGGTCCCCATCGGAGCATGTTTGGGTACGGTGGTATGGGGAAGGCCCGGATTTTCCATGGCCTCTTAAGCACCAAGAGACTTGAAAAATCCGGACTGGGCGGCGCTAATAACAATCCAAACATGCTCTGATTGTGACCAAAATTTGCAAGCATGTGGGGGGGACCCACCCCCACATGCTTGCAAAGTTTGGTCCCCATCGGAGCATGTTTGGGTACGATGGTATGGGGAAGGCCCGGATTGTCCATGGCCTCTTAAGCACCAAGAGACTTCAAAAACCCGCACTGGGTAGTAATTATCAATCCAAACATGCTCTGATTGTGACCAAACTTTTCAAGCATGTGGGGGGGGACCCACCCCCACATGCTTGCAAAGTTTGGTCCCTATCGGAGCATGTTTGGGTACGATGGTATGGGGAAGGCCCGGATTTTCCATGGCCTCTTAAGCACCAAGAGACATGAAAAATCCGGACTGAGCACTAATTACCAATCCAAACATGCTCCGATGGGGACCAAACTTTGCAAGCATGTGGGGGGGACCCACCCCCGCATGCTTGCAAAGTTTAATCCCTATCGAAGCATGTTTGGGTACGATGGTATGGGGAAGGCCCGGATTTTCCATGGCCTCTTAAGCACCAAGAGACTTCAAGAACCCACACTATGCACTAATTACCAATCCAAACATGCTCTGATTATGACCAAACTTTGCAATCATGTGGGGGGGACCCACCCCCACATGCTTGCAAAGTTTGGTCCCCATCAGAGCATGTTTGGGTACGATGGTATGGGGAAGGCCCGGATTTTCCATGGCCTCTTAAGCACCAAGAGACTTGAAAAATCCGGACTGGGCGGCGCTAATTACCAATCCAAACATGCTCTGATTGTGACCAAACTTTGCAATCATGTGGGGGAGACCCACCCCCACATGCTTGCAAAGTTTGGTCCCTATCGGAGCATGTTTGGGTACGATGATATGGGGAAGGCCCGGATTTTCCATGGCCTCTTAAGCACCAAGAGACTTCAAAAACCCGCACTGGGCGCTAATTACCAATCCAAACATGCTCTGATTGTGACCAAACTTTGCAACCATGTGGGGGGGACCCACCCCCACATGCTTGCAAAGTTTGGTCCCTATCGGAGCATGTTTGGGTACGATGGTATGGGGAAGGCCCGGATTTTCCATGGCCTCTAAAGCACCAAGAGACTTGAAAAATCCGAACTGGGCACTAATTACCAATCCAAACATGCTCCGATGGGGACCAAACTTTGCAAGCATGTGGGGGGACCCACCCCCACATGCTTGCAAAGTTTGGTCCCTATCGGAGCATGTTTGGGTACGATGGTATGGGGAAGGCCCGGATTTTCCATGGCCTCTTAAGCACCAAGATACTTCAAAAATCCGGACTGGGCGCTAATTACCAATCCAAACATGCTCTGATTGTGACCAAACTTTGCAAGCATGTGGGGGTGGGTCTCCCCCCATGCTTGCAAAGTTTGGTCCCCATCGGAGCATGTTTGGGTACGATGGTATGGGGAAGGCCCGGATTTTCCATGGCCTCTTAAGCACCAAGAGACTTCAAAAACCCGCATTGGGCACTAATTACCAATCCAGACATGCTCTGATTGTGACCAAACTTTGCAATCATGTGGGGGGGACCCACCCCGACATGCTTGCAAAGTTTGGTCCCTATCGGAGCATGTTTGGGTACGATGGTATGGGGAAGGCCCGGATTTTCCATGGCCTCTTAAGCACCAAGAGACTTCAAAAACCCGCACTGGGCGCTAATTACCAATCCAAACATGCTCTGATTGTGACCAAACTTTGCAAGCATGTGGGGGGGACCCACCCCCACATGCTTGCAAAGTTTGGTCCCTATCGGAGCATGTTTGGGTATGATGGTATGGGGAAGGCCCGGATTTTCCATGGCCTCTTAAGCACCAAGAGACTTGAAAAATCCGGACTGGGCACTAATTACCAATCCAAACATGCTCCGATGGGGACCAAACTTTGCAAGCATGTGGGGGGACCCACCCCCACATGCTTGCAAAGTTTGGTCCCTATCGGAGCATGTTTGGGTACGATGGTATGGGGAAGGCCCGGATTTTCCATGGCCTCTTAAGCACCAAGATACTTCAAAAATCCGGACTGGGCGCTAATCCAAACATGCTCTGATTGTGACCAAACTTTGCAAGCATGTGGGGGTGGGTCCCCCCCCATTCTTGCAAAGTTTGGTCCCCATCGGAGCATGTTTGGGTACGATGGTATGGGGAAGGCCCGGATTTTCCATGGCCTCTTAAGCACCAAGAGACTTGAAAAATCCGGACTGGGCGGCGCTAATTACCAATCCAAACATGCTCTGATTGTGACCAAACTTTGCAAGCATGTGGGGGGGACCCACCCCCACATGCTTGCAAATTTTGGTCCCCATCGGAGCATGTTTGGGTACGATGGTATGGGGAAGGCCCGGATTTTCCATGGCCTCTTAAGCACCAAGAGACTTCAAGAACCCACACTAGGCACTAATTACCAATCCAAACATGCTCTGATTATGACCAAACTTTTCAATCATGTGGGGGGGAGCCACCCCCACATGCTTGCAAAGTTTGGTCCCCATCGGAGCATGTTTGTGTACGATGGTATGGGGAAGGCCCGGATTTTCCATGGCCTCTTAAGCACCAAGAGACTTCAAAAATCCGGACTGGGCGCTAATTACCAATCCAAACATACTCTCATTGTGACCAAACTTTGGAATCATGTGGGGGGGACCCACCCCCACATGCTTGCAAAGTTTGGTCCCCATCGGAGCATGTTTGGGTACGATGGTATGGGGAAGGCCCGGATTGTCCATGGCCTCTTAAGCACCAAGAGACTTCAAAAACCCGCACTGGGTAGTAATTACCAATCCAAACATGCTCTGATTGTGACCAAACTTTTCAAGCATGTGGGGTGGACCCACCCCCACATGCTTGCAAAGTTTGGTCCCTATCGGAGCATGTTTGGGTACGATGGTATGGGGAAGGCCCGGATTTTCCATGGCCTCTTAAGCACCAAGAGACTTGAAAAATCCGGACTGAGCACTAATTACCAATCCAAACATGCTCCGATGGGGACCAAACTTTGCAAGCATGTGGGGGGGACCCACCCCCACATGCTTGCAAAGTTTGGTCCCTATCGGAGCATGTTTGGGTACGATGGTATGGGGAAGGCCCGGATTTTCCATGGCCTCTTAAGCACCAAGATACTTAAAAAATCCGGACTGGGCGCTAATTACCAATCCAAACATGCTCTGATTGTGACCAAACTTTGCAAGCATGTGGGGGTGGGTCTCCCCCCATGCTTGCAAAGTTTGGTCCCCATCGGAGCATGTTTGGGTACGGTGGTATGGGGAAGGCCCGGATTTTCCATGGCCTCTTAAGCACCAAGAGACTTGAAAAATCCGGACTGGGCGGCGCTAATAACAATCCAAACATGCTCTGATTGTGACCAAAATTTGCAAGCATGTGGGGGGGACCCACCCCCACATGCTTGCAAAGTTTGGTCCCCATCGGAGCATGTTTGGGTACGATGGTATGGGGAAGGCCCGGATTGTCCATGGCCTCTTAAGCACCAAGAGACTTCAAAAACCCGCACTGGGTAGTAATTATCAATCCAAACATGCTCTGATTGTGACCAAACTTTTCAAGCATGTGGGGGGGGACCCACCCCCACATGCTTGCAAAGTTTGGTCCCTATCGGAGCATGTTTGGGTACGATGGTATGGGGAAGGCCCGGATTTTCCATGGCCTCTTAAGCACCAAGAGACATGAAAAATCCGGACTGAGCACTAATTACCAATCCAAACATGCTCCGATGGGGACCAAACTTTGCAAGCATGTGGGGGGGACCCACCCCCACATGCTTGCAAAGTTTAATCCCTATCGGAGCATGTTTGGGTACGATGGTATGGGGAAGGCCCGGATTTTCCATGGCCTCTTAAGCACCAAGAGACTTCAAGAACCCACACTATGCACTAATTACCAATCCAAACATGCTCTGATTATGACCAAACTTTGCAATCATGTGGGGGGGACCCACTCCCACATGCTTGCAAAGTTTGGTCCCCATCGGAGCATGTTTGGGTACGATGGTATGGGGAAGGCCCGGATTTTCCATGGCCTCTTAAGCACCAAGAGACTTCAAAAACTTGCACTGGGCGCTAATTACCAATCCAAACATGCTCTGATTGTGACCAAACTTTGCAATCATGTGGGAAGGACCCACCCCCACATGCTTGCAAAGTTTGGTCCCCATCGGAGCATGTTTGGGTACGATGGTATGGGGAAGGCCCGGATTTTCCATGGCCTCTTAAGCACCAAGAGACTTCAAATACCCGCACTGGGTAGTAATTACCAATCCAAAAATGCTCTGATTGTGACCAAACTTTTCAAGCATGTGGGGGGGACCCACCCCCACATGCTTGCAGAGTTTGGTCCCTATCGGAGCATGTTTGGGTACGATGGTATGGGGAAGGCCCAGATTTTCCATGGCCTCTTAAGCACCAAGAGACTTGAAAAATCCGGACTGAGCACTAATTACCAATCCAAACATGCTCCGATGGGGACCAAACTTTGCAAGCATGTGGGGGGGACCCACCCCCACATGCTTGCAAAGTTTGGTCCCTATCGGAGCATGTTTGGGTACGATGGTATGGGGAAGGCCCGGATTCTCAATGGCCTCTTAAGCACCAAGATACTTCAAAAATCCGGACTGGGCGCTAATTACCAATCCAAACATGCTCTGATTGTGACCAAACTTTGCAAGCATGTGGGGGTGGGTCTCCCCCCATGCTTGCAAAGTTTGGTCCCCATCGGAGCATGTTTGGGTACGATGGTATGGGGAAGGCCCGGATTTTCCATGGCCTCTTAAGCACCAAGAGACTTCAAAAACCCGCATTGGGCACTAATTACCAATCCAGACATGCTCTGATTGTGACCAAACTTTGCAATCATGTGGGGGGGACCCACCCCGACATGCTTGCAAAGTTTGGTCCCTATCGGAGCATGTTTGGGTACGATGGTATGGGGAAGGCCCGGATTTTCCATGGCCTCTTAAGCACCAAGAGACTTCAAAAACCCGCACTGGGCGCTAATTACCAATCCAAACATGCTCTGATTGTGACCAAACTTTGCAAGCATGTGGGGGGGACGCACCCCCACATGCTTGCAAAGTTTGGTCCCTATCGGAGCATGTTTGGGTATGATGGTATGGGGAAGGCCCGGATTTTCCATGGCCTCTTAAGCACCAAGAGACTTGAAAAATCCGGACTGGGCACTAATTACCAATCCAAACATGCTCCGATGGGGACCAAACTTTGCAAGCATGTGGGGGGACCCACCCCCACATGCTTGCAAAGTTTGGTCCCTATCGGAGCATGTTTGGGTACGATGGTATGGGGAAGGCCCGGATTTTCCATGGCCTCTTAAGCACCAAGATACTTCAAAAATCCGGACAGGGCACTAATTACCAATCCAAACATGCTCCGATGGGGACCAAACTTTGCAAGCATGTGGGGGGACCCACCCCCACATGCTTGCAAAGTTTGGTCCCTATCGGAGCATGTTTGGGTACGATGGTATGGGGAAGGCCCGGATTTTCCATGGCCTCTTAAGCACCAAGATACTTCAAAAATCCGGACTGGGCGCTAATTACCAATCCAAACATGCTCTGATTGTGACCAAACTTTGCAAGCATGTGGGGGTGGGTCTCCCCCCATGCTTGCAAAGTTTGGTCCCCATCGGAGCATGTTTGGGTACGATGGTATGGGGAAGGCCCGGATTTTCCATGGCCTCTTAAGCACCAAGAGACTTCAAAAACCCGCATTGGACACTAATTACCAATCCAGACATGCTCTGATTGTGACCAAACTTTGCAATCATGTGGGGGGGACCCACCCCGACATGCTTGCAAAGTTTGGTCCCTATCGGAGCATGTTTGGGTACGATGGTATGGGGAAGGCCCGGATTTTCCATGGCCTCTTAAGCACCAAGAGACTTCAAAAACCCGCACTGGGCGCTAATTACCAATCCAAACATGCTCTGATTGTGACCAAACTTTGCAAGCATGTGGGGGGGACCCACCCCCACATGCTTGCAAAGTTTGGTCCCTATCGGAGCATGTTTGGGTATGATGGTATGGGGAAGGCCCGGATTTTCCATGGCCTCTTAAGCACCAAGAGACTTGAAAAATCCGGACTGGGCACTAATTACCAATCCAAACATGCTCCGATGGGGACCAAACTTTGCAAGCATGTGGGGGGACCCACCCCCACATGCTTGCAAAGTTTGGTCCCTATCGGAGCATGTTTGGGTACGATGGTATGGGGAAGGCCCGGATTTTCCATGGCCTCTTAAGCACCAAGATACTTCAAAAATCCGGACTGGGCGCTAATCCAAACATGCTCTGATTGTGACCAAACTTTGCAAGCATGTGGGGGTGGGTCCCCCCCCATTCTTGCAAAGTTTGGTCCCCATCGGAGCATGTTTGGGTACGATGGTATGGGGAAGGCCCGGATTTTCCATGGCCCCTTAAGCACCAAGAGACTTGAAAAATCCGGACTGGGCGGCGCTAATTACCAATCCAAACATGCTCTGATTGTGACCAAACTTTGCAAGCATGTGGGGGGGACCCACCCCCACATGCTTGCAAATTTTGGTCCCCATCGGAGCATGTTTGGGTACGATGGTATGGGGAAGGCCCGGATTTTCCATGGCCTCTTAAGCACCAAGAGACTTCAAGAACCCACACTAGGCACTAATTACCAATCCAAACATGCTCTGATTATGACCAAACTTTTCAATCATGTGGGGGGGAGCCACCCCCACATGCTTGCAAAGTTTGGTCCCCATCGGAGCATGTTTGTGTACGATGGTATGGGGAAGGCCCGGATTTTCCATGGCCTCTTAAGCACCAAGAGACTTCAAAAATCCGGACTGGGCGCTAATTACCAATCCAAACATACTCTCATTGTGACCAAACTTTGGAATCATGTGGGGGGGACCCACCCCCACATGCTTGCAAAGTTTGGTCCCCATCGGAGCATGTTTGGGTACGATGGTATGGGGAAGGCCCGGATTGTCCATGGCCTCAAGCACCAAGAGACTTCAAAAACCCGCACTGGGTAGTAATTACCAATCCAAACATGCTCTGATTGTGACCAAACTTTTCAAGCATGTGGGGGGGACCCACCCCCACATGCTTGCAAAGTTTGGTCCCTATCGGAGCATGTTTGGGTACGATGGTATGGGGAAGGCCCGGATTTTCCATGGCCTCTTAAGCACCAAGAGACTTGAAAAATCCGGACTGAGCACTAATTACCAATCCAAACATGCTCCGATGGGGACCAAACTTTGCAAGCATGTGGGGGGGACCCACCCCCACATGCTTGCAAAGTTTGGTCCCTATCGGAGCATGTTTGGGTACGATGGTATGGGGAAGGCCCGGATTTTCCATGGCCTCTTAAGCACCAAGAGACTTCAAGAACCCACACTATGCACTAATTACCAATCCAAACATGCTCTGATTATGACCAAACTTTGCAATCATGTGGGGGGGACCCACCCCCACATGCTTGCAAAGTTTGGTCCCCATCAGAGCATGTTTGGGTACGATGGTATGGGGAAGGCCCGGATTTTCCATGGCCTCTTAAGCACCAAGAGACTTGAAAAATCCGGACTGGGCGGCGCTAATTACCAATCCAAACATGCTCTGATTGTGACCAAACTTTGCAATCATGTGGGGGAGACCCACCCCCACATGCTTGCAAAGTTTGGTCCCTATCGGAGCATGTTTGGGTACGATGATATGGGGAAGGCCCGGATTTTCCATGGCCTCTTAAGCACCAAGAGACTTCAAAAACCCGCACTGGGCGCTAATTACCAATCCAAACATGCTCTGATTGTGACCAAACTTTGCAACCATGTGGGGGGGACCCACCCCCACATGCTTGCAAAGTTTGGTCCCTATCGGAGCATGTTTGGGTACGATGGTATGGGGAAGGCCCGGATTTTCCATGGCCTCTAAAGCACCAAGAGACTTGAAAAATCCGGACTGGGCACTAATTACCAATCCAAACATGCTCCGATGGGGACCAAACTTTGCAAGCATGTGGGGGGACCCACCCCCACATGCTTGCAAAGTTTGGTCCCTATCGGAGCATGTTTGGGTACGATGGTATGGGGAAGGCCCGGATTTTCCATGGCCTCTTAAGCACCAAGATACTTCAAAAATCCGGACTGGGCGCTAATTACCAATCCAAACATGCTCTGATTGTGACCAAACTTTGCAAGCATGTGGGGGTGGGTCTCCCCCCATGCTTGCAAAGTTTGGTCCCCATCGGAGCATGTTTGGGTACGATGGTATGGGGAAGGCCCGGATTTTCCATGGCCTCTTAAGCACCAAGAGACTTCAAAAACCCGCATTGGGCACTAATTACCAATCCAGACATGCTCTGATTGTGACCAAACTTTGCAATCATGTGGGGGGGACCCACCCCGACATGCTTGCAAAGTTTGGTCCCTATCGGAGCATGTTTGGGTACGATGGTATGGGGAAGGCCCGGATTTTCCATGGCCTCTTAAGCACCAAGAGACTTCAAAAACCCGCACTGGGCGCTAATTACCAATCCAAACATGCTCTGATTGTGACCAAACTTTGCAAGCATGTGGGGGGGACCCACCCCCACATGCTTGCAAAGTTTGGTCCCTATCGGAGCATGTTTGGGTATGATGGTATGGGGAAGGCCCGGATTTTCCATGGCCTCTTAAGCACCAAGAGACTTGAAAAATCCGGACTGGGCACTAATTACCAATCCAAACATGCTCCGATGGGGACCAAACTTTGCAAGCATGTGGGGGGACCCACCCCCACATGCTTGCAAAGTTTGGTCCCTATCGGAGCATGTTTGGGTACGATGGTATGGGGAAGGCCCGGATTTTCCATGGCCTCTTAAGCACCAAGATACTTCAAAAATCCGGACTGGGCGCTAATCCAAACATGCTCTGATTGTGACCAAACTTTGCAAGCATGTGGGGGTGGGTCCCCCCCCATTCTTGCAAAGTTTGGTCCCCATCGGAGCATGTTTGGGTACGATGGTATGGGGAAGGCCCGGATTTTCCATGGCCTCTTAAGCACCAAGAGACTTGAAAAATCCGGACTGGGCGGCGCTAATTACCAATCCAAACATGCTCTGATTGTGACCAAACTTTGCAAGCATGTGGGGGGGACCCACCCCCACATGCTTGCAAATTTTGGTCCCCATCGGAGCATGTTTGGGTACGATGGTATGGGGAAGGCCCGGATTTTCCATGGCCTCTTAAGCACCAAGAGACTTCAAGAACCCACACTAGGCACTAATTACCAATCCAAACATGCTCTGATTATGACCAAACTTTTCAATCATGTGGGGGGGAGCCACCCCCACATGCTTGCAAAGTTTGGTCCCCATCGGAGCATGTTTGTGTACGATGGTATGGGGAAGGCCCGGATTTTCCATGGCCTCTTAAGCACCAAGAGACTTCAAAAATCCGGACTGGGCGCTAATTACCAATCCAAACATACTCTCATTGTGACCAAACTTTGGAATCATGTGGGGGGGACCCACCCCCACATGCTTGCAAAGTTTGGTCCCCATCGGAGCATGTTTGGGTACGATGGTATGGGGAAGGCCCGGATTGTCCATGGCCTCTTAAGCACCAAGAGACTTCAAAAACCCGCACTGGGTAGTAATTACCAATCCAAACATGCTCTGATTGTGACCAAACTTTTCAAGCATGTGGGGTGGACCCACCCCCACATGCTTGCAAAGTTTGGTCCCTATCGGAGCATGTTTGGGTACGATGGTATGGGGAAGGCCCGGATTTTCCATGGCCTCTTAAGCACCAAGAGACTTGAAAAATCCGGACTGAGCACTAATTACCAATCCAAACATGCTCCGATGGGGACCAAACTTTGCAAGCATGTGGGGGGGACCCATCCCCACATGCTTGCAAAGTTTGGTCCCTATCGGAGCATGTTTGGGTACGATGGTATGGGGAAGGCCCGGATTTTCCATGGCCTCTTAAGCACCAAGATACTTAAAAAATCCGGACTGGGCGCTAATTACCAATCCAAACATGCTCTGATTGTGACCAAACTTTGCAAGCATGTGGGGGTGGGTCTCCCCCCATGCTTGCAAAGTTTGGTCCCCATCGGAGCATGTTTGGGTACGGTGGTATGGGGAAGGCCCGGATTTTCCATGGCCTCTTAAGCACCAAGAGACTTGAAAAATCCGGACTGGGCGGCGCTAATAACAATCCAAACATGCTCTGATTGTGACCAAAATTTGCAAGCATGTGGGGGGGACCCACCCCCACATGCTTGCAAAGTTTGGTCCCCATCGGAGCATGTTTGGGTACGATGGTATGGGGAAGGCCCGGATTGTCCATGGCCTCTTAAGCACCAAGAGACTTCAAAAACCCGCACTGGGTAGTAATTATCAATCCAAACATGCTCTGATTGTGACCAAACTTTTCAAGCATGTGGGGGGGGACCCACCCCCACATGCTTGCAAAGTTTGGTCCCTATCGGAGCATGTTTGGGTACGATGGTATGGGGAAGGCCCGGATTTTCCATGGCCTCTTAAGCACCAAGAGACATGAAAAATCCGGACTGAGCACTAATTACCAATCCAAACATGCTCCGATGGGGACCAAACTTTGCAAGCATGTGGGGGGGACCCACCCCCACATGCTTGCAAAGTTTAATCCCTATCGGAGCATGTTTGGGTACGATGGTATGGGGAAGGCCCGGATTTTCCATGGCCTCTTAAGCACCAAGAGACTTCAAGAACCCACACTATGCACTAATTACCAATCCAAACATGCTCTGATTATGACCAAACTTTGCAATCATGTGGGGGGGACCCACTCCCACATGCTTGCAAAGTTTGGTCCCCATCGGAGCATGTTTGGGTACGATGGTATGGGGAAGGCCCGGATTTTCCATGGCCTCTTAAGCACCAAGAGACTTCAAAAACTTGCACTGGGCGCTAATTACCAATCCAAACATGCTCTGATTGTGACCAAACTTTGCAATCATGTGGGAAGGACCCACCCCCACATGCTTGCAAAGTTTGGTCCCCATCGGAGCATGTTTGGGTACGATGGTATGGGGAAGGCCCGGATTTTCCATGGCCTCTTAAGCACCAAGAGACTTCAAATACCCGCACTGGGTAGTAATTACCAATCCAAAAATGCTCTGATTGTGACCAAACTTTTCAAGCATGTGGGGGGGACCCACCCCCACATGCTTGCAGAGTTTGGTCCCTATCGGAGCATGTTTGGGTACGATGGTATGGGGAAGGCCCAGATTTTCCATGGCCTCTTAAGCACCAAGAGACTTGAAAAATCCGGACTGAGCACTAATTACCAATCCAAACATGCTCCGATGGGGACCAAACTTTGCAAGCATGTGGGGGGGACCCACCCCCACATGCTTGCAAAGTTTGGTCCCTATCGGAGCATGTTTGGGTACGATGGTATGGGGAAGGCCCGGATTCTCAATGGCCTCTTAAGCACCAAGATACTTCAAAAATCCGGACTGGGCGCTAATTACCAATCCAAACATGCTCTGATTGTGACCAAACTTTGCAAGCATGTGGGGGTGGGTCTCCCCCCATGCTTGCAAAGTTTGGTCCCCATCGGAGCATGTTTGGGTACGATGGTATGGGGAAGGCCCGGATTTTCCATGGCCTCTTAAGCACCAAGAGACTTCAAAAACCCGCATTGGGCACTAATTACCAATCCAGACATGCTCTGATTGTGACCAAACTTTGCAATCATGTGGGGGGACCCACCCCGACATGCTTGCAAAGTTTGGTCCCTATCGGAGCATGTTTGGGTACGATGGTATGGGGAAGGCCCGGATTTTCCATGGCCTCTTAAGCACCAAGAGACTTCAAAAACCCGCACTGGGCGCTAATTACCAATCCAAACATGCTCTGATTGTGACCAAACTTTGCAAGCATGTGGGGGGGACCCACCCCCACATGCTTGCAAAGTTTGGTCCCTATCGGAGCATGTTTGGGTATGATGGTATGGGGAAGGCCCGGATTTTCCATGGCCTCTTAAGCACCAAGAGACTTGAAAAATCCGGACTGGGCACTAATTACCAATCCAAACATGCTCCGATGGGGACCAAACTTTGCAAGCATGTGGGGGGACCCACCCCCACATGCTTGCAAAGTTTGGTCCCTATCGGAGCATGTTTGGGTACGATGGTATGGGGAAGGCCCGGATTTTCCATGGCCTCTTAAGCACCAAGATACTTCAAAAATCCGGACTGGGCACTAATTACCAATCCAAACATGCTCCGATGGGGACCAAACTTTGCAAGCATGTGGGGGGACCCACCCCCACATGCTTGCAAAGTTTGGTCCCTATCGGAGCATGTTTGGGTACGATGGTATGGGGAAGGCCCGGATTTTCCATGGCCTCTTAAGCACCAAGATACTTCAAAAATCCGGACTGGGCGCTAATTACCAATCCAAACATGCTCTGATTGTGACCAAACTTTGCAAGCATGTGGGGGTGGGTCTCCCCCCATGCTTGCAAAGTTTGGTCCCCATCGGAGCATGTTTGGGTACGATGGTATGGGGAAGGCCCGGATTTTCCATGGCCTCTTAAGCACCAAGAGACTTCAAAAACCCGCATTGGGCACTAATTACCAATCCAGACATGCTCTGATTGTGACCAAACTTTGCAATCATGTGGGGGGGACCCACCCCGACATGCTTGCAAAGTTTGGTCCCTATCGGAGCATGTTTGGGTACGATGGTATGGGGAAGGCCCGGATTTTCCATGGCCTCTTAAGCACCAAGAGACTTCAAAAACCCGCACTGGGCGCTAATTACCAATCCAAACATGCTCTGATTGTGACCAAACTTTGCAAGCATGTGGGGGGGACCCACCCCCACATGCTTGCAAAGTTTGGTCCCTATCGGAGCATGTTTGGGTATGATGGTATGGGGAAGGCCCGGATTTTCCATGGCCTCTTAAGCACCAAGAGACTTGAAAAATCCGGACTGGGCACTAATTACCAATCCAAACATGCTCCGATGGGGACCAAACTTTGCAAGCATGTGGGGGGACCCACCCCCACATGCTTGCAAAGTTTGGTCCCTATCGGAGCATGTTTGGGTACGATGGTATGGGGAAGGCCCGGATTTTCCATGGCCTCTTAAGCACCAAGATACTTCAAAAATCCGGACTGGGCGCTAATCCAAACATGCTCTGATTGTGACCAAACTTTGCAAGCATGTGGGGGTGGGTCCCCCCCCATTCTTGCAAAGTTTGGTCCCCATCGGAGCATGTTTGGGTACGATGGTATGGGGAAGGCCCGGATTTTCCATGGCCCCTTAAGCACCAAGAGACTTGAAAAATCCGGACTGGGCGGCGCTAATTACCAATCCAAACATGCTCTGATTGTGACCAAACTTTGCAAGCATGTGGGGGGGACCCACCCCCACATGCTTGCAAATTTTGGTCCCCATCGGAGCATGTTTGGGTACGATGGTATGGGGAAGGCCCGGATTTTCCATGGCCTCTTAAGCACCAAGAGACTTCAAGAACCCACACTAGGCACTAATTACCAATCCAAACATGCTCTGATTATGACCAAACTTTTCAATCATGTGGGGGGGAGCCACCCCCACATGCTTGCAAAGTTTGGTCCCCATCGGAGCATGTTTGTGTACGATGGTATGGGGAAGGCCCGGATTTTCCATGGCCTCTTAAGCACCAAGAGACTTCAAAAATCCGGACTGGGCGCTAATTACCAATCCAAACATACTCTCATTGTGACCAAACTTTGGAATCATGTGGGGGGGACCCACCCCCACATGCTTGCAAAGTTTGGTCCCCATCGGAGCATGTTTGGGTACGATGGTATGGGGAAGGCCCGGATTGTCCATGGCCTCTTAAGCACCAAGAGACTTCAAAAACCCGCACTGGGTAGTAATTACCAATCCAAACATGCTCTGATTGTGACCAAACTTTTCAAGCATGTGGGGGGGACCCACCCCCACATGCTTGCAAAGTTTGGTCCCTATCGGAGCATGTTTGGGTACGATGGTATGGGGAAGGCCCGGATTTTCCATGGCCTCTTAAGCACCAAGAGACTTGAAAAATCCGGACTGAGCACTAATTACCAATCCAAACATGCTCCGATGGGGACCAAACTTTGCAAGCATGTGGGGGGACCCACCCCCACATGCTTGCAAAGTTTGGTCCCTATCGGAGCATGTTTGGGTACGATGGTATGGGGAAGGCCCGGATTTTCCATGGCCTCTTAAGCACCAAGAGACTTCAAGAACCCACACTATGCACTAATTACCAATCCAAACATGCTCTGATTATGACCAAACTTTGCAATCATGTGGGGGGGACCCACCCCCACATGCTTGCAAAGTTTGGTCCCCATCAGAGCATGTTTGGGTACGATGGTATGGGGAAGGCCCGGATTTTCCATGGCCTCTTAAGCACCAAGAGACTTGAAAAATCCGGACTGGGCGGCGCTAATTACCAATCCAAACATGCTCTGATTGTGACCAAACTTTGCAATCATGTGGGGGAGACCCACCCCCACATGCTTGCAAAGTTTGGTCCCTATCGGAGCATGTTTGGGTACGATGATATGGGGAAGGCCCGGATTTTCCATGGCCTCTTAAGCACCAAGAGACTTCAAAAACCCGCACTGGGCGCTAATTACCAATCCAAACATGCTCTGATTGTGACCAAACTTTGCAACCATGTGGGGGGGACCCACCCCCACATGCTTGCAAAGTTTGGTCCCTATCGGAGCATGTTTGGGTACGATGGTATGGGGAAGGCCCGGATTTTCCATGGCCTCTAAAGCACCAAGAGACTTGAAAAATCCGGACTGGGCACTAATTACCAATCCAAACATGCTCCGATGGGGACCAAACTTTGCAAGCATGTGGGGGGACCCACCCCCACATGCTTGCAAAGTTTGGTCCCTATCGGAGCATGTTTGGGTACGATGGTATGGGGAAGGCCCGGATTTTCCATGGCCTCTTAAGCACCAAGATACTTCAAAAATCCGGACTGGGCGCTAATTACCAATCCAAACATGCTCTGATTGTGACCAAACTTTGCAAGCATGTGGGGGTGGGTCTCCCCCCATGCTTGCAAAGTTTGGGTCCCCATCGGAGCATGTTTGGGTACGATGGTATGGGGAAGGCCCGGATTTTCCATGGCCTCTTAAGCACCAAGAGACTTCAAAAACCCGCATTGGGCACTAATTACCAATCCAGACATGCTCTGATTGTGACCAAACTTTGCAATCATGTGGGGGGGACCCACCCCGACATGCTTGCAAAGTTTGGTCCCTATCGGAGCATGTTTGGGTACGATGGTATGGGGAAGGCCCGGATTTTCCATGGCCTCTTAAGCACCAAGAGACTTCAAAAACCCGCACTGGGCGCTAATTACCAATCCAAACATGCTCTGATTGTGACCAAACTTTGCAAGCATGTGAAGGGGACCCACCCCCACATGCTTGCAAAGTTTGGTCCCTATCGGAGCATGTTTGGGTATGATGGTATGGGGAAGGCCCGGATTTTCCATGGCCTCTTAAGCACCAAGAGACTTGAAAAATCCGGACTGGGCACTAATTACCAATCCAAACATGCTCCGATGGGGACCAAACTTTGCAAGCATGTGGGGGGACCCACCCCCACATGCTTGCAAAGTTTGGTCCCTATCGGAGCATGTTTGGGTACGATGGTATGGGGAAGGCCCGGATTTTCCATGGCCTCTTAAGCACCAAGATACTTCAAAAATCCGGACTGGGCGCTAATCCAAACATGCTCTGATTGTGACCAAACTTTGCAAGCATGTGGGGGTGGGTCCCCCCCCATTCTTGCAAAGTTTGGTCCCCATCGGAGCATGTTTGGGTACGATGGTATGGGGAAGGCCCGGATTTTCCATGGCCTCTTAAGCACCAAGAGACTTGAAAAATCCGGACTGGGCGGCGCTAATTACCAATCCAAACATGCTCTGATTGTGACCAAACTTTGCAAGCATGTGGGGGGGACCCACCCCCACATGCTTGCAAATTTTGGTCCCCATCGGAGCATGTTTGGGTACGATGGTATGGGGAAGGCCCGGATTTTCCATGGCCTCTTAAGCACCAAGAGACTTCAAGAACCCACACTAGGCACTAATTACCAATCCAAACATGCTCTGATTATGACCAAACTTTTCAATCATGTGGGGGGGAGCCACCCCCACATGCTTGCAAAGTTTGGTCCCCATCGGAGCATGTTTGTGTACGATGGTATGGGGAAGGCCCGGATTTTCCATGGCCTCTTAAGCACCAAGAGACTTCAAAAATCCGGACTGGGCGCTAATTACCAATCCAAACATACTCTCATTGTGACCAAACTTTGGAATCATGTGGGGGGGACCCACCCCCACATGCTTGCAAAGTTTGGTCCCCATCGGAGCATGTTTGGGTACGATGGTATGGGGAAGGCCCGGATTGTCCATGGCCTCTTAAGCACCAAGAGACTTCAAAAACCCGCACTGGGTAGTAATTACCAATCCAAACATGCTCTGATTGTGACCAAACTTTTCAAGCATGTGGGGTGGACCCACCCCCACATGCTTGCAAAGTTTGGTCCCTATCGGAGCATGTTTGGGTACGATGGTATGGGGAAGGCCCGGATTTTCCATGGCCTCTTAAGCACCAAGAGACTTGAAAAATCCGGACTGAGCACTAATTACCAATCCAAACATGCTCCGATGGGGACCAAACTTTGCAAGCATGTGGGGGGGACCCATCCCCACATGCTTGCAAAGTTTGGTCCCTATCGGAGCATGTTTGGGTACGATGGTATGGGGAAGGCCCGGATTTTCCATGGCCTCTTAAGCACCAAGATACTTAAAAAATCCGGACTGGGCGCTAATTACCAATCCAAACATGCTCTGATTGTGACCAAACTTTGCAAGCATGTGGGGGTGGGTCTCCCCCCATGCTTGCAAAGTTTGGTCCCCATCGGAGCATGTTTGGGTACGGTGGTATGGGGAAGGCCCGGATTTTCCATGGCCTCTTAAGCACCAAGAGACTTGAAAAATCCGGACTGGGCGGCGCTAATAACAATCCAAACATGCTCTGATTGTGACCAAAATTTGCAAGCATGTGGGGGGGACCCACCCCCACATGCTTGCAAAGTTTGGTCCCCATCGGAGCATGTTTGGGTACGATGGTATGGGGAAGGCCCGGATTGTCCATGGCCTCTTAAGCACCAAGAGACTTCAAAAACCCGCACTGGGTAGTAATTATCAATCCAAACATGCTCTGATTGTGACCAAACTTTTCAAGCATGTGGGGGGGGACCCACCCCCACATGCTTGCAAAGTTTGGTCCCTATCGGAGCATGTTTGGGTACGATGGTATGGGGAAGGCCCGGATTTTCCATGGCCTCTTAAGCACCAAGAGACATGAAAAATCCGGACTGAGCACTAATTACCAATCCAAACATGCTCCGATGGGGACCAAACTTTGCAAGCATGTGGGGGGGACCCACCCCCACATGCTTGCAAAGTTTAATCCCTATCGGAGCATGTTTGGGTACGATGGTATGGGGAAGGCCCGGATTTTCCATGGCCTCTTAAGCACCAAGAGACTTCAAGAACCCACACTATGCACTAATTACCAATCCAAACATGCTCTGATTATGACCAAACTTTGCAATCATGTGGGGGGGACCCACTCCCACATGCTTGCAAAGTTTGGTCCCCATCGGAGCATGTTTGGGTACGATGGTATGGGGAAGGCCCGGATTTTCCATGGCCTCTTAAGCACCAAGAGACTTCAAAAACTTGCACTGGGCGCTAATTACCAATCCAAACATGCTCTGATTGTGACCAAACTTTGCAATCATGTGGGAAGGACCCACCCCCACATGCTTGCAAAGTTTGGTCCCCATCGGAGCATGTTTGGGTACGATGGTATGGGGAAGGCCCGGATTTTCCATGGCCTCTTAAGCACCAAGAGACTTCAAATACCCGCACTGGGTAGTAATTACCAATCCAAAAATGCTCTGATTGTGACCAAACTTTTCAAGCATGTGGGGGGGACCCACCCCCACATGCTTGCAGAGTTTGGTCCCTATCGGAGCATGTTTGGGTACGATGGTATGGGGAAGGCCCAGATTTTCCATGGCCTCTTAAGCACCAAGAGACTTGAAAAATCCGGACTGAGCACTAATTACCAATCCAAACATGCTCCGATGGGGACCAAACTTTGCAAGCATGTGGGGGGGACCCACCCCCACATGCTTGCAAAGTTTGGTCCCTATCGGAGCATGTTTGGGTACGATGGTATGGGGAAGGCCCGGATTCTCAATGGCCTCTTAAGCACCAAGATACTTCAAAAATCCGGACTGGGCGCTAATTACCAATCCAAACATGCTCTGATTGTGACCAAACTTTGCAAGCATGTGGGGGTGGGTCTCCCCCCATGCTTGCAAAGTTTGGTCCCCATCGGAGCATGTTTGGGTACGATGGTATGGGGAAGGCCCGGATTTTCCATGGCCTCTTAAGCACCAAGAGACTTCAAAAACCCGCATTGGGCACTAATTACCAATCCAGACATGCTCTGATTGTGACCAAACTTTGCAATCATGTGGGGGGGACCCACCCCGACATGCTTGCAAAGTTTGGTCCCTATCGGAGCATGTTTGGGTACGATGGTATGGGGAAGGCCCGGATTTTCCATGGCCTCTTAAGCACCAAGAGACTTCAAAAACCCGCACTGGGCGCTAATTACCAATCCAAACATGCTCTGATTGTGACCAAACTTTGCAAGCATGTGGGGGGGACCCACCCCCACATGCTTGCAAAGTTTGGTCCCTATCGGAGCATGTTTGGGTATGATGGTATGGGGAAGGCCCGGATTTTCCATGGCCTCTTAAGCACCAAGAGACTTGAAAAATCCGGACTGGGCACTAATTACCAATCCAAACATGCTCCGATGGGGACCAAACTTTGCAAGCATGTGGGGGGACCCACCCCCACATGCTTGCAAAGTTTGGTCCCTATCGGAGCATGTTTGGGTACGATGGTATGGGGAAGGCCCGGATTTTCCATGGCCTCTTAAGCACCAAGATACTTCAAAAATCCGGACTGGGCACTAATTACCAATCCAAACATGCTCCGATGGGGACCAAACTTTGCAAGCATGTGGGGGGACCCACCCCCACATGCTTGCAAAGTTTGGTCCCTATCGGAGCATGTTTGGGTACGATGGTATGGGGAAGGCCCGGATTTTCCATGGCCTCTTAAGCACCAAGATACTTCAAAAATCCGGACTGGGCGCTAATTACCAATCCAAACATGCTCTGATTGTGACCAAACTTTGCAAGCATGTGGGGGTGGGTCTCCCCCCATGCTTGCAAAGTTTGGTCCCCATCGGAGCATGTTTGGGTACGATGGTATGGGGAAGGCCCGGATTTTCCATGGCCTCTTAAGCACCAAGAGACTTCAAAAACCCGCATTGGGCACTAATTACCAATCCAGACATGCTCTGATTGTGACCAAACTTTGCAATCATGTGGGGGGGACCCACCCCGACATGCTTGCAAAGTTTGGTCCCTATCGGAGCATGTTTGGGTACGATGGTATGGGGAAGGCCCGGATTTTCCATGGCCTCTTAAGCACCAAGAGACTTCAAAAACCCGCACTGGGCGCTAATTACCAATCCAAACATGCTCTGATTGTGACCAAACTTTGCAAGCATGTGGGGGGGACCCACCCCCACATGCTTGCAAAGTTTGGTCCCTATCGGAGCATGTTTGGGTATGATGGTATGGGGAAGGCCCGGATTTTCCATGGCCTCTTAAGCACCAAGAGACTTGAAAAATCCGGACTGGGCACTAATTACCAATCCAAACATGCTCCGATGGGGACCAAACTTTGCAAGCATGTGGGGGGACCCACCCCCACATGCTTGCAAAGTTTGGTCCCTATCGGAGCATGTTTGGGTACGATGGTATGGGGAAGGCCCGGATTTTCCATGGCCTCTTAAGCACCAAGATACTTCAAAAATCCGGACTGGGCGCTAATCCAAACATGCTCTGATTGTGACCAAACTTTGCAAGCATGTGGGGGTGGGTCCCCCCCCATTCTTGCAAAGTTTGGTCCCCATCGGAGCATGTTTGGGTACGATGGTATGGGGAAGGCCCGGATTTTCCATGGCCCCTTAAGCACCAAGAGACTTGAAAAATCCGGACTGGGCGGCGCTAATTACCAATCCAAACATGCTCTGATTGTGACCAAACTTTGCAAGCATGTGGGGGGGACCCACCCCCACATGCTTGCAAATTTTGGTCCCCATCGGAGCATGTTTGGGTACGATGGTATGGGGAAGGCCCGGATTTTCCATGGCCTCTTAAGCACCAAGAGACTTCAAGAACCCACACTAGGCACTAATTACCAATCCAAACATGCTCTGATTATGACCAAACTTTTCAATCATGTGGGGGGGAGCCACCCCCACATGCTTGCAAAGTTTGGTCCCCATCGGAGCATGTTTGTGTACGATGGTATGGGGAAGGCCCGGATTTTCCATGGCCTCTTAAGCACCAAGAGACTTCAAAAATCCGGACTGGGCGCTAATTACCAATCCAAACATACTCTCATTGTGACCAAACTTTGGAATCATGTGGGGGGGACCCACCCCCACATGCTTGCAAAGTTTGGTCCCCATCGGAGCATGTTTGGGTACGATGGTATGGGGAAGGCCCGGATTGTCCATGGCCTCTTAAGCACCAAGAGACTTCAAAAACCCGCACTGGGTAGTAATTACCAATCCAAACATGCTCTGATTGTGACCAAACTTTTCAAGCATGTGGGGGGGACCCACCCCCACATGCTTGCAAAGTTTGGTCCCTATCGGAGCATGTTTGGGTACGATGGTATGGGGAAGGCCCGGATTTTCCATGGCCTCTTAAGCACCAAGAGACTTGAAAAATCCGGACTGAGCACTAATTACCAATCCAAACATGCTCCGATGGGGACCAAACTTTGCAAGCATGTGGGGGGGACCCACCCCCACATGCTTGCAAAGTTTGGTCCCTATCGGAGCATGTTTGGGTACGATGGTATGGGGAAGGCCCGGATTTTCCATGGCCTCTTAAGCACCAAGATACTTAAAAAATCCGGACTGGGCGCTAATTACCAATCCAAACATGCTCTGATTGTGACCAAACTTTGCAAGCATGTGGGGGTGGGTCTCCCCCCATGCTTGCAAAGTTTGGTCCCCATCGGAGCATGTTTGGGTACGGTGGTATGGGGAAGGCCCGGATTTTCCATGGCCTCTTAAGCACCAAGAGACTTGAAAAATCCGGACTGGGCGGCGCTAATAACAATCCAAACATGCTCTGATTGTGACCAAAATTTGCAAGCATGTGGGGGGGACCCACCCCCACATGCTTGCAAAGTTTGGTCCCCATCGGAGCATGTTTGGGTACGATGGTATGGGGAAGGCCCGGATTGTCCATGGCCTCTTAAGCACCAAGAGACTTCAAAAACCCGCACTGGGTAGTAATTATCAATCCAAACATGCTCTGATTGTGACCAAACTTTTCAAGCATGTGGGGGGGGACCCACCCCCACATGCTTGCAAAGTTTGGTCCCTATCGGAGCATGTTTGGGTACGATGGTATGGGGAAGGCCCGGATTTTCCATGGCCTCTTAAGCACCAAGAGACATGAAAAATCCGGACTGAGCACTAATTACCAATCCAAACATGCTCCGATGGGGACCAAACTTTGCAAGCATGTGGGGGGGACCCACCCCCACATGCTTGCAAAGTTTAATCCCTATCGGAGCATGTTTGGGTATGATGGTATGGGGAAGGCCCGGATTTTCCATGGCCTCTTAAGCACCAAGAGACTTCAAGAACCCACACTATGCACTAATTACCAATCCAAACATGCTCTGATTATGACCAAACTTTGCAATCATGTGGGGGGGACCCACTCCCACATGCTTGCAAAGTTTGGTCCCCATCGGAGCATGTTTGGGTACGATGGTATGGGGAAGGCCCGGATTTTCCATGGCCTCTTAAGCACCAAGAGACATGAAAAATCCAGACTGAGCACTAATTACCAATCCAAACATGCTCCGATGGGGACCAAACTTTGCAAGCATGTGGGGGGGACCCACCCCCACATGCTTGCAAAGTTTAATCCCTATCGGAGCATGTTTGGGTATGATGGTATGGGGAAGGCCCGGATTTTCCATGGCCTCTTAAGCACCAAGAGACTTCAAGAACCCACACTATGCACTAATTACCAATCCAAACATGCTCTGATTATGACCAAACTTTGCAATCATGTGGGGGGGACCCACTCCCACATGCTTGCAAAGTTTGGTCCCCATCGGAGCATGTTTGGGTACGATGGTATGGGGAAGGCCCGGATTTTCCATGGCCTCTTAAGCACCAAGAGACTTCAAAAACTTGCACTGGGCGCTAATTACCAATCCAAACATGCTCTGATTGTGACCAAACTTTGCAATCATGTGGGAAGGACCCACCCCCACATGCTTGCAAAGTTTGGTCCCCATCGGAGCATGTTTGGGTACGATGGTATGGGGAAGGCCCGGATTTTCCATGGCCTCTTAAGCACCAAGAGACTTCAAATACCCGCACTGGGTAGTAATTACCAATCCAAAAATGCTCTGATTGTGACCAAACTTTTCAAGCATGTGGGGGGGACCCACCCCCACATGCTTGCAGAGTTTGGTCCCTATCGGAGCATGTTTGGGTACGATGGTATGGGGAAGGCCCAGATTTTCCATGGCCTCTTAAGCACCAAGAGACTTGAAAAATCCGGACTGAGCACTAATTACCAATCCAAACATGCTCCGATGGGGACCAAACTTTGCAAGCATGTGGGGGGGACCCACCCCCACATGCTTGCAAAGTTTGGTCCCTATCGGAGCATGTTTGGGTACGATGGTATGGGGAAGGCCCGGATTCTCAATGGCCTCTTAAGCACCAAGATACTTCAAAAATCCGGACTGGGCGCTAATTACCAATCCAAACATGCTCTGATTGTGACCAAACTTTGCAAGCATGTGGGGGTGGGTCTCCCCCCATTCTTGCAAAGTTTGGTCCCCATCGGAGCATGTTTGGGTACGATGGTATGGGGAAGGCCCGGATTTTCCATGGCCTCTTAAGCACCAAGAGACTTCAAAAACCCGCATTGGGCACTAATTACCAATCCAGACATGCTCTGATTGTGACCAAACTTTGCAATCATGTGGGGGGGACCCACCCCGACATGCTTGCAAAGTTTGGTCCCTATCGGAGCATGTTTGGGTACGATGGTATGGGGAAGGCCCGGATTTTCCATGGCCTCTTAAGCACCAAGAGACTTCAAAAACCCGCACTGGGCGCTAATTACCAATCCAAACATGCTCTGATTGTGACCAAACTTTGCAAGCATGTGGGGGGGACCCACCCCCACATGCTTGCAAAGTTTGGTCCCTATCGGAGCATGTTTGGGTATGATGGTATGGGGAAGGCCCGGATTTTCCATGGCCTCTTAAGCACCAAGAGACTTGAAAAATCCGGACTGGGCACTAATTACCAATCCAAACATGCTCCGATGGGGACCAAACTTTGCAAGCATGTGGGGGGACCCACCCCCACATGCTTGCAAAGTTTGGTCCCTATCGGAGCATGTTTGGGTACGATGGTATGGGGAAGGCCCGGATTTTCCATGGCCTCTTAAGCACCAAGATACTTCAAAAATCCGGACTGGGCGCTAATCCAAACATGCTCTGATTGTGACCAAACTTTGCAAGCATGTGGGGGTGGGTCCCCCCCCATTCTTGCAAAGTTTGGTCCCCATCGGAGCATGTTTGGGTACGATGGTATGGGGAAGGCCCGGATTTTCCATGGCCTCTTAAGCACCAAGAGACTTGAAAAATCCGGACTGGGCGGCGCTAATTACCAATCCAAACATGCTCTGATTGTGACCAAACTTTGCAAGCATGTGGGGGGGACCCACCCCCACATGCTTGCAAATTTTGGTCCCCATCGGAGCATGTTTGGGTACGATGGTATGGGGAAGGCCCGGATTTTCCATGGCCTCTTAAGCACCAAGAGACTTCAAGAACCCACACTAGGTACTAATTACCAATCCAAACATGCTCTGATTATGACCAAACTTTTCAATCATGTGGGGGGGAGCCACCCCCACATGCTTGCAAAGTTTGGTCCCCATCGGAGCATGTTTGTGTACGATGGTATGGGGAAGGCCCGGATTTTCCATGGCCTCTTAAGCACCAAGAGACTTCAAAAATCCGGACTGGGCGCTAATTACCAATCCAAACATACTCTCATTGTGACCAAACTTTGGAATCATGTGGGGGGGACCCACCCCCACATGCTTGCAAAGTTTGGTCCCCATCGGAGCATGTTTGGGTACGATGGTATGGGGAAGGCCCGGATTTTCCATGGCCTCTTAAGCACCAAGAGACTTCAAAAACCCGCACTGGGTAGTAATTACGAATCCAAACATGCTTTGATTGTGACCAAACTTTTCAAGCATGTGGGGGGGACCCACCCCCACATGCTTGCAAAGTTTGGTCCCTATCGGAGCATGTTTGGGTACGATGGTATGGGGAAGGCCCGGATTTTCCATGGCCTCTTAAGCACCAAGAGACTTGAAAAATCCGGACTGAGCACTAATTACCAATCCAAACATGCTCCGATGGGGACCAAACTTTGCAAGCATGTGGGGGGGACCCACCCCCACATGCTTGCAAAGTTTAATCCCTATCGGAGCATGTTTGGGTACGATGGTATGGGGAAGGCCCGGATTTTCCATGGCCTCTTAAGCACCAAGAGACTTCAAGAACCCACACTAGGCACTAATTACCAATCCAAACATGCTCTGATTATGACCAAACTTTGCAATCATGTGGGGGGGACCCACCCCCACATGCTTGCAAAGTTTGGTCCCCATCGGAGCATGTTTGGGTACGATGGTATGGGGAAGGCCCGGATTTTCCATGGCCTCTTAAGCACCAAGAGACTTCAAAAACCCGCATTGGGCACTAATTACCAATCCAGACATGCTCTGATTGTGACCAAACTTTGCAATCATGTGGGGGGGACCCACCCCGACATGCTTGCAAAGTTTGGTCCCTATCGGAGCATGTTTGGGTACGATAGTATGGGGAAGGCCCGGATTTTCCATGGCCTCTTAAGCACCAAGAGACTTCAAAAACCCGCACTGGGCGCTAATTACCAATCCAAACATGCTCTGATTGTGACCAAACTTTGCAAGCATGTGGGGGGGACCCACCCCCACATGCTTGCAAAGTTTGGTCCCTATCGGAGCATGTTTGGGTATGATGGTATGGGGAAGGCCCGGATTTTCCATGGCCTCTTAAGCACCAAGAGACTTGAAAAATCCGGACTGGGCACTAATTACCAATCCAAACATGCTCCGATGGGGACCAAACTTTGCAAGCATGTGGGGGGACCCACCCCCACATGCTTGCAAAGTTTGGTCCCTATCGGAGCATGTTTGGGTACGATGGTATGGGGAAGGCCCGGATTTTCCATGGCCTCTTAAGCACCAAGATACTTCAAAAATCCGGACTGGGCGCTAATCCAAACATGCTCTGATTGTGACCAAACTTTGCAAGCATGTGGGGGTGGGTCCCCCCCCATTCTTGCAAAGTTTGGTCCCCATCGGAGCATGTTTGGGTACGATGGTATGGGGAAGGCCCGGATTTTCCATGGCCTCTTAAGCACCAAGAGACTTGAAAAATCCGGACTGGGCGGCGCTAATTACCAATCCAAACATGCTCTGATTGTGACCAAACTTTGCAAGCATGTGGGGGGGACCCACCCCCACATGCTTGCAAATTTTGGTCCCCATCGGAGCATGTTTGGGTACGATGGTATGGGGAAGGCCCGGATTTTCCATGGCCTCTTAAGCACCAAGAGACTTCAAGAACCCACACTAGGCACTAATTACCAATCCAAACATGCTCTGATTATGACCAAACTTTTCAATCATGTGGGGGGGAGCCACCCCCACATGCTTGCAAAGTTTGGTCCCCATCGAAGCATGTTTGTGTACGATGGTATGGGGAAGGCCCGGATTTTCCATGGCCTCTTAAGCACCAAGAGACTTCAAAAATCCGGACTGGGCGCTAATTACCAATCCAAACATACTCTCATTGTGACCAAACTTTGGAATCATGTGGGGGGGACCCACCCCCACATGCTTGCAAAGTTTGGTCCCCATCGGAGCATGTTTGGGTACGATGGTATGGGGAAGGCCCGGATTGTCCATGGCCTCTTAAGCACCAAGAGACTTCAAAAACCCGCACTGGGTAGTAATTACCAATCCAAACATGCTCTGATTGTGACCAAACTTTTCAAGCATGTGGGGGGGACCCACCCCCACATGCTTGCAAAGTTTGGTCCCTATCGGAGCATGTTTGGGTACGATGGTATGGGGAAGGCCCGGATTTTCCATGGCCTCTTAAGCACCAAGAGACTTGAAAAATCCGGACTGAGCACTAATTACCAATCCAAACATGCTCCGATGGGGACCAAACTTTGCAAGCATGTGGGGGGGACCCACCCCCACATGCTTGCAAAGTTTGGTCCCTATCGGAGCATGTTTGGGTACGATGGTATGGGGAAGGCCCGGATTTTCCATGGCCTCTTAAGCACCAAGATACTTCAAAAATCCGGACTGGGCGCTAATTACCAATCCAAACATGCTCTGATTGTGACCAAACTTTGCAAGCATGTGGGGGTGGGTCTCCCCCCATGCTTGCAAAGTTTGGTCCCCATCGGAGCATGTTTGGGTACGGTGGTATGGGGAAGGCCCGGATTTTCCATGGCCTCTTAAGCACCAAGAGACTTGAAAAATCCGGACTGGGCGGCGCTAATAACAATCCAAACATGCTCTGATTGTGACCAAAATTTGCAAGCATGTGGGGGGGACCCACCCCCACATGCTTGCAAAGTTTGGTCCCCATCGGAGCATGTTTGGGTACGATGGTATGGGGAAGGCCCGGATTGTCCATGGCCTCTTAAGCACCAAGAGACTTCAAAAACCCGCACTGGGTAGTAATTATCAATCCAAACATGCTCTGATTGTGACCAAACTTTTCAAGCATGTGGGGGGGGACCCACCCCCACATGCTTGCAAAGTTTGGTCCCTATCGGAGCATGTTTGGGTACGATGGTATGGGGAAGGCCCGGATTTTCCATGGCCTCTTAAGCACCAAGAGACATGAAAAATCCGGACTGAGCACTAATTACCAATCCAAACATGCTCCGATGGGGACCAAACTTTGCAAGCATGTGGGGGGGACCCACCCCCACATGCTTGCAAAGTTTAATCCCTATCGGAGCATGTTTGGGTACGATGGTATGGGGAAGGCCCGGATTTTCCATGGCCTCTTAAGGACCAAGAGACTTCAAGAACCCACACTATGCACTAATTACCAATCCAAACATGCTCTGATTATGACCAAACTTTGCAATCATGTGGGGGGGACCCACCCCCACATGCTTGCAAAGTTTGGTCCCCATCAGAGCATGTCTGGGTACGATGGTATGGGGAAGGCCCGGATTTTCCATGGCCTCTTAAGCACCAAGAGACTTGAAAAATCCGGACTGGGCGGCGCTAATTACCAATCCAAACATGCTCTGATTGTGACCAAACTTTGCAATCATGTGGGGGAGACCCACCCCCACATGCTTGCAAAGTTTGGTCCCTATCGGAGCATGTTTGGGTACGATGGTATGGGGAAGGCCCGGATTTTCCATGGCCTCTTAAGCACCAAGATACTTCAAAAATCCGGACTGGGCGCTAATCCAAACATGCTCTGATTGTGACCAAACTTTGCAAGCATGTGGGGGTGGGTCCCCCCCCATGCTTGCAAAGTTTGGTCCCCATCGGAGCATGTTTGGGTACGATGGTATGGGGAAGGCCCGGATTTTCCATGGCCTCTTAAGCACCAAGAGACTTGAAAAATCCGGACTGGGGGGCGCTAATTACCAATCCAAACATGCTCTGATTGTGACCAAACTTTGCAAGCATGTGGGAGGGACCCACCCCGACATGCTTGCAAATTTTGGTCCCCATCGGAGCATGTTTGGGTACGATGGTATGGGGAAGGCCCGGATTTTCCATGGCCTCTTAAGCACCAAGAGACTTCAAAAATCCGGACTGGGCACTAATTACCAATCCAAACATACTCTCATTGTGACCACACTTTGCAATCATGTGGGGGGGACCCACCCCCACATGCTTGCAAAGTTTGGTCCCCATCGGAGCATGTTTGGGTACGATGGTATGGGGAAGGCCCGGATTTTCCATGGCCTCTTAAGCACCAAGAGACTTCAAAAACCCGCACTGGGTAGTAATTACCAATCCAAAAATGCTCTGATTGTGACCAAACTTTTCAAGCATGTGGGGGGGACCCACCCCCACATGCTTGCAGAGTTTGGTCCCTATCGGAGCATGTTTGGGTACGATGGTATGGGGAAGGCCCAGATTTTCCATGGCCTCTTAAGCACCAAGAGACTTGAAAAATCCGGACTGAGCACTAATTACCAATCCAAACATGCTCCGATGGGGACCAAACTCTGCAAGCATGTGGGGGGGACCCACCCCCACATGCTTGCAAAGTTTGGTCCCTATCGGAGCATGTTTGGGTACGATGGTATGGGGAAGGCCCGGATTTTCAACGGCCTCTTAAGCACCAAGATACTTCAAAAATCCGGACTGGGCGCTAATTACCAATCCAAACATGCTCTGATTGTGACCAAACTTTGCAAGCATGTGGGGGTGGGTCTCCCCCCATGCTTGCAAAGTTTGGTCCCCATCGGAGCATGTTTGGGTACGATGGTATGGGGAAGGCCCGGATTTTCCATGGCCTCTTAAGCACCAAGAGACTTCAAAAACCCGCATTGGGCACTAATTACCAATCCAGACATGCTCTGATTGTGACCAAACTTTGCAATCATGTGGGGGGGACCCACCCCGACATGCTTGCAAAGTTTGGTCCCTATCAGAGCATGTTTGGGTACGATGGTATGGGGAAGGCCCGGATTTTCCATGGCCTCTTAAGCACCAAGAGACTTCAAAAACCCGCACTGGGCGCTAATTACCAATCCAAACATGCTCTGATTGTGACCAAACTTTGCAAGCATGTGGGGGGGACCCACCCCCACATGCTTGCAAAGTTTGGTCCCTATCGGAGCATGTTTGGGTATGATGGTATGGGGAAGGCCCGGATTTTCCATGGCCTCTTAAGCACCAAGAGACTTGAAAAATCCGGACTGGGCACTAATTACCAATCCAAACATGCTCCGATGGGGACCAAACTTTGCAAGCATGTGGGGGGACCCACCCCCACATGCTTGCAAAGTTTGGTCCCTATCGGAGCATGTTTGGGTACGATGGTATGGGGAAGGCCCGGATTTTCCATGGCCTCTTAAGCACTAAGATACTTCAAAAATCCGGACTGGGCGCTAATCCAAACATGCTCTGATTGTGACCAAACTTTGCAAGCATGTGGGGGTGGGTCCCCCCCCATTCTTGCAAAGTTTGGTCCCCATCGGAGCATGTTTGGGTACGATGGTATGGGGAAGGCCCGGATTTTCCATGGCCTCTTAAGCACCAAGAGACTTGAAAAATCCGGACTGGGCGGCGCTAATTACCAATCCAAACATGCTCTGATTGTGACCAAACTTTGCAAGCATGTGGGGGGGACCCACCCCCACATGCTTGCAAATTTTGGTCCCCATCGGAGCATGTTTGGGTACGATGGTATGGGGAAGGCCCGGATTTTCCATGGCCTCTTAAGCACCAAGAGACTTCAAGAACCCACACTAGGCTCTAATTACCAATCCAAACATGCTCTGATTATGACCAAACTTTGCAATCATGTGGGGGGGAGCCACCCCCACATGCTTGCAAAGTTTGGTCCCCATCGGAGCATGTTTGTGTACGATGGTATGGGGAAGGCCCGGATTTTCCATGGCCTCTTAAGCACCAAGAGACTTCAAAAATCCGGACTAGGCACTAATTACCAATCCAAACATACTCTCATTGTGACCAAAGTTTGGAATCATGTGGGGGGTACCCACCCCCACATGCTTGCAAAGTTTGGCCCCCATCAGAGCATGTTTGGGTACGATGGTATGGGGAAGGCCCGGATTTTCCATGGCCTCTTAAGCACCAAGAGACTTGAAAAACCCGCACTGGGTAGTAATTACCAATCCAAACATGCTCTGATTGTGACCAAACTTTTCAAGCATGTGGGGGGGACCCACCCCCACATGTTTGCAAAGTTTGGTCCCTATCGGAGCATGTTTGGGTACGATGGTATGGGGAAGGCCCGGATTTTCCATGGCCTCTTAAGCACCAAGAGACATGAAAAATCCGGACTGAGCACTAATTACCAATCCAAACATGCTCCGATGGGGACCAAACTTTGCAAGCATGTGGGGGGGACCCACCCCCACATGCTTGCAAAGTTTAATCCCTATCGGAGCATGTTTGGGTACGATGGTATGGGGAAGGCCCGGATTTTCCATGGCCTCTTAAGCACCAAGAGACTTGAAAAATCCGGACTGGGCGGCGCTAATAACAATCCAAACATGCTCTGATTGTGACCAAAATTTGCAAGCATGTGGGGGGGACCCACCCCCACATGCTTGCAAAGTTTGGTCCCCATCGGAGCATGTTTGGGTACGATGGTATGGGGAAGGCCCGGATTGTCCATGGCCTCTTAAGCACCAAGAGACTTCAAAAACCCGCACTGGGTAGTAATTATCAATCCAAACATGCTCTGATTGTGACCAAACTTTTCAAGCATGTGGGGGGGGACCCACCCCCACATGCTTGCAAAGTTTGGTCCCTATCGGAGCATGTTTGGGTACGATGGTATGGGGAAGGCCCGGATTTTCCATGGCCTCTTAAGCACCAAGAGACATGAAAAATCCGGACTGAGCACTAATTACCAATCCAAACATGCTCCGATGGGGACCAAACTTTGCAAGCATGTGGGGGGGACCCACCCCCACATGCTTGCAAAGTTTAATCCCTATCGGAGCATGTTTGGGTACGATGGTATGGGGAAGGCCCGGATTTTCCATGGCCTCTTAAGCACCAAGAGACTTCAAGAACCCACACTATGCACTAATTACCAATCCAAACATGCTCTGATTATGACCAAACTTTGCAATCATGTGGGGGGGACCCACCCCCACATGCTTGCAAAGTTTGGTCCCCATCAGAGCATGTTTGGGTACGATGGTATGGGGAAGGCCCGGATTTTCCATGGCCTCTTAAGCACCAAGAGACTTGAAAAATCCGGACTGGGCGGCGCTAATTACCAATCCAAACATGCTCTGATTGTGACCAAACTTTGCAATCATGTGGGGGAGACCCACCCCCACATGCTTGCAAAGTTTGGTCCCTATCGGAGCATGTTTGGGTACGATGATATGGGGAAGGCCCGGATTTTCCATGGCCTCTTAAGCACCAAGAGACTTCAAAAACCCGCACTGGGCGCTAATTACCAATCCAAACATGCTCTGATTGTGACCAAACTTTGCAACCATGTGGGGGGGACCCACCCCCACATGCTTGCAAAGTTTGGTCCCTATCGGAGCATGTTTGGGTACGATGGTATGGGGAAGGCCCGGATTTTCCATGGCCTCTAAAGCACCAAGAGACTTGAAAAATCCGGACTGGGCACTAATTACCAATCCAAACATGCTCCGATGGGGACCAAACTTTGCAAGCATGTGGGGGGACCCACCCCCACATGCTTGCAAAGTTTGGTCCCTATCGGAGCATGTTTGGGTACGATGGTATGGGGAAGGCCCGGATTTTCCATGGCCTCTTAAGCACCAAGATACTTCAAAAATCCGGACTGGGCGCTAATCCAAACATGCTCTGATTGTGACCAAACTTTGCAAGCATGTGGGGGTGGGTCCCCCCCCATGCTTGCAAAGTTTGGTCCCCATCGGAGCATGTTTGGGTACGATGGTGTGGGGAAGGCCCGGATTGTCCATGGCCTCTTAAGCACCAAGAGACTTGAAAAATCCGGACTGGGCGGCGCTAATTACCAATCCAAACATGCTCTGATTGTGACCAAACTTTGCAAGCATGTGGGAGGGACCCACCCCGACATGCTTGCAAATTTTGGTCCCCATCGGAGCATGTTTGGGTACGATGGTATGGGGAAGGCCCGGATTTTCCATGGCCTCTTAAGCACCAAGAGACTTCAAGAACCCACACTAGGCACTAATTACCAATCCAAACATGCTCTGATTATGACCAAACTTTGCAATCATGTGGGGGGGAGCCACCCCCACATGCTTGCAAAGTTTGGTTCCCATCGGAGCAGGTTTGGGTACGATGGTATGGGGAAGGCCCGGATTTTCCATGGCCTCTTAAGCACCAAGAGACTTCAAAAATCCGGACTGGGCGCTAATTACCAATCCAAACATACTCTCATTGTGACCACACTTTGCAATCATGTGGGGGGGACCCACCCCCACATGCTTGCAAAGTTTGGTCCCCATCGGAGCATGTTTGGGTACGATGGTATGGGGAAGGCCCGGATTTTCCATGGCCTCTTAAGCACCAAGAGACTTCAAAAACTTGCACTGGGCGCTAATTACCAATTCAAACATGCTCTGATTGTGACCAAACTTTGCAATCATGTGGGAAGGACCCACCCCCACATGCTTGCAAAGTTTGGTCCCCATCGGAGCATGTTTGGGTACGATGGTATGGGGAAGGCCCGGATTTTCCATGGCCTCTTAAGCACCAAGAGACTTCAAAAACCCGCACTGGGTAGTAATTACCAATCCAAAAATGCTCTGATTGTGACCAAACTTTTCAAGCATGTGGGGGGGACCCACCCCCACATGCTTGCAGAGTTTGGTCCCTATCGGAGCATGTTTGGGTACGATGGTATGGGGAAGGCCCAGATTTTCCATGGCCTCTTAAGCACCAAGAGACTTGAAAAATCCGGACTGAGCACTAATTACCAATCCAAACATGCTCCGATGGGGACCAAACTTTGCAAGCATGTGGGGGGGACCCACCCCCACATGCTTGCAAAGTTTGGTCCCTATCGGAGCATGTTTGGGTACGATGGTATGGGGAAGGCCCGGATTTTCCATGGCCTCTTAAGCACCAAGATACTTCAAAAATCCGGACTGGGCGCTAATTACCAATCCAAACATGCTCTGATTGTGACCAAACTTTGCAAGCATGTGGGGGTGGGTCTCCCCCCATGCTTGCAAAGTTTGGTCCCCATCGGAGCATGTTTGGGTACGGTGGTATGGGGAAGGCCCGGATTTTCCATGGCCTCTTAAGCACCAAGAGACTTGAAAAATCCGGACTGGGCGGCGCTAATAACAATCCAAACATGCTCTGATTGTGACCAAAATTTGCAAGCATGTGGGGGGGACCCACCCCCACATGCTTGCAAAGTTTGGTCCCCATCGGAGCATGTTTGGGTACGATGGTATGGGGAAGGCCCGGATTGTCCATGGCCTCTTAAGCACCAAGAGACTTCAAAAACCCGCACTGGGTAGTAATTATCAATCCAAACATGCTCTGATTGTGACCAAACTTTTCAAGCATGTGGGGGGGGACCCACCCCCACATGCTTGCAAAGTTTGGTCCCTATCGGAGCATGTTTGGGTACGATGGTATGGGGAAGGCCCGGATTTTCCATGGCCTCTTAAGCACCAAGAGACATGAAAAATCCGGACTGAGCACTAATTACCAATCCAAACATGCTCCGATGGGGACCAAACTTTGCAAGCATGTGGGGGGGACCCACCCCCACATGCTTGCAAAGTTTAATCCCTATCGGAGCATGTTTGGGTATGATGGTATGGGGAAGGCCCGGATTTTCCATGGCCTCTTAAGCACCAAGAGACTTCAAGAACCCACACTATGCACTAATTACCAATCCAAACATGCTCTGATTATGACCAAACTTTGCAATCATGTGGGGGGGACCCACTCCCACATGCTTGCAAAGTTTGGTCCCCATCGGAGCATGTTTGGGTACGATGGTATGGGGAAGGCCCGGATTTTCCATGGCCTCTTAAGCACCAAGAGACTTCAAAAACTTGCACTGGGCGCTAATTACCAATCCAAACATGCTCTGATTGTGACCAAACTTTGCAATCATGTGGGAAGGACCCACCCCCACATGCTTGCAAAGTTTGGTCCCCATCGGAGCATGTTTGGGTACGATGGTATGGGGAAGGCCCGGATTTTCCATGGCCTCTTAAGCACCAAGAGACTTCAAATACCCGCACTGGGTAGTAATTACCAATCCAAAAATGCTCTGATTGTGACCAAACTTTTCAAGCATGTGGGGGGGACCCACCCCCACATGCTTGCAGAGTTTGGTCCCTATCGGAGCATGTTTGGGTACGATGGTATGGGGAAGGCCCAGATTTTCCATGGCCTCTTAAGCACCAAGAGACTTGAAAAATCCGGACTGAGCACTAATTACCAATCCAAACATGCTCCGATGGGGACCAAACTTTGCAAGCATGTGGGGGGGACCCACCCCCACATGCTTGCAAAGTTTGGTCCCTATCGGAGCATGTTTGGGTACGATGGTATGGGGAAGGCCCGGATTCTCAATGGCCTCTTAAGCACCAAGATACTTCAAAAATCCGGACTGGGCGCTAATTACCAATCCAAACATGCTCTGATTGTGACCAAACTTTGCAAGCATGTGGGGGTGGGTCTCCCCCCATGCTTGCAAAGTTTGGTCCCCACCGGAGCATGTTTGGGTACGATGGTATGGGGAAGGCCCGGATTTTCCATGGCCTCTTAAGCACCAAGAGACTTCAAAAACCCGCATTGGGCACTAATTACCAATCCAGACATGCTCTGATTGTGACCAAACTTTGCAATCATGTGGGGGGGACCCACCCCGACATGCTTGCAAAGTTTGGTCCCTATCGGAGCATGTTTGGGTACGATGGTATGGGGAAGGCCCGGATTTTCCATGGCCTCTTAAGCACCAAGAGACTTCAAAAACCCGCACTGGGCGCTAATTACCAATCCAAACATGCTCTGATTGTGACCAAACTTTGCAAGCATGTGGGGGGGACCCACCCCCACATGCTTGCAAAGTTTGGTCCCTATCGGAGCATGTTTGGGTATGATGGTATGGGGAAGGCCCGGATTTTCCATGGCCTCTTAAGCACCAAGAGACTTGAAAAATCCGGACTGGGCACTAATTACCAATCCAAACATGCTCCGATGGGGACCAAACTTTGCAAGCATGTGGGGGGACCCACCCCCACATGCTTGCAAAGTTTGGTCCCTATCGGAGCATGTTTGGGTACGATGGTATGGGGAAGGCCCGGATTTTCCATGGCCTCTTAAGCACCAAGATACTTCAAAAATCCGGACTGGGCGCTAATCCAAACATGCTCTGATTGTGACCAAACTTTGCAAGCATGTGGGGGTGGGTCCCCCCCCATTCTTGCAAAGTTTGGTCCCCATCGGAGCATGTTTGGGTACGATGGTATGGGGAAGGCCCGGATTTTCCATGGCCTCTTAAGCACCAAGAGACTTGAAAAATCCGGACTGGGCGGCGCTAATTACCAATCCAAACATGCTCTGATTGTGACCAAACTTTGCAAGCATGTGGGGGGGACCCACCCCCACATGCTTGCAAATTTTGGTCCCCATTGGAGCATGTTTGGGTACGATGGTATGGGGAAGGCCCGGATTTTCCATGGCCTCTTAAGCACCAAGAGACTTCAAGAACCCACACTAGGCACTAATTACCAATCCAAACATGCTCTGATTATGACCAAACTTTTCAATCATGTGGGGGGGAGCCACCCCCACATGCTTGCAAAGTTTGGTCCCCATCGGAGCATGTTTGTGTACGATGGTATGGGGAAGGCCCGGATTTTCCATGGCCTCTTAAGCACCAAGAGACTTCAAAAATCCGGACTGGGCGCTAATTACCAATCCAAACATACTCTCATTGTGACCAAACTTTGGAATCATGTGGGGGGGACCCACCCCCACATGCTTGCAAAGTTTGGTCCCCATCGGAGCATGTTTGGGTACGATGGTATGGGGAAGGCCCGGATTTTCCATGGCCTCTTAAGCACCAAGAGACTTCAAAAACCCGCACTGGGTAGTAATTACCAATCCAAACATGCTTTGATTGTGACCAAACTTTTCAAGCATGTGGGGGGGACCCACCCCCACATGCTTGCAAAGTTTGGTCCCTATCGGAGCATGTTTGGGTACGATGGTATGGGGAAGGCCCGGATTTTCCATGGCCTCTTAAGCACCAAGAGACTTGAAAAATCCGGACTGAGCACTAATTACCAATCCAAACATGCTCCGATGGGGACCAAACTTTGCAAGCATGTGGGGGGGACCCACCCCCACATGCTTGCAAAGTTTAATCCCTATCGGAGCATGTTTGGGTACGATGGTATGGGGAAGGCCCGGATTTTCCATGGCCTCTTAAGCACCAAGAGACTTCAAGAACCCACACTAGGCACTAATTACCAATCCAAACATGCTCTGATTATGACCAAACTTTGCAATCATGTGGGGGGGACCCACCCCCACATGCTTGCAAAGTTTGGTCCCCATCGGAGCATGTTTGGGTACGATGGTATGGGGAAGGCCCGGATTTTCCATGGCCTCTTAAGCACCAAGAGACTTCAAAAACCCGCATTGGGCACTAATTACCAATCCAGACATGCTCTGATTGTGACCAAACTTTGCAATCATGTGGGGGGGAGCCACCCCGACATGCTTGCAAAGTTTGGTCCCTATCGGAGCATGTTTGGGTACGATGGTATGGGGAAGGCCCGGATTTTCCATGGCCTCTTAAGCACCAAGAGACTTCAAAAACCCGCACTGGGCGCTAATTACCAATCCAAACATGCTCTGATTGTGACCAAACTTTGCAAGCATGTGGGGGGGACCCACCCCCACATGCTTGCAAAGTTTGGTCCCTATCGGAGCATGTTTGGGTATGATGGTATGGGGAAGGCCCGGATTTTCCATGGCCTCTTAAGCACCAAGAGACTTGAAAAATCCGGACTGGGCACTAATTACCAATCCAAACATGCTCCGATGGGGACCAAACTTTGCAAGCATGTGGGGGGACCCACCCCCACATGCTTGCAAAGTTTGGTCCCTATCGGAGCATGTTTGGGTACGATGGTATGGGGAAGGCCCGGATTTTCCATGGCCTCTTAAGCACCAAGATACTTCAAAAATCCGGACTGGGCGCTAATCCAAACATGCTCTGATTGTGACCAAACTTTGCAAGCATGTGGGGGTGGGTCCCCCCCCATTCTTGCAAAGTTTGGTCCCCATCGGAGCATGTTTGGGTACGATGGTATGGGGAAGGCCCGGATTTTCCATGGCCTCTTAAGCACCAAGAGACTTGAAAAATCCAGACTGGGCGGCGCTAATTACCAATCCAAACATGCTCTGATTGTGACCAAACTTTGCAAGCATGTGGGGGGGACCCACCCCCACATGCTTGCAAATTTTGGTCCCCATCGGAGCATGTTTGGGTACGATGGTATGGGGAAGGCCCGGATTTTCCATGGCCTCTTAAGCACCAAGAGACTTCAAGAACCCACACTAGGCACTAATTACCAATCCAAACATGCTCTGATTATGACCAAACTTTTCAATCATGTGGGGGGGAGCCACCCCCACATGCTTGCAAAGTTTGGTCCCCATCGGAGCATGTTTGTGTACGATGGTATGGGGAAGGCCCGGATTTTCCATGGCCTCTTAAGCACCAAGAGACTTCAAAAATCCGGACTGGGTGCTAATTACCAATCCAAACATACTCTCATTGTGACCAAACTTTGGAATCATGTGGGGGGGACCCACCCCCACATGCTTGCAAAGTTTGGTCCCCATCGGAGCATGTTTGGGTACGATGGTATGGGGAAGGCCCGGATTGTCCATGGCCTCTTAAGCACCAAGAGACTTCAAAAACCCGCACTGGGTAGTAATTACCAATCCAAACATGCTCTGATTGTGACCAAACTTTTCAAGCATGTGGGGGGGACCCACCCCCACATGCTTGCAAAGTTTGGTCCCTATCGGAGCATGTTTGGGTACGATGGTATGGGGAAGGCCCGGATTTTCCATGGCCTCTTAAGCACCAAGAGACTTGAAAAATCCGGACTGAGCACTAATTACCAATCCAAACATGCTCCGATGGGGACCAAACTTTGCAAGCATGTGGGGGGGACCCACCCCCACATGCTTGCAAAGTTTGGTCCCTATCGGAGCATGTTTGGGTACGATGGTATGGGGAAGGCCCGGATTTTCCATGGCCTCTTAAGCACCAAGATACTTCAAAAATCCGGACTGGGCGCTAATTACCAATCCAAACATGCTCTGATTGTGACCAAACTTTGCAAGCATGTGGGGGTGGGTCTCCCCCCATGCTTGCAAAGTTTGGTCCCCATCGGAGCATGTTTGGGTACGGTGGTATGGGGAAGGCCCGGATTTTCCATGGCCTCTTAAGCACCAAGAGACTTGAAAAATCCGGACTGGGCGGCGCTAATAACAATCCAAACATGCTCTGATTGTGACCAGAATTTGCAAGCATGTGGGGGGGACCCACCCCCACATGCTTGCAAAGTTTGGTCCCCATCGGAGCATGTTTGGGTACGATGGTATGGGGAAGGCCCGGATTGTCCATGGCCTCTTAAGCACCAAGAGACTTCAAAAACCCGCACTGGGTAGTAATTATCAATCCAAACATGCTCTGATTGTGACCAAACTTTTCAAGCATGTGGGGGGGGACCCACCCCCACATGCTTGCAAAGTTTGGTCCCTATCGGAGCATGTTTGGGTACGATGGTATGGGGAAGGCCCGGATTTTCCATGGCCTCTTAAGCACCAAGAGACATGAAAAATCCGGACTGAGCACTAATTACCAATCCAAACATGCTCCGATGGGGACCAAACTTTGCAAGCATGTGGGGGGGACCCACCCCCACATGCTTGCAAAGTTTAATCCCTATCGGAGCATGTTTGGGTACGATGGTATGGGGAAGGCCCGGATTTTCCATGGCCTCTTAAGGACCAAGAGACTTCAAGAACCCACACTATGCACTAATTACCAATCCAAACATGCTCTGATTATGACCAAACTTTGCAATCATGTGGGGGGGACCCACCCCCACATGCTTGCAAAGTTTGGTCCCCATCAGAGCATGTCTGGGTACGATGGTATGGGGAAGGCCCGGATTTTCCATGGCCTCTTAAGCACCAAGAGACTTGAAAAATCCGGACTGGGCGGCGCTAATTACCAATCCAAACATGCTCTGATTGTGACCAAACTTTGCAATCATGTGGGGGAGACCCACCCCCACATGCTTGCAAAGTTTGGTCCCTATCGGAGCATGTTTGGGTACGATGGTATGGGGAAGGCCCGGATTTTCCATGGCCTCTTAAGCACCAAGATACTTCAAAAATCCGGACTGGGCGCTAATCCAAACATGCTCTGATTGTGACCAAACTTTGCAAGCATGTGGGGGTGGGTCCCCCCCCATGCTTGCAAAGTTTGGTCCCCATCGGAGCATGTTTGGGTACGATGGTATGGGGAAGGCCCGGATTTTCCATGGCCTCTTAAGCACCAAGAGACTTGAAAAATCCGGACTGGGGGGCGCTAATTACCAATCCAAACATGCTCTGATTGTGACCAAACTTTGCAAGCATGTGGGAGGGACCCACCCCGACATGCTTGCAAATTTTGGTCCCCATCGGAGCATGTTTGGGTACGATGGTATGGGGAAGGCCCGGATTTTCCATGGCCTCTTAAGCACCAAGAGACTTCAAAAATCCGGACTGGGCACTAATTACCAATCCAAACATACTCTCATTGTGACCACACTTTGCAATCATGTGGGGGGGACCCACCCCCACATGCTTGCAAAGTTTGGTCCCCATCGGAGCATGTTTGGGTACGATGGTATGGGGAAGGCCCGGATTTTCCATGGCCTCTTAAGCACCAAGAGACTTCAAAAACCCGCACTGGGTAGTAATTACCAATCCAAAAATGCTCTGATTGTGACCAAACTTTTCAAGCATGTGGGGGGGACCCACCCCCACATGCTTGCAGAGTTTGGTCCCTATCGGAGCATGTTTGGGTACGATGGTATGGGGAAGGCCCAGATTTTCCATGGCCTCTTAAGCACCAAGAGACTTGAAAAATCCGGACTGAGCACTAATTACCAATCCAAACATGCTCCGATGGGGACCAAACTCTGCAAGCATGTGGGGGGGACCCACCCCCACATGCTTGCAAAGTTTGGTCCCTATCGGAGCATGTTTGGGTACGATGGTATGGGGAAGGCCCGGATTTTCAACGGCCTCTTAAGCACCAAGATACTTCAAAAATCCGGACTGGGCGCTAATTACCAATCCAAACATGCTCTGATTGTGACCAAACTTTGCAAGCATGTGGGGGTGGGTCTCCCCCCATGCTTGCAAAGTTTGGTCCCCATCGGAGCATGTTTGGGTACGATGGTATGGGGAAGGCCCGGATTTTCCATGGCCTCTTAAGCACCAAGAGACTTCAAAAACCCGCATTGGGCACTAATTACCAATCCAGACATGCTCTGATTGTGACCAAACTTTGCAATCATGTGGGGGGGACCCACCCCGACATGCTTGCAAAGTTTGGTCCCTATCAGAGCATGTTTGGGTACGATGGTATGGGGAAGGCCCGGATTTTCCATGGCCTCTTAAGCACCAAGAGACTTCAAAAACCCGCACTGGGCGCTAATTACCAATCCAAACATGCTCTGATTGTGACCAAACTTTGCAAGCATGTGGGGGGGACCCACCCCCACATGCTTGCAAAGTTTGGTCCCTATCGGAGCATGTTTGGGTATGATGGTATGGGGAAGGCCCGGATTTTCCATGGCCTCTTAAGCACCAAGAGACTTGAAAAATCCGGACTGGGCACTAATTACCAATCCAAACATGCTCTGATGGGGACCAAACTTTGCAAGCATGTGGGGGGACCCACCCCCACATGCTTGCAAAGTTTGGTCCCTATCGGAGCATGTTTGGGTACGATGGTATGGGGAAGGCCCGGATTTTCCATGGCCTCTTAAGCACCAAGATACTTCAAAAATCCGGACTGGGCGCTAATCCAAACATGCTCTGATTGTGACCAAACTTTGCAAGCATGTGGGGGTGGGTCCCCCCCCATTCTTGCAAAGTTTGGTCCCCATCGGAGCATGTTTGGGTACGATGGTATGGGGAAGGCCCGGATTTTCCATGGCCTCTTAAGCACCAAGAGACTTGAAAAATCCGGACTGGGCGGCGCTAATTACCAATCCAAACATGCTCTGATTGTGACCAAACTTTGCAAGCATGTGGGGGGGACCCACCCCCACATGCTTGCAAATTTTGGTCCCCATCGGAGCATGTTTGGGTACGATGGTATGGGGAAGGCCCGGATTTTCCATGGCCTCTTAAGCACCAAGAGACTTCAAGAACCCACACTAGGCACTAATTACCAATCCAAACATGCTCTGATTATGACCAAACTTTGCAATCATGTGGGGGGGAGCCACCCCCACATGCTTGCAAAGTTTGGTCCCCATCGGAGCATGTTTGTGTACGATGGTATGGGGAAGGCCCGGATTTTCCATGGCCTCTTAAGCACCAAGAGACTTCAAAAATCCGGACTAGGTACTAATTACCAATCCAAACATACTCTCATTGTGACCAAAGTTTGGAATCATGTGGGGGGTACCCACCCCCACATGCTTGCAAAGTTTGGCCCCCATCAGAGCATGTTTGGGTACGATGGTATGGGGAAGGCCCGGATTTTCCATGGCCTCTTAAGCACCAAGAGACTTGAAACACCCGCACTGGGTAGTAATTACCAATCCAAACATGCTCTGATTGTGACCAAACTTTTCAAGCATGTGGGGGGGACCCACCCCCACATGTTTGCAAAGTTTGGTCCCCATCGGAGCATGTTTGGGTACGATGGTATGGGGAAGGCCCGGATTTTCCATGGCCTCTTAAGCACCAAGAGACATGAAAAATCCGGACTGAGCACTAATTACCAATCCAAACATGCTCCGATGGGGACCAAACTTTGCAAGCATGTGGGGGGGACCCACCCCCACATGCTTGCAAAGTTTAATCCCTATCGGAGCATGTTTGGGTACGATGGTATGGGGAAGGCCCGGATTTTCCATGGCCTCTTAAGCACCAAGAGACTTGAAAAATCCGGACTGGGCGGCGCTAATAACAATCCAAACATGCTCTGATTGTGACCAAAATTTGCAAGCATGTGGGGGGGACCCACCCCCACATGCTTGCAAAGTTTGGTCCCCATCGGAGCATGTTTGGGTACGATGGTATGGGGAAGGCCCGGATTGTCCATGGCCTCTTAAGCACCAAGAGACTTCAAAAACCCGCACTGGGTAGTAATTATCAATCCAAACATGCTCTGATTGTGACCAAACTTTTCAAGCATGTGGGGGGGGAACCACCCCCACATGCTTGCAAAGTTTGGTCCCTATCGGAGCATGTTTGGGTACGATGGTATGGGGAAGGCCCGGATTTTCCATGGCCTCTTAAGCACCAAGAGACATGAAAAATCCGGACTGAGCACTAATTACCAATCCAAACATGCTCCGATGGGGACCAAACTTTGCAAGCATGTGGGGGGGACCCACCCCCACATGCTTGCAAAGTTTAATCCCTATCGGAGCATGTTTGGGTACGATGGTATGGGGAAGGCCCGGATTTTCCATGGCCTCTTAAGCACCAAGAGACTTCAAGAACCCACACTATGCACTAATTACCAATCCAAACATGCTCTGATTATGACCAAACTTTGCAATCATGTGGGGGGGACCCACCCCCACATGCTTGCAAAGTTTGGTCCCCATCAGAGCATGTTTGGGTACGATGGTATGGGGAAGGCCCGGATTTTCCATGGCCTCTTAAGCACCAAGAGACTTGAAAAATCCGGACTGGGCGGCGCTAATTACCAATCCAAACATGCTCTGATTGTGACCAAACTTTGCAATCATGTGGGGGAGACCCACCCCCACATGCTTGCAAAGTTTGGTCCCTATCGGAGCATGTTTGGGTACGATGATATGGGGAAGGCCCGGATTTTCCATGGCCTCTTAAGCACCAAGAGACTTCAAAAACCCGCACTGGGCGCTAATTACCAATCCAAACATGCTCTGATTGTGACCAAACTTTGCAACCATGTGGGGGGGACCCACCCCCACATGCTTGCAAAGTTTGGTCCCTATCGGAGCATGTTTGGGTACGATGGTATGGGGAAGGCCCGGATTTTCCATGGCCTCTAAAGCACCAAGAGACTTGAAAAATCCGGACTGGGCACTAATTACCAATCCAAACATGCTCCGATGGGGACCAAACTTTGCAAGCATGTGGGGGGACCCACCCCCACATGCTTGCAAAGTTTGGTCCCTATCGGAGCATGTTTGGGTACGATGGTATGGGGAAGGCCCGGATTTTCCATGGCCTCTTAAGCACCAAGATACTTCAAAAATCCGGACTGGGCGCTAATCCAAACATGCTCTGATTGTGACCAAACTTTGCAAGCATGTGGGAGTGGGTCCCCCCCCATGCTTGCAAAGTTTGGTCCCCATCGGAGCATGTTTGGGTACGATGGTATGGGGAAGGCCCGGATTGTCCATGGCCTCTTAAGCACCAAGAGACTTGAAAAATCCGGACTGGGCGGCGCTAATTACCAATCCAAACATGCTCTGATTGTGACCAAACTTTGCAAGCATGTGGGAGGGACCCACCCCGACATGCTTGCAAATTTTGGTCCCCATCGGAGCATGTTTGGGTACGATGGTATGGGGAAGGCCCGGATTTTCCATGGCCTCTTAAGCACCAAGAGACTTCAAGAACCCACACTAGGCACTAATTACCAATCCAAACATGCTCTGATTATGACCAAACTTTGCAATCATGTGGGGGGGAGCCACCCCCACATGCTTGCAAAGTTTGGTTCCCATCGGAGCAGGTTTGGGTACGATGGTATGGGGAAGGCCCGGATTTTCCATGGCCTCTTAAGCACCAAGAGACTTCAAAAATCCGGACTGGGCGCTAATTACCAATCCAAACATACTCTCATTGTGACCACACTTTGCAATCATGTGGGGGGGACCCACCCCCACATGCTTGCAAAGTTTGGTCCCCATCGGAGCATGTTTGGGTACGATGGTATGGGGAAGGCCCGGATTTTCCATGGCCTCTTAAGCACCAAGAGACTTCAAAAACTTGCACTGGGCGCTAATTACCAATTCAAACATGCTCTGATTGTGACCAAACTTTGCAATCATGTGGGAAGGACCCACCCCCACATGCTTGCAAAGTTTGGTCCCCATCGGAGCATGTTTGGGTACGATGGTATGGGGAAGGCCCGGATTTTCCATGGCCTCTTAAGCACCAAGAGACTTCAAAAACCCGCACTGGGTAGTAATTACCAATCCAAAAATGCTCTGATTGTGACCAAACTTCTCAAGCATGTGGGGGGGACCCACCCCCACATGCTTGCAGAGTTTGGTCCCTATCGGAGCATGTTTGGGTACGATGGTATGGGGAAGGCCCAGATTTTCCATGGCCTCTTAAGCACCAAGAGACTTGAAAAATCCGGACTGAGCACTAATTACCAATCCAAACATGCTCCGATGGGGACCAAACTTTGCAAGCATGTGGGGGGGACCCACCCCCACATGCTTGCAAAGTTTGGTCCCTATCGGAGCATGTTTGGGTACGATGGTATGGGGAAGGCCCGGATTTTCAATGGCCTCTTAAGCACCAAGATACTTCAAAAATCCGGACTGGGCGCTAATTACCAATCCAAACATGCTCTGATTGTGACCAAACTTTGCAAGCATGTGGGGGTGGGTCTCCCCCCATGCTTGCAAAGTTTGGTCCCCATCGGAGCATGTTTGGGTACGATGGTATGGGGAAGGCCCGGATTTTCCATGGCCTCTTAAGCACCAAGAGACTTCAAAAACCCGCATTGGGCACTAATTACCAATCCAGACATGCTCTGATTGTCACCAAACTTTGCAATCATGTGGGGGGGACCCGCCCCGACATGCTTGCAAAGTTTGGTCCCTATCAGAGCATGTTTGGGTACGATGGTATGGGGAAGGCCCGGATTTTCCATGGCCTCTTAAGCACCAAGAGACTTCAAAAACCCGCACTGGGCGCTAATTACCAATCCAAACATGCTCTGATTGTGACCAAACTTTGCAAGCATGTGGGGGGGACCCACCCCCACATGCTTGCAAAGTTTGGTCCCTATCGGAGCATGTTTGGGTATGATGGTATGGGGAAGGCCCGGATTTTCCATGGCCTCTTAAGCACCAAGAGACTTGAAAAATCCGGACTGGGCACTAATTACCAATCCAAACATGCTCCGATGGGGACCAAACTTTGCAAGCATGTGGGGGGACCCACCCCCACATGCTTGCAAAGTTTGGTCCCTATCGGAGCATGTTTGGGTACGATGGTATGGGGAAGGCCCGGATTTTCCATGGCCTCTTAAGCACCAAGATACTTCAAAAATCCGGACTGGGCGCTAATCCAAACATGCTCTGATTGTGACCAAACTTTGCAAGCATGTGGGGGTGGGTCCCCCCCCATTCTTGCAAAGTTTGGTCCCCATCGGAGCATGTTTGGGTACGATGGTATGGGGAAGGCCCGGATTTTCCATGGCCTCTTAAGCACCAAGAGACTTGAAAAATCCGGACTGGGCGGCGCTAATTACCAATCCAAACATGCTCTGATTGTGACCAAACTTTGCAAGCATGTGGGGGGGACCCACCCCCACATGCTTGCAAATTTTGGTCCCCATCGGAGCATGTTTGGGTACGATGGTATGGGGAAGGCCCGGATTTTCCATGGCCTCTTAAGCACCAAGAGACTTCAAGAACCCACACTAGGCACTAATTACCAATCCAAACATGCTCTGATTATGACCAAACTTTGCAATCATGTGGGGGGGAGCCACCCCCACATGCTTGCAAAGTTTGGTCCCCATCGGAGCATGTTTGTGTACGATGGTATGGGGAAGGCCCGGATTTTCCATGGCCTCTTAAGCACCAAGAGACTTCAAAAATCCGGACTAGGTACTAATTACCAATCCAAACATACTCTCATTGTGACCAAAGTTTGGAATCATGTGGGGGGTACCCACCCCCACATGCTTGCAAAGTTTGGCCCCCATCAGAGCATGTTTGGGTACGATGGTATGGGGAAGGCCCGGATTTTCCATGGCCTCTTAAGCACCAAGAGACTTGAAAAACCCGCACTGGGTAGTAATTACCAATCCAAACATGCTCTGATTGTGACCAAACTTTTCAAGCATGTGGGGGGGACCCACCCCCACATGTTTGCAAAGTTTGGTCCCTATCGGAGCATGTTTGGGTACGATGGTATGGGGAAGGCCCGGATTTTCCATGGCCTCTTAAGCACCAAGAGACATGAAAAATCCGGACTGAGCACTAATTACCAATCCAAACATGCTCCGATGGGGACCAAACTTTGCAAGCATGTGGGGGGGACCCACCCCCACATGCTTGCAAAGTTTAATCCCTATCGGAGCATGTTTGGGTACGATGGTATGGGGAAGGCCCGGATTTTCCATGGCCTCTTAAGCACCAAGAGACTTGAAAAATCCGGACTGGGCGGCGCTAATAACAATCCAAACATGCTCTGATTGTGACCAAAATTTGCAAGCATGTGGGGGGGACCCACCCCCACATGCTTGCAAAGTTTGGTCCCCATCGGAGCATGTTTGGGTACGATGGTATGGGGAAGGCCCGGATTGTCCATGGCCTCTTAAGCACCAAGAGACTTCAAAAACCCGCACTGGGTAGTAATTATCAATCCAAACATGCTCTGATTGTGACCAAACTTTTCAAGCATGTGGGGGGGGACCCACCCCCACATGCTTGCAAAGTTTGGTCCCTATCGGAGCATGTTTGGGTACGATGGTATGGGGAAGGCCCGGATTTTCCATGGCCTCTTAAGCACCAAGAGACATGAAAAATCCGGACTGAGCACTAATTACCAATCCAAACATGCTCCGATGGGGACCAAACTTTGCAAGCATGTGGGGGGGACCCACCCCCACATGCTTGCAAAGTTTAATCCCTATCGGAGCATGTTTGGGTACGATGGTATGGGGAAGGCCCGGATTTTCCATGGCCTCTTAAGCACCAAGAGACTTCAAGAACCCACACTATGCACTAATTACCAATCCAAACATGCTCTGATTATGACCAAACTTTGCAATCATGTGGGGGGGACCCACCCCCACATGCTTGCAAAGTTTGGTCCCCATCAGAGCATGTTTGGGTACGATGGTATGGGGAAGGCCCGGATTTTCCATGGCCTCTTAAGCACCAAGAGACTTGAAAAATCCGGACTGGGCGGCGCTAATTACCAATCCAAACATGCTCTGATTGTGACCAAACTTTGCAATCATGTGGGGGAGACCCACCCCCACATGCTTGCAAAGTTTGGTCCCTATCGGAGCATGTTTGGGTACGATGATATGGGGAAGGCCCGGATTTTCCATGGCCTCTTAAGCACCGAGACTTCAAAAACCCGCACTGGGCGCTAATTACCAATCCAAACATGCTCTGATTGTGACCAAACTTTGCAACCATGTGGGGGGGACCCACCCCCACATGCTTGCAAAGTTTGGTCCCTATCGGAGCATGTTTGGGTACGATGGTATGGGGAAGGCCCGGATTTTCCATGGCCTCTAAAGCACCAAGAGACTTGAAAAATCCGGACTGGGCACTAATTACCAATCCAAACATGCTCCGATGGGGACCAAACTTTGCAAGCATGTGGGGGGACCCACCCCCACATGCTTGCAAAGTTTGGTCCCTATCGGAGCATGTTTGGGTACGATGGTATGGGGAAGGCCCGGATTTTCCATGGCCTCTTAAGCACCAAGATACTTCAAAAATCCGGACTGGGCGCTAATCCAAACATGCTCTGATTGTGACCAAACTTTGCAAGCATGTGGGGGTGGGTCCCCCCCCATGCTTGCAAAGTTTGGTCCCCATCGGAGCATGTTTGGGTACGATGGTATGGGGAAGGCCCGGATTGTCCATGGCCTCTTAAGCACCAAGAGACTTGAAAAATCCGGACTGGGCGGCGCTAATTACCAATCCAAACATGCTCTGATTGTGACCAAACTTTGCAAGCATGTGGGAGGGACCCACCCCGACATGCTTGCAAATTTTGGTCCCCATCGGAGCATGTTTGGGTACGATGGTATGGGAAAGGCCCGGATTTTCCATGGCCTCTTAAGCACCAAGAGACTTCAAGAACCCACACTAGGCACTAATTACCAATCCAAACATGCTCTGATTATGACCAAACTTTGCAATCATGTGGGGGGGAGCCACCCCCACATGCTTGCAAAGTTTGGTTCCCATCGGAGCAGGTTTGGGTACGATGGTATGGGGAAGGCCCGGATTTTCCATGGCCTCTTAAGCACCAAGAGACTTCAAAAATCCGGACTGGGCGCTAATTACCAATCCAAACATACTCTCATTGTGACCACACTTTGCAATCATGTGGGGGGGACCCACCCCCACATGCTTGCAAAGTTTGGTCCCCATCGGAGCATGTTTGGGTACGATGGTATGGGGAAGGCCCGGATTTTCCATGGCCTCTTAAGCACCAAGAGACTTCAAAAACTTGCACTGGGCGCTAATTACCAATTCAAACATGCTCTGATTGTGACCAAACTTTGCAATCATGTGGGAAGGACCCACCCCCACATGCTTGCACAGTTTGGTCCCCATCGGAGCATGTTTGGGTACGATGGTATGGGGAAGGCCCGGATTTTCCATGGCCTCTTAAGCACCAAGAGACTTCAAAAACCCGCACTGGGTAGTAATTACCAATCCAAAAATGCTCTGATTGTGACCAAACTTTTCAAGCATGTGGGGGGGACCCACCCCCACATGCTTGCAGAGTTTGGTCCCTATCGGAGCATGTTTGGGTACGATGGTATGGGGAAGGCCCAGATTTTCCATGGCCTCTTAAGCACCAAGAGACTTGAAAAATCCGGACTGAGCACTAATTACCAATCCAAACATGCTCCGATGGGGACCAAACTTTGCAAGCATGTGGGGGGGACCCACCCCCACATGCTTGCAAAGTTTGGTCCCTATCGGAGCATGTTTGGGTACGATGGTATGGGGAAGGCCCGGATTTTCAATGGCCTCTTAAGCACCAAGATACTTCAAAAATCCGGACTGGGCGCTAATTACCAATCCAAACATGCTCTGATTGTGACCAAACTTTGCAAGCATGTGGGGGTGGGTCTCCCCCCATGCTTGCAAAGTTTGGTCCCCATCGGAGCATGTTTGGGTACGATGGTATGGGGAAGGCCCGGATTTTCCATGGCCTCTTAAGCACCAAGAGACTTCAAAAACCCGCATTGGGCACTAATTACCAATCCAGACATGCTCTGATTGTCACCAAACTTTGCAATCATGTGGGGGGGACCCACCCCGACATGCTTGCAAAGTTTGGTCCCTATCAGAGCATGTTTGGGTACGATGGTATGGGGAAGGCCCGGATTTTCCATGGCCTCTTAAGCACCAAGAGACTTCAAAAACCCGCACTGGGCGCTAATTACCAATCCAAACATGCTTTGATTGTGACCAAACTTTGCAAGCATGTGGGGGGGACCCACCCCCACATGCTTGCAAAGTTTGGTCCCTATCGGAGCATGTTTGGGTATGATGGTATGGGGAAGGCCCGGATTTTCCATGGCCTCTTAAGCACCAAGAGACTTGAAAAATCCGGACTGGGCACTAATTACCAATCCAAACATGCTCCGATGGGGACCAAACTTTGCAAGCATGCGGGGGGACCCACCCCCACATGCTTGCAAAGTTTGGTCCCTATCGGAGCATGTTTGGGTACGATGGTATGGGGAAGGCCCGGATTTTCCATGGCCTCTTAAGCACCAAGATACTTCAAAAATCCGGACTGGGCGCTAATCCAAACATGCTCTGATTGTGACCAAACTTTGCAAGCATGTGGGGGTGGGTCCCCCCCCATTCTTGCAAAGTTTGGTCCCCATCGGAGCATGTTTGGGTACGATGGTATGGGGAAGGCCCGGATTTTCCATGGCCTCTTAAGCACCAAGAGACTTGAAAAATCCAGACTGGGCGGCGCTAATTACCAATCCAAACATGCTCTAATTGTGACCAAACTTTGCAAGCATGTGGGGGGGACCCACCCCCACATGCTTGCAAATTTTGGTCCCCATCGGAGCATGTTTGGGTACGATGGTATGGGGAAGGCCCGGATTTTCCATGGCCTCTTAAGCACCAAGAGACTTCAAGAACCCACACTAGGCACTAATTACCAATCCAAACATGCTCTGATTATGACCAAACTTTGCAATCATGTGGGGGGGAGCCACCCCCACATGCTTGCAAAGTTTGGTCCCCATCGGAGCATGTTTGTGTACGATGGTATGGGGAAGGCCCGGATTTTCCATGGCCTCTTAAGCACCAAGAGACTTCAAAAATCCGGACTGGGCGCTAATTACCAATCCAAACATACTCTCATTGTGACCAAACTTTGGAATCATGTGGGGGGTACCCACCCCCACATGCTTGCAAAGTTTGGCCCCCATCAGAGCATGTTTGGGTACGATGGTATGGGGAAGGCCCGGATTTTCCATGGCCTCTTAAGCACCAAGAGACTTGAAAAACCCGCACTGGGTAGTAATTACCAATCCAAACATGCTCTGATTGTGACCAAACTTTTCAAGCATGTGGGGGGGACCCACCCCCACATGCTTGCAAAGTTTGGTCCCTATCGGAGCATGTTTGGGTACGATGGTATGGGGAAGGCCCGGATTTTCCATGGCCTCTTAAGCACCAAGAGACATGAAAAATCCGGACTGAGCACTAATTACCAATCCAAACATGCTCCGATGGGGACCAAACTTTGCAAGCATGTGGGGGGGACCCACCCCCACATGCTTGCAAAGTTTAATCCCTATCGGAGCATGTTTGGGTACGATGGTATGGGGAAGGCCCGGATTTTCCATGGCCTCTTAAGCACCAAGAGACTTGAAAAATCCGGACTGGGCGGCGCTAATAACAATCCAAACATGCTCTGATTGTGACCAAAATTTGCAAGCATGTGGGGGGGACCCACCCCCACATGCTTGCAAAGTTTGGTCCCCATCGGAGCATGTTTGGGTACGATGGTATGGGGAAGGCCCGGATTGTCCATGGCCTCTTAAGCACCAAGAGACTTCAAAAACCCGCACTGGGTAGTAATTATCAATCCAAACATGCTCTGATTGTGACCAAACTTTTCAAGCATGTGGGGGGGGACCCACCCCCACATGCTTGCAAAGTTTGGTCCCTATCGGAGCATGTTTGGGTACGATGGTATGGGGAAGGCCCGGATTTTCCATGGCCTCTTAAGCACCAAGAGACATGAAAAATCCGGACTGAGCACTAATTACCAATCCAAACATGCTCCGATGGGGACCAAACTTTGCAAGCATGTGGGGGGGACCCACCCCCACATGCTTGCAAAGTTTAATCCCTATCGGAGCATGTTTGGGTACGATGGTATGGGGAAGGCCCGGATTTTCCATGGCCTCTTAAGCACCAAGAGACTTCAAGAACCCACACTATGCACTAATTACCAATCCAAACATGCTCTGATTATGACCAAACTTTGCAATCATGTGGGGGGGACCCACCCCCACATGCTTGCAAAGTTTGGTCCCCATCAGAGCATGTTTGGGTACGATGGTATGGGGAAGGCCCGGATTTTCCATGGCCTCTTAAGCACCAAGAGACTTGAAAAATCCGGACTGGGCGGCGCTAATTACCAATCCAAACATGCTCTGATTGTGACCAAACTTTGCAATCATGTGGGGGAGACCCACCCCCACATGCTTGCAAAGTTTGGTCCCTATCGGAGCATGTTTGGGTACGATGATATGGGGAAGGCCCGGATTTTCCATGGCCTCTTAAGCACCAAGAGACTTCAAAAACCCGCACTGGGCGCTAATTACCAATCCAAACATGCTCTGATTGTGACCAAACTTTGCAACCATGTGGGGGGGACCCACCCCCACATGCTTGCAAAGTTTGGTCCCTATCGGAGCATGTTTGGGTACGATGGTATGGGGAAGGCCCGGATTTTCCATGGCCTCTAAAGCACCAAGAGACTTGAAAAATCCGGACTGGGCGGCGCTAATAACAATCCAAACATGCTCCGATGGGGACCAAAATTTGCAAGCATGTGGGGGGGACCCACCCCCACATGCTTGCAAAGTTTGGTCCCCATCGGAGCATGTTTGGGTACGATGGTATGGGGAAGGCCCGGATTTTCCATGGCCTCTTAAGCACCAAGAGACTTGAAGAACCCACACTAGGCACTAATTACCAATCCAAACATGCTCTGATTCTGACCAAACTTTGCAATCATGTGGGGGGGACCCACCCCCACATGCTTGCAAAGTTTGGTCCCCATCGGAGCATGTTTGGGTACGATGGTATGGGGAAGGCCCGGATTTTCCATGGCCTCTTAAGCACCAAGAGACTTGAAAAATCCAGACTGGGTGCTAATTACCAATCCAAACATGCTCTGATTGTGACCAAACTCTGCAAGCATATGGGGGGGACCCACCCCCACATGCTTGCAAAGTTTGGTCCCCATCGGAGCATGTTTGGGTACGATGTTATGGGGAAGGCCCGGATTTTCCATGGCCTCTTAAGCACCAAGAGACTTCAAAAACCCGCATTGGGCACTAATTACCAATCCAAATATGCTCTGATTGTGACCAAACTTTGCAATCATGTGGGGGGGACCCACCCCCACATGCTTGCAAAGTTTGGTCCCTATCGGAGCATGTTTGGGTACGATGGTATGGGGAAGGCCCGGATTCTCCATGGCCTCTTAAGCACCAAGAGACTTCAAAAACCCGCACTGGACGCTAATTACCAATCCAAACATGCTCTGATTGTGACCAAACTTTGCAAGCATGTGGGGGGGACCCACCCCCATATGCTTGCAAAGTTTGGTCCCTATCGGAGCATGTTTGGGTATGATGGTATGGGGAAGGCCCGGATTTTCCATGGCCTCTTAAGCACCAAGAGACTTGAAAAATCCGGACTGGGCACTAATTACCAATCCAAACATGCTCCGATGGGGACCAAACTTTGCAAGCATGTGGGGGGACCCACCCCCAAATGCTTGCAAAGTTTGGTCCCTATCGGAGCATGTTTGGGTACGATGGTATGGGGAAGGCCCGGATTTTCCATGGCCTCTTAAGCACCAAGATACTTCAAAAATCCGGACTGGGCACTAATCCAAACATGCTCTGATTGTGACCAAACTTTGCAAGCATGTGGGGGTGGGTCCCCCCCCATGCTTGCAAAGTTTGGTCCCCATCGGAGCATGTTTGGGTACGATGGTATGGGGAAGGCCCGGATTTTCCATGGCCTCTTAAGCACCAAGAGACTTGAAAAATCCGGACTGGGCGGCGCTAATTACCAATCCAAACATGCTCTGATTGTGACCAAACTTTGCAAGCATGTGGGGGGGACCCACCCCCACATGCTTGCAAATTTTGGTCCCCATCGGAGCATGTTTGGGTACGATGGTATGGGGAAGGCCCGGATTTTCCATGGCCTCTTAAGCACCAAGAGACTTCAAGAACCCACACTAGGCACTAATTACCAATCCAAACATGCTCTGATTATGACCAAACTTTGCAATCATGTGGGGGGGAGCCACCCCCACATGTTTGCAAAGTTTGGTCCCCATCGGAGCATGTTTGGGTACGATGGTATGGGGAAGGCCCGGATTTTCCATGGCCTCTTAAGCACCAAGAGACTTCAAAAATCCGGACTGGGCGCTAATTACCAATCCAAACATACTCTCATTGTGACCAAACTTTGCAATCATGTGGGGGGGGCCCACCCCCACATTCTTGCAAAGTTTGGTCCCCATTGGAGCATGTTTGGGTACGATGGTATGGGGAAGGCCCGGATTGTCCATGGCCTCTTAAGCACCAAGAGACTTCAGAAACCCGCACTGGGTAGTAATTACCAATCCAAACATGCTCTGATTGTGACCAAACTTTTCAAGCATGTGGGGGGGACCCACCCCCACATGCTTGCAAAGTTTGGTCCCTATCGGAGCATGTTTGGGTACGATGGTATGGGGAAGGCCCGGATTTTCCATGGCCTCTTAAGCACCAAGAGACTTGAAAAATCCGGACTGAGCACTAATTACCAATCCAAACATGCTCCGATGGGGACCAAACTTTGCAAGCATGTGGGGGGGACCCACCCCCACATGCTTGCAAAGTTTGGTCCCTATCGGAGCATGTTTGGGTACGATGGTATGGGGAAGGCCCGGATTTTCCATGGCCTCTTAAGCACCAAGATACTTAAAAAATCCGGACTGGGCGCTAATTACCAATCCAAACATGCTCTGATTGTGACCAAACTTTGCAAGCATGTTGGGGTGGGTCTCCCCCCATGCTTGCAAAGTTTGGTCCCCATCGGAGCATGTTTGGGTACGGTGGTATGGGGAAAGCCCGGATTTTCCATGGCCTCTTAAGCACCAAGAGACTTGAAAAATCCGGACTGGGCGGCGCTAATAACAATCCAAACATGCTCTGATTGTGACCAAAATTTGCAAGCATGTGGGGGGGACCCACCCCCACATGCTTGCAAAGTTTGGTCCCCATCGGAGCATGTTTGGGTACGATGGTATGGGGAAGGCCCGGATTTTCCATGGCCTCTTAAGCACCAAGAGACTTGAAGAACCCACACTAGGCACTAATTACCAATCCAAACATGCTCTGATTATGACCAAACTTTGCAATCATGTGGGGGGGACCCACCCCCACATGCTTGCAAAGTTTGGTCCCCATCGGAGCATGTTTGGGTACGATGGTATGGGGAAGGCCCAGATTTTCCATGGCCTCTTAAGCACCAAGAGACTTCAAAAACCCGCACTGGGCACTAATTACCAATCCAAACATGCTCTGATTGTGACCAAACTTTGCAATCATGTGGGGGAGACCCACCCCCACATGCTTGCAAAGTTTGGTCCCTATCGGAGCATGTTTGGGTACGATGATATGGGGAAGGCCCGGATTTTCCATGGCCTCTTAAGCACCAAGAGACTTCAAAAACCCGCACTGGGCGCTAATTACCAATCCAAACATGCTCTGATTGTGACCAAACTTTGCAACCATGTGGGGGGGACCCACCCCCACATGCTTGCAAAGTTTGGTCCCTATCGGAGCATGTTTGGGTACGATGGTATGGGGAAGGCCCGGATTTTCCATGGCCTCTTAAGCACCAAGAGACTTGAAAAATCCGGACTGGGCACTAATTACCAATCCAAACATGCTCCGATGGGGACCAAACTTTGCAAGCATGTGGGGGGGACCCAACCCACATGCTTGCAAAGTTTGGTCCCTATCGGAGCATGTTTGGGTACGATGGCATGGGGAAGGCCCGGATTTCCATGGCCTCTTAAGCACCAAGATACTTCAAAAATCCGGACTGCGCGCTAATTACCAATCCAAACATGCTCTGATTGTGACCAAACTTTGCAAGCATGTGGGGGTGGGTCCCCCCCATGCTTGCAAAGTTTGGTCCCCATCGGAGCATGTTTGGGTACGATGGTATGGGGAAGGCCCGGATTTTCCATGGCCTCTTAAGCACCAAGAGACTTGAAAAATCCGGATTGGGTGCTAATTACCAATCTAAACATGCTCCGATTGTGACCAAACTTTGCAAGCATGTGGGGGGGACCCACCCCCACATGCTTGCAAAGTTTGGTCCCCATCGGAGCATGTTTGGGTACGATGGTATGGGGAAGGCCCGGATTTTCCATGGCCTCTTAAGCACCAAGAGACTTCAAAAACCCGCATTGGGCACTAATTACCAATCCAAACATGCTCTGATTGTGACCAAACTTTGCAATCATGTGGGGGGGATCCACCCCCACATTCTTGCAAAGTTTGGTCCCTATCGGAGCATGTTTGGGTATGATGGTATGGGGAAGGCCCGGATTTTCCATGGCCTCTTAAGCACCAAGAGACTTGAAAAATCCGGACTGGGCACTAATTACCAATCCAAACATGCTCCGATGGGGACCAAACTTTGCAAGCATGTGGGGGGACCCACCCCCACATGCTTGCAAAGTTTGGTCCCTATCGGAGCATGTTTGGGTACGATGGTATGGGGAAGGCCCGGATTTTCCATGGCCTCTTAAGCACCAAGATACTTCAAAAATCCGGACTGGGCGCTAATCCAAACATGCTCTGATTGTGACCAAACTTTGCAAGCATGTGGGGGTGGGTCCCCCCCCATGCTTGCAAAGTTTGGTCCCCATCGGAGCATGTTTGGGTACGATGGTATGGGGAAGGCCCGGATTTTCCATGGCCTCTTAAGCACCAAGAGACTTGAAAAATCCGGACTGGGCGGCGCTAATTACCAATCCAAACATGCTCTGATTGTGACCAAACTTTGCAAGCATGTGGGAGGGACCCACCCCGACATGCTTGCAAATTTTGGTCCCCATCGGAGCATGTTTGGGTACGATGGTATGGGGAAGGCCCGGATTTTCCATGGCCTCTTAAGCACCAAGAGACTTCAAGAACCCACACTAGGCACTAATTACCAATCCAAACATGCTCTGATTATGACCAAACTTTGCAATCATGTGGGGGGGAGCCACCCCCACATGCTTGCAAAGTTTGGTTCCCATCGGAGCATGTTTGGGTACGATGGTATGGGGAAGGCCCGGATTTTCCATGGCCTCTTAAGCACCAAGAGACTTCAAAAATCCGGACTGGGCGCTAATTACCAATCCAAACATACTCTCATTGTGACCACACTTTGCAATCATGTGGGGGGGACCCACCCCCACATGCTTGCAAAGTTTGGTCCCCATCGGAGCATGTTTGGGTACGATGGTATGGGGAAGGCCCGGATTTTCCATGGCCTCTTAAGCACCAAGAGACTTCAAAAACTTGCACTGGGCGCTAATTACCAATCCAAACATGCTCTGATTGTGACCAAACTTTGCAATCATGTGGGAAGGACCCACCCCCACATGCTTGCAAAGTTTGGTCCCCATCGGAGCATGTTTGGGTACGATGGTATGGGGAAGGCCCGGATTTTCCATGGCCTCTTAAGCACCAAGAGACTTCAAAAACCCGCACTGGGTAGTAATTACCAATCCAAAAATGCTCTGATTGTGACCAAACTTTTCAAGCATGTGGGGGGGACCCACCCCCACATGCTTGCAGAGTTTGGTCCCTATCGGAGCATGTTTGGGTACGATGGTATGGGGAAGGCCCAGATTTTCCATGGCCTCTTAAGCACCAAGAGACTTGAAAAATCCGGACTGAGCACTAATTACCAATCCAAACATGCTCCGATGGGGACCAAACTTTGCAAGCATGTGGGGGGGACCCACCCCACATGCTTGCAAAGTTTGGTCCCTATCGGAGCATGTTTGGGTACGATGGTATGGGGAAGGCCCGGATTCTCAATGGCCTCTTAAGCACCAAGATACTTCAAAAATCCGGACTGGGCGCTAATTACCAATCCAAACATGCTCTGATTGTGACCAAACTTTGCAAGCATGTGGGGGTGGGTCTCCCCCCATGCTTGCAAAGTTTGGTCCCCATCGGAGCATGTTTGGGTACGATGGTATGGGGAAGGCCCGGATTTTCCATGGCCTCTTAAGCACCAAGAGACTTCAAAAACCCGCATTGGGCACTAATTACCAATCCAGACATGCTCTGATTGTGACCAAACTTTGCAATCATGTGGGGGGGACCCACCCCGACATGCTTGCAAAGTTTGGTCCCTATCGGAGCATGTTTGGGTACGATGGTATGGGGAAGGCCCGGATTTTCCATGGCCTCTTAAGCACCAAGAGACTTCAAAAACCCGCACTGGGCGCTAATTACCAATCCAAACATGCTCTGATTGTGACCAAACTTTGCAAGCATGTGGGGGGGACCCACCCCCACATGCTTGCAAAGTTTGGTCCCTATCGGAGCATGTTTGGGTATGATGGTATGGGGAAGGCCCGGATTTTCCATGGCCTCTTAAGCACCAAGAGACTTGAAAAATCCGGACTGGGCACTAATTACCAATCCAAACATGCTCCGATGGGGACCAAACTTTGCAAGCATGTGGGGGGACCCACCCCCACATGCTTGCAAAGTTTGGTCCCTATCGGAGCATGTTTGGGTACGATGGTATGGGGAAGGCCCGGATTTTCCATGGCCTCTTAAGCACCAAGATACTTCAAAAATCCGGACTGGGCGCTAATCCAAACATGCTCTGATTGTGACCAAACTTTGCAAGCATGTGGGGGTGGGTCCCCCCCCATTCTTGCAAAGTTTGGTCCCCATCGGAGCATGTTTGGGTACGATGGTATGGGGAAGGCCCGGATTTTCCATGGCCTCTTAAGCACCAAGAGACTTGAAAAATCCGGACTGGGCGGCGCTAATTACCAATCCAAACATGCTCTGATTGTGACCAAACTTTGCAAGCATGTGGGGGGGACCCACCCCCACATGCTTGCAAATTTTGGTCCCCATCGGAGCATGTTTGGGTACGATGGTATGGGGAAGGCCCGGATTTTCCATGGCCTCTTAAGCACCAAGAGACTTCAAGAACCCACACTAGGCACTAATTACCAATCCAAACATGCTCTGATTATGACCAAACTTTTCAATCATGTGGGGGGGAGCCACCCCCACATGCTTGCAAAGTTTGGTCCCCATCGGAGCATGTTTGTGTACGATGGTATGGGGAAGGCCCGGATTTTCCATGGCCTCTTAAGCACCAAGAGACTTCAAAAATCCGGACTGGGCGCTAATTACCAATCCAAACATACTCTCATTGTGACCAAACTTTGGAATCATGTGGGGGGGACCCACCCCCACATGCTTGCAAAGTTTGGTCCCCATCGGAGCATGTTTGGGTACGATGGTATGGGGAAGGCCCGGATTTTCCATGGCCTCTTAAGCACCAAGAGACTTCAAAAACCCGCACTGGGCGCTAATTACCAATCCAAACATGCTCTGATTGTGACCAAACTTTTCAAGCATGTGGGAAGGACCCACCCCCACATGCTTGCAAAGTTTGGTCCCTATCGGAGCATGTTTGGGTACGATGGTATGGGGAAGGCCCGGATTTTCCATGGCCTCTTAAGCACCAAGAGACTTGAAAAATCCGGACTGAGCACTAATTACCAATCCAAACATGCTTCGATGGGGACCAAACTTTGCAAGCATGTGGGGGGGACCCACCCCCACATGCTTGCAAAGTTTAATCCCTATCGGAGCATGTTTGGGTACGATGGTATGGGGAAGGCCCGGATTTTCCATGGCCTCTTAAGCACCAAGAGACTTCAAGAACCCACACTAGGCACTAATTACCAATCCAAACATGCTCTGATTATGACCAAACTTTGCAATCATGTGGGGGGACCCACCCCCACATGCTTGCAAAGTTTGGTCCCCATCGGAGCATGTTTGGGTACGATGGTATGGGGAAGGCCCGGATTTTCCATGGCCTCTTAAGCACCAAGAGACTTCAAAAACCCGCATTGGGCACTAATTACCAATCCAGACATGCTCTGATTGTGACCAAACTTTGCAATCATGTGGGGGGGACCCACCCCGACATGCTTGCAAAGTTTGGTCCCTATCGGAGCATGTTTGGGTACGATGGTATGGGGAAGGCCCGGATTTTCCATGGCCTCTTAAGCACCAAGAGACTTCAAAAACCCGCACTGGGCGCTAATTACCAATCCAAACATGCTCTGATTGTGACCAAACTTTGCAAGCATGTGGGGGGGACCCACCCCCACATGCTTGCAAAGTTTGGTCCCTATCGGAGCATGTTTGGGTATGATGGTATGGGGAAGGCCCGGATTTTCCATGGCCTCTTAAGCACCAAGAGACTTGAAAAATCCGGACTGGGCACTAATTACCAATCCAAACATGCTCCGATGGGGACCAAACTTTGCAAGCATGTGGGGGGACCCACCCCCACATGCTTGCAAAGTTTGGTCCCTATCGGAGCATGTTTGGGTACGATGGTATGGGGAAGGCCCGGATTTTCCATGGCCTCTTAAGCACCAAGATACTTCAAAAATCCGGACTGGGCGCTAATCCAAACATGCTCTGATTGTGACCAAACTTTGCAAGCATGTGGGGGTGGGTCCCCCCCCATTCTTGCAAAGTTTGGTCCCCATCGGAGCATGTTTGGGTACGATGGTATGGGGAAGGCCCGGATTTTCCATGGCCTCTTAAGCACCAAGAGACTTGAAAAATCCGGACTGGGCGGCGCTAATTACCAATCCAAACATGCTCTGATTGTGACCAAACTTTGCAAGCATGTGGGGGGGACCCACCCCCACATGCTTGCAAATTTTGGTCCCCATCGGAGCATGTTTGGGTACGATGGTATGGGGAAGGCCCGGATTTTCCATGGCCTCTTAAGCACCAAGAGACTTCAAGAACCCACACTAGGCACTAATTACCAATCCAAACATGCTCTGATTATGACCAAACTTTTCAATCATGTGGGGGGGAGCCACCCCCACATGCTTGCAAAGTTTGGTCCCCATCGGAGCATGTTTGTGTACTATGGTATGGGGAAGGCCCGGATTTTCCATGGCCTCTTAAGCACCAAGAGACTTCAAAAATCCGGACTGGGCGCTAATTACCAATCCAAACATACTCTCATTGTGACCAAACTTTGGAATCATGTGGGGGGGACCCACCCCCACATGCTTGCAAAGTTTGGTCCCCATCGGAGCATGTTTGGGTACGATGGTATGGGGAAGGCCCGGATTGTCCATGGCCTCTTAAGCACCAAGAGACTTCAAAAACCCGCACTGGGTAGTAATTACCAATCCAAACATGCTCTGATTGTGACCAAACTTTTCAAGCATGTGGGGGGGACCCACCCCCACATGCTTGCAAAGTTTGGTCCCTATCGGAGCATGTTTGGGTACGATGGTATGGGGAAGGCCCGGATTTTCCATGGCCTCTTAAGCACCAAGAGACTTGAAAAATCCGGACTGAGCACTAATTACCAATCCAAACATGCTCCGATGGGGACCAAACTTTGCAAGCATGTGGGGGGGACCCACCCCCACATGCTTGCAAAGTTTGGTCCCTATCGGAGCATGTTTGGGTACGATGGTATGGGGAAGGCCCGGATTTTCCATGGCCTCTTAAGCACCAAGATACTTCAAAAATCCGGACTGGGCGCTAATTACCAATCCAAACATGCGCTGATTGTGACCAAACTTTGCAAGCATGTGGGGGTGGGTCTCCCCCCATGCTTGCAAAGTTTGGTCCCCATCGGAGCATGTTTGGGTACGGTGGTATGGGGAAGGCCCGGATTTTCCATGGCCTCTTAAGCACCAAGAGACTTGAAAAATCCGGACTGGGCGGCGCTAATAACAATCCAAACATGCTCTGATTGTGACCAAAATTTGCAAGCATGTGGGGGGGACCCACCCCCACATGCTTGCAAAGTTTGGTCCCCATCGGAGCATGTTTGGGTACGATGGTATGGGGAAGGCCCGGATTGTCCATGGCCTCTTAAGCACCAAGAGACTTCAAAAACCCGCACTGGGTAGTAATTATCAATCCAAACATGCTCTGATTGTGACCAAACTTTTCAAGCATGTGGGGGGGGACCCACCCCCACATGCTTGCAAAGTTTGGTCCCTATCGGAGCATGTTTGGGTACGATGGTATGGGGAAGGCCCGGATTTTCCATGGCCTCTTAAGCACCAAGAGACATGAAAAATCCGGACTGAGCACTAATTACCAATCCAAACATGCTCCGATGGGGACCAAACTTTGCAAGCATGTGGGGGGGACCCACCCCCACATGCTTGCAAAGTTTAATCCCTATCGGAGCATGTTTGGGTACGATGGTATGGGGAAGGCCCGGATTTTCAACGGCCTCTTAAGCACCAAGATACTTCAAAAATCCGGACTGGGCGCTAATTACCAATCCAAACATGCTCTGATTGTGACCAAACTTTGCAAGCATGTGGGGGTGGGTCTCCCCCCATGCTTGCAAAGTTTGGTCCCCATCGGAGCATGTTTGGGTACGATGGTATGGGGAAGGCCCGGATTTTCCATGGCCTCTTAAGCACCAAGAGACTTCAAAAACCCGCATTGGGCACTAATTACCAATCCAGACATGCTCTGATTGTGACCAAACTTTGCAATCATGTGGGGGGGACCCACCCCGACATGCTTGCAAAGTTTGGTCCCTATCAGAGCATGTTTGGGTACGATGGTATGGGGAAGGCCCGGATTTTCCATGGCCTCTTAAGCACCAAGAGACTTCAAAAACCCGCACTGGGCGCTAATTACCAATCCAAACATGCTCTGATTGTGACCAAACTTTGCAAGCATGTGGGGGGGACCCACCCCCACATGCTTGCAAAGTTTGGTCCCTATCGGAGCATGTTTGGGTATGATGGTATGGGGAAGGCCCGGATTTTCCATGGCCTCTTAAGCACCAAGAGACTTGAAAAATCCGGACTGGGCACTAATTACCAATCCAAACATGCTCCGATGGGGACCAAACTTTGCAAGCATGTGGGGGGACCCACCCCCACATGCTTGCAAAGTTTGGTCCCTATCGGAGCATGTTTGGGTACGATGGTATGGGGAAGGCCCGGATTTTCCATGGCCTCTTAAGCACCAAGATACTTCAAAAATCCGGACTGGGCGCTAATCCAAACATGCTCTGATTGTGACCAAACTTTGCAAGCATGTGGGGGTGGGTCCCCCCCCATTCTTGCAAAGTTTGGTCCCCATCGGAGCATGTTTGGGTACGATGGTATGGGGAAGGCCCGGATTTTCCATGGCCTCTTAAGCACCAAGAGACTTGAAAAATCCGGACTGGGCGGCGCTAATTACCAATCCAAACATGCTCTGATTGTGACCAAACTTTGCAAGCATGTGGGGGGGACCCACCCCCACATGCTTGCAAATTTTGGTCCCCATCGGAGCATGTTTGGGTACGATGGTATGGGGAAGGCCCGGATTTTCCATGGCCTCTTAAGCACCAAGAGACTTCAAGAACACACACTAGGCACTAATTACCAATCCAAACATGCTCTGATTATGACCAAACTTTGCAATCATGTGGGGGGGAGCCACCCCCACATGCTTGCAAAGTTTGGTCCCCATCGGAGCATGTTTGTGTACGATGGTATGGGGAAGGCCCGGATTTTCCATGGCCTCTTAAGCACCAAGAGACTTCAAAAATCCGGACTGGGCGCTAATTACCAATCCAAACATACTCTCATTGTGACCAAACTTTGGAATCATGTGGGGGGTACCCACCCCCACATGCTTGCAAAGTTTGGCCCCCATCAGAGCATGTTTGGGTACGATGGTATGGGGAAGGCCCGGATTTTCCATGGCCTCTTAAGCACCAAGAGACTTGAAAAACCCGCACTGGGTAGTAATTACCAATCCAAACATGCTCTGATTGTGACCAAACTTTTCAAGCACGTGGGGGGGACCCACCCCCACATGCTTGCAAAGTTTGGTCCCTATCGGAGCATGTTTGGGTACGATGGTATGGGGAAGGCCCGAATTTTCCATGGCCTCTTAAGCACCAAGAGACATGAAAAATCCGGACTGAGCACTAATTACCAATCCAAACATGCTCCGATGGGGACCAAACTTTGCAAGCATGTGGGGGGGACCCACCCCCACATGCTTGCAAAGTTTAATCCCTATCGGAGCATGTTTGGGTACGATGGTATGGGGAAGGCCCGGATTTTCCATGGCCTCTTAAGCACCAAGAGACTTGAAAAATCCGGACTGGGCGGTGCTAATAACAATCCAAACATGCTCTGATTGTGACCAAAATTTGCAAGCATGTGGGGGGGACCCACCCCCACATGCTTGCAAAGTTTGGTCCCCATCGGAGCATGTTTGGGTACGATGGTATGGGGAAGGCCCGGATTGTCCATGGCCTCTTAAGCACCAAGAGACTTCAAAAACCCGCACTGGGTAGTAATTATCAATCCAAACATGCTCTGATTGTGACCAAACTTTTCAAGCATGTGGGGGGGGACCCACCCCCACATGCTTGCAAAGTTTGGTCCCTATCGGAGCATGTTTGGGTACGATGGTATGGGGAAGGCCCGGATTTTCCATGGCCTCTTAAGCACCAAGAGACATGAAAAATCCGGACTGAGCACTAATTACCAATCCAAACATGCTCCGATGGGGACCAAACTTTGCAAGCATGTGGGGGGGACCCACCCCCACATGCTTGCAAAGTTTAATCCCTATCGGAGCATGTTTGGGTACGATGGTATGGGGAAGGCCCGGATTTTCCATGGCCTCTTAAGCACCAAGAGACTTCAAGAACCCACACTATGCACTAATTACCAATCCAAACATGCTCTGATTATGACCAAACTTTGCAATCATGTGGGGGGGACCCACCCCCACATGCTTGCAAAGTTTGGTCCCCATCAGAGCATGTTTGGGTACGATGGTATGGGGAAGGCCCGGATTCTCCATGGCCTCTTAAGCACCAAGAGACTTGAAAAATCCGGACTGGGCGGCGCTAATTACCAATCCAAACATGCTCTGATTGTGACCAAACTTTGCAATCATGTGGGGGAGACCCACCCCCACATGCTTGCAAAGTTTGGTCCCTATCGGAGCATGTTTGGGTACGATGATATGGGGAAGGCCCGGATTTTCCATGGCCTCTTAAGCACCAAGAGACTTCAAAAACCCGCACTGGGCGCTAATTACCAATCCAAACATGCTCTGATTGTGACCAAACTTTGCAACCATGTGGGGGGGACCCACCCCCACATGCTTGCAAAGTTTGGTCCCTATCGGAGCATGTTTGGGTACGATGGTATGGGGAAGGCCCGGATTTTCCATGGCCTCTAAAGCACCAAGAGACTTGAAAAATCCGGACTGGGCACTAATTACCAATCCAAACATGCTCTGATGGGGACCAAACTTTGCAAGCATGTGGGGGGGACCCACCCCCACATGCTTGCAAAGTTTGGTCCCTATCGGAGCATGTTTGGGTACGATGGCATGGGGAAGGCCCGGATTTTCCATGGCCTCTTAAGCACCAAGATACTTCAAAAATCCGGACTGGGCGCTAATTACCAATCCAAACATGCTCTGATGGGGACCAAACTTTGCAAGCATGTGGGGGGGACCCACCCCCACATGCTTGCAAAGTTTGGTCCCTATCGGAGCATGTTTGGGTACGATGGTATGGGGAAGGCCCGGATTTTCCATGGCCTCTTAAGCACCAAGATACTTCAAAAATCCGGACTGGGCGCTAATCCAAACATGCTCTGATTGTGACCAAACTTTGCAAGCATGCGGGGGTGGGTCCCCCCCCATGCTTGCAAAGTTTGGTCCCCATCGGAGCATGTTTGGGTACGATGGTATGGGGAAGGCCCGGATTGTCCATGGCCTCTTAAGCACCAAGAGACTTGAAAAATCCGGACTGGGCGGCGCTAATTACCAATCCAAACATGCTCTGATTGTGACCAAACTTTGCAAGCATGTGGGAGGGACCCACCCCGACATGCTTGCAAATTTTGGTCCCCATCGGAGCATGTTTGGGTACGATGGTATGGGGAAGGCCCGGATTTTCCATGGCCTCTTAAGCACCAAGAGACTTCAAGAACCCACACTAGGCACTAATTACCAATCCAAACATGCTCTGATTATGACCAAACTTTGCAATCATGTGGGGGGGACCCACCCTCACATGCTTGCAAAGTTTGGTCCCCATCGGAGCATGTTTGGGTACGATGGTATGGGGAAGGCCCGGATTGTCCATGGCCTCTTAAGCACCAAGAGACTTCAAAAACCCGCACTGGGTAGTAATTACCAATCCAAACATGCTCTGATTGTGACCAAACTTTTCAAGCATGTGGGGGGGACCCACCCCCACATGCTTGCAAAGTTTGGTCCCTATCGGAGCATGTTTGGGTACGATGGTATGGGGAAGGCCCGGATTTTCCATGGCCTCTTAAGCACCAAGAGACTTAAAAAATCCGGACTGAGCACTAATTACCAATCCAAACATGCTCCGATGGGGACCAAACTTTGCAAGCATGTGGGGGGGACCCACCCCCACATGCTTGCAAAGTTTGGTCCCTATCGGAGCATGTTTGGGTACGATGGTATGGGGAAGGCCCGGATTTTCCATGGCCTCTTAAGCACCAAGATACTTAAAAAATCCGGACTGGGCGCTAATTACCAATCCAAACATGCTCTGATTGTGACCAAACTTTGCAAGCATGTGGGGGTGGGTCTCCCCCCATGCTTGCAAAGTTTGGTCCCCATCGGAGCATGTTTGGGTACGGTGGTATGGGGAAGGCCCGGATTTTCCATGGCCTCTTAAGCACCAAGAGACTTGAAAAATCCGGACTGGGCGGCGCTAATAACAATACAAACATGCTCTGATTGTGACCAAAATTTGCAAGCATGTGGGGGGGACCCACCCCCACATGCTTGCAAATTTTGGTCCCCATGGGTACGATGGTATGGGGAAGGCCCGGATTTTCCATGGCCTCTTAAGCACCAATAGACTTCAAGAACCCACACTAGGCACTAATTACCAATCCAAACATGCTCTGATTATGACCAAACTTTGCAATCATGTGGGGGGGACCCACCCCCACATGCTTGCAAAGTTTGGTCCCCATCGGAGCATGTTTGGGTACGATGGTATGGGGAAGGCCCGGATTTTCCATGGCCTCTTAAGCACCAAGAGACTTCAAAAACCCGCACTGGGCACTAATTACCAATCCAAACATGCTCTGATTGTGACCAAACTTTGCAATCATGTGGGGGAGACCCACCCCCACATGCTTGCAAAGTTTGGTCCCTATCGGAGCATGTTTGGGTACGATGATATGGGGAAGGCCCGGATTTTCCATGGCCTCTTAAGCACCAAGAGACTTCAAAAACCCGCACTGGGCGCTAATTACCAATCCAAACATGCTCTGATTGTGATCAAACTTTGCAACCATGTGGGGGGGACCCACCCCCACATGCTTGCAAAGTTTGGTCCCTATCGGAGCATGTTTGGGTACGATGGTATGGGGAAGGCCCGGATTTTCCATGGCCTCTAAAGCACCAAGAGACTTGAAAAATCCGGACTGGGCACTAATTACCAATCCAAACATGCTCCGATGGGGACCAAACTTTGCAAGCATGTGGGGGGGACCCACCCCCACATGCTTGCAAAGTTTGGTCCCTATCGGAGCATGTTTGGGTACGATGGCATGGGGAAGGCCCGGATTTTCCATGGCCTCTTAAGCACCAAGATACTTCAAAAATCCGGACTGCGCGCTAATTACCAATCCAAACATGCTCTGATTGTGACCAAACTTTGCAAGCATGTGGGGGTGGGTCCCCCCCATGCTTGCAAAGTTTGGTCCCCATCGGAGCATGTTTGGGTACGATGGTATGGGGAAGGCCCGGATTTTCCATGGCCTCTTAAGCACCAAGAGACTTGAAAAATCCGGATTGGGTGCTAATTACCAATCCAAACATGCTCCGATTGTGACCAAACTTTGCAAGCATGTGGGGGGGACCCACCCCCACATGCTTGCAAAGTTTGGTCCCCATCGGAGCATGTTTGGGTACGATGGTATGGGGAAGGCCCGGATTTTCCATGGCCTCTTAAGCACCAAGAGACTTCAAAAACCCGCATTGGGCACTAATTACCAATCCAAACATGCTCTGATTGTGACCAAACTTTGCAATCATGTGGGGGGTACCCACCCCCATATGCTTGCAAAGTTTGGTCCCTATCGGAGCATGTTTGGGTACGATGGTATGGGGAAGGCCCGGATTTTCCATGGCCTTTTAAGCACCAAGAGACTTCAAAAACCCGCACTGGGCGCTAATTACCAATCCAAACATGCTCTGATTGTGACCAAACTTTGCAAGCATGTGGGGGGGACCCACCCCCACATGCTTGCAAATTTTGGTCCCCATCGGAGCATGTTTGGGTACGATGGTATGGGGAAGGCCCGGATTTTCCATGGCCTCTTAAGCACCAAGAGACTTCAAGAACCCACACTAGGCACTAATTACCAATCCAAACATGCTCTGATTATGACCAAACTTTGCAATCATGTGGGGGGGAGCCACCCCCACATGTTTGCAAAGTTTGGTCCCCATCGGAGCATGTTTGGGTACGATGGTATGTGGAAGGCCCGGATTTTCCATGGCCTCTTAAGCACCAAGAGACTTCAAAAATCCGGACTGGGCGCTAATTACCAATCCAAACATACTCTCATTGTGACCAAACTTTGCAATCATGTGGGGGGGGCCCACCCCCACATGCTTGCAAAGTTTGGTCCCCATCGGAGCATGTTTGGGTACGATGGTATGGGGAAGGCCCGGATTGTCCATGGCCTCTTAAGCACCAAGAGACTTCAAAAACCCGCACTGGGTAGTAATTACCAATCCAAACATGCTCTGATTGTGACCAAACTTTTCAAGCATGTGGGGGGGACCCACCCCCACATGCTTGCAAAGTTTGGTCCCTATCGGAGCATGTTTGGGTACGATGGTATGGGGAAGGCCCGGATTTTCCATGGCCTCTTAAGCACCAAGAGACTTGAAAAATCCGGACTGAGCACTAATTACCAATCCAAACATGCTCCGATGGGGACCAAACTTTGCAAGCATGTGGGGGGGACCCACCCCCACATGCTTGCAAAGTTTGGTCCCTATCGGAGCATGTTTGGGTACGATGGTATGGGGAAGGCCCGGATTTTCCATGGCCTCTTAAGCACCAAGATACTTAAAAAATCCGGACTGGGCGCTAATTACCAATCCAAACATGCTCTGATTGTGACCAAACTTTGCAAGCATGTGGGGGTGGGTCTCCCCCCATGCTTGCAAAGTTTGGTCCCCATCGGAGCATGTTTGGGTACGGTGGTATGGGGAAGGCCCGGATTTTCCATGGCCTCTTAAGCACCAAGAGACTTGAAAAATCCGGACTGGGCGGCGCTAATAACAATACAAACATGCTCTGATTGTGACCAAAATTTGCAAGCATGTGGGGGGGACCCACCCCCACATGCTTGCAAATTTTGGTCCCCATGGGTACGATGGTATGGGGAAGGCCCGGATTTTCCATGGCCTCTTAAGCACCAATAGACTTCAAGAACCCGCACTGGGCACTAATTACCAATCCAAACATGCTCTGATTATGACCAAACTTTGCAATCATGTGGGGGGGACCCACCCCCACATGCTTGCAAAGTTTGGTCCCCATCGGAGCATGTTTGGGTACGATGGTATGGGGAAGGCCCGGATTTTCCATGGCCTCTTAAGCACCAAGAGACTTCAAAAACCCGCACTGGGCGCTAATTACCAATCCAAACATGCTCTGATTGTGATCAAACTTTGCAACCATGTGGGGGGGACCCACCCCCACATGCTTGCAAAGTTTGGTCCCTATCGGAGCATGTTTGGGTACGATGGTATGGGGAAGGCCCGGATTTTCCATGGCCTCTAAAGCACCAAGAGACTTGAAAAATCCGGACTGGGCACTAATTACCAATCCAAACATGCTCCGATGGGGACCAAACTTTGCAAGCATGTGGGGGGGACCCACCCCCACATGCTTGCAAAGTTTGGTCCCTATCGGAGCATGTTTGGGTACGATGGCATGGGGAAGGCCCGGATTTTCCATGGCCTCTTAAGCACCAAGATACTTCAAAAATCCGGACTGCGCGCTAATTACCAATCCAAACATGCTCTGATTGTGACCAAACTTTGCAAGCATGTGGGGGTGGGTCCCCCCCATGCTTGCAAAGTTTGGTCCCCATCGGAGCATGTTTGGGTACGATGGTATGGGGAAGGCCCGGATTTTCCATGGCCTCTTAAGCACCAAGAGACTTGAAAAATCCGGATTGGGTGCTAATTACCAATCCAAACATGCTCCGATTGTGACCAAACTTTGCAAGCATGTGGGGGGGACCCACCCCCACATGCTTGCAAAGTTTGGTCCCCATCGGAGCATGTTTGGGTACGATGGTATGGGGAAGGCCCGGATTTTCCATGGCCTCTTAAGCACCAAGAGACTTCAAAAACCCGCATTGGGCACTAATTACCAATCCAAACATGCTCTGATTGTGACCAAACTTTGCAATCATGTGGGGGGGACCCACCCCCACATGCTTGCAAAGTTTGGTCCCTATCGGAGCATGTTTGGGTACGATGGTATGGGGAAGGCCCGGATTTTCCATGGCCTTTTAAGCACCAAGAGACTTCAAAAACCCGCACTGGGCGCTAATTACCAATCCAAACATGCTCTGATTGTGACCAAACTTTGCAAGCATGTGGGGGGGACCCACCCCCACATGCTTGCAAAGTTTGGTCCCTATCGGAGCATGTTTGGGTATGATGGTATGGGGAAGGCCCGGATTTTCCATGGCCTCTTAAGCACCAAGAGACTTCAAAAATCCGGACTGGGCACTAATTACCAATCCAAACATGCTCCGATGGGGACCAAACTTTGCAAGCATGTGGGGGGACCCACCCCCACATGCTTGCAAAGTTTGGTCCCTATTGGAGCATGTTTGGGTACGATGGTATGGGGAAGGCCTGGATTTTCCATGGCCTCTTAAGCACCAAGATACTTCAAAAATCCGGACTGGGCGCTAATCCAAACATGCTCTGATTGTGACCAAACTTTGCAAGCATGTGGGGGTGGGTCCCCCCCCATGCTTGCAAAGTTTGGTCCCCATCGGAGCATGTTTGGGTACGATGGTATGGGGAAGGCCCGGATTTTCCATGGCCTCTTAAGCACCAAGAGACTTGAAAAATCCGGACTGGGCGGCGCTAATTACCAATCCAAACATGCTCTGATTGTGACCAAACTTTGCAAGCATGTGGGGGGGACCCACCCCGACATGCTTGCAAATTTTGGTCCCCATCGGAGCATGTTTGGGTACGATGGTATGGGGAAGGCCCGGATTTTCCATGGCCTCTTAAGCACCAAGAGACTTCAAGAACCCACACTAGGCACTAATTACCAATCCAAACATGCTCTGATTATGACCAAACTTTGCAATCATGTGGGGGGGAGCCACCCCCACATGCTTGCAAAGTTTGGTCCCCATCGGAGCATGTTTGGGTACGATGGTATGGGGAAGGCCCGGATTTTCCATGGCCTCTTAAGCACCAAGAGACTTCAAAAACCCGCACTGGGCACTAATTACCAATCCAAACATGCTCTGATTGTAACCAAACTTTGCAATCATGTAGGGGAGACCCACCCCCACATTCTTGCAAAGTTTGGTCCCTATCGGAGCATGTTTGGGTACGATGATATGGGGAAGGCCCGGATTTTCCATGGCCTCTTAAGCACCAAGAGACTTCAAAAACCCGCACTGGGCGCTAATTACCAATCCAAACATGCTCTGATTGTGACCAAACTTTGCAACCATGTGGGGGGGACCCACCCCCACATGCTTGCAAAGTTTGGTCCCTATCGGAGCATGTTTGGGTACGATGGTATGGGGAAGGCCCGGATTTTCCATGGCCTCTAAAGCACCAAGAGACTTGAAAAATCCGGACTGGGCACTAATTACCAATCCAAACATGCTCCGATGGGGACCAAACTTTGCAAGCATGTGGGGGGGACCCACCCCCCACATGCTTGCAAAGTTTGGTCCCTATCGGAGCATGTTTGGGTACGATGGCATGGGGAAGGCCCGGATTTTCCATGGCCTCTTAAGCACCAAGATACTTCAAAAATCCGGACTGCGCGCTAATTACCAATCCAAACATGCTCTGATTGTGACCAAACTTTGCAAGCATGTGGGGGTGGGTCCCCCCCATGCTTGCAAAGTTTGGTCCCCATCGGAGCATGTTTGGGTACGATGGTATGGGGAAGGCCCGGATTTTCCATGGCCTCTTAAGCACCAAGAGACTTGAAAAATCCGGACTGGGTGCTAATTACCAATCCAAACATGCTCTGATTGTGACCAAACTTTGCAAGCATGTGGGGGGGACCCACCCCCACATGCTTGCAAAGTTTGGTCCCCATCGGAGCATGTTTGGGTACGATGGTATGGGGAAGGCCCGGATTTTCCATGGCCTCTTAAGCACCAAGAGACTTCAAAAACCCGCATTGGGCACTACTTACCAATCCAAACATGCTCTGATTGTGACCAAACTTTTCAATCATGTGGGGGGGACCCACCCCCACATGCTTGCAAAGTTTGGTCCCTATCGGAGCATGTTTGGGTACGATGGTATGGGGAAGGCCCGGATTTTCCATGGCCTCTTAAGCACCAAGAGACTTCAAAAACCCGCACTGGGCGCTAATTACTAATCCAAACATGCTCTGATTGTGACCAAACTTTGCAAGCATGTGGGGGGGAGCCATTCCCACATGCTTGCAAAGTTTGGTCCCTATCGGAGCATGTTTGGGTATGATGGTATGGGGAAGGCCCGGATTTTCCATGGCCTCTTAAGCACCAAGAGACTTGAAAAATCCGGACTGGGCACTAATTACCAATCCAAACATGCTCCGATGGGGACCAAACTTTGCAAGCATGTGGAGGGACCCACCCCCACATGCTTGCAAAGTTTGGTCCCTATCGGAGCATGTTTGGGTACGATGGTATGGGGAAGGCCCGGATTTTCCATGGCCTCTTAAGCACCAAGATACTTCAAAAATCCGGACTGGGCGCTAATCCAAACATGCTCTGATTGTGACCAAACTTTGCAAGCATGTGGGGGTGGGTCCCCCCCCATGCTTGCAAAGTTTGGTCCCCATCGGAGCATGTTTGGGTACGATGGTATGGGGAAGGCCCGGATTTTCCATGGCCTCTTAAGCACCAAGAGACTTGAAAAATCCGGATTGGGCGGCGCTAATTACCAATCCAAACATGCTCTGATTGTGACCAAACTTTGCAAGCATGTGGGGGTGACCCACCCCCACATGCTTGCAAATTTTGGTCCCCATCGGAGCATGTTTGGGTACGATGGTATGGGGAAGGCCCGGATTTTCCATGGCCTCTTAAGCACCAAGAGACTTCAAGAACCCACACTAGGCACTAATTACCAATCTAAACATGCTCTGATTATGACCAAACTTTGCAATCATGTGGGGGGGAGCGACCCCCACATGTTTGCAAAGTTTGGTCCCCATCGGAGCATGTTTGGGTTCGATGGTATGGGGAAGGCCCGGATTTTCCATGGCCTCTTAAGCACCAAGAGACTTCAAAAATCCAGACTGGGCGCTAATTACCAATCCAAACATACTCTCATTGTGACCAAACTTTGCAATCATGTGGGGGGGACCCACCCTCACATGCTTGCAAAGTTTGGTCCCCATCGGAGCATGTTTGGGTACGATGGTATGGGGAAGGCCCGGATTGTCCATGGCCTCTTAAGCACCAAGAGACTTCAAAAACCCGCACTGGGTAGTAATTACCAATCCAAACATGCTCTGATTGTGACCAAACTTTTCAAGCATGTGGGGGGGGACCCACCCCCACATGCTTGCAAAGTTTGGTCCCTATCGGAGCATGTTTGGGTACGATGGTATGGGGAAGGCCCGGATTTTCCATGGCCTCTTAAGCACCAAGAGACTTAAAAAATCCGGACTGAGCACTAATTACCAATCCAAACATGCTCCGATGGGGACCAAACTTTGCAAGCATGTGGGGGGGACCCACCCCCACATGCTTGCAAAGTTTGGTCCCTATCGGAGCATGTTTGGGTACGATGGTATGGGGAAGGCCCGGATTTTCCATGGCCTCTTAAGCACCAAGATACTTAAAAAATCCGGACTGGGCGCTAATTACCAATCCAAACATGCTCTGATTGTGACCAAACTTTGCAAGCATGTGGGGGTGGGTCTCCCCCCATGCTTGCAAAGTTTGGTCCCCATCGGAGCATGTTTGGGTACGGTGGTATGGGGAAGGCCCGGATTTTCCATGGCCTCTTAAGCACCAAGAGACTTGAAAAATCCGGACTGGGCGGTGCTAATAACAATCCAAACATGCTCTGATTGTGACCAAAATTTGCAAGCATGTGGGGGGGACCCACCCCCACATGCTTGCAAATTTTGGTCCCCATGGGTACGATGGTATGGGGAAGGCCCGGATTTTCCATGGCCTCTTAAGCACCAATAGACTTCAAGAACCCACACTAGGCACTAATTACCAATCCAAACATGCTCTGATTGTGACCAAACTTTGCAATCATGTGGGGGAGACCCACCCCCACATGCTTGCAAAGTTTGGTCCCTATCGGAGCATGTTTGGGTACGATGATATGGGGAAGGCCCGGATTTTCCATGGCCTCTTAAGCACCAAGAGACTTCAAAAACCCGCACTGGGCACTAATTACCAATCCAAACATGCTCTGATTGTGACCAAACTTTGCAATCATGTGGGGGAGACCCACCCCCACATGCTTGCAAAGTTTGGTCCCTATCGGAGCATGTTTGGGTACGATGATATGGGGAAGGCCCGGATTTTCCATGGCCTCTTAAGCACCAAGAGACTTCAAAAACCCGCACTGGGCACTAATTACCAATCCAAACATGCTCTGATTGTGACCAAACTTTGCAATCATGTGGGGGAGACCCACCCCCACATGCTTGCAAAGTTTGGTCCCTATCGGAGCATGTTTGGGTACGATGATATGGGGAAGGCCCGGATTTTCCATGGCCTCTTAAGCACCAAGAGACTTCAAAAACCCGCACTGGGCGCAAATTACCAATCCAAACATGCTCTGATTGTGATCAAACTTTGCAACCATGTGGGGGGGACCCACCCCCACATGCTTGCAAAGTTTGGTCCCTATCGGAGCATGTTTGGGTACGATGGTATGGGGAAGGCCCGGATTTTCCATGGCCTCTAAAGCACCAAGAGACTTGAAAAATCCGGACTGGGCACTAATTACCAATCCAAACATGCTCCGATGGGGACCAAACTTTGCAAGCATGTGGGGGGGACCCACCCGCACATGCTTGCAAAGTTTGGTCCCTATCGGAGCATGTTTGGGTACGATGGCATGGGGAAGGCCCGGATTTTCCATGGCCTCTTAAGCACCAAGATACTTCAAAAATCCGGACTGCGCGCTAATTACCAATCCAAACATGCTCTGATTGTGACCAAACTTTGCAAGCATGTGGGGGTGGGTCCCCCCCATGCTTGCAAAGTTTGGTCCCCATCGGAGCATGTTTGGGTACGATGGTATGGGGAAGGCCCGGATTTTCCATGGCCTCTTAAGCACCAAGAGACTTGAAAAATCCGGATTGGGTGCTAATTACCAATCCAAACATGCTCCGATTGTGACCAAACTTTGCAAGCATGTGGGGGGGACCCACCCCCACATGCTTGCAAAGTTTGGTCCCCATCGGAGCATGTTTGGGTACGATGGTATGGGGAAGGCCCGGATTTTCCATGGCCTCTTAAGCACCAAGAGACTTCAAAAACCCGCATTGGGCACTAATTACCAATCCAAACATGCTCTGATTGTGACCAAACTTTGCAATCATGTGGGGGGGACCCACCCCCACATGCTTGCAAAGTTTGGTCCCTATCGGAGCATGTTTGGGTACGATGGTATGGGGAAGGCCCGGATTTTCCATGGCCTTTTAAGCACCAAGAGACTTCAAAAACCCGCACTGGGCGCTAATTACCAATCCAAACATGCTCTGATTGTGACCAAACTTTGCAAGCATGTGGAGGGGACCCACCCCCACATGCTTGCAAAGTTTGGTCCCTATCGGAGCATGTTTGGGTATGATGGTATGGGGAAGGCCCGGATTTTCCATGGCCTCTTAAGCACCAAGAGACTTCAAAAATCCGGACTGGGCACTAATTACCAATCCAAACATGCTCCGATGGGGACCAAACTTTGCAAGCATGTGGGGGGACCCACCCCCACATGCTTGCAAAGTTTGGTCCCTATTGGAGCATGTTTGGGTACGATGGTATGGGGAAGGCCCGGATTTTCCATGGCCTCTTAAGCACCAAGATACTTCAAAAATCCGGACTGGGCGCTAATCCAAACATGCTCTGATTGTGACCAAACTTTGCAAGCATGTGGGGGTGGGTCCCCCCCCATGCTTGCAAAGTTTGGTCCCCATCGGAGCATGTTTGGGTACGATGGTATGGGGAAGGCCCGGATTTTCCATGGCCTCTTAAGCACCAAGAGACTTGAAAAATCCGGACTGGGCGGCGCTAATTACCAATCCAAACATGCTCTGATTGTGACCAAACTTTGCAAGCATGTGGGGGGGACCCACCCCGACATGCTTGCAAATTTTGGTCCCCATCGGAGCATGTTTGGGTACGATGGTATGGGGAAGGCCCGGATTTTCCATGGCCTCTTAAGCACCAAGAGACTTCAAGAACCCACACTAGGCACTAATTACCAATCCAAACATGCTCTGATTATGACCAAACTTTGCAATCATGTGGGGGGGAGCCACCCCCACATGCTTGCAAAGTTTGGTCCCCATCGGAGCATGTTTGGGTACGATGGTATGGGGAAGGCCCGGATTTTCCATGGCCTCTTAAGCACCAAGAGACTTCAAAAACCCGCATTGGGCGCTAATTACCAATCCAAACATACTCTCATTGTGACCACACTTTGCAATCATGTGGGGGGGACCCACCCCCACATGCTTGCAAAGTTTGGTCCCCATCGGAGCATGTTTGGGTACGATGGTATGGGGAAGGCCCGGATTGTCCATGGCCTCTTAAGCACCAAGAGACTTCAAAAACCCGCACTGGGTAGTAATTATGAATCCAAACATGCTCTGATTGTGACCAAACTTTTCAAGCACGTGGGGGGGACCCACCCCCACATGCTTGCAAAGTTTGGTCCCTATCGGAGCATGTTTGGGTACGATGGTATGGGGAAGGCCCGGATTTTCCATGGCCTCTTAAGCACCAAGAGACTTGAAAAATCCGGACTGAGCACTAATTACCAATCCAAACATGCTCCGATGGGGACCAAACTTTACAAGCATGTGGGGGGGACCCACCCCCACATGCTTGCAAAGTTTGGTCCCTATCGGAGCATGTTTGGGTACGATGGTATGGGGAAGGCCCGGATTTTCCATGGCCTCTTAAGCACCAAGAGACTTGAAAAATCCGGACTGAGCACTAATTACCAATCCAAACATGGGGACCAAACTTTGCAAGCATGTGGGGGGGACCCACTCCCACATGCTTGCAAAGTTTGGTCCCTATCGGAGCATGTTTGGGTACGATGGTATGGGGAAGGCCCGGATTTTCCATGGCCTCTTAAGCACCAAGATACTTCAAAAATCCGGACTGGGCGCTAATTACCAATCCAAACATGCTCTGATTGTGACCAAAATTTGCAAGCATGTGGGAGTGGGTCTCCCCCCATGCTTGCAAAGTTTGGTCCCCATCGGAGCATGTTTGGGTACGATGGTATGGGGAAGGCCCGGATTTTCCATGGCCTCTTAAGCACCAAGAGACTTCAAAAACCCGCATTGGGCACTAATTACCAATCCAAACATGCTCTGATTGTGACCAAACTTTGCAATCATGTGGGGGGGACACACCCCGACATGCTTGCAAAGTTTGGTCCCTATCGGAGCATGTTTGGGTACGATGGTATGGGGAAGGCCCGGATTTTCCATGGCCTCTTAAGCACCAAGAGACTTCAAAAACCCGCACTGGGCGCTATTTACCAATCCAAACATGCTCTGATTGTGACCAAACTTTGCAAGCATGTGGGGGGCACCCACCCCCACATGCTTGCAAAGTTTGGTCACTATCGGAGCATGTTTGGGTATGATGGTATGGGGAAGGCCCGGATTTTCCATGGCCTCTTAAGCACCAAGAGACTTGAAAAATCCGGACTGAGCACTAATTACCAATCCAAACATGCTCCGATGGGGACCAAACTTTGCAAGCATGTGGGGGGACCCACCCCCACATGCTTGCAAAGTTTGGTCCCTATCGGAGCATGTTTGGGTACGATGGTATGGGGAAGGCCCGGATTTTCCATGGCCTCTTAAGCACCAAGATACTTCAAAAATCCGGACTGGGCTCTAATCCAAACATGCTCTGATTGTGACCAAACTTTGCAAGCATGTGGGGGTGGGTCCCCCCCCATGCTTGCAAAGTTTGGTCCCCATCGGAGCATGTTTGGGTACGATGGTATGGGGAAGGCCCGGATTTTCCATGGCCTCTTAAGCACCAAGAGACTTAAAAAATCCGGACTGGGCGGCGCTAATTACCAATCCAAACATGCTCTGATTGTGACCAAACTTTGCAAGCATGTGGGAGGGACCCACCCCGACATGCTTGCAAATTTTGGTCCCCATCGGAGCATGTTTGGGTACGATGGTATGGGGAAGGCCCGGATTTTCCATGGCCTCTTAAGCACCAAGAGACTTCAAGAACCCACACTAGGCACTAATTACCAATCCAAACATGCTCTGATTATGACCAAACTTTGCAATCATGTGGGGGGGAGCCACCCCCACATGCTTGCAAAGTTTGGTTCCCATCGGAGCATGTTTGGGTACGATGGTATGGGGAAGGCCCGGATTTTCCATGGCCTCTTAAGCACCAAGAGACTTCAAAAATCCGGACTGGGCGCTAATTACCAATCCAAACATACTCTCATTGTGACCACACTTTGCAATCATGTGGGGGGGACCCACCCCCACATGCTTGCAAAGTTTGGTCCCCATCGGAGCATGTTTGGGTACGATGGTATGGGGAAGGCCCGGATTTTCCATGGCCTCTTAAGCACCAAGAGACTTCAAAAACTTGCACTGGGCGCTAATTACCAATCCAAACATGCTCTGATTGTGACCAAACTTTGCAATCATGTGGGAAGGACCCACCCCCACATGCTTGCAAAGTTTGGTCCCCATCAGAGCATGTTTGGGTACGATGGTATGGGGAAGGCCCGGATTTTCCATGGCCTCTTAAGCACCAAGAGACTTCAAAAACCCGCACTGGGTAGTAATTACCAATCCAAAAATGCTCTGATTGTGACCAAACTTTTCAAGCATGTGGGGGGGACCCACCCCCACATGCTTGCAGAGTTTGGTCTCGGAGCATGTTTGGGTACGATGGTATGGGGAAGGCCCAGATTTTCCATGGCCTCTTAAGCACCAAGAGACTTGAAAAATCCGGACTGAGCACTAATTACCAATCCAAACATGCTCCGATTGTGACCAAACTTTGCAACCATGTGGGGGGGACCCACCCCCACATGCTTGCAAAGTTTGGTCCCTATCGGAGCATGTTTGGGTACGATGGTATGGGGAAGGCCCGGATTTTCAATGGCCTCTTAAGCACCAAGATACTTCAAAAATCCGGACTGGGCGCTAATTACCAATCCAAACATGCTCTGATTGTGACCAAACTTTGCAAGCATGTGGGGGTGGGTCTCCCCCCATGCTTGCAAAGTTTGGTCCCCATCGGAGCATGTTTGGGTACGATGGTATGGGGAAGGCCCGGATTTTCCATGGCCTCTTAAGCACCAAGAGACTTCAAAAACCCGCATTGGGCACTAATTACCAATCCAGACATGCTCTGATTGTGACCAAACTTTGCAATCATGTGGGGGGGACCCACCCCGACATGCTTGCAAAGTTTGGTCCCTATCAGAGCATGTTTGGGTACGATGGTATGGGGAAGGCCCGGATTTTCCATGGCCTCTTAAGCACCAAGAGACTTCAAAAACCCGCACTGGGCGCTAATTACCAATCCAAACATGCTCTGATTGTGACCAAACTTTGCAAGCATGTGGGGGGGACCCACCCCCACATGCTTGCAAAGTTTGGTCCCTATCGGAGCATGTTTGGGTATGATGGTATGGGGAAGGCCCGGATTTTCCATGGCCTCTTAAGCACCAAGAGACTTGAAAAATCCGGACTGGGCACTAATTACCAATCCAAACATGCTCTGATGGGGACCAAACTTTGCAAGCATGTGGGGGGGACCCACCCCCACATGCTTGCAAAGTTTGGTCCCTATCGGAGCATGTTTGGGTACGATGGTATGGGGAAGGCCCGGATTTTCCATGGCCTCTTAAGCACCAAGATACTTCAAAAATCCGGACTGGGCGCTAATCCAAACATGCTCTGATTGTGACCAAACTTTGCAAGCATGTGGGGGTGGGTCCCCCCCCATTCTTGCAAAGTTTGGTCCCCATCGGAGCATGTTTGGGTACGATGGTATGGGGAAGGCCCGGATTTTCCATGGCCTCTTAAGCACCAAGAGACTTAAAAAATCCGGACTGGGCGGCGCTAATTACCAATCCAAACATGCTCTGATTGTGACCAAACTTTGCAAGCATGTGGGGGTGACCCACCCCCACATGCTTGCAAATTTTGGTCCCCATCGGAGCATGTTTGGGTACGATGGTATGGGGAAGGCCCGGATTTTCCATGGCCTCTTAAGCACCAAGAGACTTCAAGAACCCACACTAGGCACTAATTACCAATCCAAACATGCTCTGATTATGACCAAACTTTTCAATCATGTGGGGGGGAGCCACCCCCACATGCTTGCAAAGTTTGGTCCCCATCGGAGCATGTTTGTGTACGATGGTATGGGGAAGGCCCCGATTTTCCATGGCCTCTTAAGCACCAAGAGACTTCAAAAATCCGGACTGGGCGCTAATTACCAATCCAAACATACTCTCATTGTGACCAAACTTTGGAATCATGTGGGGGGGGCCCACCCCCACATGCTTGCAAAGTTTGGTCCCCATCAGAGCATGTTTGGGTACGATGGTATGGGGAAGGCCCGGATTTTCCATGGCCTCTTAAGGACCAAGAGACTTGAAAAACCCGCACTGGGTAGTAATTACCAATCCAAACATGCTCTGATTGTGACCAAACTTTTCAAGCATGTGGGGGGGACCCACCCCCACATGCTTGCAAAGTTTGGTCCCTATCGGAGCATGTTTGGGTACGATGGTATGGGGAAGGCCCGCATTTTCCATGGCCTCTTAAGCACCAAGAGACTTGAAAAATCCGGACTGAGCACTAATTACCAATCCAAACATGCTCCGATGGGGACCAAACTTTGCAAGCATGTGGGGGGGACCCACCCCCACATGCTTGCAAAGTTTGGTCCCTATCGGAGCATGTTTGGGTACGATGGTATGGGGAAGGCCCGGATTTTCCATGGCCTCTTAAGCACCAAGATACTTCAAAAATCCGGACTGGGCGCTAATTACCAATCCAAACATGCTCTGATTGTGACCAAACTTTGCAAGCATGTGGGGGTGGGTCTCCCCCCATGCTTGCAAAGTTTGGTCCCCATCGGAGCATGTTTGGGTACGATGGTATGGGGAAGGCCCGGATTTTCCATGGCCTCTTAAGCACCAAGAGACTTGAAAAATCCGGACTGGGCGGCGCTAATAACAATCCAAACATGCTCTGATTGTGACCAAACTTTGCAAGCATGTGGGGGGGACCCACCCCCACATGCTTGCAAAGTTTGGTCCCCATGGGTACGATGGTATGGGGAAGGCCCGGATTTTCCATGGCCTCTTAAGCACCAAGAGACTTCAAGAACCCACACTAGGCACTAATTACCAATCCAAACATGCTCTGATTATGACCAAACTTTGCAATCATGTGGGGGGGACCCACCCCCACATGCTTGCAAAGTTTGGTCCCCATCGGAGCATGTTTGGGTACGATGGTATGGGGAAGGCCCGGATTTTCCATGGCCTCTTAAGCACCAAGAGACTTCAAAAACCCGCACTGGGCACTAATTACCAATCCAAACATGCTCTGATTGTGACCAAACTTTGCAATCATGTGGGGGAGACCCACCCCCACATTCTTGCAAAGTTTGGTCCCTATCGGAGCATGTTTGGGTACGATGATATGGGGAAGGCCCGGATTTTCCATGGCCTCTTAAGCACCAAGAGACTTCAAAAACCCGCACTGGGCGCTAATTACCAATCCAAACATGCTCTGATTGTGACCAAACTTTGCAACCATGTGGGGGGGACCCACCCCCACATGCTTGCAAAGTTTGGTCCCTATCGGAGCATGTTTGGGTACGATGGTATGGGGAAGGCCCGGATTTTCCATGGCCTCTAAAGCACCAAGAGACTTGAGAAATCCGGACTGGGCACTAATTACCAATCCAAACATGCTCCGATGGGGACCAAACTTTGCAAGCATGTGGGGGGGACCCACCCCCCACATGCTTGCAAAGTTTGGTCCCTATCGGAGCATGTTTGGGTACGATGGCATGGGGAAGGCCCGGATTTTCCATGGCCTCTTAAGCACCAAGATACTTCAAAAATCCGGACTGCGCGCTAATTACCAATCCAAACATGCTCTGATTGTGACCAAACTTTGCAAGCATGTGGGGGTGGGTCCCCCCCATGCTTGCAAAGTTTGGTCCCCATCGGAGCATGTTTGGGTACGATGGTATGGGGAAGGCCCGGATTTTCCATGGCCTCTTAAGCACCAAGAGACTTGAAAAATCCGGACTGGGTGCTAATTACCAATCCAAACATGCTCTGATTGTGACCAAACTTTGCAAGCATGTGGGGGGGACCCACCCCCACATGCTTGCAAAGTTTGGTCCCCATCGGAGCATGTTTGGGTACGATGGTATGGGGAAGGCCCGGATTTTCCATGGCCCTAAGCACCAAGAGACTTCAAAAACCCGCATTGGGCACTACTTACCAATCCAAACATGCTCTGATTGTGACCAAACTTTGCAATCATGTGGGGGGGACCCACCCCCACATGCTTGCAAAGTTTGGTGCCTATCGGAGCATGTTTGGGTACGATGGTATGGGGAAGGCCCGGATTTTCCATGGCCTCTTAAGCACCAAGAGACTTCAAAAACCCGCACTGGGCGCTAATTACTAATCCAAACATGCTCTGATTGTGACCAAACTTTGCAAGCATGTGGGGGGGAGCCACCCCCACATGCTTGCAAAGTTTGGTCCCTATCGGAGCATGTTTGGGTATGATGGTATGGGGAAGGCCCGGATTTTCCATGGCCTCTTAAGCACCAAGAGACTTGAAAAATCCGGACTGGGCACTAATTACCAATCCAAACATGCTCCGATGGGGACCAAACTTTGCAAGCATGTGGGGGGACCCACCCCCACATGCTTGCAAAGTTTGGTCCCTATCGGAGCATGTTTGGGTACGATGGTATGGGGAAGGCCCGGATTTTCCATGGCCTCTTAAGCACCAAGATACTTCAAAAATCCGGACTAGGCGCTAATCCAAACATGCTCTGATTGTGACCAAACTTTGCAAGCATGTGGGGGTGGGTCCCCCCCCATGCTTGCAAAGTTTGGTCCCCATCGGAGCATGTTTGGGTACGATGGTATGGGGAAGGCCCGGATTTTCCATGGCCTCTTAAGCACCAAGAGACTTGAAAAATCCGGATTGGGCGGCGCTAATTACCAATCCAAACATGCTCTGATTGTGACCAAACTTTGCAAGCATGTGGGGGGGACCCACCCCCACATGCTTGCAAATTTTGGTCCCCATCGGAGCATGTTTGGGTACGATGGTATGGGGAAGGCCCGGATTTTCCATGGCCTCTTAAGCACCAAGAGACTTCAAGAACCCACACTAGGCACTAATTACCAATCCAAACATGCTCTGATTATGACCAAACTTTGCAATCATGTGGGGGGGAGCCACCCCCACATGTTTGCAAAGTTTGGTCCCCATCGGAGCATGTTTGGGTACGATGGTATGGGGAAGGCCCGGATTTTCCATGGCCTCTTAAGCACCAAGAGACTTCAAAAATCCAGACTGGGCGCTAATTACCAATCCAAACATACTCTCATTGTGACCAAACTTTGCAATCATGTGGGGGGGACCCACCCTCACATGCTTGCAAAGTTTGGTCCCCATCGGAGCATGTTTGGGTACGATGGTATGGGGAAGGCCCGGATTGTCCATGGCCTCTTAAGCACCAAGAGACTTCAAAAACCCGCACTGGGTAGTAATTACCAATCCAAACATGCTCTGATTGTGACCAAACTTTTCAAGCATGTGGGGGGGACCCACCCCCACATGCTTGCAAAGTTTGGTCCCTATCGGAGCATGTTTGGGTACGATGGTATGGGGAAGGCCCGGATTTTCCATGGCCTCTTAAGCACCAAGAGACTTAAAAAATCCGGACTGAGCACTAATTACCAATCCAAACATGCTCCGATGGGGACCAAACTTTGCAAGCATGTGGGGGGGACCCACCCCCACATGCTTGCAAAGTTTGGTCCCTATCGGAGCATGTTTGGGTACGATGGTATGGGGAAGGCCCGGATTTTCCATGGCCTCTTAAGCACCAAGATACTTAAAAAATCCGGACTGGGCGCTAATTACCAATCCAAACATGCTCTGATTGTGACCAAACTTTGCAAGCATGTGGGGGTGGGTCTCCCCCCATGCTTGCAAAGTTTGGTCCCCATCGGAGCATGTTTGGGTACGGTGGTATGGGGAAGGCCCGGATTTTCCATGGCCTCTTAAGCACCAAGAGACTTGAAAAATCCGGACTGGGCGGCGCTAATAACAATACAAACATGCTCTGATTGTGACCAAAATTTGCAAGCATGTGGGGGGGACCCACCCCCACATGCTTGCAAATTTTGGTCCCCATGGGTACGATGGTATGGGGAAGGCCCGGATTTTCCATGGCCTCTTAAGCACCAATAGACTTCAAGAACCCACACTAGGCACTAATTACCAATCCAAACATGCTCTGATTATGACCAAACTTTGCAATCATGTGGGGGGGACCCACCCCCACATGCTTGCAAAGTTTGGTCCCCATCGGAGCATGTTTGGGTACGATGGTATGGGGAAGGCCCGGATTTTCCATGGCCTCTTAAGCACCAAGAGACTTCAAAAACCCGCACTGGGCACTAATTACCAATCCAAACATGCTCTGATTGTGACCAAACTTTGCAATCATGTGGGGGAGACCCACCCCCACATGCTTGCAAAGTTTGGTCCCTATCGGAGCATGTTTGGGTACGATGATATGGGGAAGGCCCGGATTTTCCATGGCCTCTTAAGCACCAAGAGACTTCAAAAACCCGCACTGGGCGCTAATTACCAATCCAAACATGCTCTGATTGTGATCAAACTTTGCAACCATGTGGGGGGGACCCACCCCCACATGCTTGCAAAGTTTGGTCCCTATCGGAGCATGTTTGGGTACGATGGTATGGGGAAGGCCCGGATTTTCCATGGCCTCTAAAGCACCAAGAGACTTGAAAAATCCGGACTGGGCACTAATTACCAATCCAAACATGCTCCGATGGGGACCAAACTTTGCAAGCATGTGGGGGGGACCCACCCCCACATGCTTGCAAAGTTTGGTCCCTATCGGAGCATGTTTGGGTACGATGGCATGGGGAAGGCCCGGATTTTCCATGGCCTCTTAAGCACCAAGATACTTCAAAAATCCGGACTGCGCGCTAATTACCAATCCAAACATGCTCTGATTGTGACCAAACTTTGCAAGCATGTGGGGGTGGGTCCCCCCCATGCTTGCAAAGTTTGGTCCCCATCGGAGCATGTTTGGGTACGATGGTATGGGGAAGGCCCGGATTTTCCATGGCCTCTTAAGCACCAAGAGACTTGAAAAATCCGGATTGGGTGCTAATTACCAATCCAAACATGCTCCGATTGTGACCAAACTTTGCAAGCATGTGGGAGGGACCCACCCCCACATGCTTGCAAAGTTTGGTCCCCATCGGAGCATGTTTGGGTACGATGGTATGGGGAAGGCCCGGATTTTCCATGGCCTCTTAAGCACCAAGAGACTTCAAAAACCCGCATTGGGCACTAATTACCAATCCAAACATGCTCTGATTGTGACCAAACTTTGCAATCATGTGGGGGGGACCCACCCCCACATGCTTGCAAAGTTTGGTCCCTATCGGAGCATGTTTGGGTACGATGGTATGGGGAAGGCCCGGATTTTCCATGGCCTTTTAAGCACCAAGAGACTTCAAAAACCCGCACTGGGCGCTAATTACCAATCCAAACATGCTCTGATTGTGACCAAACTTTGCAAGCATGTGGGGGGGACCCACCCCCACATGCTTGCAAAGTTTGGTCCCTATCGGAGCATGTTTGGGTATGATGGTATGGGGAAGGCCCGGATTTTCCATGGCCTCTTAAGCACCAAGAGACTTGAAAAATCCGGACTGGGCACTAATTACCAATCCAAACATGCTCCGATGGGGACCAAACTTTGCAAGCATGTGGGGGGACCCACCCCCACATGCTTGCAAAGTTTGGTCCCTATCGGAGCATGTTTGGGTACGATGGTATGGGGAAGGCCCGGATTTTCCATGGCCTCTTAAGCACCAAGATACTTCAAAAATCCGGACTGGGCGCTAATCCAAACATGCTCTGATTGTGACCAAACTTTGCAAGCATGTGGGGGTGGGTCCCCCCCCATGCTTGCAAAGTTTGGTCCCCATCGGAGCATGTTTGGGTACGATGGTATGGGGAAGGCCCGGATTTTCCATGGCCTCTTAAGCACCAAGAGACTTGAAAAATCTGGACTGGGCGGCGCTAATTACCAATCCAAACATGCTCTGATTGTGACCAAACTTTGCAAGCATGTGGGGGGGACCCACCCCGACATGCTTGCAAATTTTGGTCCCCATCGGAGCATGTTTGGGTACGATGGTATGGGGAGGGCCCGGATTTTCCATGGCCTCTTAAGCACCAAGAGACTTCAAGAACCCACACTAGGCACTAATTACCAATCCAAACATGCTCTGATTATGACCAAACTTTGCAATCATGTGGGGGGGAGCCACCCCCACATGCTTGCAAAGTTTGGTCCCCATCGGAGCATGTTTGGGTACGATGGTATGGGGAAGGCCCGGATTTTCCATGGCCTCTTAAGCACCAAGAGACTTCAAAAACCCGCACTGGGCACTAATTACCAATCCAAACATGCTCTGATTGTAACCAAACTTTGCAATCATGTGGGGGAGACCCACCCCCACATTCTTGCAAAGTTTGGTCCCTATCGGAGCATGTTTGGGTACGATGATATGGGGAAGGCCCGGATTTTCCATGGCCTCTTAAGCACCAAGAGACTTCAAAAACCCGCACTGGGCGCTAATTACCAATCCAAACATGCTCTGATTGTGACCAAACTTTGCAACCATGTGGGGGGGACCCACCCCCACATGCTTGCAAAGTTTGGTCCCTATCGGAGCATGTTTGGGTACGATGGTATGGGGAAGGCCCGGATTTTCCATGGCCTCTAAAGCACCAAGAGACTTGAAAAATCCGGACTGGGCACTAATTACTAATCCAAACATGCTCCGATGGGGACCAAACTTTGCAAGCATGTGGGGGGGACCCACCCCCCACATGCTTGCAAAGTTTGGTCCCTATCGGAGCATGTTTGGGTACGATGGCATGGGGAAGGCCCGGATTTTCCATGGCCTCTTAAGCACCAAGATACTTCAAAAATCCGGACTGCGCGCTAATTACCAATCCAAACATGCTCTGATTGTGACCAAACTTTGCAAGCATGTGGGGGTGGGTCCCCCCCATGCTTGCAAAGTTTGGTCCCCATCGGAGCATGTTTGGGTACGATGGTATGGGGAAGGCCCGGATTTTCCATGGCCTCTTAAGCACCAAGAGACTTGAAAAATCCGGACTGGGTGCTAATTACCAATCCAAACATGCTCTGATTGTGACCAAACTTTGCAAGCATGTGGGGGGGACCCACCCCCACATGCTTGCAAAGTTTGGTCCCCATCGGAGCATGTTTGGGTACGATGGTATGGGGAAGGCCCGGATTTTCCATGGCCTCTTAAGCACCAAGAGACTTCAAGAACCCGCATTGGGCACTACTTACCAATCCAAACATGCTCTGATTGTGACCAAACTTTGCAATCATGTGGGGGGGACCCACCCCCACATGCTTGCAAAGTTTGGTCCCTATCGGAGCATGTTTGGGTACGATGGTATGGGGAAGGCCCGGATTTTCCATGGCCTCTTAAGCACCAAGAGACTTCAAAAACCCACACTGGGCGCTAATTACTAATCCAAACATGCTCTGATTGTGACCAAACTTTGCAAGCATGTGGGGGGGAGCCACCCCCACATGCTTGCAAAGTTTGGTCCCTATCGGAGCATGTTTGGGTATGATGGTATGGGGAAGGCCCGGATTTTCCATGGCCTCTTAAGCACCAAGAGACTTGAAAAATCCGGACTGGGCACTAATTACCAATCCAAACATGCTCCGATGGGGACCAAACTTTGCAAGCATGTGGGGGGACCCACCCCCACATGCTTGCAAAGTTTGGTCCCTATCGGAGCATGTTTGGGTACGATGGTATGGGGAAGGCCCGGATTTTCCATGGCCTCTTAAGCACCAAGATACTTCAAAAATCCGGACTGGGCGCTAATCCAAACATGCTCTGATTGTGACCAAACTTTGCAAGCATGTGGGGGTGGGTCCCCCCCCATGCTTGCAAAGTTTGGTCCCCATCGGAGCATGTTTGGGTACGATGGTATGGGGAAGGCCCGGATTTTCCATGGCCTCTTAAGCACCAAGAGACTTGAAAAATCCGGATTGGGCGGCGCTAATTACCAATCCAAACATGCTCTGATTGTGACCAAACTTTGCAAGCATGTGGGGGGACCCACCCCCACATGCTTGCAAATTTTGGTCCCCATCGGAGCATGTTTGGGTACGATGGTATGGGGAAGGCCCGGATTTTCCATGGCCTCTTAAGCACCAAGAGACTTCAAGAACCCACACTAGGCACTAATTACCAATCCAAACATGCTCTGATTATGACCAAACTTTGCAATCATGTGGGGGGGAGCCACCCCCACATGTTTGCAAAGTTTGGTCCCCATCGGAGCATGTTTGGGTACGATGGTATGGGGAAGGCCCGGATTTTCCATGGCCTCTTAAGCACCAAGAGACTTCAAAAATCCAGACTGGGCGCTAATTACCAATCCAAACATACTCTCATTGTGACCAAACTTTGCAATCATGTGGGGGGGACCCACCCTCACATGCTTGTAAAGTTTGGTCCCCATCGGAGCATGTTTGGGTACGATGGTATGGGGAAGGCCCGGATTGTCCATGGCCTCTTAAGCACCAAGAGACTTCAAAAACCCGCACTGGGTAGTAATTACCAATCCAAACATGCTCTGATTGTGACCAAACTTTTCAAGCATGTGGGGGGGGACCCACCCCCACATGCTTGCAAAGTTTGGTCCCTATCGGAGCATGTTTGGGTACGATGGTATGGGGAAGGCCCGGATTTTCCATGGCCTCTTAAGCACCAAGAGACTTAAAAAATCCGGACTGAGCACTAATTACCAATCCAAACATGCTCCGATGGGGACCAAACTTTGCAAGCATGTGGGGGGGACCCACCCCCACATGCTTGCAAAGTTTGGTCCCTATCGGAGCATGTTTGGGTACGATGGTATGGGGAAGGCCCGGATTTTCCATGGCCTCTTAAGCACCAAGATACTTAAAAAATCCGGACTGGGCGCTAATTACCAATCCAAACATGCTCTGATTGTGACCAAACTTTGCAAGCATGTGGGGGTGGGTCTCCCCCCATGCTTGCAAAGTTTGGTCCCCATCAGAGCATGTTTGGGTACGGTGGTATGGGGAAGGCCCGGATTTTCCATGGCCTCTTAAGCACCAAGAGACTTGAAAAATCCGGACTGGGCGGCGCTAATAACAATCCAAACATGCTCTGATTGTGACCAAAATTTGCAAGCATGTGGGGGGGACCCACCCCCACATGCTTGCAAATTTTGGTCCCCATGGGTACGATGGTATGGGGAAGGCCCGGATTTTCCATGGCCTCTTAAGCACCAATAGACTTCAAGAACCCACACTAGGCACTAATTACCAATCCAAACATGCTCTGATTATGACCAAACTTTGCAATCATGTGGGGGGGACCCACCCCCACATGCTTGCAAAGTTTGGTCCCCATCGGAGCATGTTTGGGTACGATGGTATGGGGAAGGCCCGGATTTTCCATGGCCTCTTAAGCACCAAGAGACTTCAAAAACCCGCACTGGGCACTAATTACCAATCCAAACATGCTCTGATTGTGACCAAACTTTGCAATCATGTGGGGGAGACCCACCCCCACATGCTTGCAAAGTTTGGTCCCTATCGGAGCATGTTTGGGTACAATGATATGGGGAAGGCCCGGATTTTCCATGGCCTCTTAAGCACCAAGAGACTTCAAAAACCCGCACTGGGCGCTAATTACCAATCCAAACATGCTCTGATTGTGACCAAACTTTGCAAGCATGTGGGGGGGACCCACCCCCACATGCTTGCAAAGTTTGGTCCCTATCGGAGCATGTTTGGGTACGATGGTATGGGGAAGGCCCGGATTTTCCATGGCCTCTAAAGCACCAAGAGACTTGAAAAATCCGGACTGGGCACTAATTACCAATCCAAACATGCTCCGATGGGGACCAAACTTTGCAAGCATGTGGGGGGGACCCACCCCCACATGCTTGCAAAGTTTGGTCCCTATCGGAGCATGTTTGGGTACGATGGCATGGGGAAGGCCCGGATTTTCCATGGCCTCTTAAGCACCAAGATACTTCAAAAATCCGGACTGCGCGCTAATTACCAATCCAAACATGCTCTGATTGTGACCAAACTTTGCAAGCATGTGGGGGTGGGTCCCCCCCATGCTTGCAAAGTTTGGTCCCCATCGGAGCATGTTTGGGTACGATGGTATGGGGAAGGCTCGGATTTTCCATGGCCTCTTAAGCACCAAGAGACTTGAAAAATCCGGATTGGGTGCTAATTACCAATCCAAACATGCTCCGATTGTGACCAAACTTTGCAAGCATGTGGGGGGGACCCACCCCCACATGCTTGCAAAGTTTGGTCCCCATCGGAGCATGTTTGGGTACGATGGTATGGGGAAGGCCCGGATTTTCCATGGCCTCTTAAGCACCAAGAGACTTCAAAAACCCGCATTGGGCACTAATTACCAATCCAAACATGCTCTGATTGTGACCAAACTTTGCAATCATGTGGGGGGGACCCACCCCCACATGCTTGCAAAGTTTGGTCCCTATCGGAGCATGTTTGGGTACGATGGTATGGGGAAGGCCCGGATTTTCCATGGCCTTTTAAGCACCAAGAGACTTCAAAAACCCGCACTGGGCGCTAATTACCAATCCAAACATGCTCTGATTGTGACCAAACTTTGCAAGCATGTGGGGGGGACCCACCCCCACATGCTTGCAAAGTTTGGTCCCTATCGGAGCATGTTTGGGTATGATGGTATGGGGAAGGCCCGGATTTTCCATGGCCTCTTAAGCACCAAGAGACTTGAAAAATCCGGACTGGGCACTAATTACCAATCCAAACATGCTCCGATGGGAACCAAACTTTGCAAGCATGTGGGGGGACCCACCCCCACATGCTTGCAAAGTTTGGTCCCTATTGGAGCATGTTTGGGTACGATGGTATGGGGAAGGCCCGGATTTTCCATGGCCTCTTAAGCACCAAGATACTTCAAAAATCCGGACTGGGCGCTAATCCAAACATGCTCTGATTGTGACCAAACTTTGCAAGCATGTGGGGGTGGGTCCCCCCCCATGCTTGCAAAGTTTGGTCCCCATCGGAGCATGTTTGGGTACGATGGTATGGGGAAGGCCCGGATTTTCCATGGCCTCTTAAGCACCAAGAGACTTGAAAAATCCGGACTGGGCGGCGCTAATTACCAATCCAAACATGCTCTGATTGTGACCAAACTTTGCAAGCATGTGGGGGGGACCCACCCCGACATGCTTGCAAATTTTGGTCCCCATCGGAGCATGTTTGGGTACGATGGTATGGGGAAGGCCCGGATTTTCCATGGCCTCTTAAGCACCAAGAGACTTCAAGAACCCACACTAGGCACTAATTACCAATCCAAACATGCTCTGATTATGACCAAACTTTGCAATCATGTGGGGGGGAGCCACCCCCACATGCTTGCAAAGTTTGGTCCCCATCGGAGCATGTTTGGGTACGATGGTATGGGGAAGGCCCGGATTTTCCATGGCCTCTTAAGCACCAAGAGACTTCAAAAACCCGCATTGGGCGCTAATTACCAATCCAAACATACTCTCATTGTGACCACACTTTGCAATCATGTGGGGGGGACCCACCCCCACATGCTTGCAAAGTTTGGTCCCCATCGGAGCATGTTTGGGTACGATGGTATGGGAAAGGCCCGGATTGTCCATGGCCTCTTAAGCACCAAGAGACTTCAAAAACCCGCACTGGGTAGTAATTATGAATCCAAACATGCTCTGATTGTGACCAAACTTTTCAAGCACGTGGGGGGGACCCACCCCCACATGCTTGCAAAGTTTGGTCCCTATCGGAGCATGTTTGGGTACGATGGTATGGGGAAGGCCCGGATTTTCCATGGCCTCTTAAGCACCAAGAGACTTGAAAAATCCGGACTGAGCACTAATTACCAATCCAAACATGCTCCGATGGGGACCAAACTTTGCAAGCATGTGGGGGGGACCCACCCCCACATGCTTGCAAAGTTTGGTCCCTATCGGAGCATGTTTGGGTACGATGGTATGGGGAAGGCCCGGATTTTCCATGGCCTCTTAAGCACCAAGAGACTTGAAAAATCCGGACTGAGCACTAATTACCAATCCAAACATGCTCCGATGGGGACCAAACTTTGCAAGCATGTGGGGGGGACCCACTCCCACATGCTTGCAAAGTTTGGTCCCTATCGGAGCATGTTTGGGTACGATGGTATGGGGAAGGCCCGGATTTTCCATGACCTCTTAAGCACCAAGATACTTCAAAAATCCGGACTGGGCGCTAATTACCAATCCAAACATGCTCTGATTGTGACCAAAATTTGCAAGCATGTGGGAGTGGGTCTCCCCCCATGCTTGCAAAGTTTGGTCCCCATCGGAGCATGTTTGGGTACGATGGTATGGGGAAGGCCCGGATTTTCCATGGCCTCTTAAGCACCAAGAGACTTCAAAAACCCGCATTGGGCACTAATTACCAATCCAAACATGCTCTGATTGTGACCAAACTTTGCAATCATGTGGGGGGGACCCACCCCGACATGCTTGCAAAGTTTGGTCCCTATCGGAGCATGTTTGGGTACGATGGTATGGGGAAGGCCCGGATTTTCCATGGCCTCTTAAGCACCAAGAGACTTCAAAAACCCGCACTGGGCGCTATTTACCAATCCAAACATGCTCTGATTGTGACCAAACTTTGCAAGCATGTGGGGGGGACCCACCCCCACATGCTTGCAAAGTTTGGTCACTATCGGAGCATGTTTGGGTATGATGGTATGGGGAAGGCCCGGATTTTCCATGGCCTCTTAAGCACCAAGAGACTTGAAAAATCCGGACTGGGCACTAATTACCAATCCAAACATGCTCCGATGGGGACCAAACTTTGCAAGCATGTGGGGGGACCCACCCCCACATGCTTGCAAAGTTTGGTCCCTATCGGAGCATGTTTGGGTACGATGGTATGGGGAAGGCCCGGATTTTCCATGGCCTCTTAAGCACCAAGATACTTCAAAAATCCGGACTGGGCGCTAATCCAAACATGCTCTGATTGTGACCAAACTTTGCAAGCATGTGGGGGTGGGTCCCCCCCCATGCTTGCAAAGTTTGGTCCCCATCGGAGCATGTTTGGGTACGATGGTATGGGGAAGGCCCGGATTTTCCATGGCCTCTTAAGCACCAAGAGACTTGAAAAATCCGGACTGGGCGGCGCTAATTACCAATCAAAACATGCTCTGATTGTGACCAAACTTTGCAAGCATGTGGGGGGGACCCACCCCCACATGCTTGCAAAGTTTGGTCCCCATCGGAGCATGTTTGGGTACGATGGTATGGGGAAGGCCAGGATTTTCCATGGCCTCTTAAGCACCAAGAGACTTCAAGAACCCACACTAGGCACTAATTACCAATCCAAACATGCTCTGATTATGACCAAACTTTGCAATCATGTGGGGGGGAGCCACCCCCACATGCTTGCAAAGTTTGGTCCCCATCGGAGCATGTTTGGGTACGATGGTATGGGGAAGGCCCGGATTTTCCATGGCCTCTTAAGCACCAAGAGACTTCAAAAATCCGGACTGGGCGCTAATTACCAATCCAAACATACTCTCATTGTGACCAAACTTTGCAATCATGTGGGAGGGACCTTCCCCCACATGCTTGCAAAGTTTGGTCCCCATCGGAGCATGTTTGGGTACGATGGTATGGGGAAGGCCCGGATTTTCCATGGCCTCTTAAGCACCAAGAGACTTCAAAAACCCGCACTGGGTAGTAATTACCAATCCAAACATGCTCTGATTGTGACTAAAATTTTCAAGCATGTGGGGGGGACCCACCCCCACATGCTTGCAAAGTTTGGTCCCTATCGGAGCATGTTTGGGTACGATGGTATGGGGAAGGCCCGGATTTTCCATGGCCTCTTAGGCACCAAGAGACTTGAAAAATTCGGACTGAGCACTAATTACCAATCCAAACATGCTCCGATGGGGACCAAACTTTGCAAGCATGTGGGGGGGACCCACCCCCACATGCTTGCAGAGTTTGGTCCCTATCGGAGCATGTTTGGGTACGATGGTATGGGGAAGGCCCGGATTTTCCATGGCCTCTTAAGCACCAAGATACTTAAAAAATCCGGACTGGGCGCTAATTACCAATCCAAACATGCTCTGATTGTGACCAAACTTTGCAAGCATGTGGGGGTGGGTCTCCCCCCATGCTTGCAAAGTTTGGTCCCCATCGGAGCATGTTTGGGTACGATGGTATGGGGAAGGCCCGGATTTTCCATGGCCTCTTAAGCACCAAGAGACTTGAAAAATCCGGACTGGGTGGAGCTAATAACAATCCAAACATGCTCTGATTGTGACCAAACTTTGCAAGCATGTGGGGGGGACCCACCCCCACATGCTTGCAAATTTTGGTCCCCATGGGTACGATGGTATGGGGAAGGCCCGGATTTTCCATGGCCTCTTAAGCACCAAGAGACTTCAAAAACCCGCACTGGGCACTAATTACCAATCCAAACATGCTCTGATTGTGACCAAACTTTGCAATCATGTGGGGGAGACCCACCCCCACATGCTTGCAAAGTTTGGTCCCTATCGGAGCATGTTTGGGTACGATGATATGGGGAAGGCCCGGATTTTCCATGGCCTCTTAAGCACCAAGAGACTTCAAAAACCCGCACTGGGCGCTAATTACCAATCCAAACATGCTCTGATTGTGACCAAACTTTGCAACCATGTGGGGGGGACCCACCCCCACATGCTTGCAAAGTTTGGTCCCTATCGGAGCATGTTTGGGTACGATGGTATGGGGAAGGCCCGGATTTTCCATGGCCTCTAAAGCACCAAGAGACTTGAAAAATCCGGACTGGGCACTAATTACTAATCCAAACATGCTCCGATGGGGACCAAACTTTGCAAGCATGTGGGGGGGACCCACCCCCCACATGCTTGCAAAGTTTGGTCCCTATCGGAGCATGTTTGGGTACGATGGCATGGGGAAGGCCCGGATTTTCCATGGCCTCTTAAGCACCAAGATACTTCAAAAATCCGGACTGCGCGCTAATTACCAATCCAAACATGCTCTGATTGTGACCAAACTTTGCAAGCATGTGGGGGTGGGTCCCCCCCATGCTTGCAAAGTTTGGTCCCCATCGGAGCATGTTTGGGTACGATGGTATGGGGAAGGCCCGGATTTTCCATGGCCTCTTAAGCACCAAGAGACTTGAAAAATCCGGACTGGGTGCTAATTACCAATCCAAACATGCTCTGATTGTGACCAAACTTTGCAAGCATGTGGGGGGGACCCACCCCCACATGCTTGCAAAGTTTGGTCCCCATCGGAGCATGTTTGGGTACGATGGTATGGGGAAGGCCCGGATTTTCCATGGCCTCTTAAGCACCAAGAGACTTCAAGAACCCGCATTGGGCACTACTTACCAATCCAAACATGCTCTGATTGTGACCAAACTTTGCAATCATGTGGGGGGGACCCACCCCCACATGCTTGCAAAGTTTGGTCCCTATCGGAGCATGTTTGGGTACGATGGTATGGGGAAGGCCCGGATTTTCCATGGCCTCTTAAGCACCAAGAGACTTCAAAAACCCACACTGGGCGCTAATTACTAATCCAAACATGCTCTGATTGTGACCAAACTTTGCAAGCATGTGGGGGGGAGCCACCCCCACATGCTTGCAAAGTTTGGTCCCTATCGGAGCATGTTTGGGTATGATGGTATGGGGAAGGCCCGGATTTTCCATGGCCTCTTAAGCACCAAGAGACTTGAAAAATCCGGACTGGGCACTAATTACCAATCCAAACATGCTCCGATGGGGACCAAACTTTGCAAGCATGTGGGGGGACCCACCCCCACATGCTTGCAAAGTTTGGTCCCTATCGGAGCATGTTTGGGTACGATGGTATGGGGAAGGCCCGGATTTTCCATGGCCTCTTAAGCACCAAGATACTTCAAAAATCCGGACTGGGCGCTAATCCAAACATGCTCTGATTGTGACCAAACTTTGCAAGCATGTGGGGGTGGGTCCCCCCCCATGCTTGCAAAGTTTGGTCCCCATCGGAGCATGTTTGGGTACGATGGTATGGGGAAGGCCCGGATTTTCCATGGCCTCTTAAGCACCAAGAGACTTGAAAAATCCGGATTGGGCGGCGCTAATTACCAATCCAAACATGCTCTGATTGTGACCAAACTTTGCAAGCATGTGGGGGGACCCACCCCCACATGCTTGCAAATTTTGGTCCCCATCGGAGCATGTTTGGGTACGATGGTATGGGGAAGGCCCGGATTTTCCATGGCCTCTTAAGCACCAAGAGACTTCAAGAACCCACACTAGGCACTAATTACCAATCCAAACATGCTCTGATTATGACCAAACTTTGCAATCATGTGGGGGGGAGCCACCCCCACATGTTTGCAAAGTTTGGTCCCCATCGGAGCATGTTTGGGTACGATGGTATGGGGAAGGCCCGGATTTTCCATGGCCTCTTAAGCACCAAGAGACTTCAAAAATCCAGACTGGGCGCTAATTACCAATCCAAACATACTCTCATTGTGACCAAACTTTGCAATCATGTGGGGGGGACCCACCCTCACATGCTTGTAAAGTTTGGTCCCCATCGGAGCATGTTTGGGTACGATGGTATGGGGAAGGCCCGGATTGTCCATGGCCTCTTAAGCACCAAGAGACTTCAAAAACCCGCACTGGGTAGTAATTACCAATCCAAACATGCTCTGATTGTGACCAAACTTTTCAAGCATGTGGGGGGGGACCCACCCCCACATGCTTGCAAAGTTTGGTCCCTATCGGAGCATGTTTGGGTACGATGGTATGGGGAAGGCCCGGATTTTCCATGGCCTCTTAAGCACCAAGAGACTTAAAAAATCCGGACTGAGCACTAATTACCAATCCAAACATGCTCCGATGGGGACCAAACTTTGCAAGCATGTGGGGGGGACCCACCCCCACATGCTTGCAAAGTTTGGTCCCTATCGGAGCATGTTTGGGTACGATGGTATGGGGAAGGCCCGGATTTTCCATGGCCTCTTAAGCACCAAGATACTTAAAAAATCCGGACTGGGCGCTAATTACCAATCCAAACATGCTCTGATTGTGACCAAACTTTGCAAGCATGTGGGGGTGGGTCTCCCCCCATGCTTGCAAAGTTTGGTCCCCATCAGAGCATGTTTGGGTACGGTGGTATGGGGAAGGCCCGGATTTTCCATGGCCTCTTAAGCACCAAGAGACTTGAAAAATCCGGACTGGGCGGCGCTAATAACAATCCAAACATGCTCTGATTGTGACCAAAATTTGCAAGCATGTGGGGGGGACCCACCCCCACATGCTTGCAAATTTTGGTCCCCATGGGTACGATGGTATGGGGAAGGCCCGGATTTTCCATGGCCTCTTAAGCACCAATAGACTTCAAGAACCCACACTAGGCACTAATTACCAATCCAAACATGCTCTGATTATGACCAAACTTTGCAATCATGTGGGGGGGACCCACCCCCACATGCTTGCAAAGTTTGGTCCCCATCGGAGCATGTTTGGGTACGATGGTATGGGGAAGGCCCGGATTTTCCATGGCCTCTTAAGCACCAAGAGACTTCAAAAACCCGCACTGGGCACTAATTACCAATCCAAACATGCTCTGATTGTGACCAAACTTTGCAATCATGTGGGGGAGACCCACCCCCACATGCTTGCAAAGTTTGGTCCCTATCGGAGCATGTTTGGGTACAATGATATGGGGAAGGCCCGGATTTTCCATGGCCTCTTAAGCACCAAGAGACTTCAAAAACCCGCACTGGGCGCTAATTACCAATCCAAACATGCTCTGATTGTGACCAAACTTTGCAAGCATGTGGGGGGGACCCACCCCCACATGCTTGCAAAGTTTGGTCCCTATCGGAGCATGTTTGGGTACGATGGTATGGGGAAGGCCCGGATTTTCCATGGCCTCTAAAGCACCAAGAGACTTGAAAAATCCGGACTGGGCACTAATTACCAATCCAAACATGCTCCGATGGGGACCAAACTTTGCAAGCATGTGGGGGGGACCCACCCCCACATGCTTGCAAAGTTTGGTCCCTATCGGAGCATGTTTGGGTACGATGGCATGGGGAAGGCCCGGATTTTCCATGGCCTCTTAAGCACCAAGATACTTCAAAAATCCGGACTGCGCGCTAATTACCAATCCAAACATGCTCTGATTGTGACCAAACTTTGCAAGCATGTGGGGGTGGGTCCCCCCCATGCTTGCAAAGTTTGGTCCCCATCGGAGCATGTTTGGGTACGATGGTATGGGGAAGGCTCGGATTTTCCATGGCCTCTTAAGCACCAAGAGACTTGAAAAATCCGGATTGGGTGCTAATTACCAATCCAAACATGCTCCGATTGTGACCAAACTTTGCAAGCATGTGGGGGGGACCCACCCCCACATGCTTGCAAAGTTTGGTCCCCATCGGAGCATGTTTGGGTACGATGGTATGGGGAAGGCCCGGATTTTCCATGGCCTCTTAAGCACCAAGAGACTTCAAAAACCCGCATTGGGCACTAATTACCAATCCAAACATGCTCTGATTGTGACCAAACTTTGCAATCATGTGGGGGGGACCCACCCCCACATGCTTGCAAAGTTTGGTCCCTATCGGAGCATGTTTGGGTACGATGGTATGGGGAAGGCCCGGATTTTCCATGGCCTTTTAAGCACCAAGAGACTTCAAAAACCCGCACTGGGCGCTAATTACCAATCCAAACATGCTCTGATTGTGACCAAACTTTGCAAGCATGTGGGGGGGACCCACCCCCACATGCTTGCAAAGTTTGGTCCCTATCGGAGCATGTTTGGGTATGATGGTATGGGGAAGGCCCGGATTTTCCATGGCCTCTTAAGCACCAAGAGACTTGAAAAATCCGGACTGGGCACTAATTACCAATCCAAACATGCTCCGATGGGAACCAAACTTTGCAAGCATGTGGGGGGACCCACCCCCACATGCTTGCAAAGTTTGGTCCCTATTGGAGCATGTTTGGGTACGATGGTATGGGGAAGGCCCGGATTTTCCATGGCCTCTTAAGCACCAAGATACTTCAAAAATCCGGACTGGGCGCTAATCCAAACATGCTCTGATTGTGACCAAACTTTGCAAGCATGTGGGGGTGGGTCCCCCCCCATGCTTGCAAAGTTTGGTCCCCATCGGAGCATGTTTGGGTACGATGGTATGGGGAAGGCCCGGATTTTCCATGGCCTCTTAAGCACCAAGAGACTTGAAAAATCCGGACTGGGCGGCGCTAATTACCAATCCAAACATGCTCTGATTGTGACCAAACTTTGCAAGCATGTGGGGGGGACCCACCCCGACATGCTTGCAAATTTTGGTCCCCATCGGAGCATGTTTGGGTACGATGGTATGGGGAAGGCCCGGATTTTCCATGGCCTCTTAAGCACCAAGAGACTTCAAGAACCCACACTAGGCACTAATTACCAATCCAAACATGCTCTGATTATGACCAAACTTTGCAATCATGTGGGGGGGAGCCACCCCCACATGCTTGCAAAGTTTGGTCCCCATCGGAGCATGTTTGGGTACGATGGTATGGGGAAGGCCCGGATTTTCCATGGCCTCTTAAGCACCAAGAGACTTCAAAAACCCGCATTGGGCGCTAATTACCAATCCAAACATACTCTCATTGTGACCACACTTTGCAATCATGTGGGGGGGACCCACCCCCACATGCTTGCAAAGTTTGGTCCCCATCGGAGCATGTTTGGGTACGATGGTATGGGAAAGGCCCGGATTGTCCATGGCCTCTTAAGCACCAAGAGACTTCAAAAACCCGCACTGGGTAGTAATTATGAATCCAAACATGCTCTGATTGTGACCAAACTTTTCAAGCACGTGGGGGGGACCCACCCCCACATGCTTGCAAAGTTTGGTCCCTATCGGAGCATGTTTGGGTACGATGGTATGGGGAAGGCCCGGATTTTCCATGGCCTCTTAAGCACCAAGAGACTTGAAAAATCCGGACTGAGCACTAATTACCAATCCAAACATGCTCCGATGGGGACCAAACTTTGCAAGCATGTGGGGGGGACCCACCCCCACATGCTTGCAAAGTTTGGTCCCTATCGGAGCATGTTTGGGTACGATGGTATGGGGAAGGCCCGGATTTTCCATGGCCTCTTAAGCACCAAGAGACTTGAAAAATCCGGACTGAGCACTAATTACCAATCCAAACATGCTCCGATGGGGACCAAACTTTGCAAGCATGTGGGGGGGACCCACTCCCACATGCTTGCAAAGTTTGGTCCCTATCGGAGCATGTTTGGGTACGATGGTATGGGGAAGGCCCGGATTTTCCATGACCTCTTAAGCACCAAGATACTTCAAAAATCCGGACTGGGCGCTAATTACCAATCCAAACATGCTCTGATTGTGACCAAAATTTGCAAGCATGTGGGAGTGGGTCTCCCCCCATGCTTGCAAAGTTTGGTCCCCATCGGAGCATGTTTGGGTACGATGGTATGGGGAAGGCCCGGATTTTCCATGGCCTCTTAAGCACCAAGAGACTTCAAAAACCCGCATTGGGCACTAATTACCAATCCAAACATGCTCTGATTGTGACCAAACTTTGCAATCATGTGGGGGGGACCCACCCCGACATGCTTGCAAAGTTTGGTCCCTATCGGAGCATGTTTGGGTACGATGGTATGGGGAAGGCCCGGATTTTCCATGGCCTCTTAAGCACCAAGAGACTTCAAAAACCCGCACTGGGCGCTATTTACCAATCCAAACATGCTCTGATTGTGACCAAACTTTGCAAGCATGTGGGGGGGACCCACCCCCACATGCTTGCAAAGTTTGGTCACTATCGGAGCATGTTTGGGTATGATGGTATGGGGAAGGCCCGGATTTTCCATGGCCTCTTAAGCACCAAGAGACTTGAAAAATCCGGACTGGGCACTAATTACCAATCCAAACATGCTCCGATGGGGACCAAACTTTGCAAGCATGTGGGGGGACCCACCCCCACATGCTTGCAAAGTTTGGTCCCTATCGGAGCATGTTTGGGTACGATGGTATGGGGAAGGCCCGGATTTTCCATGGCCTCTTAAGCACCAAGATACTTCAAAAATCCGGACTGGGCGCTAATCCAAACATGCTCTGATTGTGACCAAACTTTGCAAGCATGTGGGGGTGGGTCCCCCCCCATGCTTGCAAAGTTTGGTCCCCATCGGAGCATGTTTGGGTACGATGGTATGGGGAAGGCCCGGATTTTCCATGGCCTCTTAAGCACCAAGAGACTTGAAAAATCCGGACTGGGCGGCGCTAATTACCAATCAAAACATGCTCTGATTGTGACCAAACTTTGCAAGCATGTGGGGGGGACCCACCCCCACATGCTTGCAAAGTTTGGTCCCCATCGGAGCATGTTTGGGTACGATGGTATGGGGAAGGCCAGGATTTTCCATGGCCTCTTAAGCACCAAGAGACTTCAAGAACCCACACTAGGCACTAATTACCAATCCAAACATGCTCTGATTATGACCAAACTTTGCAATCATGTGGGGGGGAGCCACCCCCACATGCTTGCAAAGTTTGGTCCCCATCGGAGCATGTTTGGGTACGATGGTATGGGGAAGGCCCGGATTTTCCATGGCCTCTTAAGCACCAAGAGACTTCAAAAATCCGGACTGGGCGCTAATTACCAATCCAAACATACTCTCATTGTGACCAAACTTTGCAATCATGTGGGAGGGACCTTCCCCCACATGCTTGCAAAGTTTGGTCCCCATCGGAGCATGTTTGGGTACGATGGTATGGGGAAGGCCCGGATTTTCCATGGCCTCTTAAGCACCAAGAGACTTCAAAAACCCGCACTGGGTAGTAATTACCAATCCAAACATGCTCTGATTGTGACTAAAATTTTCAAGCATGTGGGGGGGACCCACCCCCACATGCTTGCAAAGTTTGGTCCCTATCGGAGCATGTTTGGGTACGATGGTATGGGGAAGGCCCGGATTTTCCATGGCCTCTTAGGCACCAAGAGACTTGAAAAATTCGGACTGAGCACTAATTACCAATCCAAACATGCTCCGATGGGGACCAAACTTTGCAAGCATGTGGGGGGGACCCACCCCCACATGCTTGCAGAGTTTGGTCCCTATCGGAGCATGTTTGGGTACGATGGTATGGGGAAGGCCCGGATTTTCCATGGCCTCTTAAGCACCAAGATACTTAAAAAATCCGGACTGGGCGCTAATTACCAATCCAAACATGCTCTGATTGTGACCAAACTTTGCAAGCATGTGGGGGTGGGTCTCCCCCCATGCTTGCAAAGTTTGGTCCCCATCGGAGCATGTTTGGGTACGATGGTATGGGGAAGGCCCGGATTTTCCATGGCCTCTTAAGCACCAAGAGACTTGAAAAATCCGGACTGGGTGGAGCTAATAACAATCCAAACATGCTCTGATTGTGACCAAACTTTGCAAGCATGTGGGGGGGACCCACCCCCACATGCTTGCAAATTTTGGTCCCCATGGGTACGATGGTATGGGGAAGGCCCGGATTTTCCATGGCCTCTTAAGCACCAAGAGACTTCAAAAACCCGCACTGGGCACTAATTACCAATCCAAACATGCTCTGATTGTGACCAAACTTTGCAATCATGTGGGGGAGACCCACCCCCACATGCTTGCAAAGTTTGGTCCCTATCGGAGCATGTTTGGGTACGATGATATGAGGAAGGCCCGGATTTTCCATGGCCTCTTAAGCACCAAGAGACTTCAAAAACCCGCACTGGGCGCTAATTACCAATCCAAACATGCTCTGATTGTGACCAAACTTTGCAACCATGTGGGGGGGACCCACCCCCACATGCTTGCAAAGTTTGGTCCCTATCGGAGCATGTTTGGGTACGATGGTATGGGGAAGGCCCGGATTTTCCATGGCCTCTAAAGCACTAAGAGACTTGAAAAATCCGGACTGGGCACTAATTACCAATCCAAACATGCTCCGATGGGGACCAAACTTTGCAAGCATGTGGGGGGGACCCACCCCCACATGCTTGCAAAGTTTGGTCCCCATCGGAGCATGTTTGGGTACGATGGTATGGGGAAGGCCCGGATTTTCCATGGCCTCTTAAGCACCAAGAGACTTGAAAAATCCGGACTGGGCGGCGCTAATTACCAATCCAAACATGCTCTGATTGTGACCAAACTTTGCATGCATGTGGGGGGGACCCACCCCGACATGCTTGCAAATTTTGGTCCCCATCGGAGCATGTTTGGGTACAATGGTATGGGGAAGGCCCGGATTTTCCATGGCCTCTTAAGCACCAAGAGACTTCAAGAACCCACACTAGGCACTAATTACCAATCCAAACATGCTCTGATTATGACCAAACTTTGCAATCATGTGGGGGGGACCCACCCCCACATGCTTGCAAAGTTTGGTCCCTATCGGAGCATGTTCGGGTATGATGGTATGGGGAAGGCCCGGATTTTCCATGGCCTCTTAAGCACCAAGAGACTTGAAAAATCCGGACTGGGCACTAATTACCAATCCAAACATGCTATGATGGGGACCAAACTTTGCAAGCATGTGGGGGGACCCACCCCCACATGCTTGCAAAGTTTGGTCCCTATCGGAGCATGTTTGGGTACGATGGTATGGGGAAGGCCCGGATTTTCCATGGCCTCTTAAGCACCAAGATACTTCAAAAATCCGGACTGGGCGCTAATCCAAACATGCTCTGATTGTGACCAAACTTTGCAAGCATGTGGGGGTGGGTCCCCCCCCATGCTTGCAAAGTTTGGTCCCCATCGGAGCATGTTTGGGTACGATAGTATGGGGAAGGCCCGGATTTTCATGGCCTCTTAAGCACCAAGAGACTTGAAAAATCCGGACTGGGCGGCGCTAATTACCAATCCAAACATGCTCTGATTGTGACCAAAATTTGCAAGCATGTGGGGGGGACCCACCCCGACATGCTTGCAAATTTTGGTCCCCATGGGAGCATGTTTGGGTACGATGGTATGGGGAAGGCCCGGATTTTCCATGGCCGCTTAAGCACCAAGAGACTTCAAGAACCCACACTAGGCACTAATTACCAATCCAAACATGCTCTGATTATGACCAAACTTTGCAATCATGTGGGGGGGAGCCACCCCCACATGTTTGCAAAGTTTGGTCCCCATCGGAGCATGTTTGGGTACGATGGTATGGGGAAGGCCCGGATTTTCCATCGCCTCTTAAGCACCAAGAGACTTCAAAAGTCCGGACTGGGCACTAATTACCAATCCAAACATACTCTCATTGTGACCAAACTTTGCAATCATGTGGGGGGGACCCACCCCCACATGCTTGCAAAGTTTGGTCCCCGTCGGAGCATGTTTGGGTACGATGGTATGGGGAAGGCCCGGATTGTCCATGGCCTCTTAAGCACCAAGAGACTTCAAAAACCCGCACTGGGTAGTAATTACCAATCCAAACATGCTCTGATTGTAACCAAACTTTTCAAGCATGTGGGGGGGACCCACCCCCACATGCTTGCAAAGTTTGGTCCCTATCGGAGCATGTTTGGGTACGATGGTATGGGGAAGGCCCGGATTTTCCATGGCCTCTTAAGCACCAAGAGACTTGAAAAATCCGGACTGAGCACTAATTACCAATCCAAACATGCTCCGATGGGGACCAAACTTTGCAAGCATGTGGGGGGGACCCACCCCCACATGCTTGCAAAGTTTGGTCCCTATCGGAGCATGTTTGGGTACGATGGTATGGGGAAGGCCCGGATTTTCCATGGCCTCTTAAGCACCAAGATACTTCAAAAATCCGGACTGGGCGCTAATTACCAATCCAAACATGCTCTGATTGTGACCAAACTTTGCAAGCATGTGGGGGTGGGTCTCCCCCCATGCTTGCAAAGTTTGGTCCCCATCGGAGCATGTTTGGGTACGGTTTGTATGGGGAAGGCCCGGATTTTCCATGGCCTCTTAAGCACCAAGAGACTTGAAAAATCCGGACTGGGCGGCGCTAATAACAATCCAAACATGCTCTGATTGTGACCAAACTTTGCAAGCATGTGGGGGGGACCCACCCCCACATGCTTGCAAATTTTGGTCCCCATGGGTACGATGGTATGGGGAAGGCCCGGATTTTCCATGGCCTCTTAAGCACCAAGAGACTTCAAGAACCCACACTAGGCACTAATTACCAATCCAAACATACTCTCATTGTGACCAAACTTTGCAATCATGTGGGGGGGACCCACCCCCACATGCTTGCAAAGTTTGGTCCCCATCGGAGCATGTTTGGGTACGATGGTATGGGGAAGGCCCGGATTGTCCATGGCCTCTTAAGCACCAAGAGACTTCAAAAACCCGCACTGGGTAGTAATTATGAATCCAAACATGCTCTGATTGTGACCAAACTTTTCAAGCATGTGGGGGGGACCCACCCCCACATGCTTGCAAAGTTTGTCCCTATCGGAGCATGTTTGGGTACGATGGTATGGGGAAGGCCCGGATTTTCCATGGCCTCTTAAGCACCAAGAGACTTGAAAAATCCGGACTGAGCACTAATTACCAATCCAAACATGCTCCGATGGGGACCAAACTTTGCAAGCATGTGGGGGGGACCCACCCCCACATGCTTGCAAAGTTTGGTCCCTATCGGAGCATGTTTGGGTACGATGGTATGGGGAAGGCCCGGATTTTCCATGGCCTCTTAAGCACCAAGAGACTTGAAAAATCCGGACTGAGCACTAATTACCAATCCAAACATGCTCCGATGGGGACCAAACTTTGCAAGCATGTGGGGGGAACCCACTCCCACATGCTTGCAAAGTTTGGTCCCTATCGGAGCATGTTTGGGTACGATGGTATGGGGAAGGCCCGGATTTTCCATGGCCTCTTAAGCACCAAGATACTTCAAAAATCCGGACTGGGCGCTAATTACCAATCCAAACATGCTCTGATTGTGACCAAACATTGCAAGCATGTGGGGGTGGGTGTCCCCCCATGCTTGCAAAGTTTGGTCCCCATCGGAGCATGTTTGGGTACGATGGTATGGGGAAGGCCCGGATTTTCCATGGCCTCTTAAGCACCAAGAGACTTCAAAAACCCGCATTGGGCACTAATTACCAATCCAAACATGCTCTGATTGTGACCAAACTTTGAAATCATGTGGGGGGGACCCACCCCGACATGCTTGCAAAGTTTGGTCCCTATCGGAGCATGTTTGGGTACGATGGTATAAGGAAGGCCCGGATTTTCCATGGCCTCTTAAGCACCAAGAGACTTCAGAAACCCGCACTGGGCGCTAATTACCAATCCAAACATGCTCTGATTGTGACCAAACTTTGCAAGCATGTGGGGGGGACCCACCCCCACATGCTTGCAAAGTTTGGTCCCTATCGGAGCATGTTTGGGTATGATGGTATGGGGAAGGCCTGGATTTTCCATGGCCTCTTAAGCACCAAGAGACTTGAAAAATCCGGACTGGGCACTAATTACCAATCCAAACATGCTCCGATGGGGACCAAACTTTGCAAGCATGTGGGGGGACCCACCCCCACATGCTTGCAAAGTTTGGTCCCTATCGGAGCATGTTTGGGTACGATGGTATGGGGAAGGCCCGGATTTTCCATGGCCTCTTAAGCACCAAGATACTTCAAAAATCCGGACTGGGCGCTAATCCAAACATGCTCTGATTGTGACCAAACTTGCAAGCATGTGGGGGTGGGTCCCCCCCCATGCTTGCAAAGTTTGGTCCCCATCGGAGCATGTTTGGGTACGATGGTATGGGGAAGGCCCGGATTTTCCATGGCCTCTTAAGCACCAAGAGACTTCAAAAATCCAGACTGGGCGGCGCTAATTACCAATCCAAACATGCTCTGATTGTGACCAGACTTTGCAAGCATATGGGGGGGACCCACCCCCACATGCTTGCAAAGTTTGTTCCCCATCGGAGCATGTTTGGGTACGATGGTATGGGGAAGGCCCGGATTTTCCATGGCCTCTTAAGCACCAAGAGACTTCAAGAACCCACACTAGGCACTAATTACCAATCCAAACATGCTCTGATTATGACCAAACTTTGCAATCATGTGGGGGGGAGCCACCCCCACATGCTTGCAAAGTTTGGTCCCAATCGGAGCATGTTTGGGTACGATGGTATGGGGAGGGCCCGGATCTTCCATGGCCTCTTAAGCACCAAGAGACTTCAAAAATCCGGACTGGGCGCTAATTACCAATCCAAACATACTCTCATTGTGACCAAACTTTGCAATCATGTGGGGGGGACCTTCCCCCACATGCTTGCAAAGTTTGGTCCTCATCGGAGCATGTTTGGGTACGATGGTATGGGGAAGGCCCGGATTGTCCATGGCCTCTTAAGCACCAAGAGACTTCAAAAACCCGCACTAAGTAGTAATTACCAATCCAAACATGCTCTGATTGTGACCAAACTTTTCAAGCATGTGGGGGGGACCCACCCCCACATGCTTGCAAAGTTTGGTCCCTATCGGAGCATGTTTGGGTACGATGGTATGGGGAAGGCCCGGATTTTGCATGGCCTCTTAAGCACCAAGAGACTTGAAAAATCCGGACTGAGCACTAATTACCAATCAAAACATGCTCCGATGGGGACCAAACTTTGCAAGCATGTGGGCGGGACCCACCCCCACATGCTTGCGGAGTTTGGTCCCTATCGGAGCATGTTTGGGTACGATGGTATGGGGAAGGCCCGGATTTTCCATGGCCTCTTAAGCACCAAGATACTTAAAAAATCCGGACTGGGCGCTAATTACCAATCCAAACATGCTCTGATTGTGACCAAACTTTGCAAGCATGTGGGGGTGGGTCTCCCCCCATGCTTGCAAAGTTTGGTCCCCATCGGAGCATGTTTGGGTACGATGGTATGGGGAAGGCCCGGATTTTCCATGGCCTCTTAAGCACCAAGAGACTTCAAGAACCCACACTAGGCACTAATTACCAATCCAAACATGCTCTGATTGTGACCGAACTTTGCAACCATGTGGGGGGGACCCACCCCCACATGCTTGCAAAGTTTGGTCCCCATCGGAGCATGTTTGGGTACGATGGTATGGGGAAGGCCCGGATTTTCCATGGCCTCTTAAGCACCAAGAGACTTCAAAAACCCGCATTGGGCACTAATTACCAATCCAAACATGCTCTGATTGTGACCAAACTTTGTAATCATGTGGGGGGGACCCACCCCCACATGCTTGCAAAGTTTGGTCCCTATCGGAGCATGTTTGGGTACGATGGTATGGGGAAGGCCCGGATTTTCCATGGCCTCTTAAGCACCAAGAGACTTCAAAAACCCGCACTGGGCGCTAATTACCAATCCAAACATGCTCTGATTGTGACCAAACTTTGCAAGCATGTGGGGGGGACCCACCCCCACATGCTTGCAAAGTTGGGTCCCTATCGGAGCATGTTTGGGTATGATGGTATGGGGAAGGCCCGGATTTTCCATGGCCTCTTAAGCACCAAGAGACTTGAAAAATCCGGACTGGGCACTAATTACCAATCCAAACATGCTCCGATGGGGACCAAACTTTGCAAGCATGTGGGGGGACCCACCCCCACATGCTTGCAAAGTTTGGTCCCTATCGGAGCATGTTTGGGTACGATGGTATGGGGAAGGCCCGGATTTTCCATGGCCTCTTAAGCACCAAGATACTTCAAAAATCCGGACTGGGCGCTAATCCAAACATGCTCTGATTGTGACCAAACTTTGCAAGCATGTGGGGGTGGGTCCCCCCCCATGCTTGCAAAGTTTGGTCCCCATCGGAGCATGTTTGGGTACGATGGTATGGGGAAGGCCCGGATTTTCCATGGCCTCTTAAGCACCAAGAGACTTGAAAAATCCGGACTGGGCGGCGCTAATTACCAATCCAAACATGCTCTGATTGTGACCAAACTTTGCAAGCATGTGGGGGGGACCCACCCCGACATGCTTGCAAATTTTGGTCCCCATCGGAGCATGTTTGGGTACGATGGTATGGGGAAGGCCCGGATTTTCCATGGCCTCTTAAGCACCAAGAGACTTCAAGAACCCACACTAGGCACTAATTACCAATCCAAACATGCTCTGATTATGACCAAACTTTGCAATCATGTGGGGGGGAGCCACCCCGACATGTTTGCAAAGTTTGGTCCCCATCGGAGCATGTTTGGGTACGATGGTATGGGGAAGGCCCGGATTTTCCATGGCCTCTTAAGCACCAAGAGACTTCAAAAATCCGGACTGGGCGCTAATTACCCATCCAAACATACTCTCATTGTGACCAAACTTTGCAATCATGTGGGGGGGACCCACCCCCACATGCTTGCAAAGTTTGGTCCCCATCGGAGCATGTTTGGGTACGATGGTATGGGGAAGGCCCGGATTGTCCATGGCCTCTTAAGCACCAAGAGACTTCAAAAACCCGCACTGGGTAGTAATTACCAATCCAAACATGCTCTGATTGTGACCAAACTTTTCAAGCATGTGGGGGGGACCCACCCCCACATGCTTGCAAAGTTTGGTCCCTATCGGAGCATGTTTGGGTACGATGGTATGGGGAAGGCCCGGATTTTCCATGGCCTCTTAAGCACCAAGAGACTTGAAAAATCCGGACTGAGCACTAATTACCAATCCAAACATGCTCCGATGGGGACCAAACTTTGCAAGCATGTGGGGGGGACCCACCTTTACATGCTTGCAGAGTTTGGTCCCTATCGGAGCATGTTTGGGTACGATGGTATGGGGAAGGCCCGGATTTTCCATGGCCTCTTAAGCACCAAGATACTTAAAAAATCCGGACTGGGCGCTAATTACCAATCCAAACATGCTCTGATTGTGACCAAACTTTGCAAGCATGTGGGGGTGGGTCTCCCCCCATGCTTGCAAAGTTTGGTCCCCATCGGAGCATGTTTGGGTACGATGGTATGGGGAAGGCCCGGATTTTCCATGGCCTCTTAAGCACCAAGAGACTTGAAAAATCCGGACTGGGCGGCGCTAATTACCAATCCAAACATGCTCTGATTGTGACCAAACTTTGCAAGCATGTGGGGGGGACCCACCCCGACATGCTTGCAAATTTTGGTCCCCATCGGAGCATGTTTGGGTACGATGGTATGGGGAAGGCCCGGATTTTCCATGGCCTCTTAAGCACCAAGAGACTTCAAGAACCCACACTAGGCACTAATTACCAATCCAAACATGCTCTGATTATGACCAAACTTTGCAAGCATGTGGGGGGGACCCACCCCCACATGCTTGCAAATTTTGGTCCCCATGGGTACGATGGTATGGGGAAGGCCCGGATTTTCCAAAATCCGGACTGGGCGTCGCTAATAACAATCCAAACATGCTCTGATTGTGACCAAACTTTGCAAGCATGTGGGGGGGACCCACCCCCACATGCTTGCAAATTTTGGTCCCCATGGGTACGATGGTATGGGGAAGGCCCGGATTTTCCATGGCCTCTTAAGCACCAAGAGACTTCAAGAACCCACACTAGGCACTAATTACCAATCCAAACATGCTCTGATTATGACCAAACTTTGCAATCATGTGGGGGGGACCCACCCCCACATGCTTGCAAATTTTGGTCCCCATCGGAGCATGTTTGGGTACGATGGTATGGGGAAGGCCCGGATTTTCCATGGCCTCTTAAGCACCAAGAGACTTCAAAAACCCGCACTGGGCACTAATTACCAATCCAAACATGCTCTGATTGTGACCAAACTTTGCAATCATATGGGGGAGACCCACCCCCACATGCTTGCAAAGTTTGGTCCCTATCGGAGCATGTTTGGGTACGATGATATGGGGAAGGCCCGGATTTTCCATGGCCTCTTAAGCACCAAGAGACTTCAAAAACCCGCACTGGGCGCTAATTACCAATCCAAACATGCTCTGATTGTGACCAAACTTTGCAACCATGTGGGGAGGACCCACCCCCACATGCTTGCAAAGTTTGGTCCCTATCGGAGCATGTTTGGGTACGATGGTATGGGGAAGGCCCGGATTTTCCATGGCCTCTAAAGCACCAAGAGACTTGAAAAATCCGGACTGGGCACTAATTACCAATCCAAACATGCTCCGATGGGGACCAAACTTTGCAAGCATGTGGGGGGGACCCACCCCCACATGCTTGCAAAGTTTGGTCCCTATCGGAGCATGTTTGGGTACGATGGCATGGGGAAGGCCCGGATTTTCCATGGCCTATTAAGCACCAAGATACTTCAAAAATCCGGACTGCGCGCTAATTACCAATCCAAACATGCTCTGATTGTGACCAAACTTTGCAAGCATGTGGGGGTGGGTCCCCCCCATGCTTGCAAAGTTTGGTCCCCATCGGAGCAATTTTGGGTACGATGGTATGGGGAAGGCCCGGATTTTCCATGGCCTCTTAAGCACCAAGAGACTTGAAAAATCCGGACTGGGTTCTAATTACCAATCCAAACATGCTCTGATTGTGACCAAACTTTGCAAGCATGTGGGGGGGACCCACCCCCACATGCTTGCAAATTTTGGTCCCCATCGGAGCATGTTTGGGTACGATGGTATGGGGAAGGCCCGGATTTTCCATGGCCTCTTAAGCACCAAGAGACTTCAAAAACCCACACTAGGCACTAATTACCAATCCAAACATGCTCTAATTGTGACCAAACTTTGCAAGCATGTGGGGGGGACCCACCCCCACATGCTTGCAAAGTTTGGTCCCCATCGGAGCATGTTTGGGTACGATGGTATGGGGAAGGCCCGGATTTTCCATGGCCTCTTAAGCACCAAGAGACTTGAAAAATCCGGACTGAGCACTAATTACCAATCCAAACATGCTCCGATGGGGACCAAACTTTGCAAGCATGTGGGGGGGACCCACCCCCACATGCTTGCAGAGTTTGGTCTCTATCGGAGCATGTTTGGATTGGTAATTAGTGCTCAGTCCGGATTTTTCACCCACCCCCACATGCTTGCAGAGTTTGGTCCCTATCGGAGCATGTTTGGGTACGATGGTATGGGGAAGGCCCGGATTTTCCATGGCCTCTTAAGCACCAAGATACTTAAAAAATCCGGACTGGGCGCTAATTACCAATCCAAACATGCTCTGATTGTGACCAAACTTTGCAAGCATGTGGGGGTGGGTCTCCCCCCATGCTTGCAAAGTTTGGTCCCCATCGGAGCATGGGTACGATGGTATGGGGAAGGCCCGGATTTTCCATGGCCTCTTAAGCACCAAGAGACTTGAAAAATCCGGACTGGGCGGCGCTAATAACAATCCAAACATGCTCTGATTGTGACCAAACTTTGCAAGCATGTGGGGGGGACCCACCCCCACATGCTTGCAAATTTTGGTCCCCATGGGTACGATGGTTTGGGGAAGGCCCGGATTTTCCATGGCCTCTTAAGCACCAAGAGACTTCAAGAACCCACACTAGGCACTAATTACCAATCCAAACATGCTCTGATTATGACCAAACTTTGCAATCATGTGGGGGGGACCCACCCCCACATGCTTGCAAAGTTTGGTCCCCATCGGAGCATGTTTGGGTACGATGGTATGGGGAAGGCCCGGATTTTCCATGGCCTCTTAAGCACCAAGAGACTTGAAAACCCCGGACTGGGCGGCTCTAATTACCAATCCAAACATGCTCTGATTGTGACCAAACTTTGCAAGCATGTGGGGGGGACCCACCCCGACATGCTTGCAAATTTTGGTCCCCATCGGAGCATGTTTGGGTACGATGGTATGGGGAAGGCCCGGATTTTCCATGGCCTCTTAAGCACCAAGAGACTTCAAGAACCCACACTAGGCACTAATTACCAATCCAAACATGCTCTGATTATGACCAAACTTTGCAAGCATGTGGGGGGGACCCACCCCCACATGCTTGCAAATTTTGGTCCCCATGGGTACGATGGTATGGGGAAGGCCCGGATTTTCCAAAATCCGGACTGGGCGGCGCTAATAACAATCCAAACATGCTCTGATTGTGACCAAACTTTGCAAGCATGTGGGGGGGACCCACCCCCACATGCTTGCAAATTTTGGTCCCCATGGGTACGATGGTATGGGGAAGGCCCGGATTTTCCATGGCCTCTTAAGCACCAAGAGACTTCAAGAACCCACACTAGGCACTAATTACCAATCCAAACATGCTCTGATTATGACCAAACTTTGCAATCATGTGGGGGGGACCCACCCCCACATGCTTGCAAATTTTGGTCCCCATCGGAGCATGTTTGGGTACGATGGTATGGGGAAGGCCCGGATTTTCCATGGCCTCTTAAGCACCAAGAGACTTCAAAAACCCGCACTGGGCACTAATTACCAATCCAAACATGCTCTGATTGTGACCAAACTTGGCAATCATATGGGGGAGACCCACCCCCACATGCTTGCAAAGTTTGGTCCCTATCGGAGCATGTTTGGGTACGATGATATGGGGAAGGCCCGGATTTTCCATGGCCTCTTAAGCACCAAGAGACTTCAAAAACCCGCACTGGGCGCTAATTACCAATCCAAACATGCTCTGATTGTGACCAAACTTTGCAACCATGTGGGGGGGACCCACCCCCACATGCTTGCAAAGTTTGGTCCCTATCGGAGCATGTTTGGGTACGATGGTATGGGGAAGGCCCGGATTTTCCATGGCCTCTAAAGCACCAAGAGACTTGAAAAATCCGGACTGGGCACTAATTACCAATCCAAACATGCTCCGATGGGGACCAAACTTTGCAAGCATGTGGGGGGGACCCACCCCCACATGCTTGCAAAGTTTGGTCCCTATCGGAGCATGTTTGGGTACGATGGCATGGGGAAGGCCCGGATTTTCCATGGCCTCTTAAGCACCAAGATACTTCAAAAATCCGGACTGCGCGCTAATTACCAATCCAAACATGCTCTGATTGTGACCAAACTTTGCAAGCATGTGGGGGTGGGTCCCCCCCATGCTTGCAAAGTTTGGTCCCCATCGGAGCATGTTTGGGTACGATGGTATGGGGAAGGCCCGGATTTTCCATGGCCTCTTAAGCACCAAGAGACTTGAAAAATCCGGACTGGGTTCTAATTACCAATCCAAACATGCTCTGATTGTGACCAAACTTTGCAAGCATGTGGGGGGGACCCACCCCCACATGCTTGCAAATTTTGGTCCCCATCGGAGCATGTTTGGGTACGATGGTATGGGGAAGGCCCGGATTTTCCATGGCCTCTTAAGCACCAAGAGACTTCAAAAACCCACACTAGGCACTAATTACCAATCCAAACATGCTCTAATTGTGACCAAACTTTGCAAGCATGTGGGGGGGACCCACCCCCACATGCTTGCAAAGTTTGGTCCCCATCGGAGCATGTTTGGGTACGATGGTATGGGGAAGGCCCGGATTTTCCATGGCCTCTTAAGCACCAAGAGACTTGAAAAATCCGGACTGAGCACTAATTACCAATCCAAACATGCTCCGATGGGGACCAAACTTTGCAAGCATGTGGGGGGGACCCACCCCCACATGCTTGCAGAGTTTGGTCCCTATCGGAGCATGTTTGGATTGGTAATTAGTGCTCAGTCCGGATTTTTCACCCACCCCCACATGCTTGCAGAGTTTGGTCCCTATCGGAGCATGTTTGGGTACGATGGTATGGGGAAGGCCCGGATTTTCCATGGCCTCTTAAGCACCAAGATACTTAAAAAATCCGGACTGGGCGCTAATTACCAATCCAAACATGCTCTGATTGTGACCAAACTTTGCAAGCATGTGGGGGTGGGTCTCCCCCCATGCTTGCAAAGTTTGGTCCCCATCGGAGCATGGGTACGATGGTATGGGGAAGGCCCGGATTTTCCATGGCCTCTTAAGCACCAAGAGACTTGAAAAATCCGGACTGGGCGGCGCTAATAACAATCCAAACATGCTCTGATTGTGACCAAACTTTGCAAGCATGTGGGGGGGACCCACCCCCACATGCTTGCAAATTTTGGTCCCCATGGGTACGATGGTTTGGGGAAGGCCCGGATTTTCCATGGCCTCTTAAGCACCAAGAGACTTCAAGAACCCACACTAGGCACTAATTACCAATCCAAACATGCTCTGATTATGACCAAACTTTGCAATCATGTGGGGGGGACCCACCCCCACATGCTTGCAAAGTTTGGTCCCCATCGGAGCATGTTTGGGTACGATGGTATGGGGAAGGCCCGGATTTTCCATGGCCTCTTAAGCACCAAGAGACTTGAAAAACCCGGACTGGGCGGCTCTAATTACCAATCCAAACATGCTCTGATTGTGACCAACCTTTGCAAGCATGTGGGGGGGACCCACCCCGACATGCTTGCAAATTTTGGTCCCCATCGGAGCATGTTTGGGTACGATGGTATGGGGAAGGCCCGGATTTTCCATGGCCTCTTAAGCACCAAGAGACTTCAAGAACCCACACTAGGCACTAATTACCAATCCAAACATGCTCTGATTATGACCAAACTTTGCAAGCATGTGGGGGGGACCCACCCCCACATGCTTGCAAATTTTGGTCCCCATGGGTACGATGGTATGGGGAAGGCCCGGATTTTCCAAAATCCGGACTGGGCGGCGCTAATAACAATCCAAACATGCTCTGATTGTGACCAAACTTTGCAAGCATGTGGGGGGGACCCACCCCCACATGCTTGCAAATTTTGGTCCCCATGGGTACGATGGTATGGGGAAGGCCCGGATTTTCCATGGCCTCTTAAGCACCAAGAGACTTCAAGAACCCACACTAGGCACTAATTACCAATCCAAACATGCTCTGATTATGACCAAACTTTGCAATCATGTGGGGGGGACCCACCCCCACATGCTTGCAAATTTTGGTCCCCATCGGAGCATGTTTGGGTACGATGGTATGGGGAAGGCCCGGATTTTCCATGGCCTCTTAAGCACCAAGAGACTTCAAAAACCCGCACTGGGCACTAATTACCAATCCAAACATGCTCTGATTGTGACCAAACTTTGCAATCATATGGGGAAGACCCACCCCCACATGCTTGCAAAGTTTGGTCCCTATCGGAGCATGTTTGGGTACGATGATATGGGGAAGGCCCGGATTTTCCATGGCCTCTTAAGCACCAAGAGACTTCAAAAACCCGCACTGGGCGCTAATTACCAATCCAAACATGCTCTGATTGTGACCAAACTTTGCAACCATGTGGGGGGGACCCACCCCCACATGCTTGCAAAGTTTGGTCCCTATCGGAGCATGTTTGGGTACGATGGTATGGGGAAGGCCCGGATTTTCCATGGCCTCTAAAGCACCAAGAGACTTGAAAAATTCGGACTGGGCACTAATTACCAATCCAAACATGCTCCGATGGGGACCAAAATTTGCAAGCATGTGGGGGGGACCCACCCCCACATGCTTGCAAAGTTTGGTCCCTATCGGAGCATGTTTGGGTACGATGGCATGGGGAAGGCCCGGATTTTCCATGGCCTCTTAAGCACCAAGATACTTCAAAAATCCGGACTGCGCGCTAATTACCAATCCAAACATGCTCTGATTGTGACCAAACTTTGCAAGCATGTGGGGGTGGGTCCCCCCCATGCTTGCAAAGTTTGGTCCCCATCGGAGCATGTTTGGGTACGATGGTATGGGGAAGGCCCGGATTTTCCATGGCCTCTTAAGCACCAAGAGACTTGAAAAATCCGGACTGGGTTCTAATTACCAATCCAAACATGCTCTGATTGTGACCAAACTTTGCAAGCATGTGGGGGGGACCCACCCCCACATGCTTGCAAATTTTGGTCCCCATCGGAGCATGTTTGGGTACGATGGTATGGGGAAGGCCCGGATTTTCCATGGCCTCTTAAGCACCAAGAGACTTCAAAAACCCACACTAGGCACTAATTACCAATCCAAACATGCTCTAATTGTGACCAAACTTTGCAAGCATGTGGGGGGGACCCACCCCCACATGCTTGCAAAGTTTGGTCCCCATCGGAGCATGTTTGGGTACGATGGTATGGGGAAGGCCCGGATTTTCCATGGCCTCTTAAGCACCAAGAGACTTGAAAAATCCGGACTGAGCACTAATTACCAATCCAAACATGCTCTGATTGTGACCAAACTTTGCAAGCATGTGGGGGTGGGTCTTGCCCCATGCTTGCAAAGTTTGGTCCCCATCGGAGCATGGATACGATGGTATGGGGAAGGCCCGGATTTTCCATGGCCTCTTAAGCACCAAGAGACTTGGAAAATCCGGACTGGGCGGCGCTAATAACAATCCAAACATGCTCTGATTGTGACCAAACTTTGCAAGCATGTGGGGGGGACCCACCCCCACATGCTTGCAAATTTTGGTCCCCATGGGTACGATGGTTTGGGGAAGGCCCGGATTTTCCATGGCCTCTTAAGCACCAAGAGACTTCAAGAACCCACACTAGGCACTAATTACCAATCCAAACATGCTCTGATTATGACCAAACTTTGCAATCATGTGGGGGGGACCCACCCCCACATGCTTGCAAAGTTTGGTCCCCATCGGAGCATGTTTGGGTACGATGGTATGGGGAAGGCCCGGATTTTCCATGGCCTCTTAAGCACCAAGAGACTTGAAAAACCCGGACTGGGCGGCTCTAATTACCAATCCAAACATGCTCTGATTGTGACCAAACTTTGCAAGCATGTGGGGGGGACCCACCCCGACATGCTTGCAAATTTTGGTCCCCATCGGAGCATGTTTGGGTACGATGGTATGGGGAAGGCCCGGATTTTCCATGGCCTCTTAAGCACCAAGAGACTTCAAGAACCCACACTAGGCACTAATTACCAATCCAAACATGCTCTGATTATGACCAAACTTTGCAAGCATGTGGGGGGGACCCACCCCCACATGCTTGCAAATTTTGGTCCCCATGGGTACGATGGTATGGGGAAGGCCCGGATTTTCCAAAATCCGGACTGGGCGGCGCTAATAACAATCCAAACATGCTCTGATTGTGACCAAACTTTGCAAGCATGTGGGGGGGACCCACCCCCACATGCTTGCAAATTTTGGTCCCCATGGGTACGATGGTATGGGGAAGGCCCGGATTTTCCATGGCCTCTTAAGCACCAAGAGACTTCAAGAACCCACACTAGGCACTAATTACCAATCCAAACATGCTCTGATTATGACCAAACTTTGCAATCATGTGGGGGGGACCCACCCCCACATGCTTGCAAATTTTGGTCCCCATCGGAGCATGTTTGGGTACGATGGTATGGGGAAGGCCCGGATTTTCCATGGCCTCTTAAGCACCAAGAGACTTCAAAAACCCGCACTGGGCACTAATTACCAATCCAAACATGCTCTGATTGTGACCAAACTTTGCAATCATATGGGGGAGACCCACCCCCACATGCTTGCAAAGTTTGGTCCCTATCGGAGCATGTTTGGGTACGATGATATGGGGAAGGCCCGGATTTTCCATGGCCTCTTAAGCACCAAGAGACTTCAAAAACCCGCACTGGGCGCTAATTACCAATCCAAACATGCTCTGATTGTGACCAAACTTTGCAACCATGTGGGGGGGACCCACCCCCACATGCTTGCAAAGTTTGGTCCCTATCGGAGCATGTTTGGGTACGATGGTATGGGGAAGGCCCGGATTTTCCATGGCCTCTAAAGCACCAAGAGACTTGAAAAATCCGGACTGGGCACTAATTACCAATCCAAACATGCTCCGATGGGGACCAAACTTTGCAAGCATGTGGGGGGGACCCACCCCCACATGCTTGCAAAGTTTGGTCCCTATCGGAGCATGTTTGGGTACGATGGCATGGGGAAGGCCCGGATTTTCCATGGCCTCTTAAGCACCAAGATACTTCAAAAATCCGGACTGCGCGCTAATTACCAATCCAAACATGCTCTGATTGTGACCAAACTTTGCAAGCATGTGGGGGTGGGTCCCCCCCATGCTTGCAAAGTTTGGTCCCCATCGGAGCATGTTTGGGTACGATGGTATGGGGAAGGCCCGGATTTTCCATGGCCTCTTAAGCACCAAGAGACTTGAAAAATCCGGACTGGGTTCTAATTACCAATCCAAACATGCTCTGATTGTGACCAAACTTTGCAAGCATGTGGGGGGGACCCACCCCCACATGCTTGCAAATTTTGGTCCCCATCGGAGCATGTTTGGGTACGATGGTATGGGGAAGGCCCGGATTTTCCATGGCCTCTTAAGCACCAAGAGACTTCAAAAACCCACACTAGGCACTAATTACCAATCCAAACATGCTCTAATTGTGACCAAACTTTGCAAGCATGTGGGGGGGACCCACCCCCACATGCTTGCAAAGTTTGGTCCCCATCGGAGCATGTTTGGGTACGATGTTATGGGGAAGGCCCGGATTTTCCATGGCCTCTTAAGCACCAAGAGACTTGAAAAATCCGGACTGAGCACTAATTACCAATCCAAACATGCTCCGATGGGGACCAAACTTTGCAAGCATGTGGGGGGGGCCCACCCCCACATGCTTGCAGAGTTTGGTCCCTATCGGAGCATGTTTGGATTGGTAATTAGTGCTCAGTCCGGATTTTTCACCCACCCCCACATGCTTGCAGAGTTTGGTCCCTATCGGAGCATGTTTGGGTACGATGGTATGGGGAAGGCCCGGATTTTCCATGGCCTCTTAAGCACCAAGATACTTAAAAAATCCGGACTGGGCGCTAATTACCAATCCAAACATGCTCTGATTGTGACCAAACTTTGCAAGCATGTGGGGGTGGGTCTCCCCCCATGCTTGCAAAGTTTGGTCCCCATCGGAGCATGGGTACGATGGTATGGGGAAGGCCCGGATTTTCCATGGCCTCTTAAGCACCAAGATACTTGAAAAATCCGGACTGGGCGGCGCTAATAACAATCCAAACATGCTCTGATTGTGACCAAACTTTGCAAGCATGTGGGGGGGACCCACCCCCACATGCTTGCAAATTTTGGTCCCCATGGGTACGATGGTATGGGGAAGGCCCGGATTTTCCATGGCCTCTTAAGCACCAAGAGACTTCAAGAACCCACACTAGGCACTAATTACCAATCCAAACATGCTCTGATTATGACCAAACTTTGCAATCATGTGGGGGGGACCCACCCCCACATGCTTGCAAAGTTTGGTCCCCATCGGAGCATGTTTGGGTACGATGGTATGGGGAAGGCCCGTATTTTCCATGGCCTCTTAAGCACCAAGAGACTTCAAAAACCCGCACTGGGCACTAATTACCAATCCAAACATGCTCTGATTGTGACCAAACTTTGCAATCATGTGGGGGAGACCCACCCCCACATGCTTGCAAAGTTTGGTCCCTATTGGAGCATGTTTGGGTACGATGATATGGGGAAGGCCCGGATTTTCCATGGCCTCTTAAGCACCAAGAGACTTCAAAAACCCGCACTGGGCGCTAATTACCAATCCAAACATGCTCTGATTGTGACCAAACTTTGCAACCATGTGGGGGGGACTCACCCCCACATGCTTGCAAAGTTTGGTCCCTATCGGAGCATGTTTGGGTACGATGGTATGGGGAAGGCCCGGATTTTCCATGGCCTCTAAAGCACCAAGAGACTTGAAAAATCCGGACTGGGCACTAATTACCAATCCAAACATGCTCCGATGGGGACCAAACTTTGCAAGCATGTGGGGGGGACCCACCCCCACATGCTTGCAAAGTTTGGTCCCTATCGGAGCATGTTTGGGTACGATGGCATGGGGAAGGCCCGGATTTTCCATGGCCTCTTCAGCACCAAGATACTTCAAAAATCCGGACTGCGCGCTAATTGCCAATCCAAACATGCTCTGATTGTGACCAAACTTTGCAAGCATGTGGGGGTGGGTCCCCCCCATGCTTGCAAAGTTTGGTCCCCATCGGAGCATGTTTGGGTACGATGGTATGGGGAAGGCCCGGATTTTCCATGGCCTCTTAAGCACCAAGAGACTTGAAAAATCCGGACTGGGTGCTAATTACCAATCCAAACATGCTCTGATTGTGACCAAACTCTGCAAGCATGTGGGGGGGACCCACCCCCACATGCTTGCAAATTTTGGTCCCCATCGGAGCATGTTTGGGTACGATGGTATGGGGAAGGCCCGGATTTTCCATGGCCTCTTAAGCACCAAGAGACTTCAAAAACCCACACTAGGCACTAATTACCAATCCAAACATGCTCTAATTGTGACCAAACTTTGCAAGCATGTGGGGGGGACCCACCCCCACATGCTTGCAAAGTTTGGTCCCCATCGGAGCATGTTTGGGTACGATGGTATGGGGAAGGCCCGGATTTTCCATGGCCTCTTAAGCACCAAGAGACTTGAAAAATCCGGACTGAGCACTAATTACCAATCCAAACATGCTCCAATGGGGACCAAACTTTGCAAGCATGTGGGGGGGACCCACCCCCACATGCTTGCAGAGTTTGGTCCCTAACGGAGCATGTTTGGATTGGTAATTAGTGCTCAGTCCGGATTTTTCACCCACCCCCACATGCTTGCAGAGTTTGGTCCCTATCGGAGCATGTTTGGGTACGATGGTATGGGGAAGGCCCGGATTTTCCATGGCCTCTTAAGCACCAAGATACTTAAAAAATCCGGACTGGGCGCTAATTACCAATCCAAACATGCTCTGTGTAACGCCTCCGCTACGGCTGCGTCTTCCTCAAGCCGCCATAGCCTAGGCGTGGAGAAGAAGAGAGGGTGGAAGTCGGTTCACCTCCCAACCACATAATGACGAGTTAGGGTTTCTCGTTGGGTTTTATACCAAAACCCTGGCCTGTGTCCACACCTCCTAGCCCGGCCGCCCATCTTACTTAAGAGCCGTGCTAACTTAGATGTGTACACACATCAACCAAACCCTAACGCCCATTAACCCCTGAACCCCGCTAGCACTAATAATACTCTCGAGACTCCGAAAGCTATTAACTTATGCTAGGGTTCGACTTCCGTAGGACCATAGTCCTGACATTACTCCCCCCTTCGAAAAGAGTTTTCGTCCTCGAAAACAAAAGTGGGGAAACGTTTCCTCATCACACTAATGTTTTCCCAAGTGGAGCCTTCCTCTGGACGGTCCTTCCACTTGATAAGAGCTTGTTTCCGAACTTGGTGGCGAGTACGTAACATGTGATAATCCAATACTCTTTCTGGTTCATGAGGCAGTATTGGGGGTTCCACATATTCTACCAAGAAAGAATCATCCACTGGGCTTTCATGACCCATAAGGCGTTTCCTCAAACGGCTTATGTGAAAGATGGGATGAACCTTGGAATGTGCTGGTAACTCAAGTTTATAGGCTACTGGGCCCACCTTCTTGAGTATCTTAAATGGTCCACAAAATCGGGGCGACAATTTTGGTACGGGACCCGTTTTTAAACTGGTGGAGTTTTCTGGTACCTTCAGAAACACCCAATCACCTTCTTGAAAGTGAAGTGGCCTACGTTTCTGGTCCGCAAACTTCTTGTAACGATCTTGTGCTTGACGAACATTTAATCGTGCAAGGCGCAACATATCCATATGGTCTTGGATAAAATCCTTAACCTGACTGATTTTCTCATTCGCCAGTCCCACCGACACTGGTGAACGTGGCTGAAAACCATACATCAACATGAAAGGGCTAAAGCCTGTCGAGACATGCTTTGCACTATTGTAAGCAAACTCAAGAATAGGCAAATAAGACTCCCAATCAGATTGTTTTTTGCTGACATATGCCCGAAGCATATCTTCCAGCACTTGATTAACCCGTTCAGTCTGACCATCTGTCTGCGGATGATCAGCTGTACTAAGGTTCAACATAGTACCCAACTTACTGAATACTGCTCGCCAAAAATGGCTGTTAAACTTGCGATCGCGATCACTGACAATATTGGATGGTAAGCCATAAAGTCGGTAAACATTCTCCACGAAAAGGCGTCCCAATTCTGGAGTTGTAACTGTTTTCTTAGTAGGCACAAACCGACAAAGCTTGGTTAATCGATCCACGATTACCCAAATGGCATCATGTCCACGATTCGTTGTGGGCAAGCCCGTTATAAAATCCATAGATATACTTTCCCACTTTCCGTCAGGAATCTCTAATGGATGCAGTAACCCGCCAGCTTTAAGACGTTCTGCTTTGTTCACTTGACACTTCTGACACTGCAGAACATAGTCAGTAACATCCTTGTGAAGTCCAGGCCAATAGAAATGCTTTCTTACGAGAGCATACGTTTTGCGAATGCCCGCATGACCTGCACTTGGACTATCATGACACTCAAAAAGAATTTGGCGCCTAGTGTCTAAGTCCAATGGAACACAAACTCTCCCCTTGTGGAGTAAGTATCCATCATCGATGGAAAAGTTTTTCCATCGCTGTAGTTCATCTTGTGATAAAGAAGAACCATGTGTGGAAGAACTGGAAACACTACCGTTTGAGTGAGAGGGACCCCTCATTTGAACATGATTCCACACCTTTGAGTATGTTGAATCCTGCTTGCATTTGCCTCGTAAAGATTCTAACAATTCGCTTTTCAACTCTGTGAATAACAGCGAATTAATCTCCGGCATACGACTCAAAGCATCAGCTACAATATTGTAACGTCCTTTGCGATAGCGTAGCTTGCAATCATACTCCTGAAGGATCTCAGCCCATCTGGCCTTTCGACCCTGCAAATCTGTTTGGTTCATAAACCACTTTATGCTTTCGTGATAAAAAACAAGCTCGAATTGCGCACCATATAAGTAATGTCGCCATTTTCGTAAGGCATATATGATGGCAAAGAGCTCACGCTCATAAGCTGAGTAGTTTTGTTGAGCACGATTGAGCTTCTTGCTCTCATAGGCAACAGGATGACCATCTTGAATGAGAACCGCACCCACTGCCTTAGCACTGGCATCCGTTTTAATCACAAATGGTTTTTGAGGATCCACAATTGCCAAGATGGGAGCTGTAGCCAAAGCAACTTTAAGCTTATCAAAGCTACGTTGTTGCTCCTCACGCCATTGAAAGGTAATTGCCGCACCTTTCAATTGATCAGTCATGGGAGCGGCAATCTTTGCATAACCGTTCACATATTTGCGATAAAATCTTGCCATTCCCAAGAAGATTTGAAGTTCTTCCTTACTGCGAGGTGTTGGCCATCGCATAATAGCATCAACCTTACTAGCATCCATAGCAATTCCGTCTGCAGAAATTACATGACCTAGGTATTGTATGCTATCCTTGAGAAATTCACACTTACTTTCTTTCGCGTAAAGTGCATTCTCGCGTAGTAACTGAAAAACTTTTCGTAAGTGTTCCAAATGCTCTTCTAAAGTCGAACTATAGACCAAAATGTCATCAAGAAAGACAATGACAAATTTGCCTAAGTACGGCCTTAGTACGCTATCCATAAGCGTCATAAACGTTGCCGGGGCATTAGTAAGCCCAAACGGCATAACCAAAAACTCATAGTGTCCAAAGCGAGTTCGGAACGCAGTCTTGGTTATATCATCAGCGTTAATACGCACTTGATGATATCCTGAACGTAAATCAATTTTAGAAAAATACTTCGCACCGTTGAGTTGATCAAACAACTCATCTATCTTAGGTAGCGGGTATTTGTTCTTAATGGTTACCGCATTCAAGGAGCGATAATCCACACACATACGCATGGATCCATCCTTTTTCTTCACCAAAAGAATGGGCGATGCCCATGGTGAAGCACTATGGCGAATGAAGCCCTTACTAAGGTAGTCAGCAAGCTGACGTTCCACCTCAGCTGCTTCAGTCGCACTAAGCCTGTACGACGGCTTACTAATTGGTTTGGTGCCCGGAACGACATCAATGCGATGAGGCAAAGCTCGTTCGGGTGGCAAACCCTCTGGTAATTCATTAGGAAAAATATCTTTAAATTCTTGTAACAGTTGTTGCAAAGACAAAGCATTAACTGGTTGCTTAAGATTATTTAAAGAGATTTTAGAAGAAGGTAAAGAGGAAGAAGGCATCGCTGAGGAAGATTCATTTGAAGAAGAAACATCATGCACATCAAACCCACTAGTTTGAGACACACAATAACAAAAATAGACTTCTTCTATTTGATTACTATGCTCCAAAAAAGAGAGTTCGGCATTACATATGAGTGGTGTTGGGGGTACATCACGTTCCCCAATAAGTAAAACATGCTTACCATTGGCCTCAAACGTAAACGTATTATGTTCATAACTCCTTTTGAGGGATGACCCTAACCCATACAACCACTCCCGTCCTAAGATGACATCCGCACGAGACATATTCATCACTTGGAAGTCAAGAACCATAGTGTGTTCTTGCACAAACACAGGCACTTGCCGTACTAGAGTATCCCACACATCGTGATCATCCCCCTGAATGGTGGACACCACATAACGATGAGAACTCTTTGTCTCCGGCAACTTTAATTTCTTAACTAATGCATAGTTCAAGAAATTGTGCGTGGCACCATCATCAATGAGAATACGTACTCGATGACCATAAATGGAGCCATGCATACGGACCAAATCATGTGGTCCAACTGTCTCTTGCCACATAGATGCAGTGAGATTACACTCATGCATCTCGGCAGTGTGCGAAACCTCTACCGCAGAATACTTAGGATCAGCATCCAAGGGAAGTGTTTGCACCATGTGTACAGCCTTCTCCTTGACCTTCTCCTTATCCTTATTCTTGCGAGGCAACTGTGGACAATTTTTCTTCTCATGATCACTACCTAAGCAATGATAACATAGTTTCTCCTTCTTGGCCCGTTCAAAATCTTGTGGAGACAACGGACCACTTGACCCTTTAGACTTCTTTGTGTTTTCAGTAGAATTGCTGGCAAGTTTACGCTTATTAGCATTAAATTGCGAGCCATTGAATTTGGCCGGTCTATCCATGCCCTTCTTATCCATAGTGTCATCAAAGATAAGGGCACTTTGGATAGCCGCTTCCAAAGTTTTAGGATATTGGGTTTTAACCTTTGCCTGATATTCTTTATCAAGGCCTCTAACAAACCCACGAACCTTTTGAAAGTCGTCCAAACCATCTAGCTTGAGAATGACTTCACGGTATTTGGACACATACTGATTAAGTGTAAGACCTTCCATCTTGCACTTGTCCCAGGCTGTCCAACTCTGATCTTTCTCGTTTTGCGGTAAGAACTCCTTTTTAAATGCTGTCGCAAACTCCTCCCAAGTCTTAGGGCGAGTTTCAATAGGTAGACTCATCCACCACTTGTAGGCTTTACCTTCAAGTGTGAGACTCGTCTCAGTGACCATAACAGCAGCGGGAGTGCGGCGTAAGCGATGCAAGTCCGTCCACTTGTGTAAAAATGTATGGACCGCATCCTTGTTACGATCGCGCTCCTCTCCCTTAAACACAGGCGGCTTCACGTTTTTCAACATAGCCCCTTCTTGCGTTGCAGATGGTGCAATAGATTCTACTATAGGATTTGGAACAAGAGGAGGCATAACTATCGGAATAGGCCCTCCACTTGTCGCCGATCCACTTGCAAAACGTGCCATAAATTCAGTAAAAAGCGTGCTCATGTTTGTGAGATTGGTATTGACATTTGTTATAGTGCGCTCAAGTGCAACTACCCTTGAAGTGAGACGCCCAAACTCTACTGTGTCTACCAAACCATAATCATCTATTGGACTCGCACCCCCTTCGGCATCGGTCATGTTGTCATCCCGATCAGGCGCAACGGCCTGTCGCGAATCACCCACACCACCACCCAAAGGGTGTGCCTCACTAACATCATGCATATCATTCTCAAAATCGAAGTGAACATGAGACGGTTCCGCTGAGGCCATCGTATGCACGTGCTTACAAATAGAGAACGGATTACCTTCAAAAGCGAACTCCAATTGAAGCGTCGTAGAAGAATTCCTCTTGCATGCACGGAAATCGAGAAGAAATCACCACTTGAGTCTTCAATCAACACATGCATGCAAAAAAGTGTGTTGCATGTAGCATGTCGTTGAAGATCCGTCCACCAAAAACTTCCAAACTTGGAGCATAGAAAACTCCTCTCACAAATTGAAAGAAGGAAAGTTGAAGGTGAAAAGGTCACTTTCCTTGTAGTTTGTGTCACTTTCCTTGTAGTTTGTGTCCTCCCTTGAAAGAATAAGTAGAGCTCTTTTGAAGAGAAGAACAACACAAGTGAAAAGGTGAAGTGGCTAGCACACTTGCCTTGGAGCTTGAGGTTGTGGGTTCAAAACCCCACTCCTTGGATGGTGAAGCCTCCCCCTTGTGCCACTCAAGTAAGGGAGAATTCTCGCGCGCTCGCCAACGGCGCGCCAACGATCGCTCACCGATCGCCTTCGAGGACTGCCGGTCTGCCTTGGTCGCCGCCTTGGGCGTCCGCTGTGTTGGCCGTCTGGGCTGTGGGGGCCGTACGGACGACGGGTGCGCGGCGGTGCTCGCTGTGGGCTGTTCACGTGGGCTGTTCACGTGTAGGCTGCACTCGTGCAGGTCACCGTACGGGCGGCGGCACTCGTTTCTTTTGCTGCAGCGTCGAGCTCTTTTTCTCGTGCAGGTCACGCCGGTCGCCGCTAGCTCTGATACCAGTGTAACGCCTCCGCTACGGCTGCGTCTTCCTTAAGCCGCCATAGCCTAGGCGTGGAGAAGAAGAGAGGGTGGAAGTCGGTTCACCTCCCAACCACATAATGACGAGTTAGGGTTTCTCGTTGGGTTTTATACCAAAATCCTGGCCTGTGTCCACACCTCCTAGCCCGGCCGCCCATCTTACTTAAGAGCCGTGCTAACTTAGATGTGTACACACATCGACCAAACCCTAACGCCCATTAACCCCTGAACCCCGCTAGCACTAATAATACTCTCGAGACTCCGAAAGCTATTAACTTATGCTAGGGTTCGACTTCCGTAGGACCATAGTCCTGACACTCTAATTGTGACCAAACTTTGCAAGCATGTGGGGGTGGGTCTCCCCCCATGCTTGCAAAGTTTGGTCCCCATCGGAGCATGTTTGGGTACGATGGTATGGGGAAGGCCCGGATTTTCCATGGCCTCTTAAGCACCAAGAGACTTGAAAAATTCGGACTGGGCGGCGCTAATAACAATCCAAACATGCTCTGATTGTGACCAAACTTTGCAAGCATGTGGGGGGGACCCACCCCCACATGCTTGCAAATTTTGGTCCCCATGGGTACGATGGTATGGGGAAGGCCCGGATTTTCCATGGCCTCTTAAGCACCAAGAGACTTCAAGAACCCACACTAGGCACTAATTACCAATCCAAACATGCTCTGATTATGACCAAACTTTGCAATCATGTGGGGGGGACCCACCCCCACATGCTTGCAAAGTTTGGTCCCCATCGGAGCATGTTTGGGTACGATGGTATGGGGAAGGCCCGGATTTTCCATGGCCTCTTAAGCACCAAGAGACTTCAAAAACCCGCACTGGGCACTAATTACCAATCCAAACATGCTCTGATTGTGACCAAACTTTGCAATCATGTCGGGGAGACCCACCCCCACATGCTTGCAAAGTTTGGTCCCTATCGGAGCATGTTTGGGTACGATGATATGGGGAAGGCCCGGATTTTCCATGGCCTCTTAAGCACCAAGAGACTTCAAAAACCCGCACTGGGCGCTAATTACCAATCCAAACATGCTCTGATTGTGACCAAACTTTGCAAGCATGTGGGGGGGACCCACCCCCACATGCTTGCAAAGTTTGGTCCCCATCGGAGCATGTTTGGGTACGATGGTATGGGGAAGGCCCGGATTTTCCATGGCCTCTTAAGCACCAAGAGACTTCAAAAACCCGCATTGGGCACTAATTACCAATCCAAACATGCTCTGATTGTGACCAAACTTTGCAATCATGTGGGGGGGACCCACCCCCACATGCTTGCAAAGTTTGGTCCCTATCGGATCATGTTTGGGTACGATGGTATGGGGAAGGCCCGGATTTTCCATGGCCTCTTAAGCACCAAGAGACTTCAAAAACCCGCACTGGGCGCTAATTACCAATCCAAACATGCTCTGATTGTGACCAAACTTTGCAAGCATGTGGGGGGGACCCACCCCCACATGCTTGCAAAGTTTGGTCCCTATCGGAGCATGTTTGGGTATGATGGTATGGGGAAGGCCCGGATTTTCCATGGCCTCTTAAGCACCAAGAGACTTGAAAAATCCGGACTGGGCACTAATTACCAATCCAAACATGCTCCGATGGGGACCAAACATTGCAAGCATGTGGGGGGACCCACCCCCACATGCTTGCAAAGTTTGGTCCCTATCGGAGCATGTTTGGGTACGATGGTATGGGGAAGGCCCGGATTTTCCATGGCCTCTTAAGCACCAAGAGACTTCAAAAACCCGCACTGGGTAGTAATTACCAATCCAAACATGCTCTGATTGTGACCAAACTTTTCAAGCATGTGGGGGGGATCCACCCCCACATGCTTGCAAAGTTTGGTCCCTATCGGAGCATGTTTGGGTACGATGGTATGGGGAAGGCCCGGATTTTCCATGGCCTCTTAAGCACCAAGAGACTTGAAAAATCCGGACTGGGCGGCGCTAATTACCAATCCAAACATGCTCTGATTGTGACCAATTTTTGCAAGCATGTGGGGGGGACCCACCCCCACATGCTTGCAAATTTTGGTCCCCATCGGAGCATGTTTGGGTACGATGGTATGGGGAAGGCCCGGATTTTCCATGGCCTCTTAAGCACCAAGAGACTTCAAGAACCCACACTAGGCACTAATTACCAATCCAAACATGCTCTGATTATGACCAAACTTTGCAATCATGTGGGGGGGAGCCACCCCCACATGTTTGCAAAGTTTGGTCCCCATCGGAGCATGTTTGGGTACGATGGTATGGGGAAGGCCCGGATTTTCCATGGCCTCTTAAGCACCAAGAGACTTCAAAAATCCGGACTGGGCGCTAATTACCCATCCAAACATACTCTCATTGTGACCAAACTTTGCAATCATGTGGGGGGGACCCACCCCCACATGCTTGAAAACTTTGGTCCCCATCGGTGGGTACGATGGTATGGGGAAGGCCCGGATTGTCCATGGCCTCTTAAGCACCAAGAGACTTCAAAAACCCGCACTGGGTAGTAATTACCAATCCAAACATGCTCTGATTGTGACCAAACTTTTCAAGCATGTGGGGGGGACCCACCCCCACATGCTTGCAAAGTTTGGTCCCTATCGGAGCATGTTTGGGTACGATGGTATGGGGAAGGCCCGGATTTTCCATGGCCTCTTAAGCACCAAGAGACTTGAAAAATCCGGACTGAGCACTAATTACCAATCCAAACATGCTCTGATTGTGACCAAACTTTGCAAGCATGTGGGGGGGACCCACCCCGACATGCTTGCAAATTTTGGTCCCCATCGGAGCATGTTTGGGTACGATGGTATGGGGAAGGCCCGGATTTTCCATGGTCTCTTAAGCACCAAGAGACTTCAAGAACCCACACTAGGTACTAATTACCAATCCAAACATGCTCTGATTATGACCAAACTTTGCAATCATGTGGGGGGGAGCCACCCCCACATGTTTGCAAAGTTTGGTCCCCATCGGAGCATGTTTGGGTACGATGGTATGGGGAAGGCCCGGATTTTCCATGGCCTCTTAAGCACCAAGAGACTTCAAAAATCCGGACTGGGCGCTAATTACCCATCCAAACATACTCTCATTGTGACCAAACTTTGCAATCATGTGGGGGGGACCCACCCCCACATGCTTGCAAAGTTTGGTCCCCATCGGTGGGTACGATGGTATGGGGAAGGCCCGGATTGTCCATGGCCTCTTAAGCACCAAGAGACTTCAAAAACCCGCACTGGGTAGTAATTACCAATCCAAACATGCTCTGATTGTGACCAAACTTTTCAAGCATGTGGGGGGGACCCACCCCCACATGCTTGCAAAGTTTGGTCCCTATCGGAGCATGTTTGGGTACGATGGTATGGGGAAGGCCCGGATTTTCCATGGCCTCTTAAGCACCAAGAGACTTGAAAAATCCGGACTGAGCACTAATTACCAATCCAAACATGCTCTGATTGTGACCAAACTTTGGAAGCATGTGGGGGGGACCCACCCCGACATGCTTGCAAATTTTGGTCCCCATCGGAGCATGTTTGGGTACGATGGTATGGGGAAGGCCCGGATTTTCCATGGCCTCTTAAGCACCAAGAGACTTCAAGAACCCACACTAGGCACTAATTACCAATCCAAACATGCTCTGATTATGACCAAACTTTGCAATCATGTGGGGGGGAGCCACCCCCACATGTTTGCAAAGTTTGGTCCCCATCGGAGCATGTTTGGGTACGATGGTATGGGGAAGGCCCGGATTTTCCATGGCCTCTTAAGCACCAAGAGACTTCAAAAATCCGGACTGGGCGCTAATTACCCATCCAAACATACTCTCATTGTGACCAAACTTTGCAATCATGTGGGGGGGACCCACCCCCACATGCTTGCAAAGTTTGGTCCCCATCGGTGGGTACGATGGTATGGGGAAGGCCCGGATTGTCCATGGCCTCTTAAGCACCAAGAGACTTCAAAAACCCGCACTGGGTAGTAATTACCAATCCAAACATGCTCTGATTGTGACCAAACTTTTCAAGCATGTGGGGGGGACCCACCCCCACATGCTTGCAAAGTTTGGTCCCTATCGGAGCATGTTTGGGTACGATGGTATGGGGAAGGCCCGGATTTTCCATGGCCTCTTAAGCACCAAGAGACTTGAAAAATCCGGACTGAGCACTAATTACCAATCCAAACATGCTCTGATTGTGACCAAACTTTGCAAGCATGTGGGGGGGACCCACCCCCACATGCTTGCAAAGTTTGGTCCCCATCGGAGCATGTTTGGGTACGATGGTATGGGGAAGGCCCGGATTTTCCATGGCCTCTTAAGCACCAAGAGACTTCAAAAACCCGCATTGGGCACTAATTACCAATCCAAACATGCTCTGATTGTGACCAAACTTTGCAATCATGTGGGCGGGACCCACCCCCACATGCTTGCAAAGTTTGGTCCCTATCGGAGCATGTTTGGGTACGATGGTATGGGGAAGGCCCGGATTTTCCATGGCCTCTTAAGCACCAAGAGACTTCAAAAACCCGCACTGGGCGCTAATTACCAATCCAAACATGCTCTGATTGTGACCAAACTTTGCAAGCATGTGGGGGGGACCCACCCCCACATGCTTGCAAAGTTTGGTCCCTATCGGAGCATGTTTGGGTATGATGGTATGGGGAAGGCCCGGATTTTCCATGGCCTCTTAAGCACCAAGAGACTTGAAAAATCCGGACTGGGCACTAATTACCAATCCAAACATGCTCCGATGGGGAACAAACTTTGCAAGCATGTGGGGGGACCCACCCCCACATGCTTGCAAAGTTTGGTCCCTATCGGAGCATGTTTGGGTACGATGGTATGGGGAAGGCCCGGATTTTCCATGGCCTCTTAAGCACCAAGAGACTTCAAAAACCCGCACTGGGTAGTAATTACCAATCCAAACATGCTCTGATTGTGACCAAACTTTTCAAGCATGTGGGGGGGACCCACCCCCACATGCTTGCAAAGTTTGGTCCCTATCGGAGCATGTTTGGGTACGATGGTATGGGGAAGGCCCGGATTTTCCATGGCCTCTTAAGCACCAAGAGACTTGAAAAATCCGGACTGGGCGGCGCTAATTACCAATCCAAACATGCTCTGATTGTGACCAAACTTTGCAAGCATGTGGGGGGGACCCACCCCGACATGCTTGCAAATTTTGGTCCCCATCGGAGCATGTTTGGGTACGATGGTATGGGGAAGGCCCGGATTTTCCATGGCCTCTTAAGCACCAAGAGACTTCAAGAACCCACACTAGGCACTAATTACCAATCCAAACATGCTCTGATTATGACCAAACTTTGCAATCATGTGGGGGGGAGCCACCCCCACATGTTTGCAAAGTTTGGTCCCCATCGGAGCATGTTTGGGTACGATGGTATGGGGAAGGCCCGGATTTTCCATGGCCTCTTAAGCACCAAGAGACTTCAAAAATCCGGACTGGGCGCTAATTACCCATCCAAACATACTCTCATTGTGACCAAACTTTGCAATCATGTGGGGGGGACCCACCCCCACATGCTTGCAAAGTTTGGTCCCCATCGGTGGGTACGATGGTATGGGGAAGGCCCGGATTGTCCATGGCCTCTTAAGCACCAAGAGACTTCAAAAACCCGCACTGGGTAGTAATTACCAATCCAAACATGCTCTGATTGTGACCAAACTTTTCAAGCATGTGGGGGGGACCCACCCCCACATGCTTGCAAAGTTTGGTCCCTATCGGAGCATGTTTGGGTACGATGGTATGGGGAAGGCCCGGATTTTCCATGGCCTCTTAAGCACCAAGAGACTTGAAAAATCCGGACTGAGCACTAATTACCAATCCAAACATGCTCTGATTGTGACCAAACTTTGGAAGCATGTGGGGGGGACCCACCCCGACATGCTTGCAAATTTTGGTCCCCATCGGAGCATGTTTGGGTACGATGGTATGGGGAAGGCCCGGATTTTCCATGGCCTCTTAAGCACCAAGAGACTTCAAGAACCCACACTAGGCACTAATTACCAATCCAAACATGCTCTGATTATGACCAAACTTTGCAATCATGTGGGGGGGACCCACCCCGACATGCTTGCAAAGTTTGGTCCCTATCGGAGCATGTTTGGGTACGATGGTATGGGGAAGGCCCGGATTTTCCATGGCCTCTTAAGCACCAAGAGACTTCAAAAACCCGCACTGGGCACTAATTACCAATCCAAACATGCTCTGATTGTGACCAAACTTTGCAATCATGTGGGGGAGACCCACCCCCACATGCTTGCAAAGTTTGGTCCCTATCGGAGCATGTTTGGGTACGATGATATGGGGAAGGCCCGGATTTTCCATGGCCTCTTAAGCACCAAGAGACTTCAAAAACCCGCACTGGGCGCTAATTACCAATCCAAACATGCTCTGATTGTGACCAAACTTTGCAACCATGTGGGGGGGACCCACCCCCACATGCTTGCAAAGTTTGGTCCCTATCGGAGCATGTTTGGGTACGATGGTATGGGGAAGGCCCGGATTTTCCATGGCCTCTAAAGCACCGAGAGACTTGAAAAATCCGGACTGGGCACTAATTACCAATCCAAACATGCTCCGATGGGGACCAAACTTTGCAAGCATGTGGGGGGGACCCACCCCCACATTCTTGCAAATTTTGGTCCCCATGGGTACGATGGTATGGGGAAGGCCCGGATTTTCCATGGCCTCTTAAGCACCAAGAGACTTCAAGAACCCACACTAGGCACTAATTACCAATCCAAACATGCTCTTATTATGACCAAACTTTGCAATCATGTGGGGGGGACCCACCCCCACATGCTTGCAAAGTTTGGTCCCCATCGGAGCATGTTTGGGTACGATGGTATGGGGAAGGCCCGGATTTTCCATGGCCTCTTAAGCACCAAGAGACTTCAAAAACCCACACTGGGCACTAATTACCAATCCAAACATGCTCTGATTGTGACCAAACTTTGCAATCATGTGAAGGAGACCCACCCCCACATGCTTGCAAAGTTTGGTCCCTATCGGAGCATGTTTGGGTACGATGATATGGGGAAGGCCCGGATTTTCCATGGCCTCTTAAGCACCAAGAGACTTCAAAAACCCGCACTGGGCGCTAATTACCAATCCAAACATGCTCTGATTGTGACCAAACTTTGCAAGCATGTGGGGGGGACCCACCCCCACATGCTTGCAAAGTTTGGTCCCCATCGGAGCATGTTTGGGTACGATGGTATGGGGAAGGCCCGGATTTTCCATGGCCTCTTAAGCACCAAGAGACTTCAAAAACCCGCATTGGGCACTAATTACCAATCCAAACATGCTCTGATTGTGACCAAACTTTGCAATCATGTGGGGGGGACCCACCCCCACATGCTTGCAAAGTTTGGTCCCTATCGGAGCATGTTTGGGTACGATGGTATGGGGAAGGCCCGGATTTTCCATGGCCTCTTAAGCACCAAGAGACTTCAAAAACCCGCACTGGGCGCTAATTACCAATCCAAACATGCTCTGATTGTGACCAAACTTTGCAAGCATGTGGGGGGGACCCACCTCCACATGCTTGCAAAGTTTGGTCCCTATCGGAGCATGTTTGGGTATGATGGTATGGGGAAGGCCCGGATTTTCCATGGCCTCTTAAGCACCAAGAGACTTGAAAAATCCGGACTGGGCACTAATTACCAATCCAAACATGCTCCGATGGGGACCAAACTTTTTAAGCATGTGGGGGGACCCACCCCCACATGCTTGCAAAGTTTGGTCCCCATCGGAGCATGTTTGGGTACGATGGTATGGGGAAGGCCCGGATTTTCCATGGCCTCTTAAGCACCAAGAGACTTCAAAAACCCGCACTGGGTAGTAATTACCAATCCAAACATGCTCTGATTGTGACCAAACTTTTCAAGCATGTGGGGGGGACCCACCCCCACATGCTTGCAAAGTTTGGTCCCTATCGGAGCATGTTTAGGTACGATGGTATGGGGAAGGCCCGGATTTTCCATGGCCTCTTAAGCACCAAGAGACTTGAAAAATCCGGACTGGGCGGCGCTAATTACCAATCCAAACATGCTCTGATTGTGACCAAACTTTGCAAGCATGTGGGGGGGACCCACCCCGACATGCTTGCAAATTTTGGTCCCCATCGGAGCATGTTTGGGTACGATGGTATGGGGAAGGCCCGGATTTTCCATGGCCTCTTAAGCACCAAGAGACTTCAAGAACCCACACTAGGCACTAATTACCAATCAAAACATGCTCTGATTATGACCAAACTTTACAATCATGTGGGGGGGAGCCACCCCCACATGTTTGCAAAGTTTGGTCCCCATCGGAGCATGTTTGGGTACGATGGTATGGGGAAGGCCCGGATTTTCCATGGCCTCTTAAGCACCAAGAGACTTCAAAAATCCGGACTGGGCGCTAATTACCCATCCAAACATACTCTCATTGTGACCAAACTTTGCAATCATGTGGGGGGGACCCACCCCCACATGCTTGCAAAGTTTGGTCCCCATCGGTGGGTACGATGGTATGGGGAAGGCCCGGATTTTCCATGGCCTCTTAAGCACCAAGAGACTTCAAAAACCCGCACTGGGTAGTAATTACCAATCCAAACATGCTCTGATTGTGACCAAACTTTTCAAGCATGTGGGGGGGACCCACCCCCACATGCTTGCAAAGTTTGGTCCCTATCGGAGCATGTTTGGGTACGATGGTATGGGGAAGGCCCGGATTTTCCATGGCCTCTTAAGCACCAAGAGACTTGAAAAATCCGGACTGGGCGGCGCTAATTACCAATCCAAACATGCTCTGATTGTGACCAAACTTTGCAAGCATGTGGGGGGGACCCACCCCGACATGCTTGCAAATTTTGGTCCCCATCGGAGCATGTTTGGGTACGATGGTATGGGGAAGGCCCGGATTTTCCATGGTCTCTTAAGCACCAAGAGACTTCAAGAACCCACACTAGGCACTAATTACCAATCCAAACATGCTCTGATTATGACCAAACTTTGCAATCATGTGGGGGGGAGCCACCCCCACATGTTTGCAAAGTTTGGTCCCCATCGGAGCATGTTTGGGTACGATGGTATGGGGAAGGCCCGGATTTTCCATGGCCTCTTAAGCACCAAGAGACTTCAAAAATCCGGACTGGGCGCTAATTACCCATCCAAACATACTCTCATTGTGACCAAACTTTGCAATCATGTGGGGGGGAGCCACCCCCACATGCTTGCAAAGTTTGGTCCCCATCGGAGCATGTTTGGGTACGATGGTATGGGGAAGGCCCGGATTTTCCATGGCCTCTTAAGCACCAAGAGACTTCAAAAATCCGTACTGGGCGCTAATTACCAATCCAAACATGCTCTGATTGTGACCAAACTTTGCAAGCATGTGGGGGGGACCCACCCCCACATGCTTGCAAAGTTTGGTCCCTATCGGAGCATGTTTGGGTACGATGGTATGGGGAAGGCCCGGATTGTCCATGGCCTCTTAAGCACCAAGAGACTTCAAAAACCCGCACTGGGTAGTAATTACCAATCCAAACATGCTCTGATTGTGACCAAACTTTTCAAGCATGTGGGGGGGACCCACCCCCACATGCTTGCAAAGTTTGGTCCCTATCGGAGCATGTTTGGGTACGATGGTATGGGGAAGGCCCGGATTTTTCCATGGCCTCTTAAGCACCAAGAGACTTGAAAAATCCGGACTGAGCACTAATTACCAATCCAAACATGCTCTGATTGTGACCAAACTTTGGAAGCATGTGGGGGGGACCCACCCCGACATGCTTGCAAATTTTGGTCCCCATCGGAGCATGTTTGGGTACGATGGTATGGGGAAGGCCCGGATTTTCCATGGCCTCTTAAGCACCAAGAGACTTCAAGAACCCACACTAGGCACTAATTACCAATCCAAACATGCTCTGATTATGACCAAACTTTGCAATCATGTGGGGGGGACCCACCCCGACATGCTTGCAAAGTTTGGTCCCTATCGGAGCATGTTTGGGTACGATGGTATGGGGAAGGCCCGGATTTTCCATGGCCTCTTAAGCACCAAGAGACTTCAAAAACCCGCACTGGGCACTAATTACCAATCCAAACATGCTCTGATTGTGACCAAACTTTGCAATCATGTGGGGGAGACCCACCCCCACATGCTTGCAAAGTTTGGTCCCTATCGGAGCATGTTTGGGTACGATGATATGGGGAAGGCCCGGATTTTCCATGGCCTCTTAAGCACCAAGAGACTTCAAAAACCCGCACTGGGCGCTAATTACCAATCCAAACATGCTCTGATTGTGACCAAACTTTGCAACCATGTGGGGGGGACCCACCCCCACATGCTTGCAAAGTTTGGTCCCTATCGGAGCATGTTTGGGTACGATGGTATGGGGAAGGCCCGGATTTTCCATGGCCTCTAAAGCACCGAGAGACTTGAAAAATCCGGACTGGGCACTAATTACCAATCCAAACATGCTCCGATGGGGACCAAACTTTGCAAGCATGTGGGGGGGACCCACCCCCACATGCTTGCAAATTTTGGTCCCCATGGGTACGATGGTATGGGGAAGGCCCGGATTTTCCATGGCCTCTTTAAGCACCAAGAGACTTCAAGAACCCACACTAGGCACTAATTACCAATCCAAACATGCTCTTATTATGACCAAACTTTGCAATCATGTGGGGGGGACCCACCCCCACATGCTTGCAAAGTTTGGTCCCCATCGGAGCATGTTTGGGTACGATGGTATGGGGAAGGCCCGGATTTTCCATGGCCTCTTAAGCACCAAGAGACTTCAAAAACCCACACTGGGCACTAATTACCAATCCAAACATGCTCTGATTGTGACCAAACTTTGCAATCATGTGAAGGAGACCCACCCCCACATGCTTGCAAAGTTTGGTCCCTATCGGAGCATGTTTGGGTACGATGATATGGGGAAGGCCCGGATTTTCCATGGCCTCTTAAGCACCAAGAGACTTCAAAAACCCGCACTGGGCGCTAATTACCAATCCAAACATGCTCTGATTGTGACCAAACTTTGCAAGCATGTGGGGGGGACCCACCCCCACATGCTTGCAAAGTTTGGTCCCCATCGGAGCATGTTTGGGTATGATGGTATGGGGAAGGCCCGGATTTTCCATGGCCTCTTAAGCACCAAGAGACTTCAAAAACCCGCATTGGGCACTAATTACCAATCCAAACATGCTCTGATTGTGACCAAACTTTGCAATCATGTGGGGGGGACCCACCCCCACATGCTTGCAAAGTTTGGTCCCTATCGGAGCATGTTTGGGTACGATGGTATGGGGAAGGCCCGGATTTTCCATGGCCTCTTAAGCACCAAGAGACTTCAAAAACCCGCACTGGGCGCTAATTACCAATCCAAACATGCTCTGATTGTGACCAAACTTTGCAAGCATGTGGGGGGGACCCACCCCCACATTCTTGCAAAGTTTGGTCCCTATCGGAGCATGTTTGGGTATGATGGTATGGGGAAGGCCCGGATTTTCCATGGCCTCTTAAGCACCAAGAGACTTGAAAAATCCGGACTGGGCACTAATTACCAATCCAAACATGCTCCGATGGGGACCAAACTTTGCAAGCATGTGGGGGGACCCACCCCCACATGCTTGCAAAGTTTGGTCCCTATCGGAGCATGTTTGGGTACGATGGTATGGGGAAGGCCCGGATTTTCCATGGCCTCTTAAGCACCAAGAGACTTCAAAAACCCGCACTGGGTAGTAATTACCAATCCAAACATGCTCTGATTGTGACCAAACTTTTCAAGCATGTGGGGGGGACCCACCCCCACATGCTTGCAAAGTTTGGTCCCTATCGGAGCATGTTTGGGTACGATGGTATGGGGAAGGCCCGGATTTTCCATGGCCTCTTAAGCACCAAGAGACTTGAAAAATCCGGACTGGGCGGCGCTAATTACCAATCCAAACATGCTCTGATTATGACCAAACTTTGCAAGCATGTGGGGGGGACCCACCCCGACATGCTTGCAAATTTTGGTCCCCATCGGAGCATGTTTGGGTACGATGGTATGGGGAAGGCCCGGATTTTCCATGGCCTCTTAAGCACCAAGAGACTTGAAAAATCCGGACTGGGCGGCGCTAATTACCAATCCAAACATGCTCTGATTATGACCAAACTTTGCAAGCATGTGGGGGGGACCCACCCCGACATGCTTGCAAATTTTGGTCCCCATCGGAGCATGTTTGGGTACGATGGTATGGGGAAGGCCCGGATTTTCCATGGCCTCTTAAGCACCAAGAGACTTCAAGAACCCACACTAGGCACTAATTACCAATCCAAACATGCTCTGATTATGACCAAACTTTGCAATCATGTGGGGGGGAGCCACCCCCACATGTTTGCAAAGTTTGGTCCCCATCGGAGCATGTTTGGGTACGATGGTATGGGGAAGGCCCGGATTTTCCATGGCCTCTTAAGCACCAAGAGACTTCAAAAATCCGGACTGGGCGCTAATTACCCATCCAAACATACTCTCATTGTGACCAAACTTTGCAATCATGTGGGGGGGACCCACCCCCACATGCTTGCAAAGTTTGGTCCCCATCAGTGGGTACGATGGTATGGGGAAGGCCCGGATTTTCCATGGCCTCTTAAGCACCAAGAGACTTCAAAAACCCGCACTGGGTAGTAATTACCAATCCAAACATGCTCTGATTGTGACCAAACTTTTCAAGAATGTGGGGGGGACCCACCCCCACATGCTTGCAAAGTTTGGTCCCTATCGGAGCATGTTTGGGTACGATGGTATGGGGAAGGCCCGGATTTTCCATGGCCTCTTAAGCACCAAGAGACTTGAAAAATCCGGACTGGGCGGCGCTAATTACCAATCCAAACATGCTCTGATTGTGACCAAACTTTGCAAGCATGTGGGGGGGACCCACCCCGACATGCTTGCAAATTTTGGTCCCCATCGGAGCATGTTTGGGTACGATGGTATGGGGAAGGCCCGGATTTTCCATGGTCTCTTAAGCACCAAGAGACTTCAAGAACCCACACTAGGCACTAATTACCAATCCAAACATGCTCTGATTATGACCAAACTTTGCAATCATGTGGGGGGGAGCCACCCCCACATGTTTGCAAAGTTTGGTCCCCATCGGAGCATGTTTGGGTACGATGGTATGGGGAAGGCCCGGATTTTCCATGGCCTCTTAAGCACCAAGAGACTTCAAAAATCCGGACTGGGCGCTAATTACCCATCCAAACATACTCTCATTGTGACCAAACTTTGCAATCATGTGGGGGGGACCCACCCCCACATGCTTGCAAAGTTTGGTCCCCATCGCTGGGTACGATGGTATGGGGAAGGCCCGGATTGTCCATGGCCTCTTAAGCACCAAGAGACTTCAAAAACCCGCACTGGGTAGTAATTACCAATCCAAACATGCTCTGATTGTGACCAAACTTTTCAAGCATGTGGGGGGGACCCACCCCCACATGCTTGCAAAGTTTGGTCCCTATCGGAGCATGTTTGGGTACGATGGTATGGGGAAGGCCCGGACTTTCCATGGCCTCTTAAGCACCAAGAGACTTGAAAAATCCGGACTGAGCACTAATTACCAATCCAAACATGCTCTGATTGTGACCAAACTTTGGAAGCATGTGGGGGGGACCCACCCCGACATGCTTGCAAATTTTGGTCCCCATCGGAGCATGTTTGGGTACGATGGTATGGGGAAGGCCCGGATTTTCCATGGCCTCTTAAGCACCAAGAGACTTCAAGAACCCACACTAGGCACTAATTACCAATCCAAACATGCTCTGATTATGACCAAACTTTGCAATCATGTGGGGGGGACCCACCCCGACATGCTTGCAAAGTTTGGTCCCTATCGGAGCATGTTTGGGTACGATGGTATGGGGAAGGCCCGGATTTTCCATGGCCTCTTAAGCACCAAGAGACTTCAAAAACCCGCACTGGGCACTAATTACCAATCCAAACATGCTCTGATTGTGACCAAACTTTGCAATCATGTGGGGGAGACCCACCCCCACATGCTTGCAAAGTTTGGTCCCTATCGGAGCATGTTTGGGTACGATGGTATGGGGAAGGCCCGGATTTTCCATGGCCTCTAAAGCACCGAGAGACTTGAAAAATCCGGACTGGGCACTAATTACCAATCCAAACATGCTCCGATGGGGACCAAACTTTGCAAGCATGTGGGGGGGACCCACCCCCACATGCTTGCAAATTTTGGTCCCCATGGGTACGATGGTATGGGGAAGGCCCGGATTTTCCATGGCCTCTTAAGCACCAAGAGACTTCAAGAACCCACACTAGGCACTAATTACCAATCCAAACATGCTCTTATTATGACCAAACTTTGCAATCATGTGGGGGGGACCCACCCCCACATGCTTGCAAAGTTTGGTCCCCATCGGAGCATGTTTGGGTACGATGGTATGGGGAAGGCCCGGATTTTCCATGGCCTCTTAAGCACCAAGAGACTTCAAAAACCCACACTGGGCACTAATTACCAATCCAAACATGCTCTGATTGTGACCAAACTTTGCAATCATGTGAAGGAGACCCACCCCCACATGCTTGCAAAGTTTGGTCCCTATCGGAGCATGTTTGGGTACGATGATATGGGGAAGGCCCGGATTTTCCATGGCCTCTTAAGCACCAAGAGACTTCAAAAACCCGCACTGGGCGCTAATTACCAATCCAAACATGCTCTGATTGTGACCAAACTTTGCAAGCATGTGGGGGGGACCCACCCCCACATGCTTGCAAAGTTTGGTCCCCATCGGAGCATGTTTGGGTACGATGGTATGGGGAAGGCCCGGATTTTCCATGGCCTCTTAAGCACCAAGAGACTTCAAAAACCCGCATTGGGCACTAATTACCAATCCAAACATGCTCTGATTGTGACCAAACTTTGCAACCATGTGGGGGGGACCCACCCCCACATGCTTGCAAAGTTTGGTCCCTATCGGAGCATGTTTGGGTACGATGGTATGGGGAAGGCCCGGATTTTCCATGGCCTCTAAAGCACCGAGAGACTTGAAAAATCCGGACTGGGCACTAATTACCAATCCAAACATGCTCCGATGGGGACCAAACTTTGCAAGCATGTGGGGGGGACCCACCCCCACATGCTTGCAAATTTTGGTCCCCATGGGTACGATGGTATGGGGAAAGCCCGGATTTTCCATGGCCTCTTAAGCACCAAGAGACTTCAAGAACCCACACTAGGCACTAATTACCAATCCAAACATGCTCTTATTATGACCAAACTTTGCAATCATGTGGGGGGGACCCACCCCCACATGCTTGCAAAGTTTGGTCCCCATCGGAGCATGTTTGGGTACGATGGTATGGGGAAGGCCCGGATTTTCCATGGCCTCTTAAGCACCAAGAGACTTCAAAAACCCGCACTGGGCACTAATTACCAATCCAAACATGCTCTGATTGTGACCAAACTTTGCAATCATGTGGGGGAGACCCACCCCCACATGCTTGCAAAGTTTGGTCCCTATCGGAGCATGTTTGGGTACGATGATATGGGGAAGGCCCGGATTTTCCATGGCCTCTTAAGCACCAAGAGACTTCAAAAACCCGCACTGGGCGCTAATTACCAATCCAAACATGCTCTGATTGTGCCCAAACTTTGCAAGCATGTGGGGGGGACCCACCCCCACATGCTTGCAAAGTTTGGTCCCCATCGGAGCATGTTTGGGTACGATGGTATGGGGAAGGCCCGGATTTTCCATGGCCTCTTAAGCACCAAGAGACTTCAAAAACCCGCATTGGGCACTAATTACCAATCCAAACATGCTCTGATTGTGACCAAACTTTGCAATCATGTGGGGGGGACCCACCCCCACATGCTTGCAAAGTTTGGTCCCTATCGGAGCATGTTTGGGTACGATGGTATGGGGAAGGCCCGGATTTTCCATGGCCTCTTAAGCACCAAGAGACTTCAAAAACCCGCACTGGGCGCTAATTACCAATCCAAACATGCTCTGATTGTGACCAAACTTTGCAAGCATGTGGGGGGGACCCACCCCCACATGCTTGCAAAGTTTGGTCCCTATCGGAGCATGTTTGGGTATGATGGTATGGGGAAGGCCCGGATTTTCCATGGCCTCTTAAGCACTAAGAGACTTGAAAAATCCGGACTGGGCGCTAATTACCAATCCAAACATGCTCCGATGGGGACCAAACTTTGCAAGCATGTGGGGGGACCCACCCCCACATGCTTGCAAAGTTTGGTCCCTATCGGAGCATGTTTGGGTACGATGGTATGGGGAAGGCCCGGATTTTCCATGGCCTCTTAAGCACCAAGAGACTTCAAAAACCCGCACTGGGTAGTAATTACCAATCCAAACATGCTCTGATTGTGACCAAACTTTTCAAGCATGTGGGGGGGACCCACCCCCACATGCTTGCAAAGTTTGGTCCCTATCGGAGCATGTTTGGGTACGATGGTATGGGGAAGGCCCGGATTTTCCATGGCCTCTTAAGCACCAAGAGACTTGAAAAATCCGGACTGGGCGGCGCTAATTACCAATCCAAACATGCTCTGATTGTGACCAAACTTTGCAAGCATGTGGGGGGGACCCACCCCGACATGCTTGCAAATTTTGGTCCCCATCGGAGCATGTTTGGGTACGATGGTATGGGGAAGGCCCGGATTTTCCATGGCCTCTTAAGCACCAAGAGACTTCAAGAACCCACACTAGGCACTAATTACCAATCCAAACATGCTCTGATTATGACCAAACTTTGCAATCATGTGGGGGGGAGCCACCCCCACATGTTTGCAAAGTTTGGTCCCCATCGGAGCATGTTTGGGTACGATGGTATGGGGAAGGCCCGGATTTTCCATGGCCTCTTAAGCACCAAGAGACTTCAAAAATCCGGACTGGGCGCTAATTACCCATCCAAACATACTCTCATTGTGACCAAACTTTGCAATCATGTGGGGGGGACCCACCCCCACATGCTTGCAAAGTTTGGTCCCCATCGGTGGGTACGATGGTATGGGGAAGGCCCGGATTGTCCATGGCCTCTTAAGCACCAAGAGACTTCAAAAACCCGCACTGGGTAGTAATTACCAATCCAAACATGCTCTGATTGTGACCAAACTTTTCAAGCATGTGGGGGGGACCCACCCCCACATGCTTGCAAAGTTTGGTCCCTATCGGAGCATGTTTGGGTACGATGGTTGTTGGAATTAGGGTTGCAGGAATGCACACACAACTTCAAGAAGATGAGGAAGCTTGAGCACAACACAGTAGTGTATTATGAGTGCCAAAAATGAAAGATAACAAGCCCTAGAAGATAATGGGCGTATATACAATGCACGGGGGAAAAAACCTCCTAGTGAGGGAAAAAGTGCCCCGGCGGTCCTAAGTGTGTTCACACACATCACTACTATAATATGGTAACAAATCCCCCCTGGAGTGATGCGGTGAACAAGAGCTAGCACTCATGTATAGGGAAGTGTCTAGCTATGTGGACGAATCCACAAAAGGGAGTAAGCCCAAAGCTTTGCGAAAAGCTTCGAACTTCTCACGAGGCAGAGCCTTTGTGAAAAGGTCTGCAAGGTTATCCTGTGTTGGCACATAAGCCAAACTGATCTCTCCTGCAGAGAGTCTCTCCCTGACATAATGGTAGTGCACCTCAATGTGCTTCGTACGAGCATGGAACACTGGGTTCCGCGCAACTGCCAATGCGCTCTGACTGTCAGTGAAGATGGTGGTGGCAGATGGCTGCCCAACACCGAAATCAGCCATAAGGCGTCTGAGCCACACACACTCAACCGTAGCTGTGAAAGCTGCCCTGTACTCAGCTTCACAACTAGAAGTGGCCACAGTAGGCTGCTTCTTGCTCAACCATGATATGCATGAGCTTCCAAGCATGAAGCAAAAACCACTCGTGGACACGCGTGTGTCATAACAACCAGCCCAGTCAGAATCTGAAAAAGCATGTAAATCTGGCGGCAATGATCCCCCCTTGGGATAAAACAACCCAAGATGCCGAGTACCACTCAAATAGCGAAAGATACGCTTCACTGCCTGCCAATGCTTAATGCCTGGGCTATGCATAAATCTGCTCACCTGTGAGACTGCAAACTGAATGTCTGGCCTCGTAATGCATACATAAATGAGGCAACCAACAGCTGTCTGATAGAGTGTGACATCAAAGTGATCTTCAGCATCATGAAGACTCAACTTCAAACCTGTCTCCATTGGAGTAGCAATAGGCTTGCAGTCTTCAAGGCCAAATCTCCGCAACAATGTTTCAATATACTTTGTCTGACACAAAGCAATACCTCCATCACACTGCTTAAATTGTATCCCCAAATAATGATGCAAATGCCCCAAATCTGACATCTCAAAAGAGGCATTCAAATCAGCCTTAAAATCAGCAATATGACTCTCATTTGGTCCTGTGAGCAGCATGTCATCGACATAGAGAGCAATGATTAGATGTACACCATCCACACGTTTAGCATACAAAGTGCTTTCTGTTGGACTATTCTGAAACCCATGTGCAGTCAAATATGCATGTATTTTTTCATACCAAGCTCGTGGAGCTTGCTTTAAACCATATAAAGCCTTTTTTAACCTGCACACTTTGTTTTCCTGCCCTCTTTGAACAAAACCACGAGGCTGCGATACATACACCTCCTCATGCAAATCTCCATTTAAGAACGCAGTCTTTATGTCCAGCTGATGTACATTCCAACCATTATGAGCTGCTAATGCACAGATGCTACGAACAGTGGTCATACGACATGTGGGAGCAAAAGTCTCATCAAAATCAATGCCCTTCTCTTGAGCATAACCTTTTGCAACAAGCCTAGCCTTATGGCGATCCACTGTGCCATCAGGCTTACGCTTCAATTTGTATACCCACTTAGTGCCAATGGCCTTCTTGCCAGGGGGCAAGTCACATAAAGACCATGTACCATTCTTCATAATAGCATCGTATTCTGCTTGCATAGCAGCCATCCAATTTTCTGAACTTTGTGCCTCATCAAATGAAACAGGCTCACTTTCATCGCACATACTAGAAACAGCCAATGCATAACAATCTGACGCATAAGAGGCACCATGAGAGCCAGAAAGAGTGCGACTAGACAAAGGGGCATCCAACTTGCTGTCACGCAAAGTCTGCACCAGCCATCTAGGCATATTCCTAGAGCCCTCAATCTCTTGTCTCTCATCCTCAAGTGCATCATGCACATCTGCATCAGATATAGGCTGATCTGTGCCATCATTTAAAACCTGCATAGGCTGAAAAACTGCCTCATGAGGTATTGCACTTGACTGTGCACCACTGAAAAGAGGCAACAATGTATCATAGACATCACGTGAGCTGATATCTGTCTCCTTAGTACATGAAACCAAGGGCTGAACTGCATCTTCCACAAATACAACATCACGGCTAACCAAAATGCGCTTTGTCTGTGGATGATACAAACGATAGCCTTTGCTCTCAGCACTATATCCAACAAAAATACATTTGACAGCTTTGTCATCCAATTTTCTGCGATGTTGCACAGGCACTAATGCATATGCCAGGCAACCAAAAACACGTAAATGGCCAACAGATGGCTTGCGGCCATGCCAAGCCTCATATGGAGTGACAACCTGTAATGCTTTGGTGGGACACCTGTTTAGTACATAAGTGGCACACATGACAGCCTCAAGCCAAAAACCATGTGGTAGACTTTGACTCTTAACCATACATCTTGCCATTTCCATGAGAGACCTGTTTTTTCTCTCAGCCACACCATTTTGCTGTGGTGTATACGGCACTGTACATTGGTGTTTTATCCCACGCTCAGCCAGAAATGCATTAAATTCTGAAGACATATACTCCCCCCCTCGATCTGAACGGAGGGTGCCCATCTTACTTTCTGACACATTTTCAGCCATAACCAAAAACTGTTTGAAGCACAAAAACACTTCGGACTTTGCCTTCAAAGGATATACCCATGCATGCCTGGTAAAATCATCAATGAAAGTCACGAAGTAAAGGTAGTTTCCAAATGATGGAGTTTGCATGGGACCACAAACATCACTGTGAACAAGCTGCAATCTGCGTTCAGCTCTCACTGATCCATCTTTGGGAAAGGAAGCACGCTGCATTTTACCCAATATGCAGCCCTCACAAACATGCTTGACAGGTGCCTCAAGCTTAGGCAAAGAAGACACCATTTCAGATTTCTGCAGGCGCAGTAAACTTGCAAAATTCAGATGACCAAAACGTGCATGCCACAGTTTTGCATTTGAAATAGCCTGCGTATCCATAATAGCACATGCTGAATCCTCTACACATTTGCCATCCATATTGAGCTTATACAGCCCTCGACATAGTGAACCAGATGCTACAATGATGTCACCACAAGAGAGATCATGAACAGTACATCTGTCATCCACAAATTTTACAACCAAACCTGTTTTGGCAAATGCGGAGACTGACAGCAGATTCTTTTTGATCCCTGGCACATACAATGCATCAAAAAGTGTAAAGGTGTTGCCATTTGCAACATTCAGCACAATCTGTCCAACTCCTTTAACGGGATAAGAGGAGTTATTGGCACAAGTGACAGTATTCCCTGTGGGAGCAGACTCAAGGAAAGTGAATAAACTGCGCTGCGAGGTGATATGCTTAGTGGCACCACTGTCAAAGTACCATACATCTGAATCTACTGTAGACATACATGTGTCATGCAAAGATGGGTCATAACTGCACTGCGCATTGAATGCCCATTCTGTATCTAGCACAACATTAGCAGATTCATTGTTAGAAGGAGAGGCATCTGCAACAGCCATACCAGCCTCTTTCTTCTTAGCCTCTTTCGCAGCCAGCTTAGGACACGCTTTGATGACATGATCATTTCCCTTACAGTACTTGCAAAATGTCTTCTGTTTGTCACCCTTCTTCTCATCTTTGTCTTCCTTCTTTGGTTGCGCAGCATTTGCAGATTTCTGCTTACTAGAAGAAAAGCCAGCTTTACCTTTCCCGCTTCTCTGACTAGCACCGAAAGCTTGATCTGCGACACGCATATTATTCCTGTTTTGCCTTGACTGGTCTTCTTGCAGCAAAACAGAAACTAACTCCTCAAATGATAAGGCATTGGGATTGCCTTTCATCATCAAGCGAAGAGTGGAAGCAAAACCCTGATAAGAATCTGGTAGACCATTCAAAACAGTCTGCACAAGTGAACTGTCTGACAGGATTTCATCTGCAGAAATGAGCTGCTCTTTGAAATCCTTGATCTTTGTCAAAAAGCTATCCATAGAATCACCTTCGTTCATATGCTCATTCTCCAACTGTTTTCGGAGGTAAGCAACACGAGCCTCATTTCTTGCCTGATACAATGTGGCAAGTACATCCCAAGCATCCTTAGAAGTCCTGCAGGAGCGAATATGTGGGATAATGGTACGTTTGACAGACAGCGCAATCAAGGCATGAGCCTGCGCATCTCTACCATCCCAACGAATCTGCTCTGCTGAAAGTGGTGGTTCTCGAACAGCTGCTACAGCACTTGTGCCTGCACCATCATCTACAGTACCTGTTTCTGATGTGTTTGCAGCATTTCCAGCCACAATAGGACGTGCATCAATACCCTGCACAATATTCCATAACCCCTTTGCTACCAATACATGTCGCATCATATATGCCCACAATGGATAGTTGGTGCCATCCAACTTATCCTCAGCAGCCTAGTGTGGGTTCTTGAAGTCTCTTGGTGCTTAAGAGGCCATGGAAAATCCGGGCCTTCCCCATACCATCGTACCTAAACATGCTCCGATGGGGACCAAAATTTGCAAGCATGTCGGGGTGGGTCCCCCCCACATGCTTGCAAAGTTTGGTCACAATCAGAGCATGTTTGGATTGGTAATTAGCGCCGCCCAGTCCGGATTTTTCAAGTCTCTTGGTGCTTAAGAGGCCATGGAAAATCCGGGCCTTCCCCATACCATCGTACCCAAACATGCTCCGATAGGGACCAAACTTTGCAAGCATGTGGGGGTGGGTCCCCCCCACATGCTTGAAAAGTTTGGTCACAATCAGAGCATGTTTGGATTGGTAATTACTACCCAGTGCGGGTTTTTGAAGTCTCTTGGTGCTTAAGAGGCCATGGAAAATCCGGGCCTTCCCCATACCAGAATTTTGATCTGAGGTCATTTCGCCCTCCGTTTTTGCATTCCAAGTACTGCGCAGGCAAAATCGTCCTACTGTGCAGATTTTCTGTCAAGATTAAAATCTGCAGGACAGGTGCCCATTCGTCTGTTTTGGGCTGTGCTACATAGCACAGGTCGATTTTATACAGGTTTACCTCTTACAGACAGCATTTACATCTAGTAGTACAGTCATTGGCCATGGCTGACAACAATGCTCTGATTGTGACCAAACTTTGCAACCATGTGGGGGGGACCCACCCCCACATGCTTGCAAAGTTTGGTCCCCATCGGAGCATGTTTGGGTACGATGGTATGGGGAAGGCCCGGATTTTCCATGGCCTCTTAAGCACCAAGAGACTTCAAAAACCCGCATTGGGCACTAATTACCAATCCAAACATGCTCTGATTGTGACCCAACTTTGCAATCATGTGGGGGGGACCCACCCCCACATGCTTGCAAAGTTTGGTCCCTATCGGAGCATGTTTGGGTACGATGGTATGGGGAAGGCCCGGATTTTCCATGGCCTCTTAAGCACCAAGAGACTTCAAAAACCCGCACTGGGCGCTAATTACCAATCCAAACATGCTCTGATTGTGACCAAACTTTGCAAGCATGTGGGGGGGACCCACCCCCACATGCTTGCAAAGTTTGGTCCCTATCGGAGCATGTTTGGGTATGATGGTATGGGGAAGGCCCGGATTTTCCATGGCCTCTTAAGCACCAAGAGACTTGAAAAATCCGGACTGGGCACTAATTACCAATCCAAACATGCTCCGATGGGGACCAAACTTTGCAAGCATGTGGGGGGACCCACCCCCACATGCTTGCAAAGTTTGGTCCCTATCGGAGCATGTTTGGGTACGATGGTATGGGGAAGGCCCGGATTTTCCATGGCCTCTTAAGCACCAAGATACTTCAAAAATCCGGACTCGGCGCTAATCCAAACATGCTCTGATTGTGACCAAACTTTGCAAGCATGTGGGGGTGGGTCCCCCCCCATGCTTGCAAAGTTTGGTCCCCATCGGAGCATGTTTGGGTACGATGGTATGGGGAAGGCCCGGATTTTCCATGGCCTCTTAAGCACCAAGAGACTTGAAAAATCCGGACTGGGCGGCGCTAATTACCAATCCAAACATGCTCTGATTGTGACCAAACTTTGCAAGCATGTGGGGGGGACCCACCCCCACATGCTTGCAAAGTTTGGTCCCTATCGGAGCATGTTTGGGTACGATGGTATGGGAAAGGCCCGGATTGTCCATGGCCTCTTAAGCACCAAGAGACTTCAAGAACCCGCACTGGGTAGTAATTACCAATCCAAACATGCTCTGATTGTGACCAAACTTTTCAAGCATGTGGGGGGGACCCACCCCCACATGCTTGCAAATTTTGGTCCCTATCGGAGCATGTTTGGGTACGATGGTATGGGGAAGGCCCGGATTTTCCATGGCCTCTTAAGCACCAAGAGACTTCAAGAACCCACACTAGGCACTAATTACCAATCCAAACATGCTCTGATTATGACCAAACTTTGCAATCATGTGGGGGGGACCCACCCCCACATGCTTGCAAAGTTTGGTCCCCATCGGAGCATGTTTGGGTACGATGGTATGGGGAAGGCCCGGATTTTCCATGGCCTCTTAAGCACCAAGAGACTTCAAAAACCCGCACTGGGCACTAATTACCAATCCAAACATGCTCTGATTGTGACCAAACTTTGCAATCATGTCGGGGAGACCCACCCCCACATGCTTGCAAAGTTTGGTCCCTATCGGAGCATGTTTGGGTACGATGATATGGGGAAGGCCCGGATTTTCCATGGCCTCTTAAGCACCAAGAGACTTCAAAAACCCGCACTGGGCGCTAATTACCAATCCAAACATGCTCTGATTGTGACCAAACTTTGCAAGCATGTGGGGGGGACCCACCCCCACATGCTTGCAAAGTTTGGTCCCCATCGGAGCATGTTTGGGTACGATGGTATGGGGAAGGCCCGGATTTTCCATGGCCTCTTAAGCACCAAGAGACTTCAAAAACCCGCATTGGGCACTAATTACCAATCCAAACATGCTCTGATTGTGACCAAACTTTGCAATCATGTGGGGGGGACCCACCCCCACATGCTTGCAAAGTTTGGTCCCCATCGGAGCATGTTTGGGTACGATGGTATGGGGAAGGCCCGGATTTTCCATGGCCTCTTAAGCACCAAGAGACTTCAAAAACCCGCACTGGGCGCTAATTACCAATCCAAACATGCTCTGATTGTGACCAAACTTTGCAAGCATGTGGGGGGGACCCACCCCCACATGCTTGCAAAGTTTGGTCCCTATCGGAGCATGTTTGGGTATGATGGTATGGGGAAGGCCCGGATTTTCCATGGCCTCTTAAGCACCAAGAGACTTGAAAAATCCGGACTGGGCACTAATTACCAATCCAAACATGCTCCGATGGGGACCAAACTTTGCAAGCATGTGGGGGGACCCACCCCCACATGCTTGCAAAGTTTGGTCCCTATCGGAGCATGTTTGGGTACGATGGTATGGGGAAGGCCCGGATTTTCCATGGCCTCTTAAGCACCAAGATACTTCAAAAATCCGGACTGGGCGCTAATCCAAACATGCTCTGATTGTGACCAAACTTTGCAAGCATGTGGGGGTGGGTCCCCCCCCATGCTTGCAAAGTTTGGTCCCCATCGGAGCATGTTTGGGTACGATGGTATGGGGAAGGCCCGGATTTTCCATGGCCTCTTAAGCACCAAGAGACTTGAAAAATCCGGACTGGGCGGCGCTAATTACCAATCCAAACATGCTCTGATTGTGACCAAACTTTGCAAGCATGTGGGGGGGACCCACCCCCACATGCTTGCAAAGTTTGGTCCCTATCGGAGCATGTTTGGGTACGATGGTATGGGGAAGGCCCGGATTGTCCATGGCCTCTTAAGCACCAAGAGACTTCAAAAACCCGCACTGGGTAGTAATTACCAATCCAAACATGCTCTGATTGTGACCAAACTTTTCAAGCATGTGGGGGGGACCCACCCCCACATGCTTGCAAAGTTTGGTCCCTATCGGAGCATGTTTGGGTACGATGGTATGGGGAAGGCCCGGATTTTCCATGGCCTCTTAAGCACCAAGAGACTTCAAGAACCCACACTAGGCACTAATTACCAATCCAAACATACTCTGATTATGACCAAACTTTGCAATCATGTGGGGGGGACCCACCCCCACATGCTTGCAAAGTTTGGTCCCCATCGGAGCATGTTTGGGTACGATGGTATGGGGAAGGCCCGGATTTTCCATGGCCTCTTAAGCACCAAGAGACTTCAAAAACCCGCACTGGGCACTAATTACCAATCCAAACATGCTCTGATTGTGACCAAACTTTGCAATCATGTCGGGGAGACCCACCCCCACATGCTTGCAAAGTTTGGTCCCTATCGGAGCATGTTTGGGTACGATGATATGGGGAAGGCCCGGATTTTCCATGGCCTCTTAAGCACCAAGAGACTTCAAAAACCCGCACTGGGCGCTAATTACCAATCCAAACATGCTCTGATTGTGACCAAACTTTGCAAGCATGTGGGGGGGACCCACCCCCACATGCTTGCAAAGTTTGGTCCCCATCGGAGCATGTTTGGGTACGATGGTATGGGGAAGGCCCGGATTTTCCATGGCCTCTTAAGCACCAAGAGACTTCAAAAACCCGCATTGGGCACTAATTACCAATCCAAACATGCTCTGATTGTGACCAAACTTTGCAATCATGTGGGGGGGACCCACCCCCACATGCTTGCAAAGTTTGGTCCCTATCGGAGCATGTTTGGGTACGATGGTATGGGGAAGGCCCGGATTTTCCATGGCCTCTTAAGCACCAAGAGACTTCAAAAACCCGCACTGGGCGCTAATTACCAATCCAAACATGCTCTGATTGTGACCAAATTTTGCAAGCATGTGGGGGGGACCCACCCCCACATGCTTGCAAAGTTTGGTCCCTATCGGAGCATGTTTGGGTATGATGGTATGGGGAAGGCCCGGATTTTCCATGGCCTCTTAAGCACCAAGAGACTTGAAAAATCCGGACTGGGCACTAATTACCAATCCAAACATGCTCCGATGGGGACCAAACTTTGCAAGCATGTGGGGGGACCCACCCCCACATGCTTGCAAAGTTTGGTCCCTATCGGAGCATGTTTGGGTACGATGGTATGGGGAAGGCCCGGATTTTCCATGGCCTCTTAAGCACCAAGATACTTCAAAAATCCGGACTGGGCGCTAATCCAAACATGCTCTGATTGTGACCAAACTTTGCAAGCATGTGGGGGTGGGTCCCCCCCCATGCTTGCAAAGTTTGGTCCCCATCGGAGCATGTTTGGGTACGATGGTATGGGGAAGGCCCGGATTTTCCATGGCCTCTTAAGCACCAAGAGACTTGAAAAATCCGGACTGGGCGGCGCTAATTACCAATCCAAACATGCTCTGATTGTGACCAAACTTTGCAAGCATGTGGGGGGGACCCACCCCGACATGCTTGCAAATTTTGGTCCCCATCGGAGCATGTTTGGGTACGATGGTATGGGGAAGGCCCGGATTTTCCATGGCCTCTTAAGCACCAAGAGACTTCAAGAACCCACACTAGGCACTAATTACCAATCCAAACATGCTCTGATTATGACCAAACTTTTCAATCATGTGGGGGGGAGCCACCCCCACATGTTTGCAAAGTTTGGTCCCCATCGGAGCATGTTTGGGTACGATGGTATGGGGAAGGCCCGGATTTTCCATGGCCTCTTAAGCACCAAGAGACTTCAAAAATCCGGACTGGGCGCTAATTACCAATCCAAACATACTCTCATTGTGACCAAACTTTGCAATCATGTGGGGGGGACCCACCCCCACATGCTTGCAAAGTTTGGTCCCCATCGGAGCATGTTTGGGTACGATGGTATGGGGAAGGCCCGGATTGTCCATGGCCTCTTAAGCACCAAGAGACTTCAAAAACCCGCACTGGGTAGTAATTACCAATCCAAACATGCTCTGATTGTGACCAAACTTTTCAAGCATGTGGGGGGGACCCACCCCCACATGCTTGCAAAGTTTGGTCCCTATCGGAGCATGTTTGGGTACGATGGTATGGGGAAGGCCCGGATTTTCCATGGCCTCTTAAGCACCAAGAGACTTGAAAAATCCGGACTGAGCACTAATTACCAATCCAAACATGCTCTGATTGTGACCAAACTTTGGAAGCATGTGGGGGGGACCCACCCCGACATGCTTGCAAATTTTGGTCCCCATCGGAGCATGTTTGGGTACGATGGTATGGGGAAGGCCCGGATTTTCCATGGCCTCTTAAGCACCAAGAGACTTCAAGAACCCACACTAGGCACTAATTACCAATCCAAACATGCTCTGATTATGACCAAACTTTGCAATCATGTGGGGGGGACCCACCCCGACATGCTTGCAAAGTTTGGTCCCTATCGGAGCATGTTTGGGTACGATGGTATGGGGAAGGCCCGGATTTTCCATGGCCTCTTAAGCACCAAGAGACTTCAAAAACCCGCACTGGGCACTAATTACCAATCCAAACATGCTCTGATTGTGACCAAACTTTGCAATCATGTGGGGGAGACCCACCCCCACATGCTTGCAAAGTTTGGTCCCTATCGGAGCATGTTTGGGTACGATGATATGGGGAAGGCCCGGATTTTCCATGGCCTCTTAAGCACCAAGAGACTTCAAAAACCCGCACTGGGCGCTAATTACCAATCCAAACATGCTCTGATTGTGACCAAACTTTGCAACCATGTGGGGGGGACCCACCCCCACATGCTTGCAAAGTTTGGTCCCTATCGGAGCATGTTTGGGTACGATGGTATGTGGAAGGCCCGGATTTTCCATGGCCTCTAAAGCACCGAGAGACTTGAAAAATCCGGACTGGGCACTAATTACCAATCCAAACATGCTCCGATGGGGACCAAACTTTGCAAGCATGTGGGGGGGACCCACCCCCACATGCTTGCAAATTTTGGTCCCCATGGGTACGATGGTATGGGGAAGGCCCGGATTTTCCATGGCCTCTTAAGCACCAAGAGACTTCAAGAACCCACACTAGGCACTAATTACCAATCCAAACATGCTCTGATTATGACCAAACTTTGCAATCATGTGGGGGGGACACACCCCCACATGCTTGCAAAGTTTGGTCCCCATCGGAGCATGTTTGGGTACGATGGTATGGGGAAGGCCCGGATTTTCCATGGCCTCTTAAGCACCAAGAGACTTCAAAAACCCGCACTGGGCACTAATTACCAATCCAAACATGCTCTGATTGTGACCAAACTTTGCAATCATGTGGGGGAGACCCACCCCCACATGCTTGCAAAGTTTGGTCCCTATCGGAGCATGTTTGGGTACGATGATATGGGGAAGGCCCGGATTTTCCATGGCCTCTTAAGCACCAAGAGACTTCAAAAACCCGCACTGGGCGCTAATTACCAATCCAAACATGCTCTGATTGTGACCAAACTTTGCAACCATGTGGGGGGGACCCACCCCCACATGCTTGCAAAGTTTGGTCCCCATCGGAGCATGTTTGGGTACGATGGTATGGGGAAGGCCCGGATTTTCCATGGCCTCTTAAGCACCAAGAGACTTCAAAAACCCACATTGGGCACTAATTACCAATCCAAACATGCTCTGATTGTGACCCAACTTTGCAATCATGTGGGGGGGACCCACCCCCACATGCTTGCAAAGTTTGGTCCCTATCGGAGCATGTTTGGGTACGATGGTATGGGGAAGGCCCGGATTTTCCATGGCCTCTTAAGCACCAAGAGACTTCAAAAACCCGCACTGGGCGCTAATTACCAATCCAAACATGCTCTGATTGTGACCAAACTTTGCAAGCATGTGGGGGGGACCCACCCCCACATGCTTGCAAAGTTTGGTCCCTATCGGAGCATGTTTGGGTATGATGGTATGGGGAAGGCCCGGATTTTCCATGGCCTCTTAAGCACCAAGAGACTTGAAAAATCCGGACTGGGCACTAATTACCAATCCAAACATGCTCCGATGGGGACCAAACTTTGCAAGCATGTGGGGGGACCCACCCCCACATGCTTGCAAAGTTTGGTCCCTATCGGAGCATGTTTGGGTACGATGGTATGGGGAAGGCCCGGATTTTCCATGGCCTCTTAAGCACCAAGATACTTCAAAAATCCGGACTGGGCGCTAATCCAAACATGCTCTGATTGTGACCAAACTTTGCAAGCATGTGGGGGTGGGTCCCCCCCCATGCTTGCAAAGTTTGGTCCCCATCGGAGCATGTTTCGGTACGATGGTATGGGGAAGGCCCGGATTTTCCATGGCCTCTTAAGCACCAAGAGACTTGAAAAATCCGGACTGGGCGGCGCTAATTACCAATCCAAACATGCTCTGATTGTGACCAAACTTTGCAAGCATGTGGGGGGGACCCACCCCGACATGCTTGCAAATTTTGGTCCCCATCGGAGCATGTTTGGGTACGATGGTATGGGGAAGGCCCGGATTTTCCATGGCCTCTTAAGCACCAAGAGACTTCAAGAACCCACACTAGGCACTAATTACCAATCCAAACATGCTCTGATTATGACCAAACTTTGCAATCATGTGGGGGGGAGCCACCCCCACATGTTTGCAAAGTTTGGTCCCCATCGGAGCATGTTTGGGTACGATGGTATGGGGAAGGCCCGGATTTTCCATGGCCTCTTAAGCACCAAGAGACTTCAAAAATCCGGACTGGGCGCTAATTACCCATCCAAACATACTCTCATTGTGACCAAACTTTGCAATCATGTGGGGGGGACCCACCCCCACATGCTTGCAAAGTTTGGTCCCCATCGGAGCATGTTTGGGTGCGATGGTATGGGGAAGGCCCGGATTTTCCATGGCCTCTTAAGCACCAAGAGACTTCAAAAATCCGGACTGGGCGCTAATTACCAATCCAAACATACTCTCATTGTGACCAAACTTTGCAATCATGTGGGGGGGACCCACCCCCACATGCTTGCAAAGTTTGGTCCCTATCGGAGCATGTTTGGGTACGATGGTATGGGGAAGGCCCGGATTGTCCATGGCCTCTTAAGCACCAAGAGACTTCAAAAACCCGCACTGGGTAGTAATTACCAATCCAAACATGCTCTGATTGTGACCAAACTTTTCAAGCATGTGGGGGGGACCCACCCCCACATGCTTGCAAAGTTTGGTCCCTATCGGAGCATGTTTGGGTACGATGGTATGGGGAAGGCCCGGATTTTCCATGGCCTCTTAAGCACCAAGAGACTTCAAGAACCCACACTAGGCACTAATTACCAATCCAAACATGCTCTGATTATGACCAAACTTTGCAATCATGTGGGGGGGACCCACCCCCACATGCTTGCAAAGTTTGGTCCCCATCGGAGCATGTTTGGGTACGATGGTATGGGGAAGGCCCGGATTTTCCATGGCCTCTTAAGCACCAAGAGACTTCAAAAACCCGCACTGGGCACTAATTACCAATCCAAACATGCTCTGATTGTGACCAAACTTTGCAATCATGTCGGGGAGACCCACCCCCACATGCTTGCAAAGTTTGGTCCCTATCGGAGCATGTTTGGGTACGATGATATGGGGAAGGCCCGGATTTTCCATGGCCTCTTAAGCACCAAGAGACTTCAAAAACCCGCACTGGGCGCTAATTACCAATCCAAACATGCTCTGATTGTGACTAAACTTTGCAAGCATGTGGGGGGGACCCACCCCCACATGCTTGCAAAGTTTGGTCCCCATCGGAGCATGTTTGGGTACGATGGTATGGGGAAGGCCCGGATTTTCCATGGCCTCTTAAGCACCAAGAGACTTCAAAAACCCGCATTGGGCACTAATTACCAATCCAAACATGCTCTGATTGTGACCAAACTTTGCAATCATGTGGGGGGGACCCACCCCCACATGCTTGCAAAGTTTGGTCCCTATCGGAGCATGTTTGGGTACGATGGTATGGGGAAGGCCCGGATTTTCCATGGCCTCTTAAGCACCAAGAGACTTCAAAAACCCGCACTGGGCGCTAATTACCAATCCAAACATGCTCTGATTGTGACCAAACTTTGCAAGCATGTGGGGGGGACCCACCCCCACATGCTTGCAAAGTTTGGTCCCTATCGGAGCATGTTTGGGTATGATGGTATGGGGAAGGCCCGGATTTTCCATGGCCTCTTAAGCACCAAGAGACTTGAAAAATCCGGACTGGGCACTAATTACCAATCCAAACATGCTCCGATGGGGACCAAACTTTGCAAGCATGTGGGGGGACCCACCCCGACATGCTTGCAAATTTTGGTCCCCATCGGAGCATGTTTGGGTACGATGGTATGGGGAAGGCCCGGATTTTCCATGGCCTCTTAAGCACCAAGAGACTTCAAGAACCCACACTAGGCACTAATTACCAATCCAAACATGCTCTGATTATGACCAAACTTTGCAATCATGTGGGGGGTGGCTTCCCCCCACATGATTGCAAAGTTTGGTCATAATCAGAGCATGTTTGGATTGGTAATTAGTGCCTAGTGTGGGTTCTTGAAGTCTCTTGGTGCTTAAGAGGCCATGGAAAATCCGGGCCTTCCCCATACCATCGTACCACCCCCACATGTTTGCAAAGTTTGGTCCCCATCGGAGCATGTTTGGGTACGATGGTATGGGGAAGGCCCGGATTTTCCATGGCCTCTTAAGCACCAAGAGACTTCAAAAATCCGGACTGGGCGGTAATTACCAATCCAAACATACTCTCATTGTGACCAAACTTTGCAATCATGTGGGGGGGACCCACCCCCACATGCTTGCAAAGTTTGGTCCCCATCGGAGCATGTTTGGGTACGATGGTATGGGGAAGGCCCGGATTGTCCATGGCCTCTTAAGCACCAAGAGACTTCAAAAACCCGCACTGGGTAGTAATTACCAATCCAAACATGCTCTGATTGTGACCAAACTTTTCAAGCATGTGGGGGGGACCCACCCCCACATGCTTGCAAAGTTTGGTCCCTATCGGAGCATGTTTGGGTACGATGGTATGGGGAAGGCCCGGATTTTCCATGGCCTCTTAAGCACCAAGAGACTTGAAAAATCCGGACTGAGCACTAATTACCAATCCAAACATGCTCTGATTGTGACCAAACTTTGGAAGCATGTGGGGGGGACCCACCCCGACATGCTTGCAAATTTTGGTCCCCATCGGAGCATGTTTGGGTACGATGGTATGGGGAAGGCCCGGATTTTCCATGGCCTCTTAAGCACCAAGAGACTTCAAGAACCCACACTAGGCACTAATTACCAATCCAAACATGCTCTGATTATGACCAAACTTTGCAATCATGTGGGGGGGACCCACCACGACATGCTTGCAAAGTTTGGTCCCTATCGGAGCATGTTTGGGTACGATGGTATGGGGAAGGCCCGGATTTTCCATGGCCTCTTAAGCACCAAGAGACTTCAAAAACCCGCACTGGGCACTAATTACCAATCCAAACATGCTCTGATTGTGACCAAACTTTGCAATCATGTGGGGGAGACCCACCCCCACATGCTTGCAAAGTTTGGTCCCTATCGGAGCATGTTTGGGTACGATGATATGGGGAAGGCCCGGATTTTCCATGGCCTCTTAAGCACCAAGAGACTTTAAAAACCCGCACTGGGCGCTAATTACCAATCCAAACATGCTCTGATTGTGACCAAACTTTGCAACCATGTGGGGGGGACCCACCCCCACATGCTTGCAAAGTTTGGTCCCTATCGGAGCATGTTTGGGTACGATGGTATGGGGAAGGCCCGGATTTTCCATGGCCTCTAAAGCACCGAGAGACTTGAAAAATCCGGACTGGGCACTAATTACCAATCCAAACATGCTCCGATGGGGACCAAACTTTGCAAGCATGTGGGGGGGACCCACCCCCACATGCTTGCAAATTTTGGTCCCCATGGGTACGATGGTATGGGGAAGGCCCGGATTTTCCATGGCCTCTTAAGCACCAAGAGACTTCAAGAACCCACACTAGGCACTAATTACCAATCCAAACATGCTCTGATTATGACCAAACTTTGCAATCATGTGGGGGGGACCCACCCCCACATGCTTGCAAAGTTTGGTCCCCATCGGAGCATGTTTGGGTACGATGGTATAAGGAAGGCCCGGATTTTCCATGGCCTCTTAAGCACCAAGAGACTTCAAAAACCCGCACTGGGCACTAATTACCAATCCAAACATGCTCTGATTGTGACCAAACTTTGCAAGCATGTGGGGGTGGGTCCCCCCCCATGCTTGCAAAGTTTGGTCCCCATCGGAGCATGTTTGGGTACGATGGTATGGGGAAGGCCCGGATTTTCCATGGCCTCTTAAGCACCAAGAGACTTGAAAAATCCGGACTGGGCGGCGCTAATTACCAATCCAAACATGCTCTGATTGTGACCAAACTTTGCAAGCATGTGGGGGGGACCCACCCCGACATGCTTGCAAATTTTGGTCCCCATCGGAGCATGTTTGGGTACGATGGTATGGGGAAGGCCCGGATTTTCCATGGCCTCTTAAGCACCAAGAGACTTCAAGAACCCACACTAGGCACTAATTACCAATCCAAACATGCTCTGATTATGACCAAACTTTGCAATCATGTGGGGGGGAGCCACCCCCACATGTTTGCAAAGTTTGGTCCCCATCGGAGCATGTTTGGGTACGATGGTATGGGGAAGGCCCGGATTTTCCATGGCCTCTTAAGCACCAAGAGACTTCAAAAATCCGGACTGGGCGCTAATTACCCATCCAAACATACTCTCATTGTGACCAAACTTTGGAATCATGTGGGGGGGACCCACCCCCACATGCTTGCAAAGTTTGGTCCCCATCGGAGCATGTTTGGGTACGATGGTATGGGGAAGGCCCGGATTTTCCATGGCCTCTTAAGCACCAAGAGACTTCAAAAATCCGGACTGGGCGCTAATTACCAATCCAAACATACTCTCATTGTGACCAAACTTTGCAATCATGTGGGGGGGACCCACCCCCACATGCTTGCAAAGTTTGGTCCCTATCGGAGCATGTTTGGGTACGATGGTATGGGGAAGGCCCGGATTGTCCATGGCCTCTTAAGCACCAAGAGACTTCAAAAACCCGCACTGGGTAGTAATTACCAATCCAAACATGCTCTGATTGTGACCAAACTTTTCAAGCATGTGGGGGGGACCCACCCCCACATGCTTGCAAAGTTTGGTCCCTATCGGAGCATGTTTGGGTACGATGGTATGGGGAAGGCCCGGATTTTCCATGGCCTCTTAAGCACCAAGAGACTTCAAGACCCCACACTAGGCACTAATTACCAATCCAAACATGCTCTGATTATGACCAAACTTTGCAATCATGTGGGGGGGACCCACCCCCGCATGCTTGCAAAGTTTGGTCCCCATCGGAGCATGTTTGGGTACGATGGTATGGGGAAGGCCCGGATTTTCCATGGCCTCTTAAGCACCAAGAGACTTCAAAAACCCGCACTGGGCACTAATTACCAATCCAAACATGCTCTGATTGTGACCAAACTTTGCAATCATGTCGGGGAGACCCACCCCCACATGCTTGCAAAGTTTGGTCCCTATCGGAGCATGTTTGGGTACGATGATATGGGGAAGGCCCGGATTTTCCATGGCCTCTTAAGCACCAAGAGACTTCAAAAACCCGCACTGGGCGCTAATTACCAATCCAAACATGCTCTGATTGTGACCAAACTTTGCAAGCATGTGGGGGGGACCCACCCCCACATGCTTGCAAAGTTTGGTCCCCATCGGAGCATGTTTGGGTACGATGGTATGGGGAAGGCCCGGATTTTCCATGGCCTCTTAAGCACCAAGAGACTTCAAAAACCCGCATTGGGCACTAATTACGAATCCAAACATGCTCTGATTGTGACCAAACTTTGCAATCATGTGGGGGGGACCCACCCCCACATGCTTGCAAAGTTTGGTCCCTATCGGAGCATGTTTGGGTACGATGGTATGGGGAAGGCCCGGATTTTCCATGGCCTCTTAAGCACCAAGAGACTTCAAAAACCCGCACTGGGCGCTAATTACCAATCCAAACATGCTCTGATTGTGACCAAACTTTGCAAGCATGTGGGGGGGACCCACCCCCACATGCTTGCAAAGTTTGGTCCCTATCGGAGCATGTTTGGGTATGATGGTATGGGGAAGGCCCGGATTTTCCATGGCCTCTTAAGCACCAAGAGACTTGAAAAATCCGGACTGGGCACTAATTACCAATCCAAACATGCTCCGATGGGGACCAAACTTTGCAAGCATGTGGGGGGACCCACCCCCACATGCTTGCAAAGTTTGGTCCCTATCGGAGCATGTTTGGGTACGATGGTATGGGGAAGGCCCGGATTTTCCATGGCCTCTTAAGCACCAAGATACTTCAAAAATCCGGACTGGGCGCTAATCCAAACATGCTCTGATTGTGACCAAACTTTGCAAGCATGTGGGGGTGGGTCCCCCCCCATGCTTGCAAAGTTTGGTCCCCATCGGAGCATGTTTGGGTACGATGGTATGGGGAAGGCCCGGATTTTCCATGGCCTCTTAAGCACCAAGAGACTTGAAAAATCCGGACTGGGCGGCGCTAATTACCAATCCAAACATGCTCTGATTGTGACCAAACTTTGCAAGCATGTGGGGGGGACCCACCCCGACATGCTTGCAAATTTTGGTCCCCATCGGAGCATGTTTGGGTACGATGGTATGGGGAAGGCCCGGATTTTCCATGGCCTCTTAAGCACCAAGAGACTTCAAGAACCCACACTAGGCACTAATTACCAATCCAAACATGCCCTGATTATGACCAAACTTTGCAATCATGTGGGGGGGAGCCACCCCCACATGTTTGCAAAGTTTGGTCCCCATCGGAGCATGTTTGGGTACGATGGTATGGGGAAGGCCCGGATTTTCCATGGCCTCTTAAGCACCAAGAGACTTCAAAAATCCGGACTGGGCGCTAATTACCAATCCAAACATACTCTCATTGTGACCAAACTTTGCAATCATGTGGGGGGGACCCACCCCCACATGCTTGCAAAGTTTGGTCCCCATCGGAGCATGTTTGGGTACGATGGTATGGGGAAGGCCCGGATTGTCCATGGCCCTTTAAGCACCAAGAGACTTCAAAAACCCGCACTGGGTAGTAATTACCAATCCAAACATGCTCTGATTGTGACCAAACTTTTCAAGCATGTGGGGGGGACCCACCCCCACATGCTTGCAAAGTCTGGTCCCTATCGGAGCATGTTTGGGTACGATGGTATGGGGAAGGCCCGGATTTTCCATGGCCTCTTAAGCACCAAGAGACTTGAAAAATCCGGACTGAGCACTAATTACCAATCCAAACATGCTCTGATTGTGACCAAACTTTGGAAGCATGTGGGGGGGACCCACCCCGACATGCTTGGAAATTTTGGTCCCCATCGGAGCATGTTTGGGTACGATGGTATGGGGAAGGCCCGGATTTTCCATGGCCTCTTAAGCACCAAGAGACTTCAAGAACCCACACTAGGCACTAATTACCAATCCAAACATGCTTTGATTATGACCAAACTTTGCAATCGTGTGGGGGGGACCCACCCCGACATGCTTGCAAAGTTTGGTCCCTATCGGAGCATGTTTGGGTACGATGGTATGGGGAAGGCCCGGATTTTCCATGGCCTCTTAAGCACCAAGAGACTTCAAAAACCTGCACTGGGCACTAATTACCAATCCAAACATGCTCTGATTGTGACCAAACTTTGCAATCATGTGGGGGAGACCCACCCCCACATGCTTGCAAAGTTTGGTCCCTATCGGAGCATGTTTGGGTACAATGATATGGGGAAGGCCCGGATTTTCCATGGCCTCTTAAGCACCAAGAGACTTCAAAAACCCGCACTGGGCGCTAATTACCAATACAAACATGCTCTGATTGTGACCAAACTTTGCAACCATGTGGGGGGGACCCACCCCCACATGCTTGCAAAGTTTGGTCCCTATCGGAGCATGTTTGGGTACGATGGTATGGGGAAGGCCCGGATTTTCCATGGCCTCTAAAGCACCGAGAGACTTGAAAAATCCGGACTGGGCACTAATTACCAATCCAAACATGCTCCGATGGGGACCAAACTTTGCAAGCATGTGGGGGGGACCCACCCCCACATGCTTGCAAATTTTGGTCCCCATGGGTACGATGGTATGGGGAAGGCCCGGATTTTCCATGGCCTCTTAAGCACCAAGAGACTTCAAGAACCCACACTAGGCACTAATTACCAATCCAAACATGCTCTGATTATGACCAAACTTTGCAATCATGTGGGGGGGACCCACCCCCACATGCTTGCAAAGTTTGGTCCCCATCGGAGCATGTTTGGGTACGATGGTATAAGGAAGGCCCGGATTTTCCATGGCCTCTTAAGCACCAAGAGACTTCAAAAACCCGCACTGGGCACTAATTACCAATCCAAACATGCTCTGATTGTGACCAAACTTTGCAATCATGTGGGGGAGACCCACCCCCACATGCTTGCAAAGTTTGGTCCCTATCGGAGCATGTTTGGGTACGATGATATGGGGAAGGCCCGGATTTTCCATGGCCTCTTAAGCACCAAGAGACTTCAAAAACCCGCACTGGGCGCTAATTACCAATCCAAACATGCTCTGATTGTGACCAAACTTTGCAACCATGTGGGGGGGACCCACCCCCACATGCTTGCAAAGTTTGGTCCCCATCGGAGCATGTTTGGGTACGATGGTATGGGGAAGGCCCGGATTTTCCATGGCCTCTTAAGCACCAAGAGACTTCAAAAACCCGCATTGGGCACTAATTACCAATCCAAACATGCTCTGATTGTGACCAAACTTTTCAAGCATGTGGGGGGGACCCACCCCCACATGCTTGCAAAGTTTGGTCCCTATCGGAGCATGTTTGGGTACGATGGTATGGGGAAGGCCCGGATTTTCCATGGCCTCTTAAGCACCAAGAGACTTCAAGAACCCACACTAGGCACTAATTACCAATCCAAACATGCTCTGATTATGACCAAACTTTGCAATCATGTGGGGGGGACCCACCCCCACATGCTTCCAAAGTTTGGTCCCCATCGGAGCATGTTTGGGTACGATGGTATGGGGAAGGCCCGGATTTTCCATGGCCTCTTAAGCACCAAGAGACTTCAAAAACCCGCACTGGGCACTAATTACCAATCCAAACATGCTCTGATTGTGACCAAACTTTGCAATCATGTCGGGGAGACCCACCCCCACATGCTTGCAAAGTTTGGTCCCTATCGGAGCATGTTTGGGTACGATGATATGGGGAAGGCCCGGATTTTCCATGGCCTCTTAAGCACCAAGAGACTTCAAAAACCCGCACTCGGCGCTAATTACCAATCCAAACATGCTCTGATTGTGACCAAACTTTGCAAGCATGTGGGGGGGACCCACCCCCACATGCTTGCAAAGTTTGGTCCCCATCGGAGCATGTTTGGGTACGATGGTATGGGGAAGGCCCGGATTTTCCATGGCCTCTTAAGCACCAAGAGACTTCAAAAACCCGCATTGGGCACTAATTACGAATCCAAACATGCTCTGATTGTGACCAAACTTTGCAATCATGTGGGGGGGACCCACCCCCACATGCTTGCAAAGTTTGGTCCCTATCGGAGCATGTTTGGGTACGATGGTATGGGGAAGGCCCGGATTTTCCATGGCCTCTTAAGCACCAAGAGACTTCAAAAACCCGCACTGGGCGCTAATTACCAATCCAAACATGCTCTGATTGTGACCAAACTTTGCAAGCATGTGGGGGGGACCCACCCCCACATGCTTGCAAAGTTTGGTCCCTATCGGAGCATGTTTGGGTATGATGGTATGGGGAAGGCCCGGATTTTCCATGGCCTCTTAAGCACCAAGAGACTTGAAAAATCCGGACTGGGCACTAATTACCAATCCAAACATGCTCCGATGGGGACCAAACTTTGCAAGCATGTGGGGGTGGGTCCCCCCACATGGTTGCAAAGTTTGGTCCCTATCGGAGCATGTTTGGGTACGATGGTATGGGGAAGGCCCGGATTTTCCATGGCCTCTTAAGCACCAAGATACTTCAAAAATCCGGACTGGGCGCTAATCCAAACATGCTCTGATTGTGACCAAACTTTGCAAGCATGTGGGGGTGGGTCCCCCCCCATGGTTGCAAAGTTTGGTCCCCATCGGAGCATGTTTGGGTACGATGGTATGGGGAAGGCCCGGATTTTCCATGGCCTCTTAAGCACCAAGAGACTTGAAAAATCCGGACTGGGCGGCGCTAATTACCAATCCAAACATGCTCTGATTGTGACCAAACTTTGCAAGCATGTGGGGGGGACCCACCCCGACATGCTTGCAAATTTTGGTCCCCATCGGAGCATGTTTGGGTACGATGGTATGGGGAAGGCCCGGATTTTCCATGGCCTCTTAAGCACCAAGAGACTTCAAGAACCCACACTAGGCACTAATTACCAATCCAAACATGCTCTGATTATGACCAAACTTTGCAATCATGTGGGGGGGACCCACCCCGACATGCTTGCAAAGTTTGGTCCCTATCGGAGCATGTTTGGGTACGATGGTATGGGGAAGGCCCGGATTTTCCATGGCCTCTTAAGCACCAAGAGACTTCAAAAACCCGCACTGGGCACTAATTACCAATCCAAACATGCTCTGATTGTGACCAAACTTTGCAATCATGTGGGGGAGACCCACCCCCACATGCTTGCAAAGTCTGGTCCCTATCGGAGCATGTTTGGGTACGATGATATGGGGAAGGCCCGGATTTTCCATGGCCTCTTAAGCACCAAGAGACTTCAAAAACCCGCACTGGGCGCTAATTACCAATACAAACATGCTCTGATTGTGACCAAACTTTGCAACCATGTGGGGGGGACCCACCCCCACATGCTTGCAAAGTTTGGTCCCCATCGGAGCATGTTTGGGTACGATGGTATGGGGAAGGCCCGGATTTTCCATGGCCTCTAAAGCACCGAGAGACTTGAAAAATCCGGACTGGGCACTAATAACCAATCCAAACATGCTCCGATGGGGACCAAACTTTGCAAGCATGTGGGGGGGACCCACCCCCACATGCTTGCAAATTTTGGTCCCCATGGGTACGATGGTATGGGGAAGGCCCGGATTTTCCATGGCCTCTTAAGCACCAAGAGACTTCAAGAACCCACACTAGGCACTAATTACCAATCCAAACATGCTCTGATTATGACCAAACTTTGCAATCACGTGGGCGGGACCCACCCCCACATGCTTGCAAAGTTTGGTCCCCATCGGAGCATGTTTGGGTACGATGGTACAAGGAAGGCCCGGATTTTCCATGGCCTCTTAAGCACCAAGAGACTTCAAAAACCCGCACTGGGCACTAATTACCAATCCAAACATGCTCTGATTGTGACCAAACTTTGCAATCATGTGGGGGAGACCCACCCCCACATGCTTGCAAAGTTTGGTCCCTATCGGAGCATGTTTGGGTACGATGATATGGGGAAGGCCCGGATTTTCCATGGCCTCTTAAGCACCAAGAGACTTCAAAAACCCGCACTGGGCGCTAATTACCAATCCAAACATGCTCTGATTGTGACCAAACTTTGCAACCATGTGGGGGGGACCCACCCCCACATGCTTGCAAAGTTTGGTCCCCATCGGAGCATGTTTGGGTACGATGGTATGGGGAAGGCCCGGATTTTCCATGGCCTCTTAAGCACCAAGAGACTTCAAAAACCCGCATTGGGCACTAATTACCAATCCAAACATGCTCTGATTGTGACCAAACTTTGCAAGCATGTGGGGGTGGGTCCCCCCCATGCTTGCAAAGTTTGGTCCCCATCGGAGCATGTTTGGGTACGATGGTATGGGGAAGGCCCGGATTTTCCATGGCCTCTTAAGCACCAAGAGACTTCAAAAACCCGCACTGGGCACTAATTACCAATCCAAACATGCTCTGATTGTGACCAAACTTTGCAATCATGTCGGGGAGATCCACCCCCACATGCTTGCAAAGTTTGGTCCCTATCGGAGCATGTTTGGGTACGATGATATGGGGAAGGCCCGGATTTTCCATGGCCTCTTAAGCACCAAGAGACTTCAAAAACCCGCACTGGGTAGTAATTACCAATCCAAACATGCTCTGATTGTGACCAAACTTTTCAAGCATGTGGGGGGGACCCACCCCCACATGCTTGCAAAGTTTGGTCCCTATCGGAGCATGTTTGGGTACGATGGTATGGGGAAGGCCCGGATTTTCCATGGCCTCTTAAGCACCAAGAGACTTCAAGAACCCACACTAGGCACTAATTACCAATCCAAACATGCTCTGATTATGACCAAACTTTGCAATCATGTGGGGGGGACCCACCCCCACATGCTTGCAAAGTTTGGTCCCCATCGGAGCATGTTTGGGTACGATGGTATGGGGAAGGCCCGGATTTTCCATGGCCTCTTAAGCACCAAGAGACTTCAAAAACCCGCACTGGGCACTAATTACCAATCCAAACATGCTCTGATTGTGACCAAACTTTGCAATCATGTCGGGGAGACCCACCCCCACATGCTTGCAAAGTTTGGTCCCTATCGGAGCATGTTTGGGTACGATGATATGGGGAAGGCCCGGATTTTCCATGGCCTCTTAAGCACCAAGAGACTTCAAAAACCCGCACTGGGCGCTAATTACCAATCCAAACATGCTCTGATTGTGACCAAACTTTGCAAGCATGTGGGGGGGACCCACCCCCACATGCTTGCAAAGTTTGGTCCCCATCGGAGCATGTTTGGGTACGATGGTATGGGGAAGGCCCGGATTTTCCATGGCCTCTTAAGCACCAAGAGACTTCAAAAACCGGCATTGGGCACTAATTACCAATCCAAACATGCTCTGATTGTGACCAAACTTTGCAATCATGTGGGGGGGACCCACCCCCACATGCTTGCAAAGTTTGGTCCCTAGCGGAGCATGTTTGGGTACGATGGTATGGGGAAGGCCCGGATTTTCCATGGCCTCTTAAGCACCAAGAGACTTCAAAAACCCGCAATGGGCACTAATTACCAATCCAAACATGCTCTGATTGTGACCAAACTTTGCAAGCATGTGGGGGGGACCCACCCCCACATGCTTGCAAAGTTTGGTCCCTATCGGAGCATGTTTGGGTATGATGGTATGGGGAAGGCCCGGATTTTCCATGGCCTCTTAAGCACCAAGAGACTTGAAAAATCCGGACTGGGCACTAATTACCAATCCAAACATGCTCCGATGGGGACCAAACTTTGCAAGCATGTGGGGGGACCCACCCCCACATGCTTGCAAAGTTTGGTCCCTATCGGAGCATGTTTGGGTACGATGGTATGGGGAAGGCCCGGATTTTCCATGGCCTCTTAAGCACCAAGATACTTCAAAAATCCGGACTGGGCGCTAATCCAAACATGCTCTGATTGTGACCAAACTTTGCAAGCATGTGGGGGTGGGTCCCCCCCCATGCTTGCAAAGTTTGGTCCCCATCGGAGCATGTTTGGGTACGATGGTATGGGGAAGGCCCGGATTTTCCATGGCCTCTTAAGCACCAAGAGACTTGAAAAATCCGGACTGGGCGGCACTAATTACCAATCCAAACATGCTCTGATTGTGACCAAACTTTGCAAGCATGTGGGGGGGACCCACCCCGACATGCTTGCAAACTTTGGTCCCCATCGGAGCATGTTTGGGTACGATGGTATGGGGAAGGCCCGGATTTTCCATGGCCTCTTAAGCACCAAGAGACTTCAAGAACCCACACTAGGCACTAATTACCAATCCAAACATGCTCTGATTATGACCAAACTTTGCAATCATGTGGGGGGGAGCCACCCCCACATGTTTGCAAAGTTTGGTCCCCATCGGAGCATGTTTGGGTACGATGGTATGGGGAAGGCCCGGATTTTCCATGGCCTCTTAAGCACCAAGAGACTTCAAAAATCCGGACTGGGCGCTAATTACCAATCCAAACATACTCTCATTGTGACCAAACTTTGCAATCATGTGGGGGGGACCCACCCCCACATGCTTGCAAAGTTTGGTCCCCATCGGAGCATGTTTGGGTACGATGGTATGGGGAAGGCCCGGATTGTCCATGGCCCTTTAAGCACCAAGAGACTTCAAAAACCCGCACTGGGTAGTAATTACCAATCCAAACATGCTCTGATTGTGACCAAACTTTTCAAGCATGTGGGGGGGACCCACCCCCACATGCTTGCAAAGTTTGGTCCCTATCGGAGCATGTTTGGGTACGATGGTATGGGGAAGGCCCGGATTTTCCATGGCCTCTTAAGCACCAAGAGACTTGAAAAATCCGGACTGAGCACTAATTACCAATCCAAACATGCTCTGATTGTGACCAAACTTTGGAAGCATGTGGGGGGGACCCACCCCGACATGCTTGCAAATTTTGGTCCCCATCGGAGCATGTTTGGGTACGATGGTATGGGGAAGGCCCGGATTTTCCATGGCCTCTTAAGCACCAAGAGACTTCAAGAACCCACACTAGGCACTAATTACCAATCCAAACATGCTCTGATTATGACCAAACTTTGCAATCATGTGGGGGGGACCCACCCCGACATGCTTGCAAAGTTTGGTCCCTATCGGAGCATGTTTGGGTACGATGGTATGGGGAAGGCCCGGATTTTCCATGGCCTCTTAAGCACCAAGAGACTTCAAAAACCCGCACTGGGCACTAATTACCAATCCAAACATGCTCTGATTGTGACCAAACTTTGCAATCATGTGGGGGAGACCCACCCCCACATGCTTGCAAAGTTTGGTCCCTATCGGAGCATGTTTGGGTACGATGATATGGGGAAGGCCCGGATTTTCCATGGCCTCTTAAGCACCAAGAGACTTCAAAAACCCGCACTGGGCGCTAATTACCAATCCAAACATGCTCTGATTGTGACCAAACTTTGCAACCATGTGGGGGGGACCCACCCCCACATGCTTGCAAAGTTTGGTCCCTATCGGAGCATGTTTGGGTACGATGGTATGGGGAAGGCCCGGATTTTCCATGGCCTCTAAAGCACCAAGAGACTTGAAAAATCCGGACTGGGCACTAATTACCAATCCAAACATGCTCCGATGGGGACCAAACTTTGCAAGCATGTGGGGGGGACCCACCCCCACATGCTTGCAAATTTTGGTCCCCATGGGTACGATGGTATGGGGAAGGCCCGGATTTTCCATGGCCTCTTAAGCACCAAGAGACTTCAAGAACCCACACTAGGCACTAATTACCAATCCAAACATGCTCTTATTATGACCAAACTTTGCAATCATGTGGGGGGGACCCACCCCCACATGCTTGCAAAGTTTGGTCCCCATCGGAGCATGTTTGGGTACGATGGTATGGGGAAGGCCCGGATTTTCCATGGCCTCTTAAGCACCAAGAGACTTCAAGAACCCACACTAGGCACTAATTACCAATCCAAACATGCTCTGATTATGACCAAACTTTGCAATCATGTGGGGGGGACCCACCCCGACATGCTTGCAAAGTTTGGTCCCTATCGGAGCATGTTTGGGTACGATGGTATGGGGAAGGCCCGGATTTTCCATGGCCTCTTAAGCACCAAGAGACTTCAAAAACCCGCACTGGGCACTAATTACAAATCCAAACATGCTCTGATTGTGACCAAACTTTGCAATCATGTGGGGGAGACCCACCCCCACATGCTTGCAAAGTTTGGTCCCTATCGGAGCATGTTTGGGTACGATGATATGGGGAAGGCCCGGATTTTCCATGGCCTCTTAAGCACCAAGAGACTTCAAAAACCCGCACTGGGCGCTAATTACCAATCCAAACATGCTCTGATTGTGACCAAACTTTGCAACCATGTGGGGGGGACCCACCCCCACATGCTTGCAAAGTATGGTCCCTATCGGAGCATGTTTGGGTACGATGGTATGGGGAAGGCCCGGATTTTCCATGGCCTCTAAAGCACCGAGAGACTTGAAAAATCCGGACTGGGCACTAATTACCAATCCAAACATGCTCCGATGGAGACCAAACTTTGCAAGCATGTGGGGGGGACCCACCCCCACATGCTTGCAAATTTTGGTCCCCATGGGTACGATGGTATGGGGAAGGCCCGGATTTTCCATGGCCTCTTAAGCACCAAGAGACTTCAAGAACCCACACTAGGCACTAATTACCAATCCAAACATGCTCTGATTATGACCAAACTTTGCAATCATGTGGGGGGGACCCACCCCCACATGCTTGCAAAGTTTGGTCCCCATCGGAGCATGTTTGGGTACGATGGTATAAGGAAGGCCCGGATTTTCCATGGCCTCTTAAGCACCAAGAGACTTCAAAAACCCGCACTGGGCACTAATTACCAATCCAAACATGCTCTGATTGTGACCAAACTTTGCAATCATGTGGGGGAGACCCACCCCCACATGCTTGCAAAGTTTGGTCCCTATCGGAGCATGTTTGGGTACGATGATATGGGGAAGGCCCGGATTTTCCATGGCCTCTTAAGCACCAAGAGACTTCAAAAACCCGCACTGGGCGCTAATTACCAATCCAAACATGCTCTGATTGTGTCCAAACTTTGCAACCATGTGGGGGGGACCCACCCCCACATTCTTGCAAAGTTTGGTCCCCATCGGAGCATGTTTGGGTACGATGGTATGGGGAAGGCCCGGATTTTCCATGGCCTCTTAAGCACCAAGAGACTTCAAAAACCCGCATTGGGGACTAATTACCAATCCAAACATGGTCTGATTGTGACCCAACTTTGCAATCATGTGGGGGGGACCCACCCCCACATGCTTGCAAAGTTTGGTCCCTATCGGAGCATGTTTGGGTACGATGGTATGGGGAAGGCCCGGATTTTCCATGGCCTCTTAAGCACCAAGAGACTTCAAAAACCCGCACTGGGCGCTAATTACCAATCCAAACATGCTCTGATTGTGACCAAACTTTGCAAGCATGTGGGGGGGACCCACCCCCACATGCTTGCAAAGTTTGGTCCCTATCGGAGCATGTTTGGGTATGATGGTATGGGGAAGGCCCGGATTTTCCATGCCCTCTTAAGCACCAAGAGACTTGAAAAATCCGGACTGGGCACTAATTACCAATCTAAACATGCTCCGATGGGGACCAAACTTTGCAAGCATGTGGGGGGACCCGCCCCCACATGCTTGCAAAGTTTGGTCCCTATCGGAGCATGTTTGGGTACGATGGTATGGGGAAGGCCCGGATTTTCCATGGCCTCTTAAGCACCAAGATACTTCAAAAATCCGGACTGGGCGCTAATCCAAACATGCTCTGATTGTGACCAAACTTTGCAAGCATGTGGGGGTGGGTCCCCCCCCATGCTTGCAAAGTTTGGTCCCCATCGGAGCATGTTTGGGTACGATGGTATGGGGAAGGCCCGGATTTTCCATGGCCTCTTAAGCACCAAGAGACTTGAAAAATCCAGACTGGGCGGCGCTAATTACCAATCCAAACATGCTCTGATTGTGACCAAACTTTGCAAGCATGTGGGGGGGACCCACCCCGACATGCTTGCAAATTTTGGTCCCCATCGGAGCATGTTTGGGTATGATGGTATGGGGAAGGCCCGGATTTTCCATGGCCTCTTAAGCACCAAGAGACTTCAAGAACCCACACTAGGCACTAATTACCAATCCAAACATGCTCTGATTATGACCAAACTTTGCAATCATGTGGGGGGGAGCCACCCCCACATGTTTGCAAAGTTTGGTCCCCATCGGAGCATGTTTGGGTACGATGGTATGGGGAAGGCCCGGATTTTCCATGGCCTCTTAAGCACCAAGAGACTTCAAGAACCCACACTAGGCACTAATTACCAATCCAAACATGCTGTGATTATGACCAAACTTTGCAATCATGTGGGGGGGAGCCACCCCCACATGTTTGCAAAGTTTGGTCCCTATCGGAGCATGTTTGGGTACGATGGTATGGGGAAGGCCCGGATTTTCCATGGCCTCTTAAGCACCAAGAGACTTCAAAAATCCGGACTGGGCGCTAATTACCAATCCAAACATACTCTCATTGTGACCAAACTTTGCAATCATGTGGGGGGGACCCACCCCCACATGCTTGCAAAGTTTGGTCCCCATCGGAGCATGTTTGGGTACGATGGTATGGGGAAGGCCCGGATTGTCCATGGCCTCTTAAGCACCAAGAGACTTCAAAAACCCGCACTGGGTAGTAATTACCAATCCAAACATGCTCTGATTGTGACCAAACTTTTCAAGCATGTGGGGGGGACCCACCCCCACATGCTTGCAAAGTTTGGTCCCTATCGGAGCATGTTTGGGTACGATGGTATGGGGAAGGCCCGGATTTTCCATGGCCTCTTAAGCGCCAAGAGACTTCGAGAACCCACACTAGGCACTAATTACCAATCCAAACATGCTCTGATTATGACCAAACTTTGCAATCATGTGGGGGGGACCCACCCCCACATGCTTGCAAAGTTTGGTCCCCATCGGAACATGTTTGGGTACGATGGTATGGGGAAGGCCCGGATTTTCCATGGCCTCTTAAGCACCAAGAGACTTCAAAAACCCGCACTGGGCACTAATTACCAATCCAAACATGCTCTGATTGTGACCAAACTTTGCAATCATGTCGGGGAGACCCACCCCCACATGCTTGCAAAGTTTGGTCCCTATCGGAGCATGTTTGGGTACGATGATATGGGGAAGGCCCGGATTTTCCATGGCCTCTTAAGCACCAAGAGACTTCAAAAACCCGCACTGGGCGCTAATTACCAATCCAAACATGCTCTGATTGTGACCAAACTTTGCAACCATGTGGGGGGGACCCACCCCCACATGCTTGTAAAGTTTGGTCCCCATCGGAGCATGTTTGGGTACGATGGTATGGGGAAGGCCCGGATTTTCCATGGCCTCTTAAGCACCAAGAGACTTCAAAAACCCGCATTGGGCACTAATTACCAATCCAAACATGCTCTGATTGTGACCCAACTTTGCAATCATGTGGGGGGGACCCACCCCCACATGCTTGCAAAGTTTGGTCCCTATCGGAGCATGTTTGGGTACGATGGTATGGGGAAGGCCCGGATTTTCCATGGCCTCTTAAGCACCAAGAGACTTCAAAAACCCGCACTGGGCGCTAATTACCAATCCAAACATGCTCTGATTGTGACCAAACTTTGCAAGCATGTGGGGGGGAGCCACCCCCACATGCTTGCAAAGTTTGGTCCCTATCGGAGCATGTTTGGGTATGATTGTATGGGGAAGGCCCGGATTTTCCATGGCCTCTTAAGCACCAAGAGACTTGAAAAATCCGGACTGGGCACTAATTACCAATCCAAACATGCTCCGATGGGGACCAAACTTTGCAAGCATGTGGGGGGACCCACCCCCACATGCTTGCAAAGTTTGGTCCCTATCGGAGCATGTTTGGGTACGATGGTATGGGGAAGGCCCGGATTTTCCATGGCCTCTTAAGCACCAAGATACTTCAAAAATCCGGACTGGGCGCTAATCCAAACATGCTCTGATTGTGACCAAACTTTGCAAGCATGTGGGGGTGGGTCCCCCCCCATGCTTGCAAAGTTTGGTCCCCATCGGAGCATGTTTGGGTACGATGGTATGGGGAAGGCCCGGATTTTCCATGGCCTCTTAAGCACCAAGAGACTTGAAAAATCCAGACTGGGCGGCGCTAATTACCAATCCAAACATGCTCTGATTGTGACCAAACTTTGCAAGCATGTGGGGGGGACCCACCCCGACATGCTTGCAAATTTTGGTCCCCATCGGAGCATGTTTGGGTATGATGGTATGGGGAAGGCCCGGATTTTCCATGGCCTCTTAAGCACCAAGAGACTTCAAGAACCCACACTAGGCACTAATTACCAATCCAAACATGCTCTGATTATGACCAAACTTTGCAATCATGTGGGGGGGAGCCACCCCCACATGTTTGCAAAGTTTGGTCCCCATCAGAGCATGTTTGGGTACGATGGTATGGGGAAGGCCCGGATTTTCCATGGCCTCTTAAGCACCGAGACTTCAAAAATCCGGACTGGGCGCTAATTACCCATCCAAACATACTCTCATTGTGACCAAACTTTGCAATCATGTGGGGGGGACCCACCCCCACATGCTTGCAAAGTTTGGTCCCCATCGGAGCATGTTTGGGTACGATGGTATGGGGAAGGCCCGGATTTTCCATGGCCTCTTAAGCACCAAGAGACTTCAAAAATCCGGACTGGGCGCTAATTACCAATCCAAACATACTCTCATTGTGACCAAACTTTGCAATCATGTGGGGGGGACCCACCCCCACATGCTTGCAAAGTTTGGTCCCTATCGGAGCATGTTTGGGTACGATGGTATGGGGAAGGCCCGGATTGTCCATGGCCTCTTAAGCACCAAGAGACTTCAAAAACCCGCACTGGGTAGTAATTACCAATCCAAACATGCTCTGATTGTGACCAAACTTTTCAAGCATGTGGGGGGGACCCACCCCCACATGCTTGCAAAGTTTGGTCCTTATCGGAGCATGTTTGGGTACGATGGTATGGGGAAGGCCCGGATTTTCCATGGCCTCTTAAGCACCAAGAGACTTCAAGAACCCACACTAGGCACTAATTACCAATCCAAACATGCTCTGATTATGACCAAACTTTGCAATCATGTGGGGGGGACCCACCCCCACATGCTTGCAAAGTTTGGTCCCCATCGGAGCATGTTTGGGTACGATGGTATGGGGAAGGCCCGGATTTTCCATGGCCTCTTAAGCACCAAGAGACTTCAAAAACCCGCATTGGGCACTAATTACCAATCCAAACATGCTCTGATTGTGACCAAACTTTGCAATCATGTGGGGGGGACCCACCCCCACATGCTTGCAAAGTTTGGTCCCTATCGGAGCATGTTTGGGTACGATGGTATGGGGAAGGCCCGGATTTTCCATGGCCTCTTAAGCACCAAGAGACTTCAAAAACCCGCACTGGGCGCTAATTACCAATCCAAACATGCTCTGATTGTGACCAAACTTTGCAAGCATGTGGGGGGGACCCACCCCCACATGCTTGCAAAGTTTGGTCCCTATCGGAGCATGTTTGGGTATGATGGTATGGGGAAGGCCCGGATTTTCCATGGCCTCTTAAGCACCAAGAGACTTGAAAAATCCGGACTGGGCACTAATTACCAATCCAAACATGCTCCGATGGGGACCAAACTTTGCAAGCATGTGGGGGTACCCACCCCCACATGCTTGCAAAGTTTGGTCCCTATCGGAGCATGTTTGGGTACGATGGTATGGGGAAGGCCCGGATTTTCCATGGCCTCTTAAGCACCAAGATACTTCAAAAATCCGGACTGGGCGCTAATCCAAACATGCTCTGATTGTGACCAAACTTTGCAAGCATGTGGGGGTGGGTCCCCCCCATGCTTGCAAAGTTTGGTCCCCATCGGAGCATGTTTGGGTACGATGGTATGGGGAAGGCCCGGATTTTCCATGGCCTCTTAAGCACCAAGAGACTTGAAAAATCCGGACTGGGCGGCGCTAATTACCAATCCAAACATGCTCTGATTGTGACCAAACTTTGCAAGCATGTGGGGGAGACCCACCCCGACATGCTTGCAAATTTTGGTCCCCATCGGAGCATGTTTGGGTACGATGGTATGGGGAAGGCCCGGATTTTCCATGGCCTCTTAAGCACCAAGAGACTTCAAGAACCCACACTAGGCACTAATTACCAATCCAAACATGCTTTGATTATGACCAAACTTTGCAATCATGTGGGGGGGAGCCACCCCCACATGTTTGCAAAGTTTGGTCCCCATCGGAGCATGTTTGGGTACGATGGTATGGGGAAGGCCCGGATTTTCCATGGCCTCTTAAGCACCAAGAGACTTCAAAAATCCAGACTGGGCGCTAATTACCAATCCAAACATACTCTCATTGTGACCAAACTTTGCAATCATGTGGGGGGGACCCACCCCCACATGCTTGCAAAGTTTGGTCCCCATCGGAGCATGTTTGGGTACGATGGTATGGGGAAGGCCCGGATTGTCCATGGCCTCTTAAGCACCAAGAGACTTCAAAAACCCGCACTGGGTAGTAATTACCAATCCAAACATGCTCTGATTGTGACCAAACTTTTCAAGCATGTGGGGGGGACCCACCCCCACATGCTTGCAAAGTTTGGTCCCTATCGGAGCATGTTTGGGTACGATGGTATGGGGAAGGCCCGGATTTTCCATGGCCTCTTAAGCACCAAGAGACTTGAAAAATCCGGACTGAGCACTAATTACCAATCCAAACATGCTTTGATTGTGACCAAACTTTGGAAGCATGTGGGGGGGACCCACCCCGACATGCTTGCAAATTTTGGTCCCCATCGGAGCATGTTTGGGTACGATGGTATGGGGAAGGCCCGGATTTTCCATGGCCTCTTAAGCACCAAGAGACTTCAAGAACCCACACTAGGCACTAATTACCAATCCAAACATGCTCTGATTGTGACCAAACTTTGCAATCATGTCGGGGAGACCCACCCCCACATGCTTGCAAAGTTTGGTCCCTATCGGAGCATGTTTGGGTACGATGATATGGGGAAGGCCCGGATTTTCCATGGCCTCTTAAGCACCAAGAGACTTCAAAAACCCGCACTGGGCGCTAATTACCAATCCAAACATGCTCTGATTGTGACCAAACTTTGCAACCATGTGGGGGGGACCCACCCCCACATGCTTGTAAAGTTTGGTCCCCATCGGAGCATGTTTGGGTACGATGGTATGGGGAAGGCCCGGATTTTCCATGGCCTCTTAAGCACCAAGAGACTTCAAAAACCCGCATTGGGCACTAATTACCAATTCAAACATGCTCTGATTGTGACCCAACTTTGCAATCATGTGGGGGGGACCCACCCCCACATGCTTGGAAAGTTTGGTCCCTATCGGAGCATGTTTGGGTACGATGGTATGGGGAAGGCCCGGATTTTCCATGGCCTCTTAAGCACCAAGAGACTTCAAAAACCCGCACTGGGCGCTAATTACCAATCCAAACATGCTCTGATTGTGACCAAACTTTGCAAGCATGTGGGGGGGAGCCACCCCCACATGCTTGCAAAGTTTGGTCCCTATCGGAGCATGTTTGGGTATGATTGTATGGGGAAGGCCCGGATTTTCCATGGCCTCTTAAGCACCAAGAGACTTGAAAAATCCGGACTGGACACTAATTACCAATCCAAACATGCTCCGATGGGGACCAAACTTTGCAAGCATGTGGGGGGACCCACCCCCACATGCTTGCAAAGTTTGGTCCCTATCGGAGCATGTTTGGGTACGATGGTATGGGGAAGGCCCGGATTTTCCATGGCCTCTTAAGCACCAAGATACTTCAAAAATCCGGACTGGGCGCTAATCCAAACATGCTCTGATTGTGACCAAACTTTGCAAGCATGTGGGGGTGGGTCCCCCCCCATGCTTGCAAAGTTTGGTCCCCATCGGAGCATGTTTGGGTACGATGGTATGGGGAAGGCCCGGATTTTCCATGGCCTCTTAAGCACCAAGAGACTTGAAAAATCCAGACTGGGCGGCGCTAATTACCAATCCAAACATGCTCTGATTGTGACCAAACTTTGCAAGCATGTGGGGGGGACCCACCCCGACATGCTTGCAAATTTTGGTCCCCATCGGAGCATGTTTGGGTATGATGGTATGGGGAAGGCCCGGATTTTCCATGGCCTCTTAAGCACCAAGAGACTTCAAGAACCCACACTAGGCACTAATTACCAATCCAAACATGCTCTGATTATGACCAAACTTTGCAATCATGTGGGGGGGAGCCACCCCCACATGTTTGCAAAGTTTGGTCCCCATCGGAGCATGTTTGGGTACGATGGTATGGGGAAGGCCCGGATTTTCCATGGCCTCTTAAGCACCAAGAGACTTTAAAAATCCGGACTGGGCGCTAATTACCCATCCAAACATACTCTCATTGTGACCAAACTTTGCAATCATGTGGGGGGGACCCACCCCCACATGCTTGCAAAGTTTGGTCCCCATCGGAGCATGTTTGGGTACGATGGTATGGGGAAGGCCCGGATTTTCCATGGCCTCTTAAGCACCAAGAGACTTCAGAAATCCGGACTGGGCGCTAATTACCAATCCAAACATACTCTCATTGTGACCAAACTTTGCAATCATGTGGGGGGGACCCACCCCCACATGCTTGCAAAGTTTGGTCCCTATCGGAGCATGTTTGGGTACGATGGTATGGGGAAGGCCCGGATTGTCCATGGCCTCTTAAGCACCAAGAGACTTCAAAAACCCGCACTGGGTAGTAATTACCAATCCAAACATGCTCTGATTGTGACCAAACTTTTCAAGCATGTGGGGGGGACCCACCCCCACATGCTTGCAAAGTTTGGTCCCTATCGGAGCATGTTTGGGTACGATGGTATGGGGAAGGCCCGGATTTTCCATGGCCTCTTAAGCACCAAGAGACTTCAAGAACCCACACTAGGCACTAATTACCAATCCAAACATGCTCTGATTATGACCAAACTTTGCAATCATGTGGGGGGGACCCACCCCCACATGCTTGCAAAGTTTGCTCCCCATCGGAGCATGTTTGGGTACGATGGTATGGGGAAGGCCCGGATTTTCCATGGCCTCTTAAGCACCAAGAGACTTCAAAAACCCGCATTGGGCACTAATTACCAATCCAAACATGCTCTGATTGTGACCAAACTTTGCAATCATGTGGGGGGGACCCACCCCCACATGCTTGCAAAGTTTGGTCCCTATCGGAGCATGTTTGGGTACGATGGTATGGGGAAGGCCCGGATTTTCCATGGCCTCTTAAGCACCAAGAGACTTCAAAAACCCGCACTGGGCGCTAATTACCAATCCAAACATGCTCTGATTGTGACCAAACTTTGCAAGCATGTGGGGGGGACCCACCCCCACATGCTTGCATAGTTTGGTCCCTATCGGAGCATGTTTGGGTATGATGGTATGGGGAAGGCCCGGATTTTCCATGGCCTCTTAAGCACCAAGAGACTTGAAAAATCCGGACTGGGCACTAATTACCAATCCAAACATGCTCCGATGGGGACCAAACTTTGCAAGCATGTGGGGGGACCCACCCCCACATGCTTGCAAAGTTTGGTCCCTATCGGAGCATGTTTGGGTACGATGGTATGGGGAAGGCCCGGATTTTCCATGGCCTCTTAAGCACCAAGATACTTCAAAAATCCGGACTGGGCGCTAATCCAAACATGCTCTGATTGTGACCAAACTTTGCAAGCATGTGGGGGTGGGTCCCCCCCCATGCTTGCAAAGTTTGGTCCCCATCGGAGCATGTTTGGGTACGATGGTATGGGGAAGGCCCGGATTTTCCATGGCCTCTTAAGCACCAAGAGACTTGAAAAATCCGGACTGGGCGGCGCTAATTACCAATCCAAACATGCTCTGATTGTGACCAAACTTTGCAAGCATGTGGGGGAGACCCACCCCGACATGCTTGCAAATTTTGGTCCCCATCGGAGCATGTTTGGGTACGATGGTATGGGGAAGGCCCGGATTTTCCATGGCCTCTTAAGCACCAAGAGACTTCAAGAACCCACACTAGGCACTAATTACCAATCCAAACATGCTGTGATTATGACCAAACTTTGCAATCATGTGGGGGGGAGCCACCCCCACATGTTTGCAAAGTTTGGTCCCCATCGGAGCATGTTTGGGTACGATGGTATGGGGAAGGCCCAGATTTTCCATGGCCTCTTAAGCACCAAGAGACTTCAAAAATCCGGACTGGGCGCTAATTACCAATCCAAACATACTCTCATTGTGACCAAACTTTGCAATCATGTGGGGGGGACCCACCCCCACATGCTTGCAAAGTTTGGTCCCCATCGGAGCATGTTTGGGTACGATGGTATGGGGAAGGCCCGGATTGTCCATGGCCTCTTAAGCACCAAGAGACTTCAAAAACCCGCACTGGGTAGTAATTACCAATCCAAACATGCTCTGATTGTGACCAAACTTTTCAAGCATGTGGGGGGGACCCACCCCCACATGCTTGCAAAGTTTGGTCCCTATCGGAGCATGTTTGGGTACGATGGTATGGGGAAGGCCCGGATTTTCCATGGCCTCTTAAGCACCAAGAGACTTGAAAAATCCGGACTGAGCACTAATTACCAATCCAAACATGCTTTGATTGTGACCAAACTTTGGAAGCATGTGGGGGGGACCCACCCCGACATGCTTGCAAATTTTGGTCCCCATCGGAGCATGTTTGGGTACGATGGTATGGGGAAGGCCCGGATTTTCCATGGCCTCTTAAGCACCAAGAGACTTCAAGAACCCACACTAGGCACTAATTACCAATCCAAACATGCTCTGATTATGACCAAACTTTGCAATCATGTGGGGGGGACCCACCCCGACATGCTTGCAAAGTTTGGTCCCTATCGGAGCATGTTTGGGTACGATGGTATGGGGAAGGCCCGGATTTTCCATGGCCTCTTAAGCACCAAGAGACTTCAAAAACACGCACTGGGCACTAATTACCAATCCAAACATGCTCTGATTGTGACCAAACTTTGCAATCATGTGGGGGAGACCCACCCCCACATGCTTGCAAAGTTTGGTCCCTATCGGAGCATGTTTGGGTACGATGATATGGGGAAGGCCCGGATTTTCCATGGCCTCTTAAGCACCAAGAGACTTCAAAAACCCGCACTGGGCGCTAATTACCAATCCAAACATGCTCTGATTGTGACCAAACTTTGCAACCATGTGGGGGGGACCCACCCCCACATGCTTGCAAAGTTTGGTCCCTATCGGAGCATGTTTGGGTACGATGGTATGGGGAAGGCCCGGATTTTCCATGGCCTCTAAAGCACCGAGAGACTTGAAAAATCCGGACTGGGCACTAATTACCAATCCAAAGATGCTCCGATGGGGACCAAACTTTGCAAGCATGTGGGGGGGACCCACCCCCACATGCTTGCAAATTTTGGTCCCCATGGGTACGATGGTATGGGGAAGGCCCGGATTTTCCATGGCCTCTTAAGCACCAAGAGACTTCAAGAACCCACACTAGGCACTAATTACCAATCCAAACATGCTCTGATTATGACCAAACTTTGCAATCATGTGGGGGGGACCCACCCCCACATGCTTGCAAAGTTTGGTCCCCATCGGAGCATGTTTGGGTACGATGGTATAAGGAAGGCCCGGATTTTCCATGGCCTCTTAAGCACCAAGAGACTTCAAAAACCCGCACTGGGCACTAATTACCAATCCAAACATGCTCTGATTGTGACCAAACTTTGCAATCATGTGGGGGAGACCCACCCCCACATGCTTGCAAAGTTTGGTCCCTATCGGAGCATGTTTGGGTACGATGATATGGGGAAGGCCCGGATTTTCCATGGCCTCTTAAGCACCAAGAGACTTCAAAAACCCGCACTGGGCGCTAATTACCAATCCAAACATGCTCTGATTGTGACCAAACTTTGCAACCATGTGGGGGGGACCCACCCCCACATGCTTGCAAAGTTTGGTCCCCATCGGAGCATGTTTGGGTACGATGGTATGGGGAAGGCCCGGATTTTCCATGGCCTCTTAAGCACCAAGAGACTTCAAAAACCCGCATTGGGCACTAATTACCAATCCAAACATGCTCTGATTGTGACCCAACTTTGCAATCATGTGGGGGGGACCCACCCCCACATGCTTGCAAAGTTTGGTCCCTATCGGAGCATGTTTGGGTACGATGGTATGGGGAAGGCCCGGATTTTCCATGGCCTCTTAAGCACCAAGAGACTTCAAAAACCCGCACTGGGCGCTAATTACCAATCCAAACATGCTCTGATTGTGACCAAACTTTGCAAGCATGTGGGGGGGACCCACCCCCACATGCTTGCAAAGTTTGGTCCCTATCGGAGCATGTTTGGGTATGATGGTATGGGGAAGGCCCGGATTTTCCATGGCCTCTTAAGCACCAAGAGACTTGAAAAATCCGGACTGGGCACTAATTACCAATCCAAACATGCTCCGATGGGGACCAAACTTTGCAAGCATGTGGGGGGACCCACCCCCACATGCTTGCAAAGTTTGGTCCCTATCGGAGCATGTTTGGGTACGATGGTATGGGGAAGGCCCGGATTTTCCATGGCCTCTTAAGCACCAAGATACTTCAAAAATCCGGACTGGGCGCCAATCCAAACATGCTCTGATTGTGACCAAACTTTGCAAGCATGTGGGGGTGGGTCCCCCCCCATGCTTGCAAAGTTTGGTCCCCATCGGAGCATGTTTGGGTACTATGGTATGGGGAAGGCCCGGATTTTCCATGGCCTCTTAAGCACCAAGAGACTTGAAAAATCCGGACTGGGCGGCGCTAATTACCAATCCAAACATGCTCTGATTGTGACCAAACTTTGCAAGCATGTGGGGGGGACCCACCCCGACATGCTTGCAAATTTTGGTCCCCATCGGAGCATGTTTGGGTACGATGGTATGGGGAAGGCCCGGATTGTCCATGGCCTCTTAAGCACCAAGAGACTTCAAAAACCCGCACTGGGCACTAATTACCAATCCAAACATGCTCTGATTGTGACCAAACTTTTCAAGCATGTGGGGGGGACCCACCCCCACATGCTTGCAAAGTTTGGTCCCTATCGGAGCATGTTTGGGTACGATGGTATGGGGAAGGCCCGGATTTTCCATGGCCTCTTAAGCACCAAGAGACTTGAAAAATCCGGACTGAGCACTAATTACCAATCCAAACATACTCTCATTGTGACCAAACTTTGCAATCATGTGGGGGGGACCCACCCCCACATGCTTGCAAAGTTTGGTCCCTATCGGAGCATGTTTGGGTACAATGGTATGGGGAAGGCCCGGATTGTCCATGGCCTCTTAAGCACCAAGAGACTTCAAAAACCCGCACTGGGTAGTAATTACCAATCCAAACATGCTCTGATTGTGACCAAACTTTTCAAGCATGTGGGGGGGACCCACCCCCACATGCTTGCAAAGTTTGGTCCCTATCGGAGCATGTTTGGGTACGATGGTATGGGGAAGGCCCGGATTTTCCATGGCCTCTTAAGCACCAAGAGACTTCAAGAACCCACACTAGGCACTAATTACCAATCCAAACATGCTCTGATTATGACCAAACTTTGCAATCATGTGGGGGGGACCCACCCCCACATGCTTGCAAAGTTTGGTCCCCATCGGAGCATGTTTGGGTACGATGGTATGGGGAAGGCCCGGATTTTCCATGGCCTCTTAAGCACCAAGAGACTTCAAAAACCCGCACTGGGCACTAATTACCAATCCAAACATGCTCTGATTGTGACCAAACTTTGCAATCATGTCGGGGAGACCCACCCCCACATGCTTGCAAAGTTTGGTCCCTATCGGAGCATGTTTGGGTACGATGATATGGGGAAGGCCCGGATTTTCCAGGGCCTCTTAAGCACCAAGAGACTTCAAAAACCCGCACTGGGCGCTAATTACCAATCCAAACATGCTCTGATTGTGACCAAACTTTGCAAGCATGTGGGGGGGACCCACCCCCACATGCTTGCAAAGTTTGGTCCCCATCGGAGCATGTTTGGGTACGATGGTATGGGGAAGGCCCGGATTTTCCATGGCCTCTTAAGCACCAAGAGACTTCAAAAACCCGCATTGGGCACTAATTACCAATCCAAACATGCTCTGATTGTGACCAAACTTTGCAATCATGTGGGGGGGACCCACCCCCACATGCTTGCAAAGTTTGGTCCCGATCGGAGCATGTTTGGGTACGATGGTATGGGGAAGGCCCGGATTTTCCATGGCCTCTTAAGCACCAAGAGACTTCAAAAACCCGCACTGGGCGCTAATTACCAATCCAAACATGCTCTGATTGTGACCAAACTTTGCAAGCATGTGGGGGGGACCCACCCCCACATGCTTGCAAAGTTTGGTCCCTATCGAAGCATGTTTGGGTATGATGGTATGGGGAAGGCCCGGATTTTCCATGGCCTCTTAAGCACCAAGAGACTTGAAAAATCCGGACTGGGCACTAATTACCAATCCAAACATGCTCCGATGGGGACCAAACTTTGCAAGCATGTGGGGGGACCCACCCCCACATGCTTGCAAAGTTTGGTCCCTATCGGAGCATGTTTGGGTACGATGGTATGGGGAAGGCCCGGATTTTCCATGGCCTCTTAAGCACCAAGATACTTCAAAAATCCGGACTGGGCGCTAATCCAAACATGCTCTGATTGTGACCAAACTTTGCAAGCATGTGGGGGTGGGTCCCCCCCCATGCTTGCAAAGTTTGGTCCCCATCGGAGCATGTTTGGGTACGATGGTATGGGGAAGGCCCGGATTTTCCATGGCCTCTTAAGCACCAAGAGACTTGAAAAATCCGGACTGGGCGGCGCTAATTACCAATCCAAACATGCTCTGATTGTGACCAAACTTTGCAAGCATGTGGGGGGGACCCACCCCGACATGCTTGCAAATTTTGGTCCCCATCGGAGCATGTTTGGGTACGATGGTATGGGGAAGGCCCAGATTTTCCATGGCCTCTTAAGCACCAAGAGACTTCAAGAACCCACACTAGGCACTAATTACCAATCCAAACATGCTCTGATTATGACCAAACTTTGCAATCATGTGGGAGAAAGCCACCCCCACATGTTTGCAAAGTTTGGTCCCCATCGGAGCATGTTTGGGTACGATGGTATGGGGAAGGCCCGGATTTTCCATGGCCTCTTAAGCACCAAGAGACTTCAAAAATCCGGACTGGGCGCTAATTACCAATCCAAACATACTCTCATTGTGACCAAACTTTGCAATCATGTGGGGGGGACCCACCCCCACATGCTTGCAAAGTTTGGTCCCCATCGGAGCATGTTTGGGTACGATGGTATGGGGAAGGCCCGGATTGTCCATGGCCTCTTAAGCACCAAGAGACTTCAAAAACCCGCACTGGGTAGTAATTACCAATCCAAACATGCTCTGATTGTGACCAAACTTTTCAAGCATGTGGGGGGGACCCACCCCCACATGCTTGCAAAGTTTGGTCCCTATCGGAGCATGTTTGGGTACGATGGTATGGGGAAGGCCCGGATTTTCCATGGCCTCTTAAGCACCAAGAGACTTGAAAAATCCGGACTGAGCACTAATTACCAATCCAAACATGCTCTGATTGTGACCAAACTTTGGAAGCATGTGGGGGGGACCCACCCCGACATGCTTGCAAATTTTGGTCCCCATCGGAGCATGTTTGGGTACGATGGTATGGGGAAGGCCCGGATTTTCCATGGCCTCTTAAGCACCAAGAGACTTCAAGAACCCACACTAGGCACTAATTACCAATCCAAACATGCTCTGATTATGACCAAACTTTGCAATCATGTGGGGGGGACCCACCCCGACATGCTTGCAAAGTTTGGTCCCTATCGGAGCATGTTTGGGTACGATGGTATGGGGAAGGCCCGGATTTTCCATGGCCTCTTAAGCACCAAGAGACTTCAAAAACCCGCACTGGGCACTAATTACCAATCCAAACATGCTCTGATTGTGACCAAACTTTGCAATCATGTGGGAGAGACCCACCCCCACATGCTTGCAAAGTTTGGTCCCTATCGGAGCATGTTTGGGTACGATGATATGGGGAAGGCCCGGATTTTCCATGGCCTCTTAAGCACCAAGAGACTTCAAAAACCCGCACTGGGCGCTAATTACCAATCCAAACATGCTCTGATTGTGACCAAACTTTGCAACCATGTGGGGGGGACCCACCCCCACATGCTTGCAAAGTTTGGTCCCTATCGGAGCATGTTTGGGTACGATGGTATGGGGAAGGCCCGGATTTTCCATGGCCTCTAAAGCACCAAGAGACTTGAAAAATCCGGACTGGGCACTAATTACCAATCCAAACATGCTCCGATGGGGACCAAACTTTGCAAGCATGTGGGGGGGACCCACCCCCACATGCTTGCAAATTTTGGTCCCCATGGGTACGATGGTATGGGGAAGGCCCGGATTTTCCATGGCCTCTTAAGCACCAAGAGACTTCAAGAACCCACACTAGGCACTAATTACCAATCCAAACATGCTCTGATTATGACCAAACTTTGCAATCATGTGGGGGGGACCCACCCCCACATGCTTGCAAAGTCTGGTCCCCATCGGAGCATGTTTGGGTACGATGGTATGGGGAAGGCCCGGATTTTCCATGGCCTCTTAAGCACCAAGAGACTTCAAAAACCCGCACTGGGCACTAATTACCAATCCAAACATGCTCTGATTGTGACCAAACTTTGCAATCATGTGGGGGAGACCCACCCCCACATGCTTGCAAAGTTTGGTCCCTATCGGAGCATGTTTGGGTACGATGATATGGGGAAGGCCCGGATTTTCCATGGCCTTTTAAGCACCAAGAGACTTCAAAAACCCGCACTGGGCGCTAATTACCAATCCAAACATGCTCTGATTGTGACCAAACTTTGCAACCATGTGGGGGGGGACCCACCCCCACATGCTTGCAAAGTTTGGTCCCCATCGGAGCATGTTTGGGTACGATGGTATGGGGAAGGCCCGGATTTTCCATGGCCTCTTAAGCACCAAGAGACTTCAAAAACCCGCATTGGGCACTAATTACCAATCCAAACATGCTCTGATTGTGACCCAACTTTGCAATCATGTGGGGGGGACCCACCCCCACATGCTTGCAAAGTTTGGTCCCTATCGGAGCATGTTTGGGTACGATGGTATGGGGAAGGCCCGGATTTTCCATGGCCTCTTAAGCACCAAGAGACTTCAAAAACCCGCACTGGGCGCTAATTACCAATCCAAACATGCTCTGATTGTGACCAAACTTTGCAAGCATGTGGGGGGGACCCACCCCCACATGCTTGCAAAGTTTGGTCCCTATCGGAGCATGTTTGGGTATGATGGTATGGGGAAGGCCCGGATTTTCCATGGCCTCTTAAGCACCAAGAGACTTGAAAAATCTGGACTGGGCACTAATTACCAATCCAAACATGCTCCGATGGGGACCAAACTTTGCAAGCATGTGGGGGGACCCACCCCCACATGCTTGCAAAGTTTGGTCCCTATCGGAGCATGTTTGGGTACGATGGTATGGGGAAGGCCCGGATTTTCCATGGCCTCTTAAGCACCAAGATACTTCAAAAATCCGGACTGGGCGCTAATCCAAACATGCTCTGATTGTGACCAAACTTTGCAAGCATGTGGGGGTGGGTCCCCCCCCATGCTTGCAAAGTTTGGTCCCCATCGGAGCATGTTTGGGTACGATGGTATGGGGAAGGCCCGGATTTTCCATGGCCTCTTAAGCACTAAGAGACTTGAAAAATCCGGACTGGGCGGCGCTAATTACCAATCCAAACATGCTCTGATTGTGACCAAACTTTGCAAGCATGTGGGGGGGACCCACCCCGACATGCTTGCAAATTTTGGTCCCCATCGGAGCATGTTTGGGTACGATGGTATGGGGAAGGCCCGGATTTTCCATGGCCTCTTAAGCACCAAGAGACTTCAAGAACCCACACTAGGCACTAATTACCAATCCAAACATGCTCTGATTATGACCAAACTTTGCAATCATGTGGGGGGGACCCACCCCGACATGCTTGCAAATTTTGGTCCCCATCGGAGCATGTTTGGGTACGATGGTATGGGGAAGGCCCGGATTTTCCATGGCCTCTTAAGCACCAAGAGACTTCAAGAACCCACACTAGGCACTAATTACCAATCCAAACATGCTCTGATTATGACCAAACTTTACAATCATGTGGGGGGGAGCCACCCCCACATGTTTGCAAAGTTTGGTCCCCATCGGAGCATGTTTGGGTACGATGGTATGGGGAAGGCCCGGATTTTCCATGGCCTCTTAAGCACCAAGAGACTTCAAAAATCCGGACTGGGCGCTAATTACCCATCCAAACATACTCTCATTGTTTACCAAACTTTGCAATCATGTGGGGGGGACCCACCCCCACATGCTTGCAAAGTTTGGTCCCCATCGGAGCATGTTTGGGTACGATGGTATGGGGAAGGCCCGGATTTTCCATGGCCTCTTAAGCACCAAGATACTTCAAAAATCCGGACTGGGCGCCAATCCAAACATGCTCTGATTGTGACCAAACTTTGCAAGCATGTGGGGGTGGGTCCCCCCCCATGCTTGCAAAGTTTGGTCCCCATCGGAGCATGTTTGGGTACGATGGTATGGGGAAGGCCCGGATTTTCCATGGCCTCTTAAGCACCAAGAGACTTGAAAAATCTGGACTGGGCGGCGCTAATTACCAATCCAAACATGCTCTGATTGTGACCAAACTTTGCAAGCATGTGGGGGGGACCCACCCCGACATGCTTGCAAATTTTGGTCCCCATCGGAGCATGTTTGGGTACGATGGTATGGGGAAGGCCCAGATTGTCCATGGCCTCTTAAGCACCAAGAGACTTCAAAAACCCGCACTGGGCACTAATTACCAATCCAAACATGCTCTGATTGTGACCAAACTTTTCAAGCATGTGGGGGGGACCCACCCCCACATGCTTGCAAAGTTTGGTCCCTATCGGAGCATGTTTGGGTACGATGGTATGGGGAAGGCCCGGATTTTCCATGGCCTCTTAAGCACCAAGAGACTTGAAAAATCCGGACTGAGCACTAATTACCAATCCAAACATACTCTCATTGTGACCAAACTTTGCAATCATGTGGGGGGGACCCACCCCCACATGCTTGCAAAGTTTGGTCCCTATCGGAGCATGTTTGGGTACAATGGTATGGGGAAGGCCCGGATTGTCCATGGCCTCTTAAGCACCAAGAGACTTCAAAAACCCGCACTGGGTAGTAATTACCAATCCAAACATGCTCTGATTGTGACCAAACTTTTCAAGCATGTGGGGGGGACCCACCCCCACATGCTTGCAAAGTTTGGTCCCTATCGGAGCATGTTTGGGTACGATGGTATGGGGAAGGCCCGGATTTTCCATGGCCTCTTAAGCACCAAGAGACTTCAAGAACCCACACTAGGCACTAATTACCAATCCAAACATGCTCTGATTATGACCAAACTTTGCAATCATGTGGGGGGGACCCACCCCCACATGCTTGCAAAGTTTGGTCCCCATCGGAGCATGTTTGGGTACGATGGTATGGGGAAGGCCCGGATTTTCCATGGCCTCTTAAGCACCAAGAGACTTCAAAAACCCGCACTGGGCACTAATTACCAATCCAAACATGCTCTGATTGTGACCAAACTTTGCAATCATGTCGGGGAGACCCACCCCCACATGCTTGCAAAGTTTGGTCCCTATCGGAGCATGTTTGGGTACGATGATATGGGGAAGGCCCGGATTTTCCATGGCCTCTTAAGCACCAAGAGACTTCAAAAACCCGCATTGGGCACTAATTACCAATCCAAACATGCTCTGATTGTGACCAAACTTTGCAATCATGTGGGGGGGACCCACCCCCACATGCTTGCAAAGTTTGGTCCCTATCGGAGCATGTTTGGGTACGATGGTATGGGGAAGGCCCGGATTTTCCATGGCCTCTTAAGCACCAAGAGACTTCAAAAACCCGCACTGGGCGCTAATTACCAATCCAAACATGCTCTGATTGTGACCAAACTTTGCAAGCATGTGGGGGGGACCCACCCCCACATGCTTGCAAAGTTTGGTCCCTATCGAAGCATGTTTGGGTATGATGGTATGGGGAAGGCCCGGATTTTCCATGGCCTCTTAAGCACCAAGAGACTTGAAAAATCCGGACTGGGCACTAATTACCAATCCAAACATGCTCCGATGGGGACCAAACTTTGCAAGCATGTGGGGGGACCCACCCCCACATGCTTGCAAAGTTTGGTCCCTATCGGAGCATGTTTGGGTACGATGGTATGGGGAAGGCCCGGATTTTCCATGGCCTCTTAAGCACCAAGATACTTCAAAAATCCGGACTGGGCGCTAATCCAAACATGCTCTGATTGTGACCAAACTTTGCAAGCATGTGGGGGTGGGTCCCCCCCCATGCTTGCAAAGTTTGGTCCCCATCGGAGCATGTTTGGGTACGATGGTATGGGGAAGGCCCGGATTTTCCATGGCCTCTTAAGCACCAAGAGACTTGAAAAATCCGGACTGGGCGGCGCTAATTACCAATCCAAACATGCTCTGATTGTGACCAAACTTTGCAAGCATGTGGGGGGGACCCACCCCGACATGCTTGCAAATTTTGGTCCCCATCGGAGCATGTTTGGGTACGATGGTATGGGGAAGGCCCGGATTTTCCATGGCCTCTTAAGCACCAAGAGACTTCAAGAACCCACACTAGGCACTAATTACCAATCCAAACATGCTCTGATTATGACCAAACTTTGCAATCATGTGGGAGGGAGCCACCCCCACATGTTTGCAAAGTTTGGTCCCCATCGGAGCATGTTTGGGTACGATGGTATGGGGAAGGCCCGGATTTTCCATGGCCTCTTAAGCACCAAGAGACTTCAAAAATCCGGACTGGGCGCTAATTACCAATCCAAACATACTCTCATTGTGACCAAACTTTGCAATCATGTGGGGGGGACCCACCCCCACATGCTTGCAAAGTTTGGTCCCCATCGGAGCATGTTTGGGTACGATGGTATGGGGAAGGCCCGGATTGTCCATGGCCTCTTAAGCACCAAGAGACTTCAAAAACCCGCACTCGGTAGTAATTACCAATCCAAACATGCTCTGATTGTGACCAAACTTTTCAAGCATGTGGGGGGGACCCACCCCCACATGCTTGCAAAGTTTGGTCCCTATCGGAGCATGTTTGGGTACGATGGTATGGGGAAGGCCCGGATTTTCCATGGCCTCTTAAGCACCAAGAGACTTGAAAAATCCGGACTGGGCGGCGCTAATTACCAATCCAAACATGCTCTGATTGTGACCAAACTTTGCAAGCATGTGGGGGGGACCCACCCCGACATGCTTGCAAATTTTGGTCCCCATCGGAGCATGTTTGGGTACGATGGTATGGGGAAGGCCCGGATTTTCCATGGCCTCTTAAGCACCAAGAGACTTCAAGAACCCACACTAGGCACTAATTACCAATCCAAACATGCTCTGATTATGACCAAACTTTGCAATCATGTGGGAGGGAGCCACCCCCACATGTTTGCAAAGTTTGGTCCCCATCGGAGCATGTTTGGGTACGATGGTATGGGGAAGGCCCGGATTTTCCATGGCCTCTTAAGCACCAAGAGACTTCAAAAATCCGGACTGGGCGCTAATTACCAATCCAAACATACTCTCATTGTGACCAAACTTTGCAATCATGTGGGGGGGACCCACCCCCACATGCTTGCAAAGTTTGGTCCCCATCGGAGCATGTTTGGGTACGATGGTATGGGGAAGGCCCGGATTGTCCATGGCCTCTTAAGCACCAAGAGACTTCAAAAACCCGCACTGGGTAGTAATTACCAATCCAAACATGCTCTGATTGTGACCAAACTTTTCAAGCATGTGGGGGGGACCCACCCCCACATGCTTGCAAAGTTTGGTCCCTATCGGAGCATGTTTGGGTACGATGGTATGGGGAAGGCCCGGATTTTCCATGGCCTCTTAAGCACCAAGAGACTTGAAAAATCCGGACTGAGCACTAATTACCAATCCAAACATGCTCTGATTGTGACCAAACTTTGGAAGCATGTGGGGGGGACCCACCCCGACATGCTTGCAAATTTTGGTCCCCATCGGAGCATGTTTGGGTACGATGGTATGGGGAAGGCCCGGATTTTCCATGGCCTCTTAAGCACCAAGAGACTTCAAGAACCCACACTAGGCACTAATTACCAATCCAAACATGCTCTGATTATGACCAAACTTTGCAATCATGTGGGGGGGACCCACCCCGACATGCTTGCAAAGTTTGGTCCCTATCGGAGCATGTTTGGGTACGATGGTATGGGGAAGGCCCGGATTTTCCATGGCCTCTTAAGCACCAAGAGACTTCAAAAACCCGCACTGGGCACTAATTACCAATCCAAACATGCTCTGATTGTGACCAAACTTTGCAATCATGTGGGGGAGACCCACCCCCACATGCTTGCAAAGTTTGGTCCCTATCGGAGCATGTTTGGGTACGATGATATGGGGAAGGCCCGGATTTTCCATGGCCTCTTAAGCACCAAGAGACTTCAAAAACCCGCACTGGGCGCTAATTACCAATCCAAACATGCTCTGATTGTGACCAAACTTTGCAACCATGTGGGGGGGACCCACCCCCACATGCTTGCAAAGTTTGGTCCCTATCGGAGCATGTTTGGGTACGATGGTATGGGGAAGGCCCGGATTTTCCATGGCCTCTAAAGCACCAAGAGACTTGAAAAATCCGGACTGGGCACTAATTACCAATCCAAACATGCTCCGATGGGGACCAAACTTTGCAAGCATGTGGGGGGGACCCACCCCCACATGCTTGCAAATTTTGGTCCCCATGGGTACGATGGTATGGGGAAGGCCCGGATTTTCCATGGCCTCTTAAGCACCAAGAGACTTCAAGAACCCACACTAGGCACTAATTACCAATCCAAACATGCTCTGATTATGACCAAACTTTGCAATCATGTGGGGGGGACCCACCCCCACATGCTTGCAAAGTTTGGTCCCCATCGGAGCATGTTTGGGTACGATGGTATGGGGAAGGCCCGGATTTTCCATGGCCTCTTAAGCACCAAGAGACTTCAAAAACCCGCACTGGGCACTAATTACCAATCCAAACATGCTCTGATTGTGACCAAACTTTGCAATCATGTGGGGGAGACCCACCCCCACATGCTTGCAAAGTTTGGTCCCTATCGGAGCATGTTTGGGTACGATGATATGGGGAAGGCCCGGATTTTCCATGGCCTCTTAAGCACCAAGAGACTTCAAAAACCCGCACTGGGCGCTAATTACCAATCCAAACATGCTCTGATTGTGACCAAACTTTGCAACCATGTGGGGGGGACCCACCCCCACATGCTTGCAAAGTTTGGTCCCTATCGGAGCATGTTTGGGTACGATGGTATGGGGAAGGCCCGGATTTTCCATGGCCTCTAAAGCACCAAGAGACTTGAAAAATCCGGACTGGGCACTAATTACCAATCCAAACATGCTCCGATGGGGACCAAACTTTGCAAGCATGTGGGGGGGACCCACCCCCACATGCTTGCAAATTTTGGTCCCCATGGGTACGATGGTATGGGGAAGGCCCGGATTTTCCATGGCCTCTTAAGCACCAAGAGACTTCAAGAACCCACACTAGGCACTAATTACCAATCCAAACATGCTCTGATTATGACCAAACTTTGCAATCATGTGGGGGGGACCCACCCCCACATGCTTGCAAAGTCTGGTCCCCATCGGAGCATGTTTGGGTACGATGGTATGGGGAAGGCCCGGATTTTCCATGGCCTCTTAAGCACCAAGAGACTTCAAAAACCCGCACTGGGCACTAATTACCAATCCAAACATGCTCTGATTGTGACCAAACTTTGCAATCATGTGGGGGAGACCCACCCCCACATGCTTGCAAAGTTTGGTCCCTATCGGAGCATGTTTGGGTACGATGATATGGGGAAGGCCCGGATTTTCCATGGCCTCTTAAGCACCAAGAGACTTCAAAAACCCGCACTGGGCGCTAATTACCAATCCAAACATGCTCTGATTGTGACCAAACTTTGCAACCATGTGGGGGGGGACCCACCCCCACATGCTTGCAAAGTTTGGTCCCCATCGGAGCATGTTTGGGTACGATGGTATGGGGAAGGCCCGGATTTTCCATGGCCTCTTAAGCACCAAGAGACTTCAAAAACCCGCATTGGGCACTAATTACCAATCCAAACATGCTCTGATTGTGACCCAACTTTGCAATCATGTGGGGGGGACCCACCCCCACATGCTTGCAAAGTTTGGTCCCTATCGGAGCATGTTTGGGTACGATGGTATGGGGAAGGCCCGGATTTTCCATGGCCTCTTAAGCACCAAGAGACTTCAAAAACCCGCACTGGGCGCTAATTACCAATCCAAACATGCTCTGATTGTGACCAAACTTTGCAAGCATGTGGGGGGGACCCACCCCCACATGCTTGCAAAGTTTGGTCCCTATCGGAGCATGTTTGGGTATGATGGTATGGGGAAGGCCCGGATTTTCCATGGCCTCTTAAGCACCAAGAGACTTGAAAAATCTGGACTGGGCACTAATTACCAATCCAAACATGCTCCGATGGGGACCAAACTTTGCAAGCATGTGGGGGGACCCACCCCCACATGCTTGCAAAGTTTGGTCCCTATCGGAGCATGTTTGGGTACGATGGTATGGGGAAGGCCCGGATTTTCCATGGCCTCTTAAGCACCAAGATACTTCAAAAATCCGGACTGGGCGCTAATCCAAACATGCTCTGATTGTGACCAAACTTTGCAAGCATGTGGGGGTGGGTCCCCCCCCATGCTTGCAAAGTTTGGTCCCCATCGGAGCATGTTTGGGTACGATGGTATGGGGAAGGCCCGGATTTTCCATGGCCTCTTAAGCACCAAGAGACTTGAAAAATCCGGACTGGGCGGCGCTAATTACCAATCCAAACATGCTCTGATTGTGACCAAACTTTGCAAGCATGTGGGGGGGACCCACCCCGACATGCTTGCAAATTTTGGTCCCCATCGGAGCATGTTTGGGTACGATGGTATGGGGAAGGCCCGGATTTTCCATGGCCTCTTAAGCACCAAGAGACTTCAAGAACCCACACTAGGCACTAATTACCAATCCAAACATGCTCTGATTATGACCAAACTTTGCAATCATGTGGGAGGGAGCCACCCCCACATGTTTGCAAAGTTTGGTCCCCATCGGAGCATGTTTGGGTACGATGGTATGGGGAAGGCCCGGATTTTCCATGGCCTCTTAAGCACCAAGAGACTTCAAAAATCCGGACTGGGCGCTAATTACCAATCCAAACATACTCTCATTGTGACCAAACTTTGCAATCATGTGGGGGGGACCCACCCCCACATGCTTGCAAAGTTTGGTCCCCATCGGAGCATGTTTGGGTACGATGGTATGGGGAAGGCCCGGATTGTCCATGGCCTCTTAAGCACCAAGAGACTTCAAAAACCCGCACTCGGTAGTAATTACCAATCCAAACATGCTCTGATTGTGACCAAACTTTTCAAGCATGTGGGGGGGACCCACCCCCACATGCTTGCAAAGTTTGGTCCCTATCGGAGCATGTTTGGGTACGATGGTATGGGGAAGGCCCGGATTTTCCATGGCCTCTTAAGCACCAAGAGACTTGAAAAATCCGGACTGGGCGGCGCTAATTACCAATCCAAACATGCTCTGATTGTGACCAAACTTTGCAAGCATGTGGGGGGGACCCACCCCGACATGCTTGCAAATTTTGGTCCCCATCGGAGCATGTTTGGGTACGATGGTATGGGGAAGGCCCGGATTTTCCATGGCCTCTTAAGCACCAAGAGACTTCAAGAACCCACACTAGGCACTAATTACCAATCCAAACATGCTCTGATTATGACCAAACTTTGCAATCATGTGGGAGGGAGCCACCCCCACATGTTTGCAAAGTTTGGTCCCCATCGGAGCATGTTTGGGTACGATGGTATGGGGAAGGCCCGGATTTTCCATGGCCTCTTAAGCACCAAGAGACTTCAAAAATCCGGACTGGGCGCTAATTACCAATCCAAACATACTCTCATTGTGACCAAACTTTGCAATCATGTGGGGGGGACCCACCCCCACATGCTTGCAAAGTTTGGTCCCCATCGGAGCATGTTTGGGTACGATGGTATGGGGAAGGCCCGGATTGTCCATGGCCTCTTAAGCACCAAGAGACTTCAAAAACCCGCACTGGGTAGTAATTACCAATCCAAACATGCTCTGATTGTGACCAAACTTTTCAAGCATGTGGGGGGGACCCACCCCCACATGCTTGCAAAGTTTGGTCCCTATCGGAGCATGTTTGGGTACGATGGTATGGGGAAGGCCCGGATTTTCCATGGCCTCTTAAGCACCAAGAGACTTGAAAAATCCGGACTGAGCACTAATTACCAATCCAAACATGCTCTGATTGTGACCAAACTTTGGAAGCATGTGGGGGGGACCCACCCCGACATGCTTGCAAATTTTGGTCCCCATCGGAGCATGTTTGGGTACGATGGTATGGGGAAGGCCCGGATTTTCCATGGCCTCTTAAGCACCAAGAGACTTCAAGAACCCACACTAGGCACTAATTACCAATCCAAACATGCTCTGATTATGACCAAACTTTGCAATCATGTGGGGGGGACCCACCCCGACATGCTTGCAAAGTTTGGTCCCTATCGGAGCATGTTTGGGTACGATGGTATGGGGAAGGCCCGGATTTTCCATGGCCTCTTAAGCACCAAGAGACTTCAAAAACCCGCACTGGGCACTAATTACCAATCCAAACATGCTCTGATTGTGACCAAACTTTGCAATCATGTGGGGGAGACCCACCCCCACATGCTTGCAAAGTTTGGTCCCTATCGGAGCATGTTTGGGTACGATGATATGGGGAAGGCCCGGATTTTCCATGGCCTCTTAAGCACCAAGAGACTTCAAAAACCCGCACTGGGCGCTAATTACCAATCCAAACATGCTCTGATTGTGACCAAACTTTGCAACCATGTGGGGGGGACCCACCCCCACATGCTTGCAAAGTTTGGTCCCTATCGGAGCATGTTTGGGTACGATGGTATGGGGAAGGCCCGGATTTTCCATGGCCTCTAAAGCACCAAGAGACTTGAAAAATCCGGACTGGGCACTAATTACCAATCCAAACATGCTCCGATGGGGACCAAACTTTGCAAGCATGTGGGGGGGACCCACCCCCACATGCTTGCAAATTTTGGTCCCCATGGGTACGATGGTATGGGGAAGGCCCGGATTTTCCATGGCCTCTTAAGCACCAAGAGACTTCAAGAACCCACACTAGGCACTAATTACCAATCCAAACATGCTCTGATTATGACCAAACTTTGCAATCATGTGGGGGGGACCCACCCCCACATGCTTGCAAAGTTTGGTCCCCATCGGAGCATGTTTGGGTACGATGGTATGGGGAAGGCCCGGATTTTCCATGGCCTCTTAAGCACCAAGAGACTTCAAAAACCCGCACTGGGCACTAATTACCAATCCAAACATGCTCTGATTGTGACCAAACTTTGCAATCATGTGGGGGAGACCCACCCCCACATGCTTGCAAAGTTTGGTCCCTATCGGAGCATGTTTGGGTACGATGGTATGGGGAAGGCCCGGATTTTCCATGGCCTCTTAAGCACCAAGAGACTTCAAAAACCCGCACTGGGCGCTAATTACCAATCCAAACATGCTCTGATTGTGACCAAACTTTGCAAGCATGTGGGGGGGACCCACCCCCACATGCTTGCAAAGTTTGGTCCCTATCGGAGCATGTTTGGGTATGATGGTATGGGGAAGGCCCGGATTTTCCATGGCCTCTTAAGCACCAAGAGACTTGAAAAATCCGGACTGGGCACTAATTACCAATCCAAACATGCTCCGATGGGGACCAAACTTTGCAAGCATGTGGGGGGACCCACCCCCACATGCTTGCAAAGTTTGGTCCCTATCGGAGCATGTTTGGGTACGATGGTATGGGGAAGGCCCGGATTTTCCATGGCCTCTTAAGCACCAAGAGACTTCAAAAACCCGCACTGGGCGCTAATTACCAATCCAAACATGCTCTGATTGTGACCAAACTTTGCAAGCATGTGGGGGGGACCCACCCCCACATGCTTGCAAAGTTTGGTCCCTATCGGAGCATGTTTGGGTATGATGGTATGGGGAAGGCCCGGATTTTCCATGGCCTCTTAAGCACCAAGAGACTTGAAAAATCTGGACTGGGCACTAATTACCAATCCAAACATGCTCCGATGGGGACCAAACTTTGCAAGCATGTGGGGGGACCCACCCCCACATGCTTGCAAAGTTTGGTCCCTATCGGAGCATGTTTGGGTACGATGGTATGGGGAAGGCCCGGATTTTCCATGGCCTCTTAAGCACCAAGATACTTCAAAAATCCGGACTGGGCGCTAATCCAAACATGCTCTGATTGTGACCAAACTTTGCAAGCATGTGGGGGTGGGTCCCCCCCCATGCTTGCAAAGTTTGGTCCCCATCGGAGCATGCTTGGGTACGATGGTATGGGGAAGGCCCGGATTTTCCATGGCCTCTTAAGCACCAAGAGACTTGAAAAATCCGGACTGGGCGGCGCTAATTACCAATCCAAACATGCTCTGATTGTGACCAAACTTTGCAAGCATGTGGGGGGGACCCACCCCGACATGCTTGCAAATTTTGGTCCCCATCGGAGCATGTTTGGGTACGATGGTATGGGGAAGGCCCGGATTTTCCATGGCCTCTTAAGCACCAAGAGACTTCAAGAACCCACACTAGGCACTAATTACCAATCCAAACATGCTCTGATTATGACCAAACTTTACAATCATGTGGGGGGGAGCCACCCCCACATGTTTGCAAAGTTTGGTCCCCGTCGGAGCATGTTTGGGTACGATGGTATGGGGAAGGCCCGGATTTTCCATGGCCTCTTAAGCACCAAGAGACTTCAAAAATCCGGACTGGGCGCTAATTACCCATCCAAACATACTCTCATTGTTTACCAAACTTTGCAATCATGTGGGGGGGACCCACCCCCACATGCTTGCAAAGTTTGGTCCCCATCGGAGCATGTTTGGGTACGATGGTATGGGGAAGGCCCGGATTTTCCATGGCCTCTTAAGCACCAAGAGACTTCAAAAATCCGGACTGGGCGCTAATTACCAATCCAAACATACTCTCATTGTGACCAAACTTTGCAATCATGTGGGGGGGACCCACCCCCACATGCTTGCAAAGTTTGGTCCCTATCGGAGCATGTTTGGGTACGATGGTATGGGGAAGGCCCGGATTGTCCATGGCCTCTTAAGCACCAAGAGACTTCAAAAACCCGCACTGGGTAGTAATTACCAATCCAAACATGCTCTGATTGTGACCAAACTTTTCAAGCATATGGGGGGGACCCACCCCCACATGCTTGCAAAGTTTGGTCCCTATCGGAGCATGTTTGGGTACGATGGTATGGGGAAGGCCCGGATTTTCCATGGCCTCTTAAGCACCAAGAGACTTGAAAAATCCGGACTGAGCACTAATTACCAATCCAAACATGCTCCGATGGGGATCAAACTTTGCAAGCATGTGGGGGGGACCCACCCCCACATGCTTGCAAAGTTTGGTCCCTATCGGAGCATGTTTGGGTACGATGGTATGGGGAAGGCCCGGATTTTCCATGGCCTCTTAAGCACCAAGATACTTCAAAAATCCGGACTGGGCGCTAATTACCAATCCAAACATGCTCTGGTTGTGACCAAACTTTGCAAGCATGTGGGGGTGGGTCTCCCCCCATGCTTGCAAAGTTTGGTCCCCATCGGAGCATTATTGGGTACGATGGTATGGGGAAGGCCCGGATTTTCCATGGCCTCTTAAGCACCAAGAGACTTGAAAAATCCGGACTGGGCGGCGCTAATAACAATCCAAACATGCTCTGATTGTGACCAAACTTTGCAAGCATGTGGGGGGGACCCACCCCCACATGCTTGCAAATTTTGGTCACCATGGGTACGATGGTATGGGGAAGGCCCGGATTTTCCATGGCCTCTTAAGCACCAAGAGACTTCAAGAACCCACACTAGGCACTAATTACCAATCCAAACATGCTCTGATTATGACCAAACTTTGCAATCATGTGGGGGGGACCCACCCCCACATGCTCGCAAAGTTTGGTCCCCATCGGAGCATGTTTGGGTACGATGGTATGGGGAAGGCCCGGATTTTCCATGGCCTCTTAAGCACCAAGAGACTTCAAAAACCCGCACTGGGCACTAATTACCAATCCAAACATGCTCTGATTGTGACCAAACTTTGCAATCATGTGGGGGAGACCCACCCCCACATGCTTGCAAAGTTTGGTCCCTATCGGAGCATGTTTGGGTACGATGATATGGGGAAGGCCCGGATTTTCCATGGCCTCTTAAGCACCAAGAGACTTCAAAAACCCGCACTGGGCGCTAATTACCAATCCAAACATGCTCTGATTGTGACCAAACTTTGCAACCATGTGGGGGGGACTCACCCCCACATGCTTGCAAAGTTTGGTCCCTATCGGAGCATGTTTGGGTACGATGGTATGGGGAAGGCCCGGATTTTCCATGGCCTCTAAAGCACCAAGAGACTTGAAAAATCCGGACTGGGCACTAATTACCAATCCAAACATGCTCCGATGGGGACCAAACTTTGCAAGCATGTGGGGGGGACCCACCCCCACATGCTTGCAAAGTTTGGTCCCTATCGGAGCATGTTTGGGTACGATGGCATGGAGAAGGCCCGGATTTTCCATGGCCTCTTAAGCACCAAGATACTTCAAAAATCCGGACTGCGCGCTAATTACCAATCCAAACATGCTCTGATTGTGACCAAACTTTGCAAGCATGTGGGGGTGGGTCCCCCCCATGCTTGCAAAGTTTGGTCCCCATCGGAGCATGTTTGGGTACGATGGTATGGGGAAGGCCCGAATTTTCCATGGCCTCTTAAGCACCAAGAGACTTGAAAAATCCGGACTGGGCGGCGCTAATAACAATCCAAACATGCTCTGATTGTGACCAAACTTTGCAAGCATGTGGGGGGGACCCACCCCCACATGCTTGCAAATTTTGGTCCCCATGGGTACGATGGTATGGGGAAGGCCCGGATTTTCCATGGCCTCTTAAGCACCAAGAGACTTCAAGAACCCACACTAGGCACTAATTACCAATCCAAACATGCTCTGATTATGACCAAACTTTGCAAGCATGTGGGGGGGACCCACCCCGACATGCTTGCAAATTTTGGTCCCCATCGGAGCATGTTTGGGTACGATGGTATGGGGAAGGCCCGGATTTTCCATGGCCTCTTAAGCACCAAGAGACTTCAAGAACCCACACTAGGCACTAATTACCAATCCAAACATGCTCTGATTATGACCAAACTTTGCAATCATGTGGGAGGGAGCCACCCCCACATGTTTGCAAAGTTTGGTCCCCATCGGAGCATGTTTGGGTACGATGGTATGGGGAAGGCCCGGATTTTCCATGGCCTCTTAAGCACCAAGAGACTTCAAAAATCCGGACTGGGCGCTAATTACCAATCCAAACATACTCTCATTGTGACCAAACTTTGCAATCATGTGGGGGGGACCCACCCCCACATGCTTGCAAAGTTTGGTCCCCATCGGAGCATGTTTGGGTACGATGGTATGGGGAAGGCCCGGATTGTCCATGGCCTCTTAAGCACCAAGAGACTTCAAAAACCCGCACTGGGTAGTAATTACCAATCCAAACATGCTCTGATTGTGACCAAACTTTTCAAGCATGTGGGGGGGACCCACCCCCACATGCTTGCAAAGTTTGGTCCCTATCGGAGCATGTTTGGGTACGATGGTATGGGGAAGGCCCGGATTTTCCATGGCCTCTTAAGCACCAAGAGACTTGAAAAATCCGGACTGAGCACTAATTACCAATCCAAACATGCTCTGATTGTGACCAAACTTTGGAAGCATGTGGGGGGGACCCACCCCGACATGCTTGCAAATTTTGGTCCCCATCGGAGCATGTTTGGGTACGATGGTATGGGGAAGGCCCGGATTTTCCATGGCCTCTTAAGCACCAAGAGACTTCAAGAACCCACACTAGGCACTAATTACCAATCCAAACATGCTCTGATTATGACCAAACTTTGCAATCATGTGGGGGGGACCCACCCCGACATGCTTGCAAAGTTTGGTCCCTATCGGAGCATGTTTGGGTACGATGGTATGGGGAAGGCCCGGATTTTCCATGGCCTCTTAAGCACCAAGAGACTTCAAAAACCCGCACTGGGCACTAATTACCAATCCAAACATGCTCTGATTGTGACCAAACTTTGCAATCATGTGGGGGAGACCCACCCCCACATGCTTGCAAAGTTTGGTCCCTATCGGAGCATGTTTGGGTACGATGATATGGGGAAGGCCCGGATTTTCCATGGCCTCTTAAGCACCAAGAGACTTCAAAAACCCGCACTGGGCGCTAATTACCAATCCAAACATGCTCTGATTGTGACCAAACTTTGCAACCATGTGGGGGGGACCCACCCCCACATGCTTGCAAAGTTTGGTCCCTATCGGAGCATGTTTGGGTACGATGGTATGGGGAAGGCCCGGATTTTCCATGGCCTCTAAAGCACCAAGAGACTTGAAAAATCCGGACTGGGCACTAATTACCAATCCAAACATGCTCCGATGGGGACCAAACTTTGCAAGCATGTGGGGGGGACCCACCCCCACATGCTTGCAAATTTTGGTCCCCATGGGTACGATGGTATGGGGAAGGCCCGGATTTTCCATGGCCTCTTAAGCACCAAGAGACTTCAAGAACCCACACTAGGCACTAATTACCAATCCAAACATGCTCTGATTATGACCAAACTTTGCAATCATGTGGGGGGGACCCACCCCCACATGCTTGCAAAGTTTGGTCCCCATCGGAGCATGTTTGGGTACGATGGTATGGGGAAGGCCCGGATTTTCCATGGCCTCTTAAGCACCAAGAGACTTCAAAAACCCGCACTGGGCACTAATTACCAATCCAAACATGCTCTGATTGTGACCAAACTTTGCAATCATGTGGGGGAGACCCACCCCCACATGCTTGCAAAGTTTGGTCCCTATCGGAGCATGTTTGGGTACGATGATATGGGGAAGGCCCGGATTTTCCATGGCCTCTTAAGCACCAAGAGACTTCAAAAACCCGCACTGGGCGCTAATTACCAATCCAAACATGCTCTGATTGTGACCAAACTTTGCAACCATGTGGGGGGGACCCACCCCCACATGCTTGCAAAGTTTGGTCCCCATCGGAGCATGTTTGGGTATGATGGTATGGGGAAGGCCCGGATTTTCCATGGCCTCTTAAGCACCAAGAGACTTCAAAAACCCGCATTGGGCACTAATTACCAATCCAAACATGCTCTGATTGTGACCCAACTTTGCAATCATGTGGGGGGGACCCACCCCCACATGCTTGCAAAGTTTGGTCCCTATCGGAGCATGTTTGGGTACGATGGTATGGGGAAGGCCCGGATTTTCCATGGCCTCTTAAGCACCAAGAGACTTCAAAAACCCGCACTGGGCGCTAATTACCAATCCAAACATGCTCTGATTGTGACCAAACTTTGCAAGCATGTGGGGGGGACCCACCCCCACATGCTTGCAAAGTTTGGTCCCTATCGGAGCATGTTTGGGTATGATGGTATGGGGAAGGCCCGGATTTTCCATGGCCTCTTAAGCACCAAGAGACTTGAAAAATCTGGACTGGGCACTAATTACCAATCCAAACATGCTCCGATGGGGACCAAACTTTGCAAGCATGTGGGGGGACCCACCCCCACATGCTTGCAAAGTTTGGTCCCTATCGGAGCATGTTTGGGTACGATGGTATGGGGAAGGCCCGGATTTTCCATGGCCTCTTAAGCACCAAGATACTTCAAAAATCCGGACTGGGCGCTAATCCAAACATGCTCTGATTGTGACCAAACTTTGCAAGCATGTGGGGGTGGGTCCCCCCCCATGCTTGCAAAGTTTGGTCCCCATCGGAGCATGCTTGGGTACGATGGTATGGGGAAGGCCCGGATTTTCCATGGCCTCTTAAGCACCAAGAGACTTGAAAAATCCGGACTGGGCGGCGCTAATTACCAATCCAAACATGCTCTGATTGTGACCAAACTTTGCAAGCATGTGGGGGGGACCCACCCCGACATGCTTGCAAATTTTGGTCCCCATCGGAGCATGTTTGGGTACGATGGTATGGGGAAGGCCCGGATTTTCCATGGCCTCTTAAGCACCAAGAGACTTCAAGAACCCACACTAGGCACTAATTACCAATCCAAACATGCTCTGATTATGACCAAACTTTACAATCATGTGGGGGGGAGCCACCCCCACATGTTTGCAAAGTTTGGTCCCCGTCGGAGCATGTTTGGGTACGATGGTATGGGGAAGGCCCGGATTTTCCATGGCCTCTTAAGCACCAAGAGACTTCAAAAATCCGGACTGGGCGCTAATTACCCATCCAAACATACTCTCATTGTTTACCAAACTTTGCAATCATGTGGGGGGGACCCACCCCCACATGCTTGCAAAGTTTGGTCCCCATCGGAGCATGTTTGGGTACGATGGTATGGGGAAGGCCCGGATTTTCCATGGCCTCTTAAGCACCAAGAGACTTCAAAAATCCGGACTGGGCGCTAATTACCAATCCAAACATACTCTCATTGTGACCAAACTTTGCAATCATGTGGGGGGGACCCACCCCCACATGCTTGCAAAGTTTGGTCCCTATCGGAGCATGTTTGGGTACGATGGTATGGGGAAGGCCCGGATTGTCCATGGCCTCTTAAGCACCAAGAGACTTCAAAAACCCGCACTGGGTAGTAATTACCAATCCAAACATGCTCTGATTGTGACCAAACTTTTCAAGCATATGGGGGGGACCCACCCCCACATGCTTGCAAAGTTTGGTCCCTATCGGAGCATGTTTGGGTACGATGGTATGGGGAAGGCCCGGATTTTCCATGGCCTCTTAAGCACCAAGAGACTTGAAAAATCCGGACTGAGCACTAATTACCAATCCAAACATGCTCCGATGGGGATCAAACTTTGCAAGCATGTGGGGGGGACCCACCCCCACATGCTTGCAAAGTTTGGTCCCTATCGGAGCATGTTTGGGTACGATGGTATGGGGAAGGCCCGGATTTTCCATGGCCTCTTAAGCACCAAGATACTTCAAAAATCCGGACTGGGCGCTAATTACCAATCCAAACATGCTCTGGTTGTGACCAAACTTTGCAAGCATGTGGGGGTGGGTCTCCCCCCATGCTTGCAAAGTTTGGTCCCCATCGGAGCATTATTGGGTACGATGGTATGGGGAAGGCCCGGATTTTCCATGGCCTCTTAAGCACCAAGAGACTTGAAAAATCCGGACTGGGCGGCGCTAATAACAATCCAAACATGCTCTGATTGTGACCAAACTTTGCAAGCATGTGGGGGGGACCCACCCCCACATGCTTGCAAATTTTGGTCACCATGGGTACGATGGTATGGGGAAGGCCCGGATTTTCCATGGCCTCTTAAGCACCAAGAGACTTCAAGAACCCACACTAGGCACTAATTACCAATCCAAACATGCTCTGATTATGACCAAACTTTGCAATCATGTGGGGGGGACCCACCCCCACATGCTCGCAAAGTTTGGTCCCCATCGGAGCATGTTTGGGTACGATGGTATGGGGAAGGCCCGGATTTTCCATGGCCTCTTAAGCACCAAGAGACTTCAAAAACCCGCACTGGGCACTAATTACCAATCCAAACATGCTCTGATTGTGACCAAACTTTGCAATCATGTGGGGGAGACCCACCCCCACATGCTTGCAAAGTTTGGTCCCTATCGGAGCATGTTTGGGTACGATGATATGGGGAAGGCCCGGATTTTCCATGGCCTCTTAAGCACCAAGAGACTTCAAAAACCCGCACTGGGCGCTAATTACCAATCCAAACATGCTCTGATTGTGACCAAACTTTGCAACCATGTGGGGGGGACTCACCCCCACATGCTTGCAAAGTTTGGTCCCTATCGGAGCATGTTTGGGTACGATGGTATGGGGAAGGCCCGGATTTTCCATGGCCTCTAAAGCACCAAGAGACTTGAAAAATCCGGACTGGGCACTAATTACCAATCCAAACATGCTCCGATGGGGACCAAACTTTGCAAGCATGTGGGGGGGACCCACCCCCACATGCTTGCAAAGTTTGGTCCCTATCGGAGCATGTTTGGGTACGATGGCATGGAGAAGGCCCGGATTTTCCATGGCCTCTTAAGCACCAAGATACTTCAAAAATCCGGACTGCGCGCTAATTACCAATCCAAACATGCTCTGATTGTGACCAAACTTTGCAAGCATGTGGGGGTGGGTCCCCCCCATGCTTGCAAAGTTTGGTCCCCATCGGAGCATGTTTGGGTACGATGGTATGGGGAAGGCCCGAATTTTCCATGGCCTCTTAAGCACCAAGAGACTTGAAAAATCCGGACTGGGCGGCGCTAATAACAATCCAAACATGCTCTGATTGTGACCAAACTTTGCAAGCATGTGGGGGGGACCCACCCCCACATGCTTGCAAATTTTGGTCCCCATGGGTACGATGGTATGGGGAAGGCCCGGATTTTCCATGGCCTCTTAAGCACCAAGAGACTTCAAGAACCCACACTAGGCACTAATTACCAATCCAAACATGCTCTGATTATGACCAAACTTTGCAAGCATGTGGGGGGGACCCACCCCGACATGCTTGCAAATTTTGGTCCCCATCGGAGCATGTTTGGGTACGATGGTATGGGGAAGGCCCGGATTTTCCATGGCCTCTTAAGCACCAAGAGACTTCAAGAACCCACACTAGGCACTAATTACCAATCCAAACATGCTCTGATTATGACCAAACTTTGCAATCATGTGGGAGGGAGCCACCCCCACATGTTTGCAAAGTTTGGTCCCCATCGGAGCATGTTTGGGTACGATGGTATGGGGAAGGCCCGGATTTTCCATGGCCTCTTAAGCACCAAGAGACTTCAAAAATCCGGACTGGGCGCTAATTACCAATCCAAACATACTCTCATTGTGACCAAACTTTGCAATCATGTGGGGGGGACCCACCCCCACATGCTTGCAAAGTTTGGTCCCCATCGGAGCATGTTTGGGTACGATGGTATGGGGAAGGCCCGGATTGTCCATGGCCTCTTAAGCACCAAGAGACTTCAAAAACCCGCACTGGGTAGTAATTACCAATCCAAACATGCTCTGATTGTGACCAAACTTTTCAAGCATGTGGGGGGGACCCACCCCCACATGCTTGCAAAGTTTGGTCCCTATCGGAGCATGTTTGGGTACGATGGTATGGGGAAGGCCCGGATTTTCCATGGCCTCTTAAGCACCAAGAGACTTGAAAAATCCGGACTGAGCACTAATTACCAATCCAAACATGCTCTGATTGTGACCAAACTTTGGAAGCATGTGGGGGGGACCCACCCCGACATGCTTGCAAATTTTGGTCCCCATCGGAGCATGTTTGGGTACGATGGTATGGGGAAGGCCCGGATTTTCCATGGCCTCTTAAGCACCAAGAGACTTCAAGAACCCACACTAGGCACTAATTACCAATCCAAACATGCTCTGATTATGACCAAACTTTGCAATCATGTGGGGGGGACCCACCCCGACATGCTTGCAAAGTTTGGTCCCTATCGGAGCATGTTTGGGTACGATGGTATGGGGAAGGCCCGGATTTTCCATGGCCTCTTAAGCACCAAGAGACTTCAAAAACCCGCACTGGGCACTAATTACCAATCCAAACATGCTCTGATTGTGACCAAACTTTGCAATCATGTGGGGGAGACCCACCCCCACATGCTTGCAAAGTTTGGTCCCTATCGGAGCATGTTTGGGTACGATGATATGGGGAAGGCCCGGATTTTCCATGGCCTCTTAAGCACCAAGAGACTTCAAAAACCCGCACTGGGCGCTAATTACCAATCCAAACATGCTCTGATTGTGACCAAACTTTGCAACCATGTGGGGGGGACCCACCCCCACATGCTTGCAAAGTTTGGTCCCTATCGGAGCATGTTTGGGTACGATGGTATGGGGAAGGCCCGGATTTTCCATGGCCTCTAAAGCACCAAGAGACTTGAAAAATCCGGACTGGGCACTAATTACCAATCCAAACATGCTCCGATGGGGACCAAACTTTGCAAGCATGTGGGGGGGACCCACCCCCACATGCTTGCAAATTTTGGTCCCCATGGGTACGATGGTATGGGGAAGGCCCGGATTTTCCATGGCCTCTTAAGCACCAAGAGACTTCAAGAACCCACACTAGGCACTAATTACCAATCCAAACATGCTCTGATTATGACCAAACTTTGCAATCATGTGGGGGGGACCCACCCCCACATGCTTGCAAAGTTTGGTCCCCATCGGAGCATGTTTGGGTACGATGGTATGGGGAAGGCCCGGATTTTCCATGGCCTCTTAAGCACCAAGAGACTTCAAAAACCCGCACTGGGCACTAATTACCAATCCAAACATGCTCTGATTGTGACCAAACTTTGCAATCATGTGGGGGAGACCCACCCCCACATGCTTGCAAAGTTTGGTCCCTATCGGAGCATGTTTGGGTACGATGATATGGGGAAGGCCCGGATTTTCCATGGCCTCTTAAGCACCAAGAGACTTCAAAAACCCGCACTGGGCGCTAATTACCAATCCAAACATGCTCTGATTGTGACCAAACTTTGCAACCATGTGGGGGGGACCCACCCCCACATGCTTGCAAAGTTTGGTCCCCATCGGAGCATGTTTGGGTACGATGGTATGGGGAAGGCCCGGATTTTCCATGGCCTCTTAAGCACCAAGAGACTTCAAAAACCCGCATTGGGCACTAATTACCAATCCAAACATGCTCTGATTGTGACCCAACTTTGCAATCATGTGGGGGGGACCCACCCCCACATGCTTGCAAAGTTTGGTCCCTATCGGAGCATGTTTGGGTACGATGGTATGGGGAAGGCCCGGATTTTCCATGGCCTCTTAAGCACCAAGAGACTTCAAAAACCCGCACTGGGCGCTAATTACCAATCCAAACATGCTCTGATTGTGACCAAACTTTGCAAGCATGTGGGGGGGACCCACCCCCACATGCTTGCAAAGTTTGGTCCCTATCGGAGCATGTTTGGGTATGATGGTATGGGGAAGGCCCGGATTTTCCATGGCCTCTTAAGCACCAAGAGACTTGAAAAATCTGGACTGGGCACTAATTACCAATCCAAACATGCTCCGATGGGGACCAAACTTTGCAAGCATGTGGGGGGACCCACCCCCACATGCTTGCAAAGTTTGGTCCCTATCGGAGCATGTTTGGGTACGATGGTATGGGGAAGGCCCGGATTTTCCATGGCCTCTTAAGCACCAAGATACTTCAAAAATCCGGACTGGGCGCTAATCCAAACATGCTCTGATTGTGACCAAACTTTGCAAGCATGTGGGGGTGGGTCCCCCCCCATGCTTGCAAAGTTTGGTCCCCATCGGAGCATGCTTGGGTACGATGGTATGGGGAAGGCCCGGATTTTCCATGGCCTCTTAAGCACCAAGAGACTTGAAAAATCCGGACTGGGCGGCGCTAATTACCAATCCAAACATGCTCTGATTGTGACCAAACTTTGCAAGCATGTGGGGGGGACCCACCCCGACATGCTTGCAAATTTTGGTCCCCATCGGAGCATGTTTGGGTACGATGGTATGGGGAAGGCCCGGATTTTCCATGGCCTCTTAAGCACCAAGAGACTTCAAGAACCCACACTAGGCACTAATTACCAATCCAAACATGCTCTGATTATGACCAAACTTTACAATCATGTGGGGGGGAGCCACCCCCACATGTTTGCAAAGTTTGGTCCCCGTCGGAGCATGTTTGGGTACGATGGTATGGGGAAGGCCCGGATTTTCCATGGCCTCTTAAGCACCAAGAGACTTCAAAAATCCGGACTGGGCGCTAATTACCCATCCAAACATACTCTCATTGTTTACCAAACTTTGCAATCATGTGGGGGGGACCCACCCCCACATGCTTGCAAAGTTTGGTCCCCATCGGAGCATGTTTGGGTACGATGGTATGGGGAAGGCCCGGATTTTCCATGGCCTCTTAAGCACCAAGAGACTTCAAAAATCCGGACTGGGCGCTAATTACCAATCCAAACATACTCTCATTGTGACCAAACTTTGCAATCATGTGGGGGGGACCCACCCCCACATGCTTGCAAAGTTTGGTCCCTATCGGAGCATGTTTGGGTACGATGGTATGGGGAAGGCCCGGATTGTCCATGGCCTCTTAAGCACCAAGAGACTTCAAAAACCCGCACTGGGTAGTAATTACCAATCCAAACATGCTCTGATTGTGACCAAACTTTTCAAGCATATGGGGGGGACCCACCCCCACATGCTTGCAAAGTTTGGTCCCTATCGGAGCATGTTTGGGTACGATGGTATGGGGAAGGCCCGGATTTTCCATGGCCTCTTAAGCACCAAGAGACTTGAAAAATCCGGACTGAGCACTAATTACCAATCCAAACATGCTCCGATGGGGATCAAACTTTGCAAGCATGTGGGGGGGACCCACCCCCACATGCTTGCAAAGTTTGGTCCCTATCGGAGCATGTTTGGGTACGATGGTATGGGGAAGGCCCGGATTTTCCATGGCCTCTTAAGCACCAAGATACTTCAAAAATCCGGACTGGGCGCTAATTACCAATCCAAACATGCTCTGGTTGTGACCAAACTTTGCAAGCATGTGGGGGTGGGTCTCCCCCCATGCTTGCAAAGTTTGGTCCCCATCGGAGCATTATTGGGTACGATGGTATGGGGAAGGCCCGGATTTTCCATGGCCTCTTAAGCACCAAGAGACTTGAAAAATCCGGACTGGGCGGCGCTAATAACAATCCAAACATGCTCTGATTGTGACCAAACTTTGCAAGCATGTGGGGGGGACCCACCCCCACATGCTTGCAAATTTTGGTCACCATGGGTACGATGGTATGGGGAAGGCCCGGATTTTCCATGGCCTCTTAAGCACCAAGAGACTTCAAGAACCCACACTAGGCACTAATTACCAATCCAAACATGCTCTGATTATGACCAAACTTTGCAATCATGTGGGGGGGACCCACCCCCACATGCTCGCAAAGTTTGGTCCCCATCGGAGCATGTTTGGGTACGATGGTATGGGGAAGGCCCGGATTTTCCATGGCCTCTTAAGCACCAAGAGACTTCAAAAACCCGCACTGGGCACTAATTACCAATCCAAACATGCTCTGATTGTGACCAAACTTTGCAATCATGTGGGGGAGACCCACCCCCACATGCTTGCAAAGTTTGGTCCCTATCGGAGCATGTTTGGGTACGATGATATGGGGAAGGCCCGGATTTTCCATGGCCTCTTAAGCACCAAGAGACTTCAAAAACCCGCACTGGGCGCTAATTACCAATCCAAACATGCTCTGATTGTGACCAAACTTTGCAACCATGTGGGGGGGACTCACCCCCACATGCTTGCAAAGTTTGGTCCCTATCGGAGCATGTTTGGGTACGATGGTATGGGGAAGGCCCGGATTTTCCATGGCCTCTAAAGCACCAAGAGACTTGAAAAATCCGGACTGGGCACTAATTACCAATCCAAACATGCTCCGATGGGGACCAAACTTTGCAAGCATGTGGGGGGGACCCACCCCCACATGCTTGCAAAGTTTGGTCCCTATCGGAGCATGTTTGGGTACGATGGCATGGAGAAGGCCCGGATTTTCCATGGCCTCTTAAGCACCAAGATACTTCAAAAATCCGGACTGCGCGCTAATTACCAATCCAAACATGCTCTGATTGTGACCAAACTTTGCAAGCATGTGGGGGTGGGTCCCCCCCATGCTTGCAAAGTTTGGTCCCCATCGGAGCATGTTTGGGTACGATGGTATGGGGAAGGCCCGAATTTTCCATGGCCTCTTAAGCACCAAGAGACTTGAAAAATCCGGACTGGGCGGCGCTAATAACAATCCAAACATGCTCTGATTGTGACCAAACTTTGCAAGCATGTGGGGGGGACCCACCCCCACATGCTTGCAAATTTTGGTCCCCATGGGTACGATGGTATGGGGAAGGCCCGGATTTTCCATGGCCTCTTAAGCACCAAGAGACTTCAAGAACCCACACTAGGCACTAATTACCAATCCAAACATGCTCTGATTATGACCAAACTTTGCAATCATGTGGGGGGGACCCACCCCCACATGCTTGCAAAGTTTGGTCCCCATTGGAGCATGTTTGGGTACGATGGTATGGGGAAGGCCCGGATTTTCCATGGCCTCTTAAGCACCAAGAGACTTCAAAAACCCGCATTGGGCACTAATTACCAATCCAAACATGCTCTGATTGTGACCAAACTTTGCAATCATGTGGGGGGTCCCACCCCCACACGCTTGCAAAGTTTGGTCCCTATCGGAGCATGTTTGGGTACGATGGTATGGGGAAGGCCCGGATTTTCCATGGCCTCTTAAGCACCAAGAGACTTCAAAAACCCGCACTGGGCGCTAATTACCAATCCAAACATGCTCTGATTGTGACCAAACTTTGCAAGCATGTGGGGGGGACCCACCCCCACATGCTTGCAAAGTTTGGTCCCTATCGGAGCATGTTTGGGTATGATGGTATGGGGAAGGCCCGGATTTTCCATGGCCTCTTAAGCACCAAGAGACTTGAAAAATCCGGACTGGGCACTAATTACCAATCCAAACATGCTCCGATGGGGACCAAACTTTGCAAGCATGTGGGGGGACCCACCCCCACATGCTTGTAAAGTTTGGTCCCTATCGGAGCATGTTTGGGTACGATGGTATGGGGAAGGCCCGGATTTTCCATGGCCTCTTAAGCACCAAGATACTTCAAAAATCCGGACTGGGCGCTAATCCAAACATGCTCTGATTGTGACCAAACTTTGCAAGCATGTGGGGGTGGGTCCCCCCCCATGCTTGCAAAGTTTGGTCCCCATCGGAGCATGTTTGGGTACTATGGTATGGGGAAGGCCCGGATTTTCCATGGCCTCTTAAGCACCAAGAGACTTGAAAAATCCGGACTGGGCGGCGCTAATTACCAATCCAAACATGCTCTGATTGTGACCAAACTTTGCAAGCATGTGGGGGGGACCCACCCCGACATGCTTGCAAATTTTGGTCCCCATCGGAGCATGTTTGGGTACGATGGTATGGGGAAGGCCCGGATTTTCCATGGCCTCTTAAGCACCAAGAGACTTCAAGAACCCACACTAGGCACTAATTACCAATCCAAACATGCTCTGCTTATGACCAAACTTTGCAATCATGTGGGGGGGAGCCACCCCCACATGTTTGCAAAGTTTGGTCCCCATCGGAGCATGTTTGGGTACGATGGTATGGGGAAGGCCCGGATTTTCCATGGCCTCTTAAGCACCAAGAGACTTCAAAAATCCGGACTGGGCGCTAATTACCAATCCAAACATACTCTCATTGTGACCAAACTTTGCAATCATGTGGGGGGGACCCACCCCCACATGCTTGCAAAGTTTGGTCCCCATCGGAGCATGTTTGGGTACGATGGTATGGGGAAGGCCCGGATTGTCCATGGCCTCTTAAGCACCAAGAGACTTCAAAAACCCGCACTGGGTAGTAATTACCAATCCAAACATGCTCTGATTGTGACCAAACTTTTCAAGCATGTGGGGGGGACCCACCCCCACATGCTTGCAAAGTTTGGTCCCTATCGGAGCATGTTTGGGTACGATGGTATGGGGAAGGCCCGGATTTTCCATGGCCTCTTAAGCACCAAGAGACTTGAAAAATCCGGACTGAGCACTAATTACCAATCCAAACATGCTCTGATTGTGACCAAACTTTGGAAGCATGTGGGGGGGACCCACCCCGACATGCTTGCAAATTTTGGTCCCCATCGGAGCATGTTTGGGTACGATGGTATGGGGAAGGCCCGGATTTTCCATGGCCTCTTAAGCACCAAGAGACTTCAAGAACCCACACTAGGCACTAATTACCAATCCAAACATGCTCTGATTATGACCAAACTTTGCAATCATGTGGTGGGGACCCACCCCGACATGCTTGCAAAGTTTGGTCCCTATCGGAGCATGTTTGGGTACGATGGTATGGGGAAGGCCCGGATTTTCCATGGCCTCTTAAGCACCAAGAGACTTCAAAAACCCGCACTGGGCACTAATTACCAATCCAAACATGCTCTGATTGTGACCAAACTTTGCAATCATGTGGGGGAGACCCACCCCCACATGCTTGCAAAGTTTGGTCCCTATCGGAGCATGTTTGGGTACGATGATATGGGGAAGGCCCGGATTTTCCATGGCCTCTTAAGCACCAAGAGACTTCAAAAACCCGCACTGGGCGCTAATTACCAATCCAAACATGCTCTGATTGTGACCAAACTTTGCAACCATGTGGGGGGGACCCACCCCCACATGCTTGCAAAGTTTGGTCCCTATCGGAGCATGTTTGGGTACGATGGTATGGGGAAGGCCCGGATTTTCCATGGCCTCTAAAGCACCAAGAGACTTGAAAAATCCGGACTGGGCACTAATTACCAATCCAAACATGCTCCGATGGGGACCAAACTTTGCAAGCATGTGGGGGGGACCCACCCCCACATGCTTGCAAATTTTGGTCCCCATGGGTACGATGGTATGGGGAAGGCCCGGATTTTCCATGGCCTCTTAAGCACCAAGAGACTTCAAGAACCCACACTAGGCACTAATTACCAATCCAAACATGCTCTGATTATGACCAAACTTTGCAATCATGTGGGGGGGACCCACCCCCACATGCTTGCAAAGTTTGGTCCCCATCGGAGCATGTTTGGGTACGATGGTATAAGGAAGGCCCGGATTTTCCATGGCCTCTTAAGCACCAAGAGACTTCAAAAACCCGCACTGGGCACTAATTACCAATCCAAACATGCTCTGATTGTGACCAAACTTTGCAATCATGTGGGGGAGACCCACCCCCACATGCTTGCAAAGTTTGGTCCCTATCGGAGCATGTTTGGGTACGATGATATGGGGAAGGCCCGGATTTTCCATGGCCTCTTAAGCACCAAGAGACTTCAAAGACCCGCACTGGGCGCTAGTTACCAATCCAAACATGCTC